>NC_045595.1:69819293-70467626 GCF_009762305.2 Zalophus californianus | reverse complement strand
AAAGAACTTATCAAACTCAACACCCACAGAACAAATAATCCAATCAAGAAATGGGCAGAAGACATGAACAGACATTTCTCCAAAGAAGACATCCAAATGGCCAACAGGCACATGAAAAAGTGCTCAACATCGCTCGGCATCAGGGAAATCCAAATCAAAACCTCAATGAGATACCACCTCACACCAGTCAGAATGGCTAAAATTAACAAGTCAGGAAACGACAGATGTTGGCGGGGATGTGGAGAAAGGGGAACCCTCCTACACTGTTGGTGGGAATGCAAGCTGGTGCAGCCACTCTGGAAAACAGTATGGAGGTTCCTCAAACAGTTGAAATTAGAGCTACCATTCAATCCAGCAATTGCACTACTGGGTATTTACCCCAAAGATACAAATGTAGGGACCCGAAGGGGTACGTGCACCCCAATGTTTATAGCAGCAATGTCCACAATAGCCAAACTGTGGAAAGAGCCAAGATGTCCATCGACAGATGAATGGATAAAGAAGATGTGGTATATACACACAATGGAATATTATGCAGCCATCAAAAGGAATGAGATCTTGCCATTTGCAATGACGTGGATGGAACTGGAGGGTGTTATGCTTAGTGAAATAAGTCAATCAGAGAAAGACATGTATCATACGACCTCACTGATATGAGGAATTCTTAATCTCAGGAACAAACTGAGGGTTGCTGGACTGGTCGGGGGTGGGAGGGATGGGGTGGCTGGGTGATAGACATTGGGGAGTGTATGTGCTACGGTGAGTGCTGTGAATTGTGTAAGACTGTTGAATCACAGATCTGTACTTCTGAAACAAATAACGCAACATATTTTAAGAAAAAAGAAAAAGAAGAAGATAGCAGGAGAGGAAGAATGAAGGGGAGTAAGTCAGAGGGGGAGACAAACCATGAGAGATGATGGACTCTGAAAAACAAACTGAGGTTTCTAGAGGAGAGGAGGGTAGGGGGATGGGTTAGCCTGGTGATGGGTATTAAAGAGGGCACATTCTGCATGGAGCACTGGGTGTTATGAACAAACAATGAATCATGGAACACTACACCAAAACAAATGATGTAATATATGGTGATTAACATAACAATAAAAAATTTAAAAAAAAGTCTAGCAGAGACCAAACATTAAGAACATAATTTAATTACTGTGATAGAACATTCAGTGTTGCCCTGAGCTTCCTGTTAGCCAAGGCAAAAAGAGAAACCCAGTAGGCCCATAATTTATATATCATAAGAAGATAGATTGATTGATGGACTGCCAGAATCTGAGAGAAGAAACAAATAATTATTGGTAATGGAGGTGATACCAAGTGCTGTGATGAAAATAGGGTGGATTAGATATCCTAAAAAACCCTCCCACTAGATAAAATGTAAAAAAAAAATAAATAAATCTGGGGCGCCTGGCTAGCTCAGTCAGTAGAGCGTGTGTCACAACTCGGGTTGTGAGTTGACGCCCATGTTGGGCACAGAGCCTACTTAAAAAAGAAAAATAAATCCTCCATAATACCTGGTTGAGCTGGCAAGAAAGTAAAATCCCTAAAGACTAAAATGAGAAGCAAGACTCCAGAGAGCTTGAAGCTGATGAGGACCCAGGGGACATCAGGCACAGGTTTGAGGACATTGTGTAGACAGGGCCTGAGCGAGATAAGGAGGTAGATTGGAGAACTCCACCGAAACCCAAGATCCCAGAGAACTGCATTGTCAGCTGAAGGATAAGCTAGAAAATCCTGAAAGCAAAGACATTCTAAATAGAGGGGAAAACAGTCTCCTTGGGAATTTGTCACCACAAGCCAGTAGGACTCACAAGGAAGCACGGCGCCATCAAGAGGTACTAACTAGGCCCTGTGCTAAGTCCTGGGGACAGTTCAAAGGAATTGTATACTGTCCTTGTCCAGCAGGGTGAGGGACAGAGAGAGCACAGGCTTTGAGGCCACACAGAATCTTGGCTTGACATCTTACTAGTTATGTGATCTGAGCCTTAGTTTTCTTATCTGTAAAGTGGAGGTAATAATAGTACTTACCTCACAAGGCTTTTGTGAGTGTTTAGTATACTACAGTGTATATAAAGTGCTGAGCCTGGTGTTGGGTATACTGCCTGGTGTGTGATGAATACAAGTTCATTCAAAGAACTTACAATGTAGCTGGGATTAGGATGTGCATGTGTGCATGTGAGCATATATGCACGTGTGTATCTATGTATGTGCATATGTATGTTTGTATATATGTATTTGAGTAGAGCTGAATTGAAGTGACATTTTATTCAGAAGAGGGGAGAGGGTGCAGTGAGCTAGATGGTCAGTGACAGAGTTTTAAGGACTGTCTTGCTTAGATGAGCAGATCCATGTTGGGAGATGAGCATGAACAAAGTCCAAGAAGAGGAACTGCATATAATTCCCAAGCTGTGGGTATCAGTAGTGGAGCACCCACCTTAAGGGCGGGTGCAAGCTTTGTCTCCTGCCCCTTGGTAGGTCTCTAATGGTGGGGTTGCAGAAGAAGGCAATGGAAGGTGAGGTTGTAGAAATGGAAAGGCATGTTGGGGAAAGGACGGACTAAGCCAAAGATTTGGGGTTCTGTTTTACAGGCAACAAGGGGGCACTGAAGTAATGTTTAAAGGAAAAGCAATCAGACTGGATTAGGAAAAGGGAGAGACTGAAGTGTAGTCAAGAAGGAAGGTATTGCAGTAACCCAGGTGGGAGGTCTCAGCTTCCACATTCAAAGGAGAGAATGGAATGTTGGTCCCTCAGAGGCACCTCTGGGCCATCTTCAATGCTGCGTCTTCTTCCTGGAACATGTTTCCTTCTGTGATCCCTCCACCCTTTTCCTTACCAACTCTTCTAGATGTCATGTGGCCCAAAAACCTTTCCCTGACCTTTCGAGTCTGAATTGGGTGCCCCCACTCACCACTCCCACATCGAACAGCATTTCCCCATCATTTCAGGTATCCTTTGTATTATAATTGTCTACGATTTTATCTCCCCCTTTCAGACTACAGGCTCCAGGAGGACAGGGACAGATTTACTGGGCTCACCACTCTACCTCCACTGCTTTTTATATTGCTTAGCACAGAATATTTGCTATACATATTTTCAATGAAAATATTATTATAAGAATTAAAAGAAAAAAATCGATAGATTTAGTAAAAGATGACCACAAGCTACTATCTCCCAGGGTTGTCTGAAAAAAAATCTAGGGAATCCTTGGAATCACATGGAAGCCTCTCTAATGTGGGCACCCTGTACTTTCCCTAATGTCACTCTGACTTAGCTGCTAAGTTGTGGAGTGTATTGTTCCACTTTATTTTCTCCACAGCTTTACTGAATCCAAATTTGAAGAAGACAATTGAATGTGCCAAGAGAATTGTAAAAGGAAGAGAGGGTATGGGAGCATGGTAAGTGGTACGTTTTTTGAAGTCTATGTTAATGACCTTCACCCATTACCCTTAATCCTAATCTTGGCCTAATCTCAGTCTCTGCACATCTATAGTCTCAAACTAGTGGGATCTTACCAAGCTAGGCAGTAGAACACCACTGGGTTCTACAACCCCAGGTCTCAGAAGGAAGGATGTAATTATCAGACAAATTGCCTTAAGTTGAATATACTTTTTCCTTCTCAAGTATTGTTTAGGGTTATTCAGGAGGCTAGGGTGAGCATCCTTGAAGTAAATCTCTCTATATATTTCTGATTATTTCTTTCATCTAAATACTTAGGTTCTTAATGCATGTTGTGAAATGACTCTCTAACAAGTTTGTACTAACTTATATTAAGAGTTTAATAAAATGCCTATTTACTGCACTCTCAATAATTATAAATCTTTGCCATTTGAAAGGTATCTAACAATTTTATCTTCTTTTGCATTTTGTGATATTCCATTAGGGCATTTTCCCATTATGTTTGTTATATATTTATATTATTTTGTGATTTTTTTCCCCCTGCCCTTGTCCTTTGCTTATTTTTAAAATTCAGATGATCATATTCATTTGAAAGAACACCTTATATATTAGGTGTTAGATGTATTAACAGACTGTTACATATTTGTATTTTTTTCATTTCACTGAAGTTCATGTAAGTTGAAATAACAAACATACAACTAGATTATCCATCTTATTTACATATTCTTGGTCACTTATTTGGCACTATATTGAGGCATCTTCTTGATTGTTTTTTTTTAAGATTTTATTTGTTTATCTGACAGAGATTGAGAGAGAGAGAGAGCACAAGTAGGGGGAGCAGCAGAGGGAGAGAGAGAAGCAGGCTCTCTGCTGAGCAGGGAGCCCAATGCGGGGCTCGATCTCAGTACCCTGGGATCATGACCTGAGCTGAAGGCAGACGCTTAACCGACTGAGCCACCCAGGTACCCCGATAGTTACATATTTGTTACCAAAAATAACTGCAACTCTGATTTCTTCTTTAAGCAGATATTTACTTCAGAAAGCCATCTAAAACTTACAAGTGTTTGGGCTTGTTTTGACTTCTTTCACTCAATATTTGTTCTTATTGTTGTGTATAGTCCTAATTTGTTTGTTCCCATTGCTGCATAGTATTCCATTATATGGATATATCAGTTTATAGATCCATTATTCTGTTGGTGAGCATTTGGGTAGTTTTCACTTTTTTAAGGCTACCATGAACATTCTGTACTTTTCTTTTAGTGAATATATAAATGGACTCACATTGATTATACCACAGAATAAAATCACTGGTCATAGGATATGCATATTTTCAGATTTGGTGTATTTTACCAAACCATTTTTTAAAGAGATTCAATTTACACTTCCATCAGCAGTTGTAGGATTCAGTGGCTCCAAATTATTGTCAGTGCTTGGTATTTTCTAGTTTATTCTTGTGACTGTGTAGTGGTATTGCATTGGGTTTTATTTTGTATTTCCCTGGCAACTAATGAGATTGAGCACTTTTTCAAATGTTTATTGGCCATTTAGATATCCTTTCATGTGAAGTGCCTTTTCAAATCTTTAGTCAGTTTTTCTATTGTATTTATCTTTGTCTCATTAATTCATCAGGAATTATTTATATAGTCTGGGTAAAAGTTTTTGGTTGGATACAAGTATTACAAACATCTTCTTTCATTCTGTGGGTTACTTTTTCACCTTCTTAATGGTGTCTTGATAAAATGAAATTCTTAGTCTTAACACAGTCTAATTTATTATTACTTTCCCTTTATGGTTATTTTTAGTTATTTTAGAGAAGTACTTGCCTATTCCTAGGTCATGAGGGTATTCTTCTTAACTTTTTTTTTTCTAAAAGCTTTATTTAATCTTTCACATTTGGCTCTTCAATACCTTTTTCTTTCTTTTTCTTGCTTTATTGCATTGGCTAGGATCGCCAGTAAATGTTGAATAGAAGTGATGATAGTGGCATCCTTGTCTCATTCCCAATCTCACAGGTAAGAAGTTCAATATTTTATCATTAAGTGTTGTATTTTCTTTAAACTTTCTGAGATACTCTTAATCAGATTGAGCGTTCTTTTCCATTTCTAGTTTGTTAAAGGTTTTTTTAATCATGAATGGCTATTGAATTTTGGTTATTACACATTTAGTATCTTTGCAATTCTGTGTTAGCCTATCCA
The DNA here is from genome assembly GCF_009762305.2 of Zalophus californianus. Taxonomy (NCBI): domain Eukaryota; kingdom Metazoa; phylum Chordata; class Mammalia; order Carnivora; family Otariidae; genus Zalophus; species Zalophus californianus. Next base: position 70,462,032 of record NC_045595.1, on the reverse strand, counting down.
TCTTTTTTTTTTTTTAATTCAAATTGTTGCCTTTTTAATCTCTCTTCTCTTCCATGGTTTTCTCCAGAGGTTATGCCTGGTTACATCTTATTGACAATGTCAGTTTTATAAAATTTACTTCTGGATTCTGTAGCATGTTATTCTCCCAGGAATGTTCCTCTGAATTTAATGATGATGCCCCTTTTCCTCTACTAATATTTTCCCATAAATACCATGTTAGTTTTATTTTTCCTTGAATAAGGACAGATTTACCCATATTTAGCATTTGCCAAATAGACAAGTTATGTGACTTTTTCTTGTTTCAGCTCACTGTTACTTTGGTAATGGTCAGACTCCCTTCAAATCTCCTGACCGAATTTCCACTTTGGAGATTTTCCTGATATGTGTATCTAGTTCTCTCTCATAGGCTGAGCCAGTGGAGTACATGAAAACCCTTCATTCCCAGCATGCACTTCTACCACCTCCACTGATACCGTTTATCATGGTGGGCCTCTGCTATCCAGTAGACACTGTCTCACCACCAATTTCCACCTTCTTTTGCCTTTTCCACACCCTCTTATCCCACATTTCATAATTGACTCCTTGGTTGTTGCAGGATATTGTAGTCACCAGTTAGATCTAGAAACAAGGTCATATTTCCCCAGTTTCAGATTGTATATCTTAATATTTTTGCTATTAGGGTTGATCCTGTAATCAATGTGTCCTCCCACAAAAGTTGTTAACAAATCATTAATGTATTTTAAATAGAGGGTATCTTACAATAGAGGAAATCCTTTAATGATAGCTATAATTTCTTTACTTCTTTGGTATGTAAGCTTTGTATGTTTACATAAACGTCATCATTTAATCCTCACAAATCCTTATGCCATGAGTATACAATGAGGAAGTGGAGGCATAGAGAGGTGTACAACAAGTTATCCATGGCCACAGTGTTGAAATCAATTCTAGATCTGTGCTCTTCTGGGCCTCAGCTTTCACAAGTCACTCGAAGAGATGAGGATGGTTGGCCTGGGAAATCTGGGCTCTGGTTGTGTGGAAGGCAACAAAAGGACCCTGTACAGTTCTTCTGTGGCGACAAATGCAGGGCTTCCAAACAGTCAGTGAGTGCAGGAGGGGCAGAACTGCAGGGAATTCATTTTGCCAGTGGGAGTCTTGAGTGGTGTTTCTTACAGTGACCCCTGGGTCCTGTAGGCAGTGGAGAGCTCATTCAGAAACTGGCAACAAGAAGTGTGTCAATCTCAGAGGTCAGCTTTTTGTTGTTGCTTTTTTGTCTTTCTCTGTGCCTTTTGGTGCTAAGTTCAGTCAAAGATATTTGTCTGTTTTTCTTGCCTCTATATCTCCAGCATCTTGCTCTGTGCCTGGCATATAGTAGGTACTCCCTAAATGTTTGCTGCAAGGTCAAACCTGCATTTGGGCTGTTACCTAGAAGCCATTACAATTTTTTAAAATTTATTATTTATTATTTCTCAAAATAAAAATAATACATATGTGTTTAAAAATGAAAATCAAAAAATAAACTTCTTGTTCTTGTCAGCAGCCTCCTGAAGGTCACCACTATTAATATGTCTTGTAAATCAGAGAAGAATATGTATATTGAGAATGAGAAAAATATTTTAAAATACATGTGAGGGGTGCCTGGTTGGCTCATTTGGTTAAGTGTCTGCCCTTGGCTCAGGTCATGGTCTCGGGGTCTTGGGATCAAGCCCCAGATCAGGCTCTCTGCTCAGCGGGGAGTCTGCTTGTCCCTCTCCCTCTGCTCCACCCCCTGCTTGTGCGCTCTCTCTCTCTCAAATAAATAAATAAAATCTTTAAAATAAAATAAAATACATATGAAATCCCAACATACACACTGACCTGAACCTAACTTTTTTCACTCATTAATAGAGCTTGCAAATCTTGGCATATCATACCTAGAGGTCTCTGCCCTCTGGATGCTGCAGGTAATTATCTGCCAGTCCCCTACTGATGAACATTTAGATTGTTTCCATTTGCTGGACTATTGGGTGCGTTTAAATGTTAGTAGAGAAATTGCTAAACTGGCATTCAGAGAGGGGGCACCTCCAGATACCCTGCGTGACTGGGCCTGTGTTCTAGACTGTTTATATAGAGCAATCAAATTTGTGCAGTTTTTGGAAATTGAGACTTATACAATGATGCCATTCTATTTTGCTTTGTATTTTTTTTTAACATTTCATTTAGTTGTTTGAGAGAGAGAGAGCGAAAGCGCATGATTGTGGGGGGAGAGGCAGAGGGAGAAAGAGAAGCAGGCTCCCCACTGAGCAGGGAGCCCCATGCAGGGCTTGATCCCAGGACCCCGGGATCATGACCTAAGCCGAAGGCAGACGCTTAACGACTGAGCCATCCAGGCGCCCCTGCTTTGCATTTTTAAACTACAAAGAAGTTGAGCATCTTTTCATGTGTTTGTTGGCCATTTTTCTCTGAACTGATTATTTATATTCTTAGCCCATTTTCTATTGAGATGACAATGTTTTCTTTTGTTTTTATTGATTTTAGATGTGTCCTTTATAAATTAGGGTTATTAGAACTTTGTCCGTGATATCTATGTGAACTACTTTTTTTCAGGTTTGCTATTTGTATTTTGGCTTTGTTTATAGTATTTTCATCATGTAGGAGTTTTACATTTTCACAGAATCAGATCCCTCGATATTTTGTTTCATGGCTCCTGAATTTATATGAAACTACATTCCAAGTTTGTAAAGAAATGAAGCCATGTTTTCTTCCGTATTAGAACAGTGCTCGGCACAAAATAAGCCCTATATTAAGTTTTTATTAATAAATTAGAAAATAGAATTTTCACAGTTTTATGTTTTTATACTTAAATTGTTGGCCTTCTTGGAGTTTATTTTAGTACAAAAGTGAGGCAGGGATCCAGCTTTATATTTTTCAAATGGTTAATCAGTGTTCTTATACCACTTATTCATTAATCCATTTTCCTCACTCATTTAGTAGATTCATTTTAAAGTGGGAGTCCCCTTACTAATGTATCTTCCCAGGGTTTAAAATATCTTTCATACAGTCTCTACCCTTCAATTAATTGGAAGCATGGCTGGCTCTCTAGGGTGAGCACTAACGAGCTAAAATCATCTTTATTGTACAGCACTAAGTAGAGATATGCTGGACCAGGCTGATTAAAGCCTTTTCACTTGCTCAGGACTCCCAGCAAAGTGAACTCTTATTAAACTAATAAGCACCCACGTCTTTTCAAACCTCAGACCAAACAGCTCTGCAGAGTTGAGGCAGACAGGAAGGGAAAAGACCAAGAGCCTGCATGCCCACAGGATTCCCTTCTGCAGTGTCTGCTCCAGGCTGTGGAGAGCCCTGCAATTCTGAAAATATGTATGTGTGTGTTTTCCCTGCTGCTTTATAGCTGTGAGGGGCACGAGAAGAAAAGGTTGGAGAAACTCAGTCTGGCTGGCCTAGGCAGGGTTGAAGAGCTAGGGGTGGAGCATGTGCATGGGAAAGTGATAGAGGCCCTCGTTCAAGGTCAAGGATTCCTATTTCAGACAAGGGTCTGCCAAGGACTCACCATCTCAGCCTGAGCAAGTCACGGAATTTCTCTGATGCTCACTTCAGAGAAGTTAAGAGTACTTCTCTTGCTGGGCTGGGGGACAGCCTCCCAGTTCATGGTGTGGGATTTATGGAAAGAAGTGGGGAGAGGTGGGAACAGGAGAATTTGGGGGCTCCAGAATTCATGCTAGGATGTGCCGGAGTTAGCAAGAGGGTCATACTCGCGATGCACCAAATCCTTCAGAAACATGCCTGCAGCCATCGGGATGGTGAGTTCAAATGCCTCAAGAGCCAGGCTGGGGTATAAATGGGCCGGATGGTGGGGGTCGGGGGAGAGGTTATGGAACCCTGCCCATCCTGAGCTCAGACACTGGGGAGCCCCCTCTTGTTCACTCTCCCTGCTTTCCTCTCTGCAGACCCTCCTGGTCCCTGAACTGCCGGTTCGTGGACAATCTGGCACGGTGGTTGGTTGGATGCAGGCTCTAGCTGCAGGGGCAGCCCTCACAACACTCTCCAGTGGCACCTTCCACATGAGGATGCTTTCCTGTTTGCTGCCTTCACTCGACCCGGTTGATTATCTCATTGCTTGACAGCTCCAGATGGAAAAGGACAAAAATTTGCTTCAAACGTGGGTGCAGAACGCAGAATAAACCAGCTACTTACCAACCTGGACCCCGGGTCTCCACTTGTCTTATTATGCTATGATCATTACTAGCATAACCATGGAGGATCTGAAGGAAGGAAACTATCTGGAAAATAATATGTGTCCATGATTGTCAATATCAAGCAGGGAAGGGAAGAAAAGATACAGTGGAAGAAAAGAGGGGTCAAAGGCAAGCAGGGCCACCAGTCCCAGGCTGTGTCCCTGCTGGGACACGCAGGTGGAAGTAAGACCACAAAATCCTCCTTGTACTTCTATGGAGAGAGTCACGTGACAGTTGCTCTTTTCTTTGTTTTTAATAAAAAGTTAAGTTTTAAAAAATTACCTATAGCACGTACTTGCATTAGAGAAACTGAAAAATACAGAAATGTTAAAAAGGAAAAAAAAAAGTCCTCCCATGATCTTAGCTCCCAAAAGTAATTACTATCATGCTTTGGTTGCATTCCCTTTGGGTTTTTCTTCCTGAAGAGGGTTTTTTCTTTCTTTTTAAAAAGATTTTATTATTTATTTGAGAGAGAAAGAGAGAGAGCAAGTACAAGCAGAAGGAGCATCAGAGGGACAGGGAGAAGCAGACTCCCTGCTATGCAGGGAGCCCGACCCGGGGACTCGATCCCAGGACCCTGAGATCACAACCTGAGCCGAAGGCTCAACCGACTGAGCCACCCAGGTGCCCCTCTTCTTTATCAATAATACTCTGATAATGTTATAGATAGAGTTTGGTACCTTGGGTTTTAGAAAGAAAAATAAATCTTTGCGCTATGTGGATTGCGATTTTAAACAGGAAAGGGGCTTATTTCTGAAGCTTAGAGGCTTACAGAATCCTTGCATGGGATGGAGCAGCAGGGGCCAGCCTGGGCTTCCAGAGCATCCTGCCCGAGCCCTGGGAGCAGAAGCAGCAGCAGAGGTACCTGCTCATCGGAAGCCAGGTCACCTGCCGGAACCCAAACGTGGAGAGCACAGTCCCTAACCATTCAGCCTTGCATGGGAGGGAAAGAACTGGAGTGGCATCGAGAGAGGCTGTCTGCAGCACGGGCTTCACCATGTGGGTCAGAGGTTCTTCCAAATGAAATCTTAGTCCCGGTTAATATTCCACTGTATGAATGCACCATATTTGATTTAACCTCCCCCCTACTATTAGATTTTTAGATATTGCCATTTTTTAACCATGACAAAGAATGCTGTAATGCCTGCTTGTGGCTGCCCCTCTTTCATTTTTTACACTTTTAAAATTACATGAGCCACATATATTTAATGAAGAAAACTTGGAGAGTACAGATAGTCATAAAGAAGGAAATTAAAAATACCCATCATTCCCCGCTGGAAACAGAAGTTTGCCTCATTGCTATGCAGCCAAAGTTGAGAGCCCTAATGCAGTCTTTGTGTGTGTACCCTTCCCTACTTGAGTGTGCGCATGTGCACATCGTCTTTCCTTACAAACATGGACCACCGCTGTATATACAGCTTGTATCTTGCCTTTTTCATGTAATATTCTGTGGCCTGATATTTCCAAGTTTATGGTAGGAAACCCAGCACTGTTTTTTTTTTAATTTTTTATTGTTATGTTAATCACCATATATTACATAATTTGTTTTGGTGTAGTGTTCCATGATTCATTGTTTGTTCATAACACCCAGTGCTCCACGCAGAATGTGCCCTCTTTAATACCCATCACCAGGCTAACCCATCCCCCCTCCCTCCTCCCCTCTAGAACCCTCAGTTTGTTTTTCAGAGTCCATCATCTCTCCTGGTTCGTCTCCCCCTCTGACTTACTCCCCTTCATTCTTCCTCTCCTGCAATCTTCTTCTTTTTCTTTTTTCTTAAAAAATGTTGCATTATTTGTTTCAGAAGTACAGAACTGTGATTCAACAGTCTTGCACAATTCACAGCGCTCACCATAGCACATACCCTCCCCAATGTCTATCAGCCAGCCACCCCATCCCTCCCACCCCCACCACTCCAGCAACCCTCAGTTTGTTCCTGAGATTAAGAATTCCTCATATCAGTGAGGTCATATGATACATGTCTTTCTCTGATTGACTTATTTCACTCAGCATAACACCCTCCAGTTCCATCCATGTCGTTGCAAATGGCAAGATCTCATTCCTTTTGATGCCCAGCACTGTTTTTAACCACCTCACAGCACTCCTGCACGTGGACAAAATGTAACGAATATAACCTTCCCTTGTTACTCTGCTCTATCCAGACACAAAGTAACTGACCTCAGAGAATCCTAGCCACCAAGAGGCAGGCAGAACTGAAAGCAGACCAGCCTTTCTTTTTGTTTGCTTCTTGGTTGCTCTCCAAGGGGAGGAGAACTAGCTATAAGTTAGAATATCAGGGGCAGAAGTTTGACTCAAGTTCAATAATGATTGATCAGCTTAATGAATTGGTTTCGTGTGGCATTCCCCCCACTTAGAGAAAAGAGTATTCGCAGTTCCCAACCACAGGGCAGGAATCCTACAGTAAAATCCCTGCTGCGGGCTACAACTGCTGTTGAGGCAACGAGAAACTTCTGAGACCCTGAGAGGCACTTACTTATTGAGCTGGGAAACCCACGCTGTTTCCGAGGGTGGGCCCACGTGTGATAGTGCACCTGACCTCAACCCAGCCTTCACTCAGACATTAATGACAACCTGCAATTGATTAAAACACTATCTCCTCAAGTGCCAAATCCAGCATGCTGCTGCCTCCTTCCAGCCCATTACTTGGCCACGGCTCAGCATCAGCCTCTAATGGCCACTCTGTCAACATGGGCGTGAGACTCGAGGACAAAGCAAATGTTAGGGTATCGATCAGAAGAGTTTCTCTGGGGTTTCCCAACATCAGCTCCTGGCTTGGCACTCTCAAACCCACTAATAGAGGGCATTGTGAAGAGCACTCACTCTGGGGCCAGATCTCCCCGTCTGGTATAGGGAATGGTGAATGTTTCATTTAAAAATCTCAGTGGTGACTCCCATTACTATTACTTCTAGCACCAGCAGCTACCATATGAACCCCAACCTTACATAGAGTACACCTAGGCCTTTACAAACAATATTTTCAAACCTTGCAAAACCTTCCAAGAGGTATGAATTATAACCATATTGTGGATGGAAAAACAGGCTTGGAGGGCCTAAACAACTTGGCTTTACTCCAGCCTGGTAAGGGATGGAGATGGAATGGGTATCTCCCCAAAACTTATGGTTCCCCCCACAACCCACTCCACACCCTAGTTCTGTATTGGTGTTAATTTTTTACTCCATCCATTAGCTAGAAAATTGGTCTCCAGCTTTTCAATTAAGACTTTGCACCAAAGAGGTTTTAGGCACAACTAGCACAGAACAACGGGTCATTGTCAGTGTACAATTCACAGGCAGGGAAATTGAGGTCCTAAGAAATGAAGCAACTTTCTCAGCTACACAAAATAAATCAATAGAGAAGGCAGTGTGGTGACCTACCATGTTTCCAAACTCCTGTCATGATGAAAATCACCTGGGGTGTCTGTTAAAATGCTGATACCTGGGCCCTGCCTCTGGATACGGGGGCCCCGGAATGTGTATTTTAAAAAATGTTTCCAGATCTAGCTGATCTTTGGGACGCAGGAGAAGCTGGTTAGTGGCAAGAGCGTGGGTTGGGAAGACTCAAAGGACATAGCGTCGTTCCTGGCTCTGCACTGACCTTAGAGTTACTCTACTCTCTGAGCCTCATTTTTCCAACCTGTATGCTGAAGTGAGTGACCCTGGCTGGGCCGGACACACGGCGGCAATGAAGTGATGGGGTCTTCTCAATCCTGGGCCCTTGGCCCGCTTCCCAGTGCCACGTTGACATGAAGGAGCAAAGATGCTGCTCAAGACCTGCCATTAGGAGAGTCTGGGGTGGTGTGTACGTGTGGGTGTCCCTTGCCATCTGGTGCCGTAGGTCTCCTGCAGCATGGCTTGGCCAAGTCAGTTGCTGGAGTTGAGAAGCTTGTATCTTGCTCACTCTCAGGACACTGCTTTCTAGAATTCCCATTAAGTGGTGGCTGATTTTCGTTTTGAATCTCAAATTCTACCTACATCTGGGGTTAGCAACCAGGAGGCCCCTGCTCCTCATCACTGCTTCCTCCTTCCTCCCTTGAAGCAAGTCTGCTCCTCCATTCTCCTGTCTCCTGCCCTGAAGGTTTTTGCTCCTGCCTCACTGTTGTCCACCACTGCCAAAGTTGTCATTCTCAGTGGCCTTAGTATTTTTGTAGACAAGCCACCAGCACCCTGACATCTCAGGTTCTCAAGGTCATTGCCTGCAAAGACCTTGTTCTCAACCTCACTTCAACCACCACCCCGTGGCCATGCATGCCTCAGCCTTGTCATTACTAGTAGCTCTCTACCACATCCAGAGCCTCCACACTCTTTGAACACCACCTCATATCTTTCCATCATTTCCTCCTACAGGTCTCTAACTCTGACAATTCTTTGAATCCACTGGAATCTCAAAGGATTAACCCTCTCCCCCTTGCTCTGTCCCTCACCTTCCCCACGTCCTCACTTGTCTTCTGCCCTGGCTTAGATTCTAGGGCCACCATCGTGATGTCAGCATGAATCCACTTTTCCCTGGCTCATCTTTCCTCTCTCTCGCATACCCACCTGGCTACTCAACCTCGGGTAAACCTGACTCTCCACCTGCTCCGTGTTTGTGCCCACGTAGCTCTACATATTTGGAGAAGGAAAAAAAAAACCCACAACACCATGTTGACTGGTGTCACTTTAAACTCTTGCCAACCATTATCAAGTGGGTCTTTGCATTTCCAATCTATTTCACACTTTCTCCTGTCTCGTTAAATCTCCAACATCTCCTCCCTAATCCACCCTCTTAACGGATGATGTTGCTTCCTATTTCACGGAGGAAATAGAAGCCTTCAGATAAGACCATCTGCAGGCTCCCACCACACCTGCCCCCACATGCTCCTCCCTCCCGTCTGTGCTCATGGATGAACTGATGATGCTCCCGGTTAAGGCTAACCTCTCCAATTGGGTCCTGGATACCACCCCCTCTTGCTTACTCTCCCACTGTACAAGAGACAAGTGATACTGCACTATCATGTTTTTTTCTTCCCTACTTGATTGCTTTCATCCTCATAAAAACATGCTGTAATCTCTCCCATTAAAAAAAAAATCCCTCTAGTGACTTCTCATTTCCTGCCATTTCCTCAAACACTCCTCAAAAGAATTGTCCAAGTTCCTTCTCTTCTTTGCCTTACTGCTCATTCTCTTCTTTTTTTAAAAGATTTTATTTATTTATTCATGAGAGACAGAGGGAGAGAGAGAGGGAAAGAGAGAGAGAGAGGGAAGCAGAGGGAGAAGCAGGCTCCCAAGGAGCAGGGAGCCCGATGCAGGACTTGACCCCAGGACCCCGGGATCACGACCTGAGCCGAAGGCAGACGCTTAACCATCTGAGCCACCCAGGCGCCCCTGCTCATTCTCTTCTTAATCCACCTCCTTGGAAACACATCGCTTGTGGTTATCGATGATCCCCATATTGCTAGATCCTAGGATGAATTCTCAAACGACATCTTGCTCTCAGCAGCGTTTGACATTGTTGATCACTTCTTCTTAAAACACTAAGTTCACTGTCATTGAGCCACCATACACTGCTGGTGCTTCTCCCATCTAATAGGTCACTCCTTCTTCTCTTTTGTTGGCATCTCTCCTCTTCCTGGTTGGTGTTGGAGGGACCCAGGCTCGGTCTTCAGGCCTCTTCTCTGTTTTCATCTACTCCCATGTTAAATAACTTGGGTATTTATCAGTATGCTTATGACTTCAAATATGTATATTTCCTCCCCGGTATTTTCCTCAAAACTTCAAATTCACATTTAAAAATACCTGTTCTACATCTCCACTTGAATATCTAATAGACATCTGTATATCACAGCAGCAGTAGAAAATAAATATGAATATAAAGAAACCCAGAGATGTCAAGCACAGACTTCTTTGTCCTCAAATTTCTGGGTCACATAAGACATACATGACTCCAGGTGTGTGGAGCACCTCAGTACCAGGAAGCCTGCTCATTGCAGAGTATCTTACATGGTAAGCTGGTCATGTAAGCACGCTCTAGCTATGTGATCAGCCCTAACCATTCAAATCTGCCCTGCTATCAGAAGTAGATACAAACCACCAATCTAATTATTTTACTAAATAATGCTGACAGGCTGATTCATCTTGTTCCAAAGTGAATCACTTGTCTTTAGTTAATACATTGTATATCACTGGGCAAGGGTCATTTGTCTAGAGACAGGCAGGCATTTGGGACTAACCTGTGCAGTGCAAATAGCACAACAACGAGAAAGGCTTTCTAAGCCTATGGATGGCGGAGCTGATAGAAACACTGCAGGTAGGAGAGGAAAATATTCCAGCGAGTCTATAAGTAGTTGCCCCTGCCATGATGGAAGAGGTCCAGTATAATCAACCTTTCACCAGTGCCCAGGCGGTTCCTCTGGGGAATGGTGTTATATCAGGGGCATACGCAGTGGTCTCTGCTATGGGTAGGTTGGGCAGGTCAGTCTTGGTAAGGAGAAATCCATGTCGTTGAGAACATGCATGAACTCCATCCCTGACACCATAGCCACTTCCTTTGCTCACCAGATGTGGCTAGAAAAGAGGCTGCTGACATCCACAGCCCTTTCTGTTAACCAGATTATTGAAAGCTTCCTCTGCCATGGGTGCCCTGTGATGAGCATTCATGCAGGACACAAACATCTATATACCCCGCACCCATTCCAAGAAGTCTATCTGCAAATCTCTTTCTCAGACCTCTTTGTTACCAGTCTTCCATTTTTGTTCCTCCTGAATCTGATCAACCAGCCAAACCCTTAGCACTTCCCATGAATCATCATAGAGCTCTACCTCTGACCTCTGCCCTCTTCTTTCTTTCCAGTAGACAACTCACTGTATTGCTTAAAATTCTGCCCACAGAGAAATTTCTCTCTGTATGATGCTATAGGAGTCTATATCCCATGGGTACAGCACCCTGTGTAGGTCCATCCATAAACTAGGGTCCACTGGGTGTCTTCCTCAATCACCTGATCATAAAGGACTCCCCACAGAGCCATAGGTGAGGCTAGAGGGAGCAGAGGGACTATAGGAATCTGAGCCTGAGCACCTGCTGAAGCAGCTTTCTTGTGCCTTCAGGACCTGACTGAGTCCAGTATTAGGTCTGTCACTTTTACTCGATGATGGTGTGCTGCTGAGCACATAGAGCCACCTCTGTGGCTTGGACAGTCAGGGAACATCTAGTTCACAATGAGCGGCTGAGATCACAGATCACTTGGTCTCCTATAGTCAGCCTTAGTAGCAACAGACGAGCTGCTTCTCAAAAGAAAAGCAGTTACTTCTGGAATAGAGCACAGCTTTGCTTTGAAGCCTTAGGGCACTGAGCTGTGATTCTATCAGGGTTTTCCAGAGGCTCCAAGGAATAAGTTGCTGGAAGAGCAAATGGAGCAAAGCCAGCCACCTCCAGGTTCACCACTGCAGTTGGGGTACAAGAAGGCAGAAAGTTGAGGCTTCCACTAGCATGTCTGGAACTTGCAGGAAACTGCTTGCTGCCAACTTCCCAGCAGCTCTGCAGCCTTGAGGGAGGTAGCTGGCAGGAGAAAATGTAGCCTGCTGCAGGATCTCTGGCCTGCTGAGTCCTGACATGCACCATTCCAGTTGAAGGACAGTCTATTACCTCCCTTCTGGATTTCCATGAATGTAGCTCAGCGGTGAAGCCTACATTGCATCCCCATCCCATTGGCACAGCTACCTTCCAGGCCCCTGGCTCCTACAACCCAGGGCAGAACATGGAAGTGGGTGTCCTGCTCTTCACACTATCTCTTCCTCAGTAGGACATTCATTTCCTTGAAAACAGACAAAAAGGACTGTACAAATCCTAAGAGAGATCTTACTTAATTGGGTTAATTTGTTAAGTACTTACTGCAGTGAAAAATATTTAAGTGAATGAAGTTTAATTGCTTCTTTTAATTATTCATTTTTACATCAAGTTATATAAGCTCATGATTTAAAGAGCAAAATAGGTTTGGCTGTGAAAATCAGCCCTCTCTCATTTTTCTCACCTTCCTCAGGAAAAAAAAAAAACAAATACGTTCAACTCTTTCAGCTGATGCTTTGGTATTCACAACCAATTTTCTGAAGAATATGCTTTTGTCTTGCTCCTTTGTTTGTGTGAAATTGGGGGTCTCCTTACAACCAGGGAGATGGAGATTCAATTTTCTTTTGCTCCTTTGTCCCCACCACACACATGGAGCCCGCATGACCCCCATCTTACCAATATGGTCCAATTGTAATTTGGGTTCTTTCAACATTTGGTCTCCATCATGGCTAAGAAACTGCTTTTTCACAGCTGAGCCACGGTGACTAGTCTATGAATACTTCTCTTTCCTAAACAATGTGCTCTCCTCTTTAGTGAATTGTCTGTGTTTGCTTCATTGTTTGATTAGTTGCCTAACTACTTCTCACTCTTTCAGCTCCTAACTTCTCCCCAGTTGTCCAGTTCTTCTCTCTGAATGGGCAGATTCATTAGATTTTCTTTCCATTTGTCTTCCTAAAGAACTCTCTCTCATCATCTTTTGACTGCTTCAGTCTTTATTGGTATTTTATCTCAGGCACACCTATTGTTCTGGAATTTTCCTTTACCACCATCACTTTTGCCTCTCTCTGAGTTAGATCCTTTGTTACCTAAAGCCCATGACTTCCTCCTTCTTGGTTTATTCCCTTGTTTTATTGGAGCGCATCCTCCATAAGCTTTCTTAAAAAGAATGCATGGAAATTTTTTGAAGTTTTTTCAGACTTTGTCTAAAAATGGCTTTGTTCCACCCTGACACTTAGTTGATATTTTGGTTGGGTGTAGAAATCTAGATCAAAAATAATTTTCCTTTAGAATATTGATTACATTGTTCTTGATTAGTCTGAAGCAATTCTGATTCTGGTTCTTTGTATATAACCTGTATTTTCTTTCTGGAAGGTTGTAGGATAGTCCCCCAGTATTCTGAAATTACATGATGACATGCCTCAAGTACTTAAAGATCCGATATAATGGAACCTTTCTGGAAATCTATGTTCTTGATTTCTGGGCAATCATCTTGGATTATTCTGTAGATCATTTCTTCTTTTCTGATTTCTCTGTTCTTTCTTTCTGGACTTCCTGCTATATGAATGCTGTGCATCTTGTATTTGTCATTCATTCATTTAATAGTTTCTCTCCATTTTTTTTCTCTTTGATTTTTTCCTCTACTTTCTGGAAAAATCTCCTCACCTTCTTTTCCAGAACTTCTATTGATTTTTCATTTCTATTGTCAAGCTTTTTAACTTCTAAGGGCATTATTTGTTCTCTGAATGTTTTTCTTTCTTTCTTTCTCTCTCTCTTTCTTTCTTTCCTTCTAGTGCCCTGTTCTTGTTTTGAAGATGTAATATATGTCCTTTTTTTTATGATGGATTTTGTTGTTACTATTTGCAGCAGAGTATTTCCTCCATAAATTCTTTTAGTTATTTATTTAAAGTTTTTTTCTCAAATGTTTATTGATCCTTGCTTGCTGGTTCATGTTTAAGAGTGGGAAAGCAAGGAGCTGATTGGGAGCTTGAAGGCCGTGGGTGGACTCTTCTTGGAGAAGGTGGACTTCACAGGATGGTCTGGCTGGGCTGTTTCTTTGTGGACATTACTGCTGTCAAGTCTTTAAGTCTGCCTTCTTAAGAGTCTGCCCTCTTAGGCTGGTCATAGTCCCCAGAAAAGGCTGACAGGAGCCTTCTACCTGGGGTAGATAGACCTGGCTGCCCATTCTTGAAGCTAGTTTAGGAAGAAAGTCAAGGAGTGGACTGTGGCTCAGTTGTCAAGTATGTAAGTGTTTATTGAAACCCCTTGATTGTAGTATGGTACTCCCACCCTGAATTATGCCTCATGTCCTCAGTCCAAAAACCACGCCTTGCCCTCCCCAGATAACAGAATGATGCTTTCCCTTGAGGGAGGAGGGACAGGCTTCGGCTGCATGGAGTGGAAAAGGAGAGATGGGCTTTCACTGATTCTTCTTTTTTTTTTTTTTAGAGAAACTAGTTTTATTTATTTATTTATTTTATTATGTTATGTTAGTCACCATACATTACATCATTAGTTTTTGATGTAGTGTTCCATGATTCATTGTTTGTGCATAACACCCAGTGCTCCATTCAATACGTGCCCTCCTTAATACCCGTCACCAGGCTAACCCATCCCCCACCCCCTCCCCTCTAGAACCCTCAGTTTGTTTCGCAGAGTCCATAGTCTCTCATGGTTCGTCTCCCCCACCGATTTACCCCCTTTTTTCTTCCCCTCCTATCTTCTTTCCTTTTTTTTTTAACATATAATGTATTATTTGTTTCAGGGGTACAGGTCTGTGATTCATCAGTCTTACACAATTCACAGCGCTCACCATAGCACATACCCTCCCCAATGTCTATCACCCAGCCACCCCATCCCTCCCACCCCCCACCACTCCAGCAACCCTCAGTTTGTCTCCTGAGATTAAGAATTCCTCATATCAGTGGGATCATATGACACTTGTTTTTCTCTGACTGACTTATTTCGCTTAGCATAACACCCTCTAATTCCATCTATGATGTTGCAAATGGCAAGATTTCATTTTTTTGATGGCTGCATAATATTCCATTGTATATATATACCACATCTTCTTTGTCTTGATTCTTAAGCAGACTTTGGGCCATGCAGCCCTCCCTTTCCCCACACTCCCAGAGTAATCAGTGGCAGGCATTCTTGGCCTCGAGGATTCTAAGGGTCAACCATGCCTGTGTTTGCTCTGCCGCTGGCTGGAGGTCAGCCTTCTGGGAGCACTCTAAGTCTGCTGCCACACAACCATCTGCTTTCTCACTTCGAACATGCTTTCAAGTTATCTCTTCTGCTTGACTTAGATGGTTTGTATATTTTTAAAATTCCTTTAAGCTAAACTTGGGGCAATTTAAGGAGATGGTTTAGAGTAGGGACCTTGGAGTTCAGTTGGTTTGTGTTCTAGTTCCAGCCACCTGACTTACTAGCCATGGAAGCTCCTGAACGGTGATCACTTTTCCAAGCCTCAGTTTTCTGCTCTAAAAAAACTGGGAAATTTGTAGGGAAGTTGGGAAAATAGCATCATAATTGGGGTTATATGAGGGTTTCATGAGATGTACACAGTGCATGGTACGCACTAACCAGTCAATAAATTCTAGCTAGCATTATCTCAATTATAGCAATAATAATTTTCTTGCTGATTTAATATCTGTATGACATATAATTTTGAGTAGAGTGAAAGCCTGATGAAGGATGATTTGGCCAAGATTATCTCTTCCCTGGCACTAAAACTGTCTATAAAGGTTACATCCACACACACACAATTTCTATATTGTCTGTTTGTCGGCTAATTTAGTACATTCACTTCTGAAAGAATACCTTTCTAAAACATGTTGAACAAGGAAATAGGAAAATGAATCGGTCATTGGGACATTGCACTGCCTGATCCATAGACGTCGTCAATAATGTTGGTTATTGCTATTAGTAAAAGATTTTGTAAATGCAACATTGAGCACCATTCCTGGCACAGAGTAAGTGATCCATATGTGTTCTCTGAGTTTGATCTGTTTTCCTATTCCTTCTGCTTCCTGGAATGTAATTGGCTAGCTCTGTTTTGCTACAATTGACATTTTTAAAACTTTTTAAGTGCTTGTTAGAATACAGTGTGATCCTCAATGGAATATTATGCAGCCATCAAAAGGAATGAGATCTTGCCATTTGCAACGACGTGGATGGAACTGGAGGGTGTTATGCTGAGTGAAATAAGTCAGTCAGAGAAAGACATGTATCATATGACCTCACTGATATGAGGAATTCTTAATCTCAGGAAACAAACTGAGAGTTGCTGGAGTGGTGGGGGGGTGGGAGGGATGGAGTGGTGGGTGATAGACATTGGGGAGGGTATGTGCTATGGCGAGTGCTATGAATTGTGCAAGACTGTTGAATCACAGATCTGTACCTCTGAAACAAATAATGCAATATATGTTAAGAAAAAAAAAGAAGAAGATAGCAGAAGGGGAAGAATGAAGGGGGGAAATCGGAGGGGGAGACCAACCATGAGAGATGATGGACTCTGAAAAACAAACTGAGGGTTCTGGAGGGGAGGGGGGTGGGTGGATGTGTTAGCCTGGTGATGGGTATTAGGGAGGGCACGTTCTGCATGGAGCACTGGGTGTTATGCACAAACAATGAATCATGGAACCCTACATCCAAAACTAATGATGTAATGTATGGTGATTAACATAACAACAAAAAAAAGAATACAGTGTGATCCAGAGGATGTTTCTTTTCCCTGGAAGAGAGCCCCAAATTCTAGCTTTATGTGATTTAGAATAAGAAACAGAAGTCTGAGTGTAATCCATTTGGATTCTAATGAAAGCCAGTGACCAGAACTCATCCTTCAGGAGGTGTTTTGAAGGGTAAATGTAAATAACAGTTCATATGACTCTTTCTTTTTACAAAGGCAGATTTATTTCTGTAGAATTTTATCTACTACAGTGATCTCTGAAAAATGAAATGGGAACTGGCAAAGAAGTCAGTAAATCACCTAAGCTCTCCCGTGAGCTCTGACCTTTAAAGTACTTGTGATTTGGGGTCACTTTTTGTAATTTCACATAGATTTTCCTTCTAGAAATTTCTAATTTATTATCCTAGAAATAAATTCTGGCTTCTTCCAGATGCACTGTCATTTCAATATTGGCTTTCATTTTTTCCCAGCTTCTTTCAAAGTTCAGAATCATATGCCAACTTTAAGCCACTTGGCTTTGATAACTCTACATGGCCAGCAAAGAAAATGGTTCAGCTCATCCCTTTCTCATTATTTTTAAATGAAATTCTTAAATAATCTCTTGGTTTAGTTAACTCATTAAAAAAAAACTTTCTTTATGTAGATTGAAATACTGAAATCTGATAAAGACAAATTCAAGATTTTATCCAGTTCTTGAAGTTGGCATTTATAAAGAGGGTCAAGTTTAAGGAACCGGGAAGGTCCAACATTGATCACTGCATCAGTTACCTCTTGCCACCATAGTGCTATATAACAAACCATCCAGATGTCAGTGGGCTCTAACAGTAGGTATTTATTTTTCTTTCTTATGTCTGCAAGTCATCGGGGGCCACCAAGTTTAAGCTCAGCAAGGCTCAGCAGGACTTCACTACAGCTCACAGTTGAGTTCAAGTCTGCTCCATTAATTTTTCATTTTTCTGGGACCACTGACCTACCTTGGGAGCTCTTTCCATGACAGCAGCACAGGAAGGCAAGCCCAACCACACAAGCATATTTCACTCTGTTCATGTCTGCCAACACCCCATCTGCCAACACCCCATTGGCCAAAGCAATAACATGGTCAAACACAAAGTTCAAGGGCAGAGAAGTACACACCAACCATGAAGCCAAAATAAGTCACATGACCTAGCCCAACATCAGTGGAGCAGGGCAGTACACTCCTCCCATGGAAGTGTGGTGGGGAGTGCAAATATTTGCTAAACAGTGATTCTTGACCCATGTACCCCAGAAGCTCTGAGAAAAATCCAGATACCTGTTCTTTCAGACTAGTGGTTCTCAAAGTGTGGTCTCTGGTCCCAGCACCTGGGAACTGGTTAAAAGATAAATTCTTGGGCCCCACCCTAGACCTACTCAATCAGATGCTCTGAGGGTGGGGTACTCATACACACAGAGAATACGCTGATTCTTTGATTTTAATACAGGTGGAACAAGTTTATATTACAGAGGAAAATATTATTTAACATGGCTCAGCTGACCACCAATCACTTTCACCAAAGGAACTTGGCAAATCCCACAGCTGCCTAGTTCTGAATTTTATTCATTCCAAGCCTCTTTATGGGAAGCAGAAAGATCCTGAGCATAAACCCTGCTTCACAACTTACCAGTTATGTGACTTTGGGTAAATGACTTACACTTACTGAGTTTCAGTTTACTAAGCTGTAAAACAGGGCATTAAACGTTTCCCTCCTTTGGAAAGAATGTCTGAAGTGTAGGCTTAGGCCTTCGGCCATAGGTGATGAATCCAGAGTTGGCACTTGACCCCAGTGCGACATTCTGATTACCTTTTTGAGGAGTTTGGGCTTTTGCAATGAGAAGCACAGTGGTTGGAAGACAGCTGGGCTGAGTCACTCTGATGGCACAGTTCTAGAGACATCTAAGGAAATCGCTCTTAGTGATGAAGGATTTGGATTTTTTGTTGATTCCTGCCCTTCTTCTGGAATCCATGAGATACCATGACTACTTCCAATAAACATCCCCCTCTGCTTAAGCAAATGTGGTAGATTTAAAATATGGCCCCCAAATTCTTTGACATTCCCCAAGCCCCATGTTGAGGGGGAAACCAAAGCTGCCCAAGGAAAAGCCTATATGGAGAGAAACCGACAACCAGCACCACCTTACATACCATATGACGGAATCACTTGGGAAGTAGATCTTTCTGCCTCAGTCCGACTGTCCCAGTTGATTCCATACAGGACAGAGACAAGCCATCCCTGCTGAACCCAAGTTGCATATTTGTGAGAAAAGGAAATGATTGCTATTAGTGTAAGCCCCTCCTTTTAGCTGCTTATGCAGCCATACATGAATGGAATAACCACAACCAGTAACCAGTAACCACAGCTTTGCTTGTTTTCCTTTCTTTCTTTCCCAGAAGCAGTAGCATAGAAATTAAGCAATTAGATCTGGACTCAGGTTGTCTGGGTCCCAATCTTGCTTTGCCATTTGCTAGGCGTGACTTTTGGGCTAGTTTTGACGTTTCTTTACACTTGAATTTTCTCATTTGTCAAAGGAGAAGAGAAATAGAAAAATAGTCCCTTATCATCTGGTTGCTGTTAGAATTAAGTGAGATTATGCATGCAGAGTATTTAGTGTAGTTCTGAATCTGCCCAAGTTAGCCTCTTTCATTCTTTTTGATACAGAAATGGGTTTTGGGAATGGGCTGCAAAGTAACAGAGCTTCGCATGTGAAAGAAGCCAAATTGAAGTGGGGTGGGAAGAAGTCATGGATATTGGCAGGGGCAAATACCGTCCATTAAACTACCCCTCTTCATCGACTTAGGGCCAGACCATGTGGCCAGTGGCAAAGCACTTGGGGGCAGACCAGCAAAATATCAGAGTTTTTCAGCAGTTGGAGATCATCTACAGACTTGAGTACATGCCTCCAGAAAGAGATAAGCTCCAGACAAGCTAGACTGACCCCCTGAAAACAGAGCGACAACAACAGAACAGAGACACTTGTTGCCGATGCTCCGAGGCCACGGGGGGTCAAATAATCATGCCTTGCTAAATTTCAGAGACTACATTCTCTGCTGCCCCTAAATGAGTGCCCTGATGAACACATGGCCCCTGGAAGAGAGATGCTGGGAGAAGCCTAAGAGGGCAGGGATGCTGATTTTGCACATAACCCAGCACCCTCTGCTAGGTCCCTGGGGACTTTGCCACCACTACACCTCTGGGATCATGGATACGTCCTCATTGGTTTTGTCTACACTGCATATACCCATGCCCTTGGCCCTCCCTGACAGATCCAGGGAAGAACCCAATCTTTCTCCGCCCACCACATTCTCTGTCCTTGAACTGAAGGGCGGAGATCTTCGGATGCTGAGTCATGGTGACGTCAGTGCAGTAGAGAGGCTGTCAGCAAACCTGCTGCCGAGTCCATGGCCCTGCAGCTGTTGGCTTCTGCCCTTTCTCCAGCCTTGCGTTAGCTTTCCCTTTTCTCTCTGTGGGATCCAGCAGGATTTATCTGGTAATATCTGCTTTTTATTTAAGCTTCTCTCTTGCTTGCCACCCTAAGATTTAAAAACCCAGCAAGACAGCAAACGATACACTCTATGGGCACATGTTGATGGTTCGAAGAGATGATGCATAGTCAAGGTTACCAGCCCTGTGCCTGCACCAAGTAGGTCGTGAGGATGCTCTCCCTTCAGCCCTTTTCTTCTCTTGGATACGCTCTGAAGACACACTCGTTACCGCAAGAGGCCAGACTGCTCTGGATCACTGGCCTCTTGCTTCAGGAGCCTGCAGCCCTCTGCCCATCTCATCTACATGCTAATGCAATTGCTGAGCATGATGTATGCTAAGCATGGCTACAAATCCTGGGAGATTTATTATGTTCCTTAGTTCTATAGATCACGGACGATTTTTTATAAATTCTTGCTTTTGCTGAACAATTTAATATGCCATTGTCTAGGCAACAGAATTTGCCTCAATTAGATTTTCAGGCTAATATGGGGAGGAACTTTCCCCCTTCCTCTCCAGCAGTATTAAGAAAGGCCATAAGTCCTGCTGAAGAACAGAATTTGCTGCTGCCTTACAAGGAACTTCAAACCTGACTCTCTTTGGCAGCCGTGCTGTATCCTTCCTTCTGCTCCAGGGCTGGCGTCTTGTTGAGGTGGTTGAGACTGCCTGTGGGAAGAGCCCACAGTCCCAGTGGGGGCCCTGGGCACTGGCCATGCAGAGAGGCCCCCACCGGGGGACATTGACCTTGGAGAATGAATCACCACCCGCCCCAGGGCCTGGTCCTCAGCCGTGTAACCTTAGAAATTCAATCTTTGAAGCCCAGAAGTTATTGGATGCTTGAACCAACATTGCCAATGAGGAACCTGAGATGAGAACAAACCAGAAAGAAAATTCGCTAATTTCAAGCAGACTGGAGGTTCACATCAGTAGAGTGAGCACATTCTGTCCTTGGGGGCATCTCTCCTCAGGAAGCCAAGTTATCCGATGGTGACTTGGTGAACGTGAACTTCTCGTGGCTCCAGGCTCTCCCGGGCAGAGGGTGGGCAGGCCCTGCCAATGTGCAACCTCTGCCCCTCCCTGTTCGGGCTTCTGTGGTTCATCACCTTCATCGAGGGACCCATTCTCCTGCAGAGGGTTGATTCTTTTGTGGGCCTGGGGCTTGTTCTGGGGTCTCTACACTTCTGTTCACTCCATCATGAGCTGATTCCTGACTTACTCTCAAGACATCTTTAATTTCTTCCTTTCCAAACCCGGGGCTCTGTTAGTCACCATGCAGATGGAATCTTTGTTTTGACTGGACTTGAGAGTGGGCAGGAGGCAGGGGTCAAAGTTGACTCAGGTGATAATCTGGGTGACACGCTGGTCAGTGGCACCATCTGGATCAGAGTAATAATAGCCACTGTTTGTAAGAGTGCTGTGCTACAGGCAAGATTCACTAGCTCATTTAATCTTCCCGAGTACCTACAAGGAAAGTATGAGTATATTTTCCAATTGGCTGAACAGCAACTTTGATAAATTTACTTGGTGTGTCTAATTATTTAGTTTTAATTGACCAGTTTTCATTTTGTGCTTGTAACAACATTTACACAGAGTATTCATTGTGTCCTTGCTCCCACTTCCTCTGCTGCTGCTGGGGCCTAAGGGTGGAGAGAGGGGAAATGGAGGGAGAGAAAGAAGTGTAATATATTTTTTAATAAGGAGAATTTTTATGAGCGTATTCTTCACTCATGTTTTCTTATTCATAAGGTTAACGTATTTATGAGTCTTTATAATAAAGAACACAGTCCCATGAATGTATTCTCTTTATGCCTCCCACCCCCACCAGCCTGCCTCTCTTTTGTCCCCTTTCTCCCTGTCAACCTCCCCCACTGCTCTGCCTTGGCACCTCAGTCTCCAGCTGTGGCAGTAGAGAGTGGGGGCGGGGGGTTCTGGTGGGGAGAGACAATAGTTCACTATTCCATAAAATCCTGTTACGGAGCCAAGATGAACTGATCAATGAAAACAGAATACTTCAAAGGATCTAACGGTGTAGTGAATTGCTCATTTGGCAGACTGGGTCTCAGTGTTTGGGTGACCTGGTCATTTGGCTTGGCTTTTAGTTAACTATCCAGATGAAGTGACCTGGAGGCATCTTCCAAATGAGGAAGCAGAGGCTGGAGAAGCAATAACACATTTTAGATCTACAATTTAAAACGGCTTATTTGGAGGCAGCTGGGTGGCTCAGTCAGTTAAGCGTTCGACTCTTGATCTTGGCTCAGTCATGATCTCAGGGCCATGAGATGGAACCGTGTATCGGGCTCCACGCTCAGCATGGAGTCTGCTTAGATTCTCTCTCCCTCTGCCTCTCCCATCTCTAAAATAAATAAATAAATCCTAAAAAAAAAAAGTAAAAAGCCTTGTCTGAAGGTGAATTGGTGTCTTTCTGCCATTCAGCAAGACAAGAGCACAGAAGAGAGGAGAGGATAAAACCAAGGATGGTTTCCCTGTGTCTCTGAAGAACTGTATGGGGGGGGGTTGGGATTTGATTTTCAAGTGTCAAAAAATGCAAATGCCTAAAGAGGCCAAGAAAACTGAGGAAACAATTAGCAGGATAAAGGAATTAGAAAAACCTAATTAACTAAAAAAAAAAAAAAAAAACCCCACCCAAAACAGCAAATGTGATGCTACATGGACCCATGACTTGGCACTAATGACAGGGAGTCGGGAGGGACAGGTGGGGACTGCGGTGAACTCAAGAGAGAGCTCCCATCAGTGTTACACAGATCCTTTGACTTTTCCAAAAGAGCTGGAAGTCCCAATTTTGATATCAAATCTCCCAAGTTGTAAGTGTAACTTCAAATTACTGTACCACACCATGTAGGCCAGTCTAAGCAAATCTGGAGGCTGGATCTGGTGTATACATTTGCGGCTATGACAATTAGCATGGAGCTATCACCAAACCTGAAAGCTGAGTCAAAACCATGGATTCCATGTGGCTGTGGGGGTCTACAAATTCTGATTATGATGAAGAAGTCAAGAAATGATCTCAATGTTTCCAAGAATAACATTTTACCACCAAAAGGAAATCAGTTTCAAATACATCACCTGGTACGAGGTGTGAAGAATTTAAAGAGCAGTCTTTGAAAGCAGAAATCTGGTGCTGAATCTCAGCCCTACCTGCTATGCAATCTTGAGCAAATCGGTTAACCTCTTGGTGCCTTTATTTCCTCCTATCCAATTCTTGTGAGACTTCAATGCAATAAGATATGAAAATCTAGATAAGCAGCAGATAGGAGGTTCTCAACAAAAGGTAATCATGATAATTGTTATCAGTACATATATTTATAAACTCCAAAGAAAGCTCTAATGGAAATTGGCTGCTAAAAGTTTTTTTCGTGGATAATTTTTCTGTGAGGTTGGTGACACACTTTGATATTTTTCTCATTTCATTATGTTTACATTGGAAATCACAAAGCCTAGCACCTTTTTGTAATTCTATCAGAAAAGCATTCAGGCAACTCAAATAATCCATTCAAATCCAAACCCACTGAGAATTTCTGACACTTGACTTACAAAGCATAAGGCATCTCCAAATACTTCTATCTGTTGGCCATTAAGGGGGGCTGTGTCTTGGGAGGATTCACACAGAATTCAGCTCCTTTCTCATGCACAGGGCTCCTTCATTCCATCCATCTCTTATTGTGTGATTCAGCTCAGCCCAGGTTGAAATCACTGCATTTGATGAGCCAAGTGCTCATCCCCTACATAGTCCTCTCAGAACCTGCAAGCGCAGGCGCGCACACCCACCCACCCACCCACCCATACACACCCTAACCCAGCACTCAGTACCAGGTCTTTAGCTCTAACCCTAGTATGGGAGTAGGGGGGGTATATGTGGGAAACAGGGACCCTTATGTTTTGAATGAGTGAGAAAGTCTCTCAATGCAATCCCAAGTTGCCCTGGGTCATGCTAACAGAGAGAAATCTGACCTGCCCCACAGTGTAACCAACACCAAGGAATGTGGGGCTTGGGCTTCCAGGACAGTTGATGGCAAATGTCCAGGACTCCTAACATCATTTCTGACTCACTCCCCACCTCCAAAGGTTACCTGCACCAGCTCCTGACTTTTAGTTTTGGCATCCTGATTCTAGCCCAAGCTCAGACCTGATGTGACAGATGTAGCTTCCCCTGATGAGATTTGGGCCCTTGTGGCAGATGCTGTGGGGGCCCCACTTTGACCATTCCCTTGTACGTGGACCCCACGATGTCCAGTTTTCAGCAGGTGCAACTTGCTGCCTGAAGAAGGTTCTCTCTGGCTACTTAAGCCCACTGAGCTGGCACCAGGAGCAAGCTGTGCTGGGGGGTTAAACCTTGCCCCCAGCAGCTCTCAATCAATGATGGATGGGAATTGGGGTGAATAAATACTCCAGCCTCCTTGCCCTCTGCAGGAGAGACAACTCTGAAGTGTGTTCTACCCTGTGTCCCAGAGGTCCCGGGTGGGGCTGAACTTCAAATGCTCACAAGGGTAACCTACATGTTAGAGCACCCAGTATCGCTTATCATCCCTTTTTTTTTGACACATTCCCTGCCCTCTTACTGATGTTTTCTAGGATCACCTCCCAAATAAGCTTGACTCAAGGTCTGCTTCTGGGGTAGCCCAATCTAAGATAGCTTTCTTCCTTATCATACAGAGTAAGATAACACTCACTAACCACCTGATTGTGTCAGACACAATATTTACCTCACCTTACCTCCCCGAGATAGATACCATTTTTAGTCCCACTTTACAAATGAGAAAACTGAGACTAGAGGGCCAGCAAGGGGCAAAGCCAGGATTTGAACTCAGATCTTTCTGGCTACAAAAGTTCTGCCTGCTCCATCACATGACACTCACCTGGTTCCTTCCATCCTGGATCCCTCTCCTGCCTAATCAAGCCTTGGCTACAAGCACAGAAGTAGGCATGACTGACCAGTTACTGTGACACCAATTATCGCCCCAAGTAAAAGAGCAGGAAATTGTAATTCAGGCACAGAGTGTACCAAGACAGCTGGCTCCAGCCCACAGAGGCAGACAGCATTATTATTTTAAGAATCCTCCCGGACACAGAAGAGCAGCCTTTGTGTCTGTGGAGGTTGGTACAGGGATGGCGATGCCCTCCCCATCAACAGGCTGTGTAGGAAGACCCACGGAAAATGGAAAAACCCAGCTTGGACCCTTTCTGGTCTGCTACTCCTTGTAAGAAATAGAAGACTTACAATCTGGAGATCTGGCTTCCAATTCTAAACCGTTTGTGTAAGTTTTGGCTTCTTGCTTCCTCACGCTGGACCTCATTTCATGGGTTACATGTACTGGATCTATGATGGTCCCATCAACTGCAACAGGCCGAGTGAATTTTAAGTACTGGATGCTTCATTTGGATGTTTTCCTACAATGTTTGGCCTTTGGCTAACCCGAGATCCAACTTCATGTTCGGATAAGGTAAATAAGATGATAGTCATGTCCCATTTTGGGTTCAAAGGAAACACGTCATTGACCAAATTGTATTTCTACTATGTGCTTATTCTGGCCTGAAATTCTAGAAAAGATGGACATTTGTTCATGCCTGCATTCAAATAACCAATGATACTTTAGAGCATAACTTTGTTCTGGACCCTGAGCTTGGCACCATGGGTTCAAAAATAGATAATACAAGGTTGTGACCCCATGTGTCAGGAAATACTGGAAAACGACTAGCGGGAATGAGAATGAAGGAAAAGAACCTGGACTCTCTCTGCTTCCCCTGAGAGATGGCCTCAGTGAGTCCCCCTCTGGTGGGGAATAAACTATAGCAGCACTGTCAAGGAAGGTAAGCTCCATCTGGACTAGGGACAACTGCTTCTAGTATGGCAGAGGGGAAAATGTCTCCCAGGAGAATGAGGGAAGGCTTCATAGAGGAGATGGTGTTTGAGCGGAGCCTTGAAAGGGGCACAGAACTTCAGCCAATGGAGATGGGAAGAGGATGTTCCACACAAAGCAAATGTATGCAAAGTCCCCCAGACATCGTCCAGGGCACAAATTGTTTCAGTTGGATGCCACAAAGGCCATCTCAAAAGAAAAGGATAAGGGGAAGAAAGACTGGAATAAACCATTCGATCATACGAGAAAGCTTCTGAATTCAGACCAGAGATTCAGTAAGGAATTGGTAGATGAGCCCTACCAGTTAGGGTTCTGAGTTACAAGCCACAGGAATCAACTCCAACTAACTTTAGCCAAGAGAAAACTTTATTAGAAGGGTACGATAAAGCTCATAGAATTGAAGGAAAAGCTGATCAACCAGATTTTGGAAAATACAGAGACCAGAAAATCTAGAAGGAAATAGTGATAAATAGTCATGAACAGTGTAATAGTCAGCAATTGCAGTAATAAAGCTGCCTAACAAATAGTTAGGCAGTGACTTACAACCAGAAACCTTTTGTTTTTCTTGTTCATGGACCTGAGGGTTGGCTGGGCAAGTTTAGGTGTGCAATACATGTCTCCTCATTCTTGGACCAATGGCTACCTGGGGGTTATCTTTTAATAACAGGGGGTAGAAGAGCAAGCCAAACCACCGAAGAACATTTAAGGTCCCTGCTCCTGTCCAGCAATGCTGAGGACTTGGCCATTAAGGGAGGCTGTGTCTTGGGAGGATTCACACAGAATTCAGCTCCTTTCTCATGCATAGGGCTCCTTCATTCTGTCCATCTCTTATTGTGCAATTCAGCTCAGCCCAGGTTGAAATCACTGCATTTGATGAGCCAAGAGCTCGTCCCCTACATAGTCCTCTCAGGACCTGTGCACGCGTGTGTGCGTGCACACACACACACACACACACACACACACACACACACATACACAGGACTTGGCTAGAGCAAGTCCTATGGAGAAAGAGAAGGAAAAATAAGAAGGAATGGGAATCCATAATGGATGTGTAAGTGTCTGTGTGTATGTGTGTGTGTTTGGGGGGGTGGATTGTTTCAAGATACTATAACTAGTAAACAGGGACAGTCTGCCAGTAAGATTACAACACTGGAGACCAGAAGTTTCTGCCTTCCTCAGAAACTCAGTGAATCCAGCTTTTCCCCACTTGTGGCCACACATCTCTTTCTAACGATGGATGATGGATGATGGATGCAGAACACCCTGGAGGTGTTAATATAACCCTTAACCTCACAGTGTGGGAGCCCTTGAGAGGTTTTTTACACATTCTTACTCAGACCCAAATGATAAAACTGACTCCATAGGGAGCAGCCCTCATGGCCAAATTCTTGAGTGAAGAATTGAACTCTGTGGTCTCCCAGTACTGACCACTGAGGAAGATCAGGGATCCCAAGAGATGAAGCTACCTATCTCAGAAACTCAGGGAGTGAGAAATATGGGAGCACTCACCTTCTTGTCACTCCTTAGCCTGGGGAGCAAAGCCTCCAGAGGTTGTACCTGAAACCATCCCTCACCTCAACTCTGCGAACCTGGGGTTCCAGCACATCTGGTTATGACATCTCACTATGTGCTATGCCTCTGGCTGGTCTCTAGTTCAAAGCTAAAACTTTTCATTCCAACTGGTGATTTTCCTCTCTTGGCCAGGCTGGGGCTCATGTTTCTATAAGCAGAGCCCTGGTTGCTAGGTGACATCCTGGCTCCCGGTTCTGGAGGCTGCCGAGGCAGAAATGAACCAAAGAGATTTGAAGCTTCCACTTTGAAGACAGAATATGAAACCTAAAAGAGGAGATAAGACCCTAACTTAATTGGAGGGTTATATAACAACCAGACATGGTTCTCATGTCCTCCCTGCCACCCTGCCAAGACCAGTGGGATATATTTAAATGTATTTTTTCAAAATAGGAAGAAAGCTAGGAAGTTGAACTGATAAATATAGTTGGCTCTTTTGATTGGGAGAGGAAACTTCTAATTACATCGCTTTTCTAAGCTCCATCAATCAGATCTACACCTTCATTAGCCTCTGAGTCATTAGTGGAACTTATTAAAACAATTAGATCTGCAGCCATCAGCATTTCTGACAGCTGCATCGGGGATTTAAACTTTTCATTAAAATTGGATGGAGCATCTTGCAAATCAATAAGGAATAGATGAGTATTCCAAGTAAAAAACAAGCAAAGAACGTGAATAGACAATTCACCAAAGACCCATGAGTGGCCAATAAAAAAAACGAAAAAATTTCCAAACTCAATAGCAACTGCGAAAATATATTAGAACAATCATGATAAAGCATTTTAGTCTATTAAATGACAAGTATTCTTTAAATGATAATATACAGGATAATATACAGTAAATCTGCTATTTTGATGCACTACTGGTTGAAATGCAGTTAAAGGAGACCTTTCTGGAAAGCAGTTTGGCCACATATTGAAAGCCTTAAACATAGACACAAATTTCGGCCAAGCCATGTGGTGTCCTTATTCACAAAGATGTTCACATAGCATTATTTATAAAAAGGGAGATATTTGAAAAAAATATGTATCTAACAAAGCAAAAAGAAATCATTTAATTACACACAAACATACTCTCAAGATGGTGAAAGGAAAAAAGCAGGTTCTAAAGTCAGATACACTTTATGAGTCCATTTTTGTAAGATGAAAAAGAAAATTGTTTATGCTTCTATAGAATGCTATTAGCTGGGGGTTCCCAAACTTTCTTGATTCATGAAACATTTAGTGCCTGAGGAATTCTTTTATGGAGCCCCTGGATACTGCCTCCCACCCCGAATAAAAACCTGACAGTTTGGTTTATTAAGTAGTTGGGTCCAAACAATTGAACAGTAGTAGTTTGTACAGTGTGGAACAGACGTTGCTATGTTTCTGTTGGGTATTTAAAACACCCGCTGGCAAGAGTTGCATGAATTTTATCTGCCTGGCATGCAGTGGGTGCTTCATAAATGCTTGTTGATTTGAACATCTCCTTCACGAAAGGTGGGGGAGGCTGTGTCATAGCGGGATTTACATTTGTCATTATCACATTCCTTGGGAACACGGTTACTCCTGGCATACCCAACTTCTATCGGAAGGTTATGGGTCCTGCTAGGGGTCAGGTGTGGAGCTGACTGTCCCCTGGGGGTATGTATGTGGGGGCACCTTATGGGGTCATTGGGGCAACCAACCCTTCAGCGTGGGCCTGGAGAAGCACGGACTATTTCTGAGAGTGACTAGCTAGCTAGAAGGGGCTGAGTGCTGGGACATGAGGCATCATGTCCCCTCACAAGCCGTGCGCAACATGTTGCTGTTTGCTCACTCAGCAAATGATGACCAGGCACCTCTGTAGACACGGACCTACACCAAGAACTAGAAAATCGGCAGGTGGGGTTTGCATCTTGAGCGGGGAGACACATACACAGCAACTCTAAGATGTCAGGCCCTGGCTGGTGGGACAGAGGGGTGAACAAATCCCTCTGGGGACCAAGGCAAGTGACAGGGGAGAGTCTAGAGGAAGGAGGGGACTAGTTTGCATGATAGGTAATAGAGAGTCTTCCACGTGGAGAGGGAGAGAAGAAGGGGAAGAGGGAGGAGAAGGGTCCCAGGCAGGAGAACAGCAGGAACAAAGTCAGGAATGTGAGGCATGTTGAGGAGGGAGGGTCCCAGTGTAGCAACAGCACAGCTTCTGCCTGGCGTACCCCCCATATCACCCCCTACCCTGGAGGTGTGTCCAGGGAAGAAAGACGGCCCCAGGCCTACTCAGTGCTCACTGCTCTGCTGAGTCCTGGGCAATGGGCAGCAGCTTACAAAGGTGGAATCCTGTGAGCTAGATTCCAAAAGGGTGTCAGATCAGAGCATTGACATATGGGAGACACATTCTAGAAGCTCTCAATCCAGAAGGCCCCCAATCCAGAAGCACTTCCTGGAGGAAGTAGCCAGGGACAGGCTACGAGGGACATGGCCTCTCTACTCCCCATCCCCCCTCCCAGTTCGGACAAACAGGGCCCTTTGTCAAGTATCTCCTGGAGAGAAGAGTGTCCTTCCCCCACCACGCCTTGTTCCCCTCCCACAATAGCCACCCCCCCAGCAGAGCAGCCTCCAAAAAACTAGGTATGTTTAATTAAGCAGAATGAAATCTTCCCAGTTTATATGGAATGGGGATTTGATGGATAAAGAATCGAAGTAGCTGTTTGTGTACTTATTAACTTTCAAATTAACTTTTTCATTATTTCAATATATAATATACTCTTATTACGGAAAATTAGAAAAATGCCAACAGGTAAACATGAAAAAATTAAAGCGCTGCATTTCTACCATTCACAGATTAGTGACGTAACTTCAGTCCAGAGCGTACCCTTTGTGGGGGATTAAATTATTGGTCCCTGTTCTCCACCCCCCTGTAGTAGTATTAAATGTCCACCCCTCGTCATCGCCTCATAGCAGGTGGGCTAAACTACCCTGCCCCTTGGTTTCAGACCTTGCTTCAGGGGTGTGAGCAGACATGACGCCATCAATGGCTTGAGGTGTGCTCATGGGGCGGAGTTTTCCAATTTACACTCTTGCCTTTCACCCAGAGAGGGACGCGCCTCAGGTAGACATAGGAGGAGGAGAAACACATGGATTAGCCCCGGCTTCAGCCTGAAGTCCCACCAAGGCCAACCCAGATAATTCCAGATGACTTGCAAAAGAGAGAATAAGGGACAAATGCTGATTATTGCACACCACTGAAATGTTCGGGTTGTTTTGTGCATTATTGTGGCAACTAATGACCCATACGCTCTTTGAGATCTTTTTATATACACAATTTTTAATCAAAATGAGAGCATACTGTACAGTTTTGTAGGCCACTTGTTTTGATTCTTATACTTAGATAAATTTTTATTTTATCTAACACTCAAACCATACCCAAATTTTTCCAATTGACAAAGAAAATATCCTTTACAGCTGGTTTATCCAAACCAGTTTCAAATCAAGGCTCTGACACTGCATCTGATTATGTACTTAAATTTCTTTTAACTGAGCACAGTCCCCTTTGGGATGATGGTGGCATGTTGAACATTTTGGCTAGAGTACGCCATAGGTGATGCTGTGTGCTTCAGACCGCTTTGGGAGAACTTAATGTCTGGATGACCCTTTTGCCAAGCTCTCACATACGAGATAAGTCAGAGCCAAGGCTAAGGCCTGACTGATTGGATCAGTAACGGTACAAGCCCGTTTAGATTTAGACAGGCTTACTTACGCAGGCAGTGAAAAGAAGTATGCTGAAGGTGCCAGCCTGCCGTGATCCTTGTCCACATAGCAAAAGGGACGACGCTGAAACCACAGGGGCAGGTGACGGTGTGGTTGGCGGAGCAGCCAAGAGCCGACTGCAGCTGAGCAGGGGTGCAAGCTGCACCAGTGTTCAGAGGCAGGGGGCAGCAGGGGTGGAGCAGAAGGCCCCATTCCTCAGCAGAACCTGGGAGGCAAGGAGAGACTCTTGCACGACACCCTCCCCAGGGATATGGGGAGGCCAGTGGGAGATGGCCTCATGGCTGCTCCCTATAAGCCTCTCATCCTGTGTTCTGAGATCACAGGATGTTCTGCCAAGACCATATTGGCAGTCGCTCAAGCCTTTGCCTCTGTGGGTACATTCAAGGTCACCATGACTCTCTGCAGAGCAGTCTTCCTACACCTTCCTGAACGATCCTAAGATTGCCTGTCGAGTGAAGGTGATGAAGGTCTGAATTCCCCACTAAAATGATCTGTGTGATGATCCTACGGCATTTTATGAATGTTCAGTTCCCCATCAACCGTTCGTCTGAGGAAGGTAGCAGCAATGAGTAAAGCTTGCCTAATCAACCATTGTAATAGTGTTGGTGAAACAATGATGTACCCTTCCTTCTTCATCTGTTGGCTGGCATTCTCCTGGGAAGTAAGCTTTCCTTCTGCCCTGGGGGCTCTCCAGGGCCTTGAAATTATGTTCCTATTGAAAATGGGTGATTGATGCTTGATTTTTACGAAGGCATATTCCAATTTTTATTATTAAAAAATTCAAAGATACACAAAAGTTGAAAGAAAAGTACTGTGAACACTCCTCTCCTCACCACTCAGATTGAAAAACTGCCAACATTTACTGTATTTGCTTTATCTCTGTGTGTATATATTTGATTTTTGTTGAAAGTAAATTTCAGACATCATGATACTTCACTCCTTATTATTTCAGCAAACATTTCCTCAGAATAAGGATATTTTGTTCCATAAACACAATGTCCTTATAACTCCTAAAATAATTAACATTAATCTCCAATATTATATTCATAATATAAATATATATAGCCCCACATTAGACTCAAATTTAAATTTCCCGCATTGTCCCCCAAATGCCTTTTATATCTTTTTTTAAGCAAAACAAAATGAGAATCTGACCAAATGTCATTACATTGACTGTGTCTGTTTACTCTGTTTTAGTCTAGATAATCCTCTTCTTTTTCTCCAAAGGCAATGGTTTTTTTAAGAGACTAGGCCGGCTGTCTTGTAGAATGTCTGAAATTCTGGATTAATGTCACTGGCTTCTTTATGGGCCACGTGACTTCCACTTCTGTGGATTTCTTTCAGATCCAGATTATATCCAAATGTTTGATTGGGTACAACTTAAGTATTTGTGTCATCCACAGGTAACGTTACATCCATCATACTGTGTCTTTTCAGGAGACACATAATGTCAGGTTGTGGCACTGTGAGGGCTGCTGTGTTTAGGTTAGTGATGACTGTTTAGGTTAGTGGTTGACGATGTAGGTTAGCAATGACCAGATTTCTCCATTGTAAAAGCATGTTTCCCCTTCGGGATTAGGAAGTAATCTCTGGGGTGATCCATTGGCACAGTGTGAGTGTGTGTTCTCCAACAGCCTATCATCAATTGGGTTAAGCAGCCAAGAACAATGGTCCTGCCACATGACAAGGGAGGCACACGCCTGCAGGGAGGCATCTACAGGCCAAGAACACCAAGGACTGCCAGCCCCCACCAGCAGCTAGAAGAGGCAAGGAAGATTCTCTCTACAGGTTTCAGAGGGAGCGCGGCCTTGCTGACGCCTTCATTTCCGACTTCTGGCCTCCAGAGCTCAGGGAAACAGTGTCATGTAGAAGCAAGAATGCTGCATCGGGAGTCAAAGATCTGGAGTCCAACCTTCTTACCAGCAGCCCATCTTGGGGTCTCTGTCTCCTGGTCTATGAAATGGAGCCTACACTTGTCACACCTCCTTCAGAGATAGGGTTGGAAGGATAACTACCTATGCGTGTGTCACAAGGGGACATTGATTTGCAGGAAGTACGTAAACCAAAGATGAATTGGTAATTATATAGGCGGTTGCAAAATGATGATTTGCTCTTCTTCTCTGTTTATTAGCTGACATTTTTTCAGTAAGGAAGAGCCTTCTCTCTTCAACTAGGGATGAACTAAAGTTCCTATGCACACACACACAAAAGCAGGGTAAATGTCTTTTTTGTCCTTTATCAATTTTCAGAATAAGGACTTAATATATTAGTTATCTCCAATGATGGCAATTGAATTTTTTCTTTTTCCCCCTCTCTTTTTTCTTTTTTTTACTATGTTATGTTAATCACCATACATTACATCATTAGTTTTTGATGTCATGTTCCATGATTCATTGTCTGCGTATAACACCCAGTACTTCATGTAGTACATGTCCTCTTTAATACCCATCACCAGGCTAATCCATCACCCCACCCCCCTCCCCTCTAGAACCCTCAGTTTGTTTCTAAGAGTCCATAGTCTCTCATGGTTTGTCTCCCCCTCCGATTTCCCCCCTTCATTCTTCCCTTCCTGCTATCTTCTTCTTCTTCTTCTTCTTCTTCTTCTTCTTCTTTCTTTTAACATATAATGTATTATTTGTTTCAGAGGTACAGGTCTGTGATTCAACAGTCTTACACAATTCACAGTGCTCACCATAGTACATACCCTCCCCAATGTCTATCACCCAGCCACCCCATCCCTCCCACCCCCCACCACTCCAGCAACCCTCAGTTTGTTTCCTGAGATTAAGAATTCCTCATATCAGTGAGGTCATATGATACACGTCTGTCTCTGGTTGACTTATTTCACTTAGCATAATACCCTCCAGTTCCAACCACATCGTTGCAAATGGCAAGATTTCATTCTTTTTGATGGCTGCATAATATTCCATTGTATATATATACCACATCTTCGTTATCCATTCATCTGTTGATGGACATTTTGGCTATTTCCATAGTTTGGCTTTTGTGGACATTGCTGCTGTAAACATCAGGGTGCATGTACCCCTTCGGGTCCCTACATTTGTATCTTTGGGGTAAATACCCAGTAATGCAATTGCTGGGTCATAGAGTAGCTCCATTTTCAACTTTTTGAGGAAACTCCATACTGTTTTCCAGAGTGGCTACACCAACTTGCATTCCCACCAACAGTGTAGGAGGGTTCCCCTTTCTCCACATCCCCGCCAACATCTGTCGTTTCCTGACTTGTTAATTTTAGCCATTCTGACTGGTGTAAGGTGGTATCTCATTGAGGTTTTGGTTTGGATTTCCCTGATGCCAAGTGATGTTGAGCACTTTTTCACGTGTCTGTTGGCCATTTGGATGTCTTCTTTGGAAAAATGTCTGTTCATGTCTTCTGCCCATTTCTTTTTTTTTTAATTTTTTATTGTTACGTTAATCACCATACATTACATCATTTGTTTTGAATGTAGTATTCCATGATTCATTGTTTGTGCATAAAACCCAGTGCTCCACGCAGAACGTGCCCTCTTTAATACCCATCACCAGGCTAACCCATCCCCCCACCCCCCTCCCCTCCAGAACCCTCAGTTTGTTTTTCAGAGTCCATCGTCTCTCATGGTTGGTCTTCCCCTCCGATTTCCCCCCCTTCATTCTTCCCCTCCTGCTATCTTCTTCTTTTTTTTTCTTAATATATATTGCGTTATTTGTTTCAGAGGTACAGATCTGTGATTCAACAGTCTTGCACAATTCACAGCGCTCACCATAGCACATACCCTCCCCAATGTCTATCACCCAGCCACCCCATCCCTCCCACCCCCCCACCACTCCAGCAACCCTCAGTTTGTTTCCTGAGATTAAGAAGTCCTCATATCAGTGAGGTCATATGATACATGTCTTTCTCTGATTGACTTATTTCACTCGGCATAACACCCTCCAGTTCTATCCACGTCCTTGCAAATGGCAAGATCTCATTCCTTTTGATTTCTGCCCATTTCTTGATTAGATCATTTGTTCTTTGGGTGTTGAGTTTAAGAAGTTCTTTATAGATTTTGGATACTAGCCCTTTATCTGATATGTCATTTGCAAATACCTTCTCCCATTCTGTTGGTTGTCTTTTGGTTTTGTTGACTGTTTCTTTTGCTGTGCAAAAGCTTTTTATCTTGATGAAGTGCCAATAGTTCATTTTTGCCCTTGCTTTCCTTGCCTTTGGCGATGTTTCTAGGAAGAAGTTGCTGTGGCTGAGGTCAAAGAGGTTGCTGCCTGTGTTCTTCTTTAGGATTTTGACGGACTCCTGTCTCACATGTAGGTCTTTCAACCATTTTGAGTCTATTTTTCTGCGTGGTGTAAGGAAATGGTCCAGTTGTATTCTTCTGCATGTGGTTGTCCAATTTTCCCAACACCAACTGTTGAAGAGACTGTCTTTTTTCCATTGGACATTCTTTCCTGCTTTGTCGAACATGAGTTGACCAAAGAGTTGAGGGTCCATTTCTGGGCTCTCGATTCTGTTCCATTGATCTATGTGTCTGTTTTTGTGCCAGTACCATACTGTCTTGATGATGACAGCTTTGTAATAGAGCTGGAAGTCCGGAATTGTGATGCCGCCAGCTTTGCTTTTCTTTTTGAATATTCCTCTGGCTATTCGGGGTCTTTTCTGGTTTCATCCAAATTTTAGGATTATTTGCTCCATTTCTTTGAAAAAAGTTGATGGTATTTTGATAAGGATTGCATTGAATGTGTAGATTGCTCTAGGTGGCATTGACATCTTCACAATATTTGCTCTTCCAATCCATGAGCATGGAACGTTTTTCCATTTCTTTGTGTCTTCCTCAATTTCTTTCAGGAGTATTTTATAGTTTTCTGAGTACAGATTCTTTGCCTCTTTGGTTAGATTTATTTTAGGTATTTTATGGTTTTGGGTGCAATTGTAAATGGGATCAACTCCTTAATTTCTCTTTCTTCTGTCTTCTTGTTGATGTATAGGAATGCCACTGATTTCTTTGCATTGATTTTATATCCTGCCACTTTACTGAATTCCTGTATGAGTTCTAGCAGTTTGGGGGTGGAGTCTTTTGGGTTTTCTACATAAAGTATCATATCGTCTGCAAAAAGTGAGAGTTTGACTTCTTCTTTGTCAATTTGGATGCGTTTTATTTCTTTTTGTTGTCTGATTGCCCTTGGCTAGGACTTCTAATACTATGTTGAATAGCAGTGGTGATAGTGGACATCCCTGTCGCATTCCTGACCTTAGGGGGAAAGCTCTCAGTTTTTCCCCATTGAGAATGATATTCGCTGTGGGTTTTTCATAGATGGTTTTTATGATACTGGGGTATATACCCTCTATCCCTATACTCTGAAGAGTTTTGATCAAGAAAGGATGCTGTACTTTGTCAAATGCTTTTTCTGCATCTATTGAGAGGATCATATGGTTCTTGTTCTTTCTTTTGTTAATGTATTGTATCACATTGATTGATTTGCAGATGTTGAACCAACCTTGCAGCCCAGGGATAAATCCCACTTGGTCGTGGTGAATAATCCTTTTAATGTACTGTTGGATCCTATTGGCTAGTATTTTGGTGAGAATTTTTGCATCCATGTTCATCAGGGATATTGGTCTGTAATTCTCCTTTTTGATGGGGTCTTTGTCTGGTTTGGGGATCAAGGTAATGGTGGCCTCATAAAACGAGTTTGGAAGTTTCCTTCCATTTCTATTTTTTGGAACAGTTTCAGAAGAATAGGTATTAATTCTTTAAATGTTTGGTAGAATTCCCCTGGGAAGCCATCTGACCCTGGGCTTTTGTTTTTTGGGAGATTTTGGATGACTGCTTCAATTTCCTTAGTGGTTATAGGTCTGTTCAGGTTTTCTATTTCTTCCTGGTTCAGTTTTGGTAGTTGATACATCCCTAGGAATGCATCAATTTCTTCCAGATTATCTAATTTGCTGGAATAGAGTTGCTCATAATATGTTCTTATAATTGTTTGTATTTCTTTGGTTTTGGTTGTGCTCTCTCCTCCTTCATTCATGATTTTGTTGATTTGGGTCATTTTTCTTTTCTTTTTGATAAGTCTGGCCAGGGGTTTATCAATCTTGTTCATTCTTTCAAAGAACCAGTTCCTAGTTTTGTTGATCTGTTCTACTGTTCTTTTGGTTTCTTTTTCATTGATTTCTGCTCTGATCTTTATTATTTCTCTTCTCCTTTTAGGAGAACGTTTAGGCTTTATTTGTTGTTCTTTCTCTGGCTCCTTTAGGTGTAGGGTTAGGTTGTGTATTTGAGACCTTTCTTGTTTCTAGAGAAAGGCTTGTATTGCTATATACTTTCCTCTCAGGACTGCCTTTGCTGCATCCCAAAGATTTTGAACAGTTGTGTTTTCATTTTCATTGGTTTCCACGAATTTTTTAAATTCTTCTTTAATTTCCTGGTTGACCCATTCATTCTTTAGTAGGATGCTCTTTAGCCTCCATGTATTTGAGTTCTTTCCAAATTTCCTCTTGTGATTGAGTTCTAGTTTCAAAGCATTGTGGTCTGAAAATATGCAGGGGATAATCCCAATCTTTTGGTACTGGTTGAGACCTGATTTGTGACCTAGGATGTGATCTATTCTGGAGAATGTTCCATGGGCACTAGAGAAGAATGTGTATTCCGTTGCTTTGGGATGGAATGTTCTGAATATATCTGTGAGGTTCATTTGGTCCAGTGTGTCATTTAAAGTCTTTATTTCCTAGTTAATCTTTTGCTTAGATGATCTGTCCATTTCAGTGAGGGGGGTGTTAAATTCCCCCACTATAATTGTAATGTTGTCAATGTGTTTGTTTGCTTTTGTTATTACCTGGCTTATATAACTGGCTGCTCCCATGTTAGGGGCATAGATATTTACAATTGTTAGATCTTCTTGTTGGATTGACCCTTTAAGTAGGATATAGTGTCCTTCCTCATCTCTTATTATAGTCCTTGGTTTAAAAATCCAATTTGTCTGATATAAGGATTGCCACCTCAGCTTTCTTTTGATGTCCATTAGCATGGTAAATGGTTTTCCACCTCCTCACTTTCAATCAGGAGATATCTTTGGGTCTAAAATGAATCTCTTGCAGACAGCATATTGATGCGTCTTGTTTTTTATCCAATCTGATAGCCTGTGTATTTTGATTGGGGCATTTGGCCCATTTACATTCAGGGTAACTACTGAAAGATATGAATTTAGTGCCATTGTATTGTCTGTAAGGTGACTGTTACTGTATATTGTCTGTGTTCCTTTCTGGCCTATGTTACTTTTAGGCTCTCTCTTTGTTTAGAGGACCCCTTTCAATATTTCTTATAGGCTGGTTTTGTGATTGCAAATTCCTTTAGTTTTTGTTTGTCCTGGAAGCTTTTTATCTCTCCTTTTATTTTCAGTGACAACCCAGCTGGATATAGTATTCTTGGCTGCATATTTTTTTCATTTAGTGCTCTGAACATATCATGCCAGTCCTTTCTGGCCTGCCAGGTCTCTGTGGATAGGTCTGTTGCCAATCTAATGTTTCTACCATTGTAGGTTACGTATCTCTTCTCCCAAGCTGCTTTCAGGATTTTCTCTTTGTCTGTGAGACTTGTTAAGTTTTACTATTAGATGTCGGGGAGTTGACCTATTTTTATTGATTTTGAGGGGGTTCTCTGTGCCTCCTGGATTTTGATGCCTGTTTCCTTCCCCAAATTAGGGAAGTTCTCTTCTTTAATTTGCTCCAGTATACCTTCTGCCCTCCTCTCTCTTTCTTCTTCTGGGATCCCAATTATTCTAATGTTTCATCTTATGGTATCACATATCTCTCGAATTCTGCCCTCGTGATCCTGTAGTTGTTTATCTCTTTTTCTCAGCTTCTTTATTCTCCATCATTTGGTCTTCTATATCACTAATTCTCTCTTCTGACTCATTTATCCTAGCAGTTAGAGCCTCCATTTTTTATTGCACCTCATCAATAGCCTTTTTGATTTCAACTTGGTTAGAGTGTAGTTCTTTTATTTCTCCAGAAAGCGTTTCTCTAACATCTTCCATGCTTTTTTCAAGCCCAGCTAGTATCTTTAAAATCATCATTCTGAACTCTAGTTCCGACATCTTACTAAAAATGTCCATATTGATTAGGTCCCTGGCAGTCAGTACTGCCTCTTGTTCTTTTTTTTGAGGTGACTTTTTTCCATCTTGTCATTTTGTCCAGAGGAGAATAGATGAATGAGAGAACAAAATGCTAACAGAGTAACAATGTCCCCAGAAAAATATACACTAAACAAATTAGAAGAGACCTGGCCTGTGACCGAGCATTTCTATCTCTGGCACACAACCCCGTTTGGAGTCTCCAAACCCAGCAGAGTCCTGTGGTGCACTCCCACGCCGCTCCTCCCGGGGGAAGAAGTGGAGTCTTTGCTGATCTGCCACTTGTTGGGTCCCTGCTTCCAGAAAGTGGTCATTTTTCTGTTCAGAGTTGCTGCTATTCTTTTCTTCGATCTCCTGTTGAGTTTGTAGGTGTTCAGAATGGTTTGATCCCTATCTAGCTGAATTCCTGGGACCAGACAAAATTTAGATCTCCTACCCCTCCACCATCTTTCTCCTCCCCTCCCCTTCCCCCTTTCTTTTAAAAAGTATTACTACAGACTCAATTGTCTGAGACTGATGAATCACAGACCTGTACCTCTGAAACAAATAATACATTATATGCTAAAAAAAAAAAGAAGAAGAAAGCGGGAAGGGAAAATGAAGGGGGAAATCAGAGGGGGAGACAAACCATGAGAGACTATGGACTCTGAGAAACAAACTGAGTGTTCTAGAGGGAAGGGGGATGGGGAGATGGGTTAGCCTGGTGATGGGTATTAAAGAGGGTGTGTACTGAATGGAACACTGGGTGTTATATGCAAACAATGAATCATGGAACACTACATCAAAAACTAATGATGTAATGTATGGTGATTAACATAACATAATACAATAAAATTTAAAAAAGTATTACTACAGACTCACATGTCTTTGTGTATCCGATGTTTTCTAATAAGCAGTCATTATTCCTTTTTTTTTTTTTTTTTTGGTGCTCCAGTGGTCCCAAGTTTGGCCAGTGGGAAACTCTTCAAATGGACTCCCATAACTTGTCCTGGTGTGTACCTTATCATCACTCCAATCACTTCAGTGCTTGTAATTAATAGAGCAATACACCACGAGTGAATCCCAATCTAAACTACAGACCTTGGGCTATAATGACAGGTCAGTGTAAGTTCATCAGTTGTAATAAATGTGCCACTCTGGTGTGGGATGTTGATAGTGGGGGAGGCTGTGCATCTGTAGGGTCTGTACAGGCTGAAGCCTATAGGGGCTTCAGGAAGGACAGGAGAACCCTCTGTATCTGCTGCTCAGTTTTGCTGTGAATCTAAAACTACTCTTAAAAAAGTATTTTTTAAAAGAAATACATTATTTTTTATTATGAAATCGTGAGCGATTAATAATTAAAGAATAAAAGAATGAAATATAGAAATATTTCACCCCTTCTTCTGTCCTTCCTTCCTTCCTCCATCTCTCTCCTGGCCCCTCCCTGGAGGTAATCACTGGGAACAGAGGACTATGCTACATGCACCCATGGTGTGCTATGTGAGTGTAAAAAAGAATGCGAAAGCCCTCCTTGTGCCAATATGGAGTGATTGATTGCAGGATATATTGTTAGTGGGGGGAAAAATCAAGGTGCAGAACAGTGTATACAAGATGTTGACTTCTGTAAAAGAAAGATGGAGAAAAAAGAATGTACATTAATTACACACCCATATCTACTCACTTAGTTTTACAAGAAGAAAATACTGGAAAGATAATCTGGAGACTAATAAAAATGATTGCCTGTTGGAGGTGGGATGGGGAAAGTGATGGAGGGATGGGAATGGAAATGAAGCTGCTCTGAATATAGCTTTTTATGTCATTTGGATTTCATTACATCAAAATTTTTGCATATTCACAAAATAAAATTAAATAAGGAAGAAAAAAAGCAAACCTTAAAACTGAAAACAAATTAGGCTAGAGGAACTTAACTGCATAACAAATTAGTAACAGTGATGCCAAGAAAAATGTTTTTCAGACATGTCTGACATGGTTCTCTGGCAGTGTGTCCTTTGTGAGATGTACTCCAAGAGCAGAAAGAACTGCAAGAAAATATTCAACTTCACTTATTACTTTTATTAAGAACAGTGCTGTTTTCATTTGGGGACAATTTTAGGTACGTTGTAAGATAGATCAAAGAAGTAAATACTGGAAACTATTTATGTATTATGTATTATTAGAGAATAAAGCAATTAATTAAACATATTCTAATATTACTAGAGACCAAACATTTTGGGGTACGAGAAAAGAGATCCAAATACAAAATAAAATAAACTTAATAGAAAATCTGCATTGTTAAGTTAGAATTGGAGTAAATATGAACCTATGATTTATATATGTGTACTTAAATATATATAAAGTCCATAAAGGACCTGACGGAGTGACTTGTCTCAGTTTTAAAACCGAAGACCTGTGAACCCTCAGTTATATATAAAATATGTCTATATTTAGAATAAATAAAAATATAGGTATACTTTATATATAATATGCAATATATAAAATGTATCTACTTATATATGATAGTTCTCTGCATTGAAAGGGCCTAGAAGCAATAGCACCTCTGTAAGCAGTGAGCACCCCAAGCACCTAGATCTTCAATTCCTAACATCATTCCCACTCAAATGAACCAAGGCTCCTCAGGGTTAGGGCAGGGGCAGGGAACTCTGAGCAGAGTCTGAAACATCGTATTGGTCCAGAGAACAAGTAAATGCTTAAAAACTGCAAGGGACGTTTGCTGGGACTGAGGGAGCTCCCAGGACGTGGGACTTTTCAGTTTGAAAACTAGGATGAGGGCGCCTGGGTGTCTCAGTCGTTAAGCGTCTGTCTTCGGCTCAGTTTATGATCCCAGAGTCCTGGGATCGAGCCCCACATCGGGCTTCCTGCTCAGTGGGAAGCCTGCTTCTCTCTCTCCCACTTCCCCTGCTTGGGTTCCCTCTCTAATTGTCTGTCTGTCAAATAAATAAATAAAATCTTAAAAAAGGAGAAGACAAACAAGGACAAGTTGGTCATTCAATCAAGTCCTCTCTAGATAGGCATTTGGATTTTTTCCAATTTTTTGCTATTATAAATAATGCCATGATAACAAACTTCTTCCATGTTCGTTTTGCATTTATGGATGTGCATCTTCAAGGTGGATTCCTGGCAGTGGAATTCCTGGGTTAGAAAGTAAATGCGTCTGTGCTTTTGTTAGATATTGACAAACTCTCTTCTGCAGAAGTAGAAATTGTGCTGTTTGGCCTCTCGCTCTGTGCCCTGGTACTAGGACCTGACCCAGCAGGGACAGAACATCTCATGCTGTAGCTAGGAGGAGGCATGTAAATACCCCTGAGAATGAGAAGTGACTGTGATTTATTTCCAGGGAGTATAAATGAGTGCCCTCAGCTTTTTCCTAGATAACGGTTTGACAGCAGGACAAGGGGCAGGGAGGAAAAGATGCTTTGACATTTTGGGGGGAGGCCCTAAGTCCAGACTTCCCCTGCACCCCAGTTCTGCCTGGGTTACTCACACCCTGATACCCTACTCAGGCAAGATACCAGACTCCAACCCTACAATTCCAAACCCATTCTTTTTCAACACCCAGACCCTTGTCACTAATTAACACAGGACATTCTCACCCAGGTCTGCCCTTGGGGACCCTCAGCTTATTTGGGCTGTCGAGTTAGTACCAGGACAGCACACAAGGACCTCCCTTCTCCATCTTCACCCTCTTGTCTCTAACCGGGGCACCACGCTTCTCCCCTTAGCACTGTCCATACCTAGCACAGGACCTTTCCGTCCATGTAAGAAGCAACAGAACCCTCCCCAGCGCAGCTATTTTCAATTGTGTTTGGTTTTCTCCCGGCAAATATAACATGCACGTCTGCATAAGCATACCCACATTTTATGAAACCTCAAATTCTGTAAAGAAATAAAGCAATTGGCATTCTAGCTATTTTGTCTCAATCCTCATGGAAACATCTCCTCCAGCTCCATGAGGTTCTAGGCCTATATATGGCCCTGCTAGGACAGGCTGTGTCTGCATGACTCTAGGGGCTCTGGATGGAACACTGTCCCCTCCCTCTCCCCCGAGAAAGCACGGTGTTACTATGAATGAGCTAGACTTATCGGCGTTTACAGGAATCAATCTCAAAGCATAAAGTTGAGTGAAAGGACAAGTTGCAAAAAAGGAAATAGAGCATGGTGTCATCTATTGAAGACCCAGGTAACACTATATGGTTCCTGGAGACATGCACGCTGGAGCAGGGGCACGGCTGGGAGAGCCGGCTGGTCTCCCTTACCCCATGTAGGAGGGAAATATCTTAATACTGTGCTCCCCTCCAACAATGGCAAAGTGTGCAAACAAGCATGGAGAAGTACGCAACAGTTAGGGTGGTGGGTACTAAAACATGGCAGGCAGGGAGGGGAAGGATTCACGGGGAAGAGGATTTGGCTTTGCCTATAACTTACTTTTTCTTTCTCTTTTCTGTTTTTAAGGATATGAAAAAAATATTTCCAGATATTAGCAAGTATGTATCTGGATGTTTGTTATATTGTTCTATTTTTTTCATGCAGTTTAAATATTCCAGAATTGAAATATACGTGTACATATATATTTTAGAATGAAGAGGAAGTCAGAATGCAAAAGAGTGAGAATGAATTATGGGAACAGTCTTAAAACCTCTCTGATTTGTATAAAGGAGGAAGGGGAGCAGGAGGGGAAGTGGTAAGGAGTGAATTCATTCACAAACACCTGCCTTTTAACTCTATTAGTCACAAATTCCCTGCAACCCCGGTAGACTATAAAGGGCTGGTTAAATATCAGGTGTTCACCAGCCACAGAAAAGAATGAAGTCAAGCCCTGAGCCCTGACATGGAAAATCTCCAAGATAAAGGAAGCGAGCACTGAACCTCACTGAGGGTTGTCAGCTGTCCCCTGTGATTACCTCTGGAAAGGGGTTGGAGCGACAGAGGGAATGGTGGAGGACTTCCACATTTTGCTCTATATAATTGTGCTTAGTTGTGTTTAATGTTTTATAGTAAGAGTGAATTAATGTGTTGTTTTTTACCTTTTTATTTTTTAATGTGTTGCTTTTTAAATTAAAATAATTTTAAGTGGCGAGGATCATAGGAGAGGTGCTGGCAAAAAGCCTGAGAGAACATAAGAAAGGCCCCATGGAGGAGATGCAGGGGCCCTGAGGAGTAGCTAAGATCTAGAAGACAGAAGTGGGGAAGGAGAAAGACAGCAGGGCAGAGGCATCCAGGTAGGAAGTAGTGGTAGCTTCAGGAAAGG
This sequence comes from Zalophus californianus, assembly GCF_009762305.2. Lineage (NCBI taxonomy): Eukaryota > Metazoa > Chordata > Mammalia > Carnivora > Otariidae > Zalophus > Zalophus californianus. Next base: position 70,417,518 of record NC_045595.1, on the reverse strand, counting down.
AGTATGGAGCTCTCCTGGGAAGGACCTGGTACATAGATTGGGACCAGATTAGGCTGGACTTCGAATTTTCAGGCTGAAGGGTCTGACTCCATCTATCTGCCACCTCCTGTCCCCCAAGCAATCAGACTACAGCCCAGAGGAGCTAATGATTGCCCAAGCAGGGTTGGTCCCAATAGCCCTGAGCTGAGCTCTGCCCAGAGGTCACTGGGATATGGGCCAAGGCAGAGGCTTCTCTCTCATTCTCTGTCTGCAATGGGCAGCCCTGGGTGCCATGTTCCAGGAAAAGGAGGTGGGTGCGGGTAAGGAAGGCAGGCGGACAAGTGCATCCTTACCGAGCTATGATCAACTACTGGGCACTCGGCATGGGGCCTGGAATGAAACTAGAAAACCATTAATTTATATAATCTGCCAATGAAGCTTATTGTCTGAACGGCACTTTTTTGTATAGTCATCATAAAAAGGCATAATGAGCATAGAAACAAAGGGTCTTTAATTTTTTTTTTCATGTCTAATCATCACTTCAAATATCCCTCCCTGCCCAGCTGCTATAATTACAGGCTCTTGGTACAGAAGTGAAGCTGGTTTTCCAGAGGACATTGAGTTCACATCCCTGTTCTGCCAGAAAGCTAGCCCAGTCCTTTATGAGCTTCTGAAATTAGGAATGCTTCTCTCCGTGCGCAGATTTCCTTGGATGTCTTTTGATCACACAGGGACGGACATTTCAGAACACCAAGAGACAGAGACAGAGATTCCTCTCCCTACACAATGGAGAAGTCCTATTGTAATAGAAAAACATGGTGCTGTGGTGGGCACCATGGGTGCTAGGCGGATGGTGTTCCTCTGAGGACTGCAAAGCAGAATGCTTTGGGGCGTTGTCACCGTGAACCTGGAATGCTCTGGAGCCCTTGGTAAGAGGCCTACTTGTGGGTAGTGATGGAGAAATAGGCAGAATGGACAGTTCAGCTGTCCCCACACCCACTGACAAGATCATTTCTAGGCAGTGCTGTCAGTGTTCACCCTTGGAAATCCTTGCCATTTCTGGACACACCATAAGCCTGACTTGACCAGCCATCTTTGTTGAAGGGCTACCGATCCACAGCCCATTTGGCCTGCACCTGGGAAGGAGGGGAAGAACCAGGAATTAACATCTCCTTTGGCCAACCCTTAAGCAATGACTGACAGATGTGAATACCCCAGCTCCATCACCCTTGGCCCCCCATATCCCAGATCTCCTTCTTAGGATTGGCTCCAGTTACCCCCTGCAGTAGCTGGCTAAATAGCGCACCCTTACTGGCTACCCTCCCTTGCCCAAATACCTTTTCCCTTCACTGTCCATTCTCTCTCCACCTTCCATGTAAACTACCTGCACTCATATCCTTACCTCAAGATCTGCTTCTGGGGGAGCTCAAACCAAGACCCACTGTGCAAACCTTGCTGTGGGCAGCTCCATTCATAAACCATCACATTTGACCATTTGATTCAGCCCAGCTCCTCTGAGTCCTTGCTGACCACACAGCCTTCTGAACTTGGCTGCAGGTTTTCCACTGTGCTCTGCACTCTTGGAGGTGCCTCAGGAACCTCAATGGGCCGGGGACTAGGTAGTTCTGGGGTCCCCTGAACTGAGCCAACCTGAACAGCTCTGCTTTAATCTGTTATACCTAAGGATTTAATCTGCAAAAAGGCTTCTGCTACTGCCACTAAAGGAAAAAAGGTGACAGTCACTGAGCAATCCCAGTGCTCACCCCAACATGAGTGAAGAGCCTCAGGATTTCAAGTTTAGAAGCCTTCACCTTGGCCGGCCCATCGGGTGTGGGGTGTCACCATGGGAGAGGTCTGCTGCCCTTGCCCCATGCCTGTCACCCTGGCATCACATAGCTGCCCTCACTTCCTGATGCCTGAGTGAAGAATATAGCCCATTGTCATTGATGCCCTCTGAGGAGAATCTAGAAAACATCTGTCTCCTTTCCTGTATCTCTAGCCCACACTTCTATGTCTTCCCTCATACAAACTCCTTCCAATCCAGTGAAATGGACCATTCACTCTTCCTGATTTTCAGGAACACTTTCTTTTTTCTTTTCCTTTTTTAAAATTTATTTATCTGACAGAGAGAGACAGAGCACAAGCAGAGGGAGCTGCAGGCAGAGGGAGAGGGAGAAACAGGCTTTCCGCTGAGCAGGGAACCTGATTCAAGGCTCAAACCCAGGACCCTGGGATCATGACCTGAGCTGAAGGCGGACACTTAACAGACTGAGCCACCCAGGCGCCCCTCAGGGACACTTTCTTACCTGGCTCCTGTGTTAAGCAAAATCATAGCCCCCCAAGATGCCCACTCTTTATTCCTGGGAACCTGTGACTATGGGACCTTATATGGCTAAGGAGATTTTGCAGGTGTGATTACATTAAGGATCTTGAGCTGGGGAGATTATCCTGGATTATCCAGGTGGGCCCCCATCATCACAAGGGTCCTTATAAACACAAGGACAGAAAAGGGAGAAAGGGGAGGGGAGTCAGAGATGTGCTGGCAGAAGCAGAGCCCGGAATGATGCCATTTCTGGCTTTGCAGGCAGAGCGGCCATGAACCATGCACTGCACGCAGTCTCTAGAAGATAGAGAAGGCAAGAAACTGGATTCTAGAGCTTCCATAAGGGAATGCAGCCCTTCTGACTTCTGAATTTAAGCCCAATGAGGTCCATTTCAGACCTCTGACCTCCAGATCTGTAAGATAGTAAGTTTGTGTTGTTTTAAACTACTAAGTTTACAGCAGCAATAAGAAACTAATAAATAGTATCTTTGTTCTATGCTGTTCCCTCTGACACAGACACCCTCCCATCTTCAACCCCATCCCACCCCCACCAAGCTCCCTCCTTTCTGGGTGTCATGGAACTTCACTTGTTCCTGCCTCTGCCCCCAGTGGTCAACCACCCCACGGAATCTCTCAACACAACCCCCAACTCCCTCCACCTCAGGTCCCAGGGCTGCTTTCAAACACGGCACTCAATAGAAACAGTTTTTTCCTCTAGGACAACTGGTGCAGACTGATATTTTGAAGAAGTTTACTTAAAAGGGGGGGGGGCAGGGAATGAACTCTCAAAGCGCAAACATGAGAAAGATTAGTGATATACTCAAGTACAAGTTTTTAGTCTAACAATCCAGTAGAAGCAGCAAAAGCTGCAGTAGGATCCTGGGGTCTTGTTCTTGGAACAATCTAAGGCACTATCCTGGCTTCCTGCCCTCCTCCTCCCTGCCTAGATCTGTCCATGGCTTCCAGATGCTATCTCAACCTTCTTGGAGCTCCCAGAGGCCCTCTGAAGATGTACCCTGTTCCTGGGCTCACACCTTCCAGGGCCCATTAGCTCACTCACTTCCAGTCTGAGGGTTTCAACCAGGTGGCTGCCTTCGGAAGGGTTGGTGCTCACAATGGCAGTGGGCACTATATAACTTATAATCTAAACTGGGACACTCTGGGGAGTGAAAGGAGTCATTAGTAATTGCGCTTGGAAAAAAGGTATAAACCTGGCTGTTGTGGGCAAACCAGGCCATGTGGCCGCCCTGACGATGTGCAGTCTAACTCCCTGGTTTGGGTCGTCAGAGGACCCCGCTGGGAAACTCAGGGCTATAAACCTCCTCTCTTTCTGCCCACCTACTAGAGGTGACAGAGAGAACAAACCTAACCTCACAGAAACCACTCAGACATAGGAGACTGACCCCAGACACTAACCATCCTCAGTGGAGGATTAACCGGTGTTCTAGGAGAAAAACGTGTTGTGTGCTCAGATAAGGCTGGAAAAGCTGGCTTACCTAAAAGTGAGGAAGTTTTGGTCTTTAGGTCAGGACTTCTCAGAACCTTTAATCCTCCAGTGTGGGTCATGAAGTTCCAAGGAGAAAATACAGTATGCTATGTTTCCTTCAGAATACCATGACCACCTTTCAGAAATTCCATATGGCACCTTAAGGGATAGTCTGAGGCAGATCTGAAGTACCAGACTGGCTCATATTCTCTGATTCGGGAAATCCCAGTTTCCCTTCACTTAGGAAGACTCCAGAGATGGATGGCCTATCCCTGAAGAGTCCTCAGGATCTTGTAAGCCATCCACCATCCTTCTCCAGATGTGGTAGGAGAGTGTGCCGGGGGGGTGGGGGTATGGGCAGAAGGTGTTCTGAGGCACGAGTTGAGCATACACTTATACCAGCTAAACTCCACACAGAGTTGGGCAGGCGTCCTTGCCTCCTGGCTGATGGCTGCTTTAGCAGTTGCTTCATCTTTTGCTGAGAAACCCAGGAGATTGCAGAATGTGAGGTGATAATCCAAGGTGGCGTTCCTACTTTCAGTCTCCCCTTGGACCCCAGGCCCTGAAGATAAGCTTTCCTCTTGTCACAGATTCATTTTTACTGTCTTTCATGCCCCAGACAACAGCTGCGTGTAGGTGATGCTTGAGCTGAGCATTGATTTTTCTTTGGAGGAGTCAGAGTCCCTGCAGTCTGCATATTCACAGTCTTCATCCATCATTCAGGCATGAGCCTGGAGACCCAAAGCTGAGCTCATTCAGGTGATGGCCCATGTGAGCTGATGACCCACGCAGGAAAAATGAGGAACATTTTTCCCTGCACGATTCAGCATTTATCATTACTCTGTTTCAGCCATCATCCTAGGCTTTTATTCCTGTGCAACTTGGTACCTTAGAAATGAATCAAACTCAACTCCTATCAGTCAGGAACAGCATACACACAAGGTTTCAGAGGATGGTCATGTGGTGTGGCGGGGAGAGCACTGGTCAGGAAATTGAAAGATCCAGGACTGCCTCCAATTGTCTGTCCCTGAACAGCTTTGGATCTCAACTTGTTTTCTTTTTTTAATCTATAAAATAAGATGTTGAATGATATTGTAATAATCAAATGTATAACATTTGTGTCAAATGTAGCTGCATCAAAGTTTACCCACCAAAACTCAGATAAGCATAAAATGTAATTTTCCTTGTGTGTATGTATGCATGTGTGAGATCTCTCTCTCTCTCTCATATATATACCGCAACTTGCTTTAGGGCCGTTTCTTCCTGAGGACAAAAACATTTACATTTTCCAATTAAAGGAATTGAATGTCCCTTTTAATTCAATTAATTCTAAGTTCAAGTTCCCTGTCTGGAATTATGATGTTTACCCCCCAGGGAGTCTCCTTATCCCCTTTCCTTTCCAAGGGAAATGCAAATGAAAATTCCAGGGAGATGCCACTTCACACCCACTAGGGTGGCTGTAATCAAAATCACAGACAATAACAAGTATGGGTGAGGATGTGGAGAAACTGGAACCCTCCTACACTGCTGATGAAAACGTAGAACAATGCAGCCACTTTGGAAAGCAGTCTAGCTGTTCCTTAGAAGGTTATACATAGAATTGTCATATGACCCAGAAGGCCCAGTCCTAGGTATACACTCAAAAGAAATGAAAACATATGTCCATACAAAAACCTGTACACAGGGGCACCTGGGTGGCTAAGTCGTTAAGCATCTGCCTTCGGCTCAGGTCATGATCTCAGGGTCCTTGGATTGAACCCCGCATTGGACTCCTTGCTCAGCGGGAAGCCTGCTTCTCCCTCTCCCAATCTCCCTGCTTGTGTTCCCTTTCTTGCTGTGTCTCTTTCTGTCAAATAAATAAATAAAATCTTAAAAAAAAAAACTTGTACGCAAATGTTTATAGCAGCTTTATTCATAATAGCCAAAAAGCAGAAACAATTCCAATGCTCATCAAATAATGAATGGGTAAATAATATGTCTATCCACACAATGAAATATTGTTAGTCAAGAAAAAAGGAGAAAGGGGCGACTGGGTGGCTTAGTCAGTTAAGTGTCTGCCTTTGGCTCAGGTCATGATTCCAGGTCCTGGGATTGATCCTCGAGTCGGGCTCCCTGCTCAGCAGGGAGTCTGTTTCTCTCTCTCCCTCTGCCCCCCCCATGCTCATGCTCTCTCTCTTGCTTGCGCTCTCTCTCAAATAAATAAATAAAATCTTGAAAAAAAAAGAAAAAAGGAGAAAATATTGACACATGCTACAATATGGATGAACCTCGAAAGCCTCACGCTAAGTAAAAGACAGTTGCAAGGGACCACGTATTGTATGAGTTCATCTATAGGAAATGTCTAGGATAAGCAAATCCAAAGAAACAGAAAGTAAACTGGTGCTTGTCTAGGGCTGGGGTGTGAGCTGGGGAAAGGGGCACAGGGTTTAGTTTTGGGATGATGAAATATTCCCGATTGATTGTGATGATGTTTGTATAACTCTGTGAATACACCAAAAACCACTGGCTTATATAAATGGGTGAACCTTAGGTGGGGGAACTGTTTAATATGTGAATGGTATTCTCGAGAAAGCTCTTACTACCCGCCACCCCCATAAAAGGAGTTGCTCTCTTTCCTCTGATGTTAAGCTGGTAGAGTAAAAACTTGAAACTGCTAGTAGCTAGATTTGCCTATCTCTAAATGAGGCCAACACAAAAGAAAGCAGAGACAAGAAAGGTAAAGAAAGTTTCCTGTAGATGTTATTTAAGCCCCTGATTCAGCCATGCCTGAAGCCAGGTACTCCCTGGACTTTCTGGTTATGTAAACCAATTAAATCCTTTGTTTTGTTTAATAAATTTTGAGTTTCCCCCACTTACAAATGAAAATATATGACTTGTATGGCAAGATGGGCAACCTGGTTTCGTAGGGTTTACCTTGGTTTTGAATCCAACTCTACTTTGGAACATGACTTCCAGAATCTTCTCAGCTACATAAACCCCAGTGTGGGAAAGAGGTGCCCAACTCTGCACACAGATGTGCTGGGTCCAGAGAAAATCTCTGCAGAGCCCCCTCTTCACCCAGGGCTGAGCAGAGCTGGGAGTTCAGCATCTCCAGGCCTTGGAGTCACAGGTTGCTCTGTAACATGAGGCTGACTTGGCAGCAGGTACAGAGATTCCTATTTCCACCACCTCTTGTTTAAATATATATTAGACCCTCAGACACAATATGTAGAGTAAATGACCTCATTAAAACCACAAAACATTGGATCTTGGAATAAAAAGTTGCACAAAACTCAGTCTGTTTCTGAAAAAGCTATGCAAAATTTATTCAAGTTATCCAATTTACTAAAAGCAAGACCATACATATAAATGTTTAAGCCGGAAGACATCTAAGACGCTATCTGCCTCAGGGGTTCCTATTTTTACCAACTGAGTTAATGAAAAAAGGAAATGAAAAATACTTCCCTTCCTGTTCATTTGAAATAATAGTATTAAGTTCTTATTTCACTCTACATAAACCTAGGGTGGCATGAGAAGCCAAGTCCACATGGTTGGCTGTCAAAAATGCCATGGATTGGTCATGCAATGACTATGGAACAATCCCATTTTCTTATTCAAGCCAAACACCATCATCTTATTAAAATTCACTTTAGAGCAGATTTAAAGCCTCATTTTATTTTTCCCATTTTTTAAAAATTAATTAATTAATTAATTTTTTGATGTAGTGTTCCATGACTCGTTATTTGCATATAACACCCAGTGCTCCACGCAGAACGTGCGGATGAGGGCAGAAACAGAGAGAAAAGGAACGATATTGGAAGCTCAGGAGGCAAGAAAAGGAGTCCCAGGTCAGTCAAGGGTGCGAGAAGAAGGAGGAACAAAATCAATCCAGTCTCGCATCCAGGGCTCCAGCAAAAGCAGGAAAGAAGGATCTTGGATAGGAAACTAGGAAACAAAAAGCGAAGGATCTGGACAAAGGTCTGGGTCAGCAGAGGCCAGGAGGAGGACAGGGACCTTGGAACCAGGTAGTGCTCAAGGACAGAAGGAAGGACTCCCCTATGGGCTAAGAGCCACCTGTCATAGGCAAGTGGTCCTGGGTGGCTGGGAGTGAGGGGCCAGTTCACAGCCTGTACCCCAGTGGCTTCCTAAGGGCTTTCCTCCCACCTCAACACGGACCACGTGTCCCCCAGTACATGCTGTGACTTTGGCCCTGGCCCCTGCATTCAGAAGTTGGTATCTGATCTCCAGAACAGCCACCTTGCCTGACAGAGCTCTGCCCTCCACTGTAACCTTGCCCCACAGCCTCGAGCCCAAACCCTGAGTTCTAACCAGGAGTCTGCCCAGCCCATTGCGGCTTGAGGGGACACACTCAGTCCATGATCTGAGCTGCTCCTTTAGCGCCCAGACTGCTTACGAGTGTTAGTCATCTGATTTGTGCAAATGTCTTACCTCTCCACTAGAGTAGAAAGTCCCTGAAAGCACATTTCTCACAGCCCTTATGCCAACGCCAGATCCACTTGTCCTTGATGCCCCATAAATGTTTCAATTGAGTGAATGAGGCCACTGGGTAAAGCTTTCTTTTCAACTGGCTTCCCAGCCTGATTGTGGGAGGCTCTTGCTAACAAGCTCTTCTAAATAATGTCGGTTCTGTGTTTCAGTATGTGGACTTGCCTATTGGGCTGTTGGTAAAAACAAAACCCAAGGGTGCCTTTTAAGTAAAGGACCCAATGTTTACAGTCCACAGTGAAAATAAAATAATGGATACCCTGGAGGGATCTTGAAGTCAGAGCTGGAATTTCAAATTTGTTAGAATTATTTTTCGTCCGGCTTGAGAGCTATGAAAGCAACTCAGAATGTCCCTTAAATGTAATAAACAACCTCAACTAAGGGAACAGAGGGCTGTCCCTGGACCAGAGTCACATGGGGAGGGATGTAGAGGACCCATCCCTCGCCCAGGTGCAGAGGGTTTACCTTAGCAACAAGAGGCTGCTTCTGGGCCAGGAGGGGACAGAGGAAGGAGACGGAGATGCAATGCTTGTTTTTGTAGAAAAGGGCCAAATGTTAAAATAAACATAAATAACGTTTGATGATATTAGATCATTATTGAGCATTTTTAAGTGAGATAATGGTATCATGGTTATGCTTCTAATAAGAGAGTCCTTATATTTTAGAAACATACACTGAATGATTTACAATGAAGTGATAATAGTGGAATTTGCTTAAAAACAAAGGATGGATGCAGGTAAGGGGTAAATGAGAATCTGTTATACTATTTTCTTTACTTCCATATGTGTTTAAAAAATCTCCATAATAAAAAGTGAAAATGAACAATAAACTAATCGTAAACAATCCCCACTTGCTGCCTCCTATAGGTCAATGCTGTGACTTCAGAATTTCTCCGTGAGCTGATGGGGTGGTGAGGCAGGGGAAGACGGCAGCAATTTGGTTTGCCTGGAGTGAGGGCCAGCTGAGAAACTTGTTTTAAGTGTGTTTGCATAACAAGGGCACCCTTGACTTAGTGGTTAATTTGGGAATGGCCTGGAGACAGGGTAGGGCTATTATGGGAGTGGTGATGGTAAAGTTTCCCAAAGACAGTCTAATCCTGGGAATGTCCAGGTGAGTTTTCTTCTGGGGTCCAAAACCTCGTGGAGCATTTGAATTGTGCCTGCAGATTTCAGGGCTTGGGGGAGGAAGAAGAGCAGCCAGACCACAGCTGCCGTCTCTAGTTCTAGTGGGACTTGGTCTCCTCCCGTGATCTAAGCTGCTCTTGCTCTCTATGGCCGAGCACTGGACTCAGCGTTCACAGTATTTGTTGATTGATAAATTGATTGATAGACTGATCAGATGGTGGTTGCTGTAGAGCCATGTTACTGAAAGGATTACTTGGAGCACACACCTAGGCTAAGTCTAGGTACACTAGATAAATGGTCACCCCTTCTCTCTGACCTCGCATGTTATAGATCCCATGTGGGTATCAAAACTGAATAGAGCAATGCCTGGAGACAGAATCTTTCTCATTTTCATTTCCCTTCTTTGCTCTTTTCAGGTTCTGGACTTAGTGCTTCTTTGGCAGTTAAATTTTAAAAGAGTGGTTTTGGAGAAAATGTACTAAGATGCTACTTAAACTCTACAACCATGTATTCCTTCTTTTATATCTATATCTTTATAGATATATAGATATATGGGGAAAAGTATATACATTAGGGAAAATACACACACACACACACACACACACATACACACACACAGTTGAGCAGTTAACTGAGCTCAGGGTCCTGACAATGCAAAGTGAGCATTATTCACTCATGATGATTACGGGAAATGCACATCAAGAGGCCCACCAGGTCATTTACTTATCTATGAGGAGACCTCTAATTTGAACTTGTGTGTGCTCATGATTCTCAGTCCACTTCCCAAGACCAAAAATCTTCCCCAAGTTCTAGGTCTATATTTCATGGGTCCACTAGGCATCTCCACCCTGGGATTTTCTTCACAAAACTCAGCTTAGAATTTCGTAATTCTAGTTTCAGTTCGTAATTCCAGTGTTCAATTTATAATTTTCCTCCAAACATATTCCTACATTACCTGACTTGGGAATTGGCCAGGCAAGAAATGCTGGTGTCACCACTCTGGCCCCATGCTCCCGAACACCTCTGGGAGCTATCTATTCACTAACTCTAATCTGATGATTATTGATGGTTAAAACCCTCATCATTCCTCTCCTGAATCATGACAACTGACTCACAGCCTGGATACTTCCAAGCAAATGGATTCAGGGTATTTCCTTGAATGACAAGAGGATAGATAATCTCAAGAAGGTAGGTAAAGGCCAGGCCAGAAAGAGCTTTTGGTGCCATGATGGGGACTGGGTCTCTACCCATGCACTTTCCACCATCTTGGCAAGGTAGGTGTAAGGTCCTTAGCCAAGCAGAAATGCACATGTCGCTGTCCTAGACTTCACAGATCAAAGGAGGATCAAGCAGACAGTCTTAGCCCTTGATTTCAGATAGTATCAAATGGGTACATTAGCTCCACAGAACTTAGAAAGCTTTGTTACAAAGAAGTCTAGGAAATGCAGTATTTAGTTTTCCAGAGGCTGCAGAACAGGAAGGCTAGCTGAAGAGGGAGGTGTGTGGTGGGGTACAGAGTGAGTCTGCCCTTACAAGAATGGCTCCCCAAACTCTTCCAGCGAAACTTTCAAGGAAGTGGTACAAGGAGAAATAAATACTATGAAAGATGAGAAGACAAAGCCTAAAGCCACTCTCTACTACTCTAACATTTATTTGACATCTCATGTCTTGTCTTAAAAATTAATGTTGAGATTGCCTTCTACTCCATGATATCTTTGTTTCAGTGAAATGTAGGGTTTTTTTTTCCCCCTGAAGTTTTTGACAAGATTGATGTTCCAAATAAAAGCAGCACTTGTATGTGACAACTGATCCTGCTCCTGGGACACTGCGATGCTCCACCAGGGGTGGGTCCACCTGCCCCAGCATGAGAAACTCGGGATGAAGTCCAATGAGGTAAGCGTCAGACACACGCAGGCCCCTGAGGCTCACCCAGGCCCCAACATCACCAGCAAATGGAGCCAGGAATTCCTTAATTCTAGGTTTCCACTCTCACCCTCTGCAGGGTCAGGAACCAGGCAGGAGGAGCCCACGTGTGGTGGGGGCTGCTGTCTGTTGCTCCTTCTCAGAGGAGCGGGGGAAGGCAGAATGGTATGGGTACTCTTGTTATCTCTACTTCTTTTCACATGCAATTCAAAACTCACACAGCTGTTACACACAGACCCTTCTGCAAATAAATTTGACCTCTTTCCATAACGGTGACTACTTCCTTTTGGAATTCTCAAGCCCTTACCTGCATAACATTTAACATTCTTATTGGAGCTTGTTTAAAGATGTCTTCCTTTGATAAAGTGGCAATTATCAGCTATATGGATTGTGCCTCAGGATCATTTATCATCTTACAATCAATGGGATTGATTTAGCTTCTGAGCGCTGCGCATCTGGATGTTTTCCACCCAACAGTATCGTCACCAGTTGGGGGCAAAGTCATTGTTAGTACAGTGGTTAGTGGATGAACCTGTGACAGGAATGGGATTCAAGAACACGATGATTCCCTAGAGTCCTTCCTTTCAGGCTCATTAATGGGAAATAGTCCAGATCCTCATTTTGCAGTTTCTATATCTCTGCTCTGGGAACCCAAGGACATCCTTGTCAATGCTGCCTAATTGCCTGGTTATACTTTTTAAAAAGTGTAATTATAAAAAGTAACCTCAAATAAAGAGAACCATATGCATCCACTGCAGTCTCTCCATACAAATCCGTAGGAATCTGAGAAAATGTATCTTTAAAAAATTCATTAAGTATTTTAGAAAGCAAGAGAGGGTGCCATTCATGGACATTATGAGGGATGCCTGAAAGTCAGAAGGCAGACGGGATCAGACTGAGGAAGGAAACCAAATCCCAAAACATGCAAAGGAGAGGACTCTTAAAAAGGAGGAAGACGTTCTAGGGGTGTCTCTCCAAGTTGGAGAGAGGCAGGTACAGAGATCTGGAGGGTTCTAGATGGGATCTGGCCAGAGAGGCAGCCAGGTGGTTGAGCCCCTCTTCCAACTTCCACAGCTTGTGCCAGCAGTAGGTGACAGGGGTATCACTGGCCAAGTGGGAACAGTGAGTGTAGACGCTCAGGTCAAGATACACAGTACCCTTCACAGCTGATGACTCAAGAAGCCAGCAGCCCTCACATCCAGAAACCTGGACCCTCCCTAGGAGCTGCCTTTGTCCATGTCCTATGGACCCTCCCAAATCGCCCTCGCCTATGTCCACGATGACAGTAATGCCACACACACCCTTCAGGGCAGTTCAAATGCAAAAATGAACACACAGCCACAATTTAAGAAACACCTGAAGAAAATCAAGCACACCCAAAAGAGGCCCTAATAAAGCAGACAGGAATACACAGCAGCAGAAGCACAGTTCATCAAACAAACAACACAAGGTGGATAAGAGATAATTTCATATCAAGTAAGAACAAGTTATTAAGAAAAAGACCCAATTAGAAAAAAAAAATCTTAAAAAGAAAAAAAAAGAAACACATACAAGTACTGAATAGAATAAAAACATGGCTTTAAAAATGGCGCAGTGAGTGGGGCGATAAAACAGAGGAATTCTGTCATCATAGAAGACACAAGGACCCAAAGAGGAGTTATGAAAGAATGATGGAGAGAAGGGGGGTGATGTCGACGTGTTGGCATCATCTAAGGTGAGTGCCGGTTAAGTGACAATATAGAAGATGAAGGGTGGGGACAGCTCTGTTTCCACCTTGTAGCCAAAAGTGATCATTAAAAATGCAGATCTGGGGGTCTTGGTGCTAGCCACAGAACCGCTTCCCTGGGGAATCATGGCCTCTGGTTCCCACCGCTCACACAAACAGCTCCAAAACAGTAATACTAACTGCATGCTTAACACTGAAAGGACAACAAGAAGTTTAAGATTTCTTTGTTGTCCTTTTGTTATTATAGTATTATCTATTAAGAGATGCAGCCAGCACATTGTGTTCAAGTCACTTGATTGTTCCTTCCTGTCAACTTCTCTCACCCATGCTGTTTCTATTTTAGGATTTGCTTTTCTTTCTCATTTAATTCTTTTTAAATATGTAAAAGATTTACACTGTTCAACATTCAAGATAATGTAAAAAAAATGCTCGGAAAAGTCTCCCTTCCCTTCTACCTCAGCACCTCAACCTCTTTCTCCCCTCTGACTTTTCCTTTGCAGTATGTCTTCTAGAAAAAGAAGCAAATAATTACTTGTCCTCTCATTTCCTGCTACTTCTTACAGAAAAAAGGTAGCAAAATATTGTTCCTACTTAAACCTGCTTTTTCGCTTACCAGCTTTTTCTAGCAATCACTCCATATGAGTACATAGAGGGACTTCGTTCTTTTTAACAGCTGGGTAGCACTCTGTCCTATGGAGGCATCATGGGTCATCCAATTGCTTTTAGACTAATAGACATTTGGGTGGCTTCCAATAGTTTTCTACTACAAATGATGTTATAATGAATAACTTATACATGGGATATTTCACATTTGTGGGAGTGTATCTTGAGGTGGGATGACTGGTCAAAGGGAAGGTACAAAATGCCACATACTGTCACACTCTTCTCCAGAGAGCTCATGCCTTTGTGTATTTCTTCTAGCAATGTCCCTCTACGGTCTCACCAAAAGGGTATATTGCTGAATTTTGGGGGGTTGACAATGTGAGAGAGGAGAAATGGTATCTCAGAGAAGTTTTTCCTTTTTGAGATGTAACCCACATACCATAAAATGTATCCATTTAAATGCATAACTCACTGGTTTTTCATATATTCATAGGTTTCACAACCATTAACTCTATAATTCCAGAACATTTTGATCACTGCAAAAAAAAAAAAAACTAAACAAACAAAAAAACCCCTCTAATACTTATTAGTAGTCACTTTCCTCTTTCCCCAGCTCCTATGAACCTCTAACCTACATTTGATCTGTATAGACAGCATATAGTTGCACCATTTTTCAAATTCATTCTGTCAATCTCTGCCTTTGAGTTAGGGGGTTTAATTTTTCAATGTTTTATATTTAACGTGATTGCTGATAAAGTAGGCTTTATGTCTGCCATTTTGCTATTTATTTTCTATGTATTACATCTTTTGTTCTGCTGCTGTTGTTCCAATATTCCTCCATTGTGCTTTCTCTTGTGTTAGAGATTTTCTAGTGTACTATTTTAATTCCCTTGTAATTTCATTTACTATATATTTTTGAGTTATTTTCTTATTGGCTGCTATGAGATTATAATTAATATCTTCATTTAGAACAATCTAGTTCATATTAATACCAACTTAATTTCAATAGTTTACAAAAACTTTATGCACCTATATAATTCTATCTCCTTCCCCCTTCTTATGCTATAATTGTTGAACAAATTATATCTTTATACACTATATGCCCATTAACACAGATTTATTACTGCTTTTAGCAGTTGTTTTTAAATCTTTTTTTAAAAAGGCAAAAAAGTTTATACTGTCTTTTATATTCACCTATATGGTTACCTTAATTAGTGTTCTGTATTTATTCAAGTAACTGTATAGTCTCCATTCATTTCAGCCTAAGGACTCCCTTTAATATTTCTTATAAGGAAAGTCTGCTAACAACAAATTCTTTCAGTTTTTGTTTACTTAAGAATATCTTCATTTCTCCTTCATTTTTTTCAAAAATAACTTTACAAGATATAGAATTCTCAGTTGACAGTATTTTTCTTTCAACACTTTAAATATGTCACCCCTCTGCCTTCTGACCTCTGTGGTTTCTGATGAGGAATCCGCTGTTCTTATTGAGAATACCCTGTATGTAATGAGTTACTTCTCTCTTGCTGCTTTCAAGAATCTCTCCTTATTTTTTGTCTTTCAACAGTTTGGTTATGATGTGTCTGGATTTCTTCGAGTGTATCTGACTTAGAATTCATTTTAACCTTCTTGGATGTATGGATTAGTATTTCTCACCAAGTTTGGGAAGTTTGGGGCTATTATTTCCTTAAATATTTTTTTCTGTTGTTATGCTTGATGGTGTCTGTATTAGGGTATTCTAAGAAACAGAATCAATAGGAGATATATATATATATATATATATATATATACACACACATATATATATGGAGGTTTATTATAGGAATTGCTCACATGATTACGGAGGCTGAGAAGTCCCTTGATATGCCATCTACAATTGGGAGAATCAAGAAAGATGGTGGTGTAATTCAGTCCAAGTCTAGGAATATTTTAGAGCTTTTCAAAGCCCTATATGGACATCTCATTCTATAATTTTTTCCTTTTAAGTTTTTTGATTAGCCCCCCCCCTTTTTTTTTTGGTCCCACTGTTACCTATCACCTCAGGCAGCTGTGATATTAAAGTTACCTTTAATTATTTTTGACAAATATCCCTGAGGAAAAGGCCATTTACACTGGGTAAGCTCAGAGTCAGGTCAAATAAAGCCACTCTGATGAACGGGGTCTTCCTCTTTTTTGGGGGGGAGGGGCAGAGGGAGAGGGAGAAAGAAAATCTTAAGCAGGCTCCATGCCCAGCATGGACCCTGACACAGGGCTCAGTCTCACCATCCTGAGATCATGACCTGAGTCAAAATCAAGAGTTGGATTCTTAACCCGCTGAGCCACCTGGCGCCCCAGTGAGGTCTTCCTTTTAACCATTAAACAGGTCAAATAATTACAATTCCCTGAGAATAGGGCTTTGAAGAAGCTCCAATCTCATTCTACTCCCTCCTACAGCTACCAAGCTGCAGGTTTCTATCGTGATTGTGGAGTACTGGTTTTTAAGGTAACCATAAAGCTGAGGAGGGGCAATGGAAATACCTAAATTAGAATGCCACAAAGCTCACTATCTTATCAAGATTCAGTCATTTTTCTTGAGGAAACACTTTCTGGATTGCTGTAAGCCTTTGGTTAATTTCCAGAGTTCTGAAAAAGTTGATTCAGATAATCTTTTTCCTAGTGTTCTTGTTGCTTCTATGGGAAGAGAATTTTGAGAAGTCCTTACTCTATCATTTTTGCTTACATCACCCCCTCAGTGTAGTTTTAATTTGAGTTTTTCCTATAATAAATGAAGTTAAGTATGTTTTCATATGTTTAAAGGCCACTTGCATTTTCTTTTCTGCGAATTATCAGCAGTGTCTTTTGCTCAGTTTTCTATTAATTTTGGGGGGCTTTCTTCTTGATTTTAAGAATGTTTATATATTAGGAAGATTGGCTCTTTGTATGTAATACAAATATAAATATTTTTTCTCAGGTTGTCATTTGTCTTTTGACCTTGCCTTTGGTATTTATTTCATCATGCAAAAACCACAAATTTTTTTTATTTAGTTAAATTTATCAATCTTTCAAAAAATTGCATCTTAATTTTAAGTTATAGTTAGAAAGGCATTCACATCTCTGGTTTTTTAATTAATCCATATTTCTTTCTAGTACTTATGATTTCATTTTTTATACTTAAGTCTGATCTTGAAGGTTATCCTTGTACATGTATCAAGTATAGGTCCAGTACAATCTTTTCCCAAATGGCTAGCCAGCTGTCTCAAAACCAATTATTAAACATCCCACCTTCTCCAGTGATTTGAGACACCACCTTTATCATGTACAGGATTGACATACATATACTTGGGCCTACTCCAGGTCTTTTTATTTTGCTTCATTGGTCTGTCTTTCAGGCACCAATACAATATCAGTTTAAATATTGAGGATTTCTATGGCTGAGTAATATTCCATTGTGTGTGTGTGTGTGTGTGTGTGTGTGTGTGTGTGTGTGTGTGTGTATACCACATCTTCTTTATCTATTCATCTAGCAGTGGACATTTAGGTTACTTCCATATCTAGGTTATTATAAATAATGCTGCAATAAACATAAGGGTGCATATATCTTTTCAAATTAGAGTTTTCTTTTTCTTTGGGGACAACATTGATGGACCTAGAAGGTATTATGTTAAGTGAAATAAGTCAGAGAAAAACAAATACCATATGATTTTACTCATATGTGGAATATAGAAAACAAAACAAATGAGCAAACAAGCAAGCAAACAAACAAACAAAAAACCCAGAAACAGACTCACTCAACTACAGAGAACAAACTTGTGGTTGCCAGAGGGAGGAGTATGGGGGGGATGGGCAAAATGGGTGAAGGGGATTAAGAGCTACAAACTTCCAGTTATAAAATAAGTACATCCAGGGGATGAAAAGCACAGCACAGGGAATATAGTCAATAATATTGTAATAACTTTGTATGGTGACAGATGGTGACTACACTTATTGTGGTGAGCCCTGAGTAATGTATGGAATTGTTGAATCACTATGTCATACACTTGAAATTAGTATAACATTATGTGTCAACTATAGTTCAATAAAAAAATATTGTAGACTTCCAGTATGTTTAAATATATGCTAAGGCTAGACTCAATCCCCCAGTACTTTTCTTCTTTTCAGGGTTTTCCTGCCAAATTTTGCCTCTTTATTTCTCCATAGAAAATTTATATTCATCTTGTCAAGTTCCAGAAGGGAAAAAAACTTGGTGTTTTTGTAGAGATCACATTAAATTCTTTAAATAACTTGAGCAGGACTGAAATCTTTATGATGTTGTCTTCCTGTCCAGGAATTCATTCCATCTTTCACTGGTTAGGTCTACCTCTTTGATTTTCAGTAGTGCTGTAGAGTTTGGCACAGAAAGGTGTGCACATTTCTTATTAATTTATTCCGGGATATTTTATCTTTCTGATGCTAAGGAGTAGTGGCAATCGTTACTTCTTTGCCTTGCTCCTATCTTTAGTAGGAATGTCTTCAGTATTTCCCCATTAAATAAGAAGCTAAACTTTGGGTTGAAACATGTCTACTTTATCAGAACGTTCCTTAATTTTTGAAGTTCTTTTAGCCAGATGAAGAATTATGTTCCAGAATTGTGTAAAAGAAAAGCATGTTTAGAGAACTGTAAGTAATTTTAAAGAACTGTATGTGGCAGGAGTGTAGCTTGCCTGTTATGGGAGAGGCAGGAAATGCGAATGGAGACCATTCAAATGCACATGAAGAAGACCTCACAGGCTATGCTAGAGCGCTTGGACTTTCTTCCATAAGTGTAAAAAAAAAAAAAATCACTGAGAGGTTTTAAGCAGGGGAATGGCACAACTAGACTTATATTGTAGTGAGATTCTTCTGCGGGCAATGGCTGATGATTTCCATTGACAAAACATTTCAAACACGACTGCAAATCAGACCAGACACCACCCACTGAATAAGCAGGGAAGAAGAACAAGTTAGGTACAGAAAAACAAATTGTAGCCATGTCACTATTTTTTTTTTAATGACTTAAAAATAATGGAGTCAGTAGATCTACTTAGGACTAAACGTTCTGTTTTCCTATTTCCAAAACTTGGAAGTCCTGCTAGGGAGATTCAGCTCCAGGTGACTGTATTGTCTTCATCTGACCTTGGCATGAATCAGAGTAGGCAGTGCTGGATCTTAAAGAGAACCCCAGCAACATGGGGGGACCTGAATGACCCTTACAGCAAGCCCCAGAATCACTTCCACTCACTGAGGAAATGACTGTTTTCTCTCCTTTTCTGTTTTCCTGAGTGGAGTGCTGGAAATAGTCAAGCACAAAGCACAGCATGGTGGACAAAGAATATGATGTTTGTGTTCATAAAAAATTCAACCCTAATTATACCTCTGGGAGCCAGTGGGAGTTATGAAATAGTGTGCCCAGGATGTTCATCTTGTTAATAGATGCCAGCTATGGGGTACTTATTTTTCCACGCCATTTATAAAGACTTTGATGGACAGAAAAAAGCTGCTTGCGTCAGTCCATAAAATTATAAGATATAAAGGATATTACGGTAATTCTTTGGGATGATTTTCATTTAGTATCTGGTCTATGAGAATGCCTTTCCTCCCATTAGTGCAATATTCCAGCAAATGCAATAGTCAGCTTAGCAGGAACTCTCAAAAGTTTATGCACGAACGTCGGCTCAGACACCAGGGATACATTTTCCTGCCACTTAAAATTAATTATTTTTAATATGTTTTTTAAGGAAATGGTTTTTAAATTTTATTTCTGACTCTCAGTTTAGGAGTGGTAGCTCCTAGATTTCAATCACATGGACTGACTGACATACAGAAAGTCATGGTGTGATCAATATGACAGCAAGCATTCTGAAAACAAATGAGCAGTCAGGGAAGGTGAACACAAAAAAAGTGAAAAGAGAAAACTAGCTAGTCCATTAGTTAGGGCAGAAAATATATAAGCAAGTTTCTTTGGTCTGAAACCAAGATCAGAAGGTCAACTTTAGTGACTTTCAACCAATGTTTATGCAGGTTGAACCATATGAAACTCTTGATAGTCTACTGGTTTTGACCTACAAAATCATATTTCATATGATTCAACTTGATGCTTTAGGGACAATATCCTGTCCACACCCTAGAACTGGGCATAACCTGCAATTGCTTTAACTCTAAAGCCTTAAACTGCCTGACTGAAGCCTCCTGTCCTCCTAAACCTCTCATGCCCTCATTTCTATAATGAATCCATGTCTGCAGCCTAGACCAGTCTGCAGATCTGCAGGCTCATAGAACCAAAAGTCCTCTGGGCATCTTGGCAAGGAACTCCCAACAATACTTCAGTGTGATAGTTTTGGGGTTTGGGGTTTTTGTCTTTTTGTTTTTGTGGGTTTTTTTTAAAGATTTTATTTATTTATTTATTTATTTGCCAGAGAGATAGAGAGCACAAGTAGGCAGAGAGGCAGGCAGAGGGAGAGGGAGAAGCAGGCTCTCTGCTGAGCAAGGAGCCCGATGCGGGGCTCAATCCCAGGACCCGGGGATCATGACCTGAGCCAAAGGCAGCCTCTTAACAACTGAGCCACCCAGGTGCCCCTTGTGGGTTTTTTTTTAATCTCACTGAACCTAGTTACTCACGGCTATTGAAGAGAATGAAGGAGAGTGTCGAACTTGTGAGACTGAATCATGGGAAGCATTGTGGCTTCCATCTTGGATGAGAAACAACAAGGAACACTCAAACGAGAGGAGAGAAGGCAGAGAGGACAGTGATAATGAGTCTGTGACTTTGTGAGTATTGTAAAGTCAGTTTTTTACTGAGCCCTCTATCGTTTTACTCTTTTAGATGCTGAGGCTGTGCTTTGTGGCCAGTGGAATTTGGCCTTGGTTTTTAGCAGACTCAGCCCTGGACCACTTCTCCATCCACACTTGCTCCCTTGGTAATGCCACTGGGTTCTGTCAGGGCTTTAGATCCCACCCATCTGCTGATGATCCCAGTACCTCTATCTCCTCCCCAGCCCTCTCCTCTGAGCTCCAGACCCTTGCCTCCAGCTTCCAGCCAGGTGTCTGTCCACCCATTGATGTCTGAAGGGCATCTCCACCCAAACCTGTCATACCCCCAGCTCTGTCAATCCATTTGCTCAGCTCAAAATCCCTAGACTTCTTGACTTCTCTCTCCCTCACACCACACTCAAAGTCAGTAAATCCCATGAGGTGTCCTGTCACTACATGAGCCAGTCTGACCCTATCATCACCCTCATGGAACCTATGCAGATCTAAGCCTGCTTCATATCTTGCCTGAATTTAAGGGACATCCTCCTACAAGTGCTCTCTGCCTCTACCTTTGCCACCAGAAAGATCTTCTGAAAAATGTGTCAGATTATATTCCCTCCTTTCTTGAATACTCTGACGGCCCCATCTCACTCAGAGATATGGCAGGGAATAAAACCAAGTTGGTGCCCTCACAGAGATGGCACTCAAGTTGGGAGAGGCAAAATTTAACAACAACAATTTAACATGTAAGCGGGTGATGAGAACAAATGTGTTCTTTGTTTGAAACCTTGAGCTTCCAAGAGACATTTCCAGGAATAGAAATGTCTTCAGTATCGGGCACAATTCCTGGCTGGATTCAGATGGTGCCATGTTCCCAGGTTCCCTGAAGAATGAGGACAGGCCGCCATGGGAGAACCCAGACTTTGGAGTCAGGCAGACACAGCTCCAGCCCCGGCCCTGCCCCACACTAGCTGCAAGTTCTACCTATTGAATCCCTTCTCCAGTGAAACTGGCTAAAGAGAGTACCTACTTCAGGGTATTTTCATGAGGATTAAGTAAGAGAATGCAAAGCACCAAACACGATACCTGGTACCAAGTAATCATTCAATAGTTGGTAGCTATTATTGTAATTATTAATGTTAACATTATTGTCTGTCCTTAAGACCCAGATTTAAAAAAAAAAATGGACAAGACTAGAAACCCCAAACACAAGAAATCACAGCCTTATAAAAATTTGAATAAAGTAAAGTAATAGGGTTTTTGAGAACTGCCCCAAGGAAGGAAATTTCCTTGAGTGGACCCCAATGGAGGGGCTCATGGCCGGAGGGGAGAAATGAGACCAGGGGCCAGAGACTGATACTCTGTTCTTCCCAAGGCCACCAGGGCTGGGTTAGGGCAGAAGGGGCAGTTTGTTAAGACACTGAAAGACAGACATCAACATAAAGGGTGGAAGGTGGTAAGGAGATGTGGGCATCTCTAACGTGCTGGTGAGTTAAGGGTCCTAAGCAGCTTGAAACAAACTGAGTTAATCAACGTGAACCTCACCCTGATGAGATGTTAAGTAAATTATCAATACTGTACGCTCTATGGCCTGGCTATTATTTGTATCAACCAGAGTTGATATACAGTCAGAACTTTGCCATGATTGGGTGGATGGTGGACTTCTGGAGCATGGAAAGAGGGCCATGCTGAACATCAGCCATTGTCTCCCCACCAGGGTTGCCAGTAGAATTCTGCAGATTGTACTGGGCACAAATGAGCCTCCGAGGGGTGAGTGGACAGAAATCCTGCCTGTGCTCCAAGTCTGTCATCGGGGGGGGGGTCTCCTTTTTGTAATTCAGCTGTTCAAAGGGGGTGCTCTTAGCAATATGTCTGCCCAGCAGTGGTGCCTCTTAAAAATTTGCCTTGTGTGTTATTGCGGCCCTGCTCACACCTCTGTCCAGGGAAGAAAGGGACAAGTCATCAGGGGAATGTCACAGTCGTCACTACCTCTATGCCCCTCATCTGGTAAGGTTGGGCTTAAGTTTCTTTATCCATAAGCAGCCAAGGGGAATAGACTGTTTGAGTTTGAGGGAATCCAAAAATTGTCCTCTATTCCCAGAAGACATGTTACTCAAATTAAAGTGGAGACTGGGACAGTGTTGTCAGATGTTTTGGAAAAGGAGGTAGTGTCTCCTCTTCCAGCAGATGGGAGGCCTCCATGGCCTGAGGGGGGAGGGAACATTTCCAAGTGCTGTGCCTGGGCTTCCTACATGTACATCTCCACAGCGACCTTTCTGACAGCCCTAGAAACAAGGACCAGGGTAACGTAGACATCTGCCAGAGGGCAACTGGGATTTTCCACTTGGCACCACCACACCCTTGATGGAGAATGACCAGGAAGAGAGGAGTGGGGGAAGGGCTGGTAGAAGAGGAGAGACGAAGGATCGAAGCATCAGCAGAGAGAGCCACCAACTAGCTTGAGTGAACAGCCCAAGATGCCAGCTTTGGGGAGCACACTGGAGAAACAAGAAGCTGGCTTGGATAACAGAGTCACCCAGAGGGATGGGACAGGCTAAGCCATAGCTTAAGATGTCAGGAAGAGAGACCGGGAAGATAAAGGGAGGCTGGCAGGGTGAGGCTGGCAGGGTAATGCTGGACAAGACAGGGCTGCAAAGTCTTGGGATCTTTATACCTGTCCCTGGACTGACAGGGATGAGTATTGTCTGTTGGTCCAAATAAAGATGGCCACAAAGGATGCTCTTATGTCTGAGCAGAGGGACAAGGATGTTTCCTGAACAGAGTGAGAAGTTAGAGCCCATGGGAGGGTCTGCAGGGATGGCCTTCAAGAACAGGGGGGCAGGAGAACTCTGCGGCGGTGGGGGGGAGGAATCTGCCACTTTCCATAGCATTCTGGCCTCCACGCTCTCATTCATGTTGCAATCCGTGATTCTTGAGTATACGAATGAAAATCTACATGATAGGAGGCCCCTAATGTCCTCCCTGCCTTCTAACCTTGTCCCTTTTTCTTTCTTGTTTGCAAGACCTTGCACCTTGGAAACTTGGCTAGATCATAAGCCACAAGGCTTGCAGAAATACTTCTTGGAATATACTATTCTAACGTTAGGATTGCACCAATGGCCCTGGGCAAGAGGCACAAAAATAGGAACAACCTCCAAACCATAAATTTCCCTTGAAGTTGAAAAATGTTGCCTATACCCAAACTGTACATCCGCATATTCAGCTTTCCCCTATCCTATGGAAACCCTGACCCAGCTTTAATCTGGGCTCACCTGTCCTTCAGGTACTCTCTGATGTGCATCAGTTGAATAAACCCTTTAATCTTTATTTAAGTTACCTAAATAACCATCTTTTGACACCTGATACTCAGAAAAATGGTCCTAGAACATTATTTGGGTCATCTGTTCCAAGGCCATCTTTTAGCAAGCGTCCAGTTGTATCCAGGGAGGGCAGGATTAGCTTCTCTCCACCATGGCACTGGGCTTGGTCGGATGCTGCTTTCCTGAGCACAGGGCTGTAGAGCATAGGGGGAGTCTGAGGGTGTGTGTGGGTAAGCGAGTGCAAACCAGATGGAGTGCTGTGGGTATGACTGTTCACCCTGCAAGGGAAGGAAGTGGTGTGGAGCAGGGGGAGGAAGAGAGAAGTTCAATCTCCTTCAGTGTGTGCTGAGTGTAAATTTCATCTCATGAGCTAAAGAATTCAAGAATTAGAACTTGCTTTATATTCCATAACTCTACTTAACTTCTCACTCAAGTCCCCTTCTTCTGCTGGGCTGCAGGAAAAACAACGTCCGTCCTTTCTGGGAAACTTCACCCTCTAGGTGGTCCCATGATCCTGGGTCTTGCACAGTGCCAAGGCACTGGGGTAGGGAAAGTTGTTTGGTGCTTATTCATCAGGCTCCCAGTTGTCATTCTGACTGCTTCAGGCCAGGAAGCTCTTGGTGACACCTGTGCCAGTAGCCTATCTTGAATGTATCTCTCTCTGGAGTCTTGCCACCTCCCCAGTGCGGCTGCCAGGAAAGAGGACTGTGCCCCATCCACTCCTAGGACCACGGCCTCACTCTTCCTTCTCTTCTGCCCAGTCTGGAGCAATCTATTTTCAGTCTGGGGAGAATCCGTCTCCTTTTATGTTTCTTTGACTGTGATTATTCTCAGGAATTCACTTCTAAGTGTAAAGCCAACACCAGCAGGATTTTCAGAGTAGGCCTATTTTCTGACTTGCCACATGCCTCCCCTGAAGCAATGCACCCAAGCCGGATTAAATGAGGAGAAAGAAAAGGGGGAACAGATGGGGAAAGAGTACATACAATTATGTATCAGTGAGAAATCTTCTGGCTTCTCCCTGCCTTCCATGTCATCTGCTCTAATGCTGAGGCTGGCAGCCTGGGGTTTGGAATTTGCTGGTTGGGTAATGCTCCCTGGAGCTGAGGGTGAGGCCAGTCCTTACTCCATGGCTTGGTTAGGGATGCGGGAGGGAGGTTCTTCAAAGTGAGTGTTACCATAAGGGAGGGAATTAGAGCAGTTGGAAATACTTGGCAGTCTTCTTTGACTCCTCCCTATTCCATAATGACTAGCTGTTTCTCCTCTGTGCCCCTAGAACCCTTTCTTCTATTACCATGGACCACAGTCTACTGCAATGGCTGGCTTCATTCTTGCCTCCCTCCCAGAGCTCCCAAGCTGAGGATGTGTATTTGTTCATCTGTGTACGCTAAGCCCCTCAAAGGTAAAGACTGAGTGAGTAACTCTTTGGAATGCTGCGGAATCCCTGTGGCTGCCTCAGGGGACTGGCATGCCATGGGTGACTGAGGCCTGGGTATGGAAATTATGGACAACACCAAACGGCTGCTCAACAAAATTAGGATCAATTGAAAGCATGGGTCAAAGAAAGCCAGATAAAATTTAGTGCTTAAAAACATAAAACCATGGACTCGAATTGTAAAATTCAGCTGGGATAGAGGTGATCTGATGAATGACTAGAGCCCATAAGCAAGATATAGGGTTTCTAGTTGCGTCCAAACTCGGTATGGGTCAGTCATGCTATATAGTTGACAAAGAACAATAATCACAACAAAAACAGGTAGTCTGATAAAAGACTGTATTAGGAGAAGTATGCCATCTAAAACAAAGGAGGTGACAGCCCTCTTCTACAGTTCACTGCATCCAAATCAAATCTTTCCAGGATATAATGTCCAGCCCTATGCATTATGTCTCCTGAGACACATGACCAAATGGAATACCTCCAAACAAAAGTAACCAGGAAAGTGGTTACATCTCAAAACCTTATCTTGTCTTTTCTTTAAATGGTGCTGGGAGTGCTGGATAAACATGTGGGGAAAAATGAACACAAATACACAAAATTTAACTCAAAACGGATCAAACACCTAAAACAAAACTGAAAACTATAAACTTCAAGAAGAAAACATTGAGAAAAATTTTTTGCAATGTTGGAGTTGGTAAAGACTTCTTGGGGTGCCCAGGTGGTTCAGTTGGTTATGCATCTGCCTTCAGCTCAGATCATGATCCCAGGGTTCTGGGACTGAGCCTTGCATCAGGCTCCCTGCTCAGCAGGGATTCTGCTTCTCCCTACTCAGCAGGGAGTCTGCTTCTCCCTTTCCCTCTGCCCCTCCTCCTGCTTGTGCTCTCTCTCTCTTAAGTAAATAAATAAAATCTATAAAAAAAGATTTCTTAACACATAAAAAAACTATACAAGAGAAAAATGACGAATGGACTTCATCAAAATAAAGCCTTTTTTTCTTTTTTCTTTGAAATTCACCCAAAATATGTACAGCACATGTATGAGACAAAGAACTTGCATCCAAACATATAAAGAACTCTTCAACTCAATAATAAGAAGACAAAACAATAAGAAAATGTGCAAAAGATTTTTTTAAATTTCATTTTATTATGTTAGTCACCATTCATTATGTCATTAATTTTTGATGTAGTGTTCCATGATTCATTGTTTGCCTATAACACCGAGTACTCCACTCAATACATGCCCTCCTTAATACCCATCACCAGGCTAACCCATCCCTCCACCCCCCTCCCCTCTAGAACCCTCAGTTTGTTTCTCAGAGTCCCTAGTCTCTCATGGTTCATCTCCCCCTCTGATTTGCCCCCCTTTATTTTTCCCTTCCTACTATCTTCTTTTTTTTTTTAACATATAATGTATTATTTGTTTCAGAGGTACAAGTTTGTGATTCATCAGTCTTACACAATTCACAGCGCTCACCATAGCATATACCCTCCCCAATGCCTATCACCCAGCCACCCCATCCCTCCCACCCCCCACCACTCCAGCAACCCTCAGTTTGTTTCCTGAGATTAAGAATTCCTCATATCAGTGAGATCATATGATACTTGTCTTTCTCTGATTGACTTATTTCACTTAGCATAATACCCTCTAGTTCTATCCACGTCATTGCAAATGGCAAGATTTCGGTTTTTTGGATGGATGCATAATATTCCATCATATATATATATATATATACCACATCTTCTTTATCCATTCATCTGTCGATGGACATCTTGGCTCTTTCCACAGCTTAGCTATTGTGGACATTGCTGCTATAAACATCGGGGCACATGTATCCCTTCGGGTCCCTACATTTGTATCTTTGGGGTAAATACCCAGTAATGCAATTACTGGGTCATAGGGTAGCTCTATTTTCAACTTTTTGAGGAACCTCCAAACTGTTTTCCTGAGTGGCTGCACCAACTTGCATTCCCACCAACAGTGTAGGACGGTTCGCCTTTCTCCACATCCTCGCCAACATCTGTCGTTTCCTGACTTGTTAATTTTAGCCATTCTGACGGGTGTGAGGTGGTATCTCATTGAGGTTTTTATTTGGATTTCCCTGATGCCGAGCGATGTTGAGCACTTTTTCATGTGTCTGTTGGCCATTTGGATGTCTTCTTTGGAAAAATGTCTGTTCATGTCTTCTGCCCATTTCTTGATTGGATTATTTGTTCTTTGGGGGTTGAGTTTGATAAGTTCTTTATAGATTTTGGATACTAGGCCTTTATCTGATAAGACATTTGCAAATATCTTCTCCCATTCTGTCAGTTGTCTTTTGGTTTTGTTGACTGTTTCCTTTGCTGTGCAAAACTTTTTATCCTGATGAAGTCCCAATAGTTCATTTTTGCCCTGGCTTCCCTTGCCTTTGGCGATGTTTCTAGGAAGAAGTTGCTGCGGCTGAGGTCGAAGAGGTTGCTGCCTGTGTTCTCCTCTAGGATTTTGATGGATTCGAAAATGTGCAAAAGATTCTAATAGACCCTTCACAAAAGAGATATATGAATGGCCAATGACCCATGAAAAGATGTTCAACATCATTATACGTTAGGAAAATAAAAATCAAAATACTATATACATATGAAAATGGTTAAAATTAAAGAGACTGACCATACCAAGTATTGACAAGGACATGGAGCAACTGGAACTCTCACACACGGCTGGTGGGGATGTGAAATGATATAACTGCTTTGGAAGACAGCATGACATTTTCTTAAAACCTTAAACATACACTTGCCATACAAACCAGCCATTCTGCAGCTATGTATTTACCCAAGAAAAATGAAAACATATACCCACACAAACACATACATTTGATAACAAGTCTTTATTTGTAATATCAAAAAAAAAAAAAAAAGCAAAACAAACCCTGGAAGCAACATAAATGTCCATCATAGGTGAATATATAAAAACTAATGGTATATCCATACTGCAGAATATTACTCAGCAATGAAAAGGAACATACCGTGCATGCATACAACAACATGGGTAAATCTCAAAATCATCATGCTGAATGAAAGAAGCTAGGCAAATAAAATACATGCTGTCTGATCCCATTTATATGCAATTATATATATATTTATATACACCGCAGAAATGCAAACTCATCTAAAATGTCAGTATTGTTGGTGCTGATAGAAATGTTTGACATCCTGATTGTGGTGATGTATGCATATGTCAAACTGAACAAAGAGTACACTTTAAATATGTGCAATTTCATGTATTTCAATTATATCTCTATGAACGTGGAGGAGACTCTTCTCTTGGAGGAACATAAAACAACATCAGATGTGACTGGCACTAGTATTGAAAATTCTAGCATTGTTAAGCCAAGAGAATAGTAAAGCAATGCCTGGGAGGCCTGAGGGCTGCACTCAGTGTTCAAGTGCCCAGGGAGAAGAGGCGAGGGTCCTGGAGAAGGGGTCACTTCTTGCATTGGAGTAGATCCTGCAGCATGATCTGCTGTATGGTCACCAAATGCAGGCAGAGAAATTCAAGGAACTATGCCCATGGGGATCCTGCTCCAGAAGGAACCAATTAGAATTTGTTTTCTGGGCTTTCTCTGAAGGTTTCACATTTGTAGCCACCAGACCAGAGTTTTCACTGCCAATTTTGTGATGGGGGTGGCTCTAAGTGGAGAAGAGTTGGCCAAACCAAATGTTAGAGTCTGACACACACTGTGGCAGGCTGTGTGACCTGCCCCACATGACACAGCCCTGCGTGGCTTCCCCATCACCCTTCAGCTGAGCATCTGCACCTGCAGCTCCCCCTTCGTGAGCACCATGCCAACTGTCTCCTGCTCTTCTATAGCTGAGGAGCAGTTTCAAGTGTTAGAACCATAATGTGATTGTTGTCACCACTTCTAATTAATGACAAAGGCTGGTATTGGTTTAATAACCGACCATGGACATGATTACAAAACTATTCAATGTCCTGTAAGCACTAAAATCATAACTTTTGGGGGACTCTGTTGGACAGAAATCATGTGCAACGTTGATCTTCTACTGGGGAATAAGGTAACAAGTAATTTAAAAAGTATTCTTACGGGATGCCTGAGTGGCTCAGTAAGTTAAGTGTCTGCCTTTGGCTCAGGTCATGATCTTGGGTCCTGGGATGGAGCCCTGCATTGGGCTCCCTGCTCAGTGGGGAGTTTGATTCTCCCTCTTCCTTTACCCCTACCCCTTGCACGTGCTCTCTCTCTCAACATAAATAAACAAATCAATAAAATCTTTTTTAAAAACGTATTCTTAGTTGGTGAATTAGTTGAAACATAACTGATTATACACTTTACACATCTTCGTTCTATCTTCAAAACAACCTATGGGATAGGAAGTAGTATTACTCTCATTTTACATAGGAGGAGACTGAGACATCGAGAGATATAGGAATAATTACCCAAACCCTGAGGATAAGACAAAAAAAAAAAATCATGACCTCACCTATCAATGTCAAGAGTATAGTATAACAAGCCTCCTCATGGTCATATAATTCTCCACAGGGGTGTAATTTTGTTTGACCTACTATGTAGTATTTAGTACAAGTATTTACTTAGTATTTGGTGTTTAACCTAAATGGAGGGTTTTGCCCCATTATGAACTGGTTTTAGAACCTGACACCCCCCAAGATAAGACACCTCTGTGTTTGTTTCAAGTGGACTGAGCTGTGCTCCCTGCTAGACACTGTCTGGATTACTTCAGTGCAGTAGTGAATTTGAATATTCTCTCTTTTTTAAGGATTTATTTATTTATTATTTAAGAGAGAGAGAGCTCGGGGGAAGGGGGCGGAACAGAGGAAGAGTATCTCCAGCAGACTGCCCGCTGAGCATGGAGCCCCACCCGGGGCTAGATCTCGGGAGCCGAGATCATGACCTGAGCCAATATCAAGAGTCAGAGCTTCAACCGACTGAGCCACCCAGGCACCCCATGAATTTGAATATTTTTAAGAGAAATTAGCCCAGGAGAGGAAGAGGGGTTATACCAAGTGAAGGAAAACAGCTTATGTGAAAAGAGAGAACTCTGGGGCGCTCCTGGCTCCTTCCACGATCTGCAGTTTCAATCCCCCCAGGGCAGGGGAGCGTGGGGGTCTCCTACCTGAGGCTGGAGCAGCAGCTAGGGCAGATCAGGAGGGGTCTCATGTGCAAGCCAATGGTCTATCCAGGGTGACTACATGGAAGCAAGGGTCGGAGAGGGCCGGGAGGAGGGACGAACTTGTTGAAGAGGTGTCACGGAGCAGTTTCTTCTGCACTTCTCAGTAACTGCAAGTTCTTACTGAAGACATTGCAAGGTATTAAAAATGGACTTAATGAGAAATAATATGACCTACCCACATGGTTCATTTAAAAAATGCCTTTTGAAGTTGTAGATGGAATCAGTATGTCAGCTCCCATGCTAAAGATTGGAAGAGATGGGATGGGGACAACAGTCACTGGTCGGCCAGCAGTAAGAGAAAGGTCCAGAGATGGGTCCCTTGTGATGGGAGCTTGTGAATCAAGTCCCCATTCCACCCAATCCATTAAAATCTTTATTGCTAACATGAAAGTCCTTGACTTTTTGAAAGTGATAACAGTGCCAAAACCCATTTAGAGGCAATAGCAATTAGTATTTTTTAAATGGTGTATCCAGAAGACAGGTGGTACTGATAGGAGGGTAGTTACCCATCTGCTGAATTAACTGCCACTTTCCTCATCATCTGGACTGTGAGCAGAGTGTTAGACAAATGGGAGAAACATCGCGGTGAAAGCAAAACTATTAGAACCAACCTGGAAGTGTAGGTGAACGGTTAAATAAATTATGTATGAAACCTCTGTACCTGTATTTCAAAATGAGGGGTTCCTTGCCATGCCCTGGGAAGGTGTGAGTCGTTCTCAGTGCCTGCACAGCAGAAGCACCAAGAAAATAATTATTGAGTCAGTGGATACATTGTTAAACGAACAAAAGTAAACAATACATACAACAGAATTCCATTTATTGTTTTAAAAGGGGCTAGAGGTGTTCAAAGATATCTGTTTTTTCATATCTATATAAACCCAGACTATCTGGAAGAATATATACCAAATTGCTACTGTGGCGACTTCTGTAAAAGAGCTTAGAAAGACAGGGGATTTTCCAGTTCAGAAAAATGAAATCAGGTTCTAGAAGGTAAGTGCTCTAGAAGGTATGTGAAATGACAAAAGCGATATAGAAAACTTCACATCACATACAATCACACTTTTCTAAGACATCTATTGTGTACATTCACTTAAAAAAGTCATCTTTAGATGATGGGTCATGATTGATCGTTGTTTGATGATTTTTTGTATTTTCCAAAGTGTCTACAATAAAGGTCTATTATTTTTGTTATTTTCATCACATACAGACCTATGCTTTTTTAAAGTTTTTTTATTTATTTGAGAGAGAGAGAGCATGAGCGGGGCAGTGGGGAGGGGCAGAGGGAGAAGCAGACTCGGGGCTCGATCCCAGCAGCTCCAGCCCAGGACCTCGGGATCATGACCTGAGCCGAAGGCAGATGCTTAACCAACTGAGTCACCCAGGTGAGCCCCGACCTATGCTTTTTAAAAAGAAGAAAGTGGGGTGGCCGGATGGCTTAGTTGGTAGAGCATATGACTCTTGATCTTGGGGTCATGAGTTCAATCCCCATGTTGGGTGTAGAGATTACTTTAAAAAAATGAAAAGAAAAGGAAGAGAAGAAGCATCACCCATGCTGAGTTTTGTTAGTGTGAAGCCATGCCCCTTATCTCTGTAATTCAAGGGAAATTTCCTGGATTCCCTGCCTGTAGAACAAGGAAATTTCTCCCCATGGAAGGCAAGGGAGGTCTCACCTAGCAACTCACAGACTGTGACTGAGGCTCACAGGTGCCCAGATAGAAATGGGACAAACCTCTATAACTGAGCTTCCCCAGACTTGCTCACTCCACCCTCAACTTCATTCATCCTTTGGGCTCCAGTGCTGATGGTTCTAGTTCACTCACTGTGAATGTCATCACCTGTCCCCAAGCACAGTGACTTCTGGCTCATTCCACTGCTCTGAGTAGAATTTAGGGATTAGTCAGCTTTGAAACAAAACCAGACAAGTTTGAGATGAATAGGCAAACGTCACAAAAATTGAGTTCTGTGTATATGTGTTTTTGAAGGAGCGGAGCATACCCCAGAAGATGGTGTGCAGAAGAGAAAGCAAGTTCAAGGATCATGAACATTGGCTCTTGACAACCGGGGAGCCTCTTCAGGCAGGTTGGCAGGCAGCGGATGGGGACAAATAGAAAGAGAAAGGAAGACAAAGGGGTATGCCACATGTCAGTTTGTGAACGTAAGAAATATCAACACTTTGGAGATCCTCCAAAATAAATGGGGGTCACCTTTTAGGGGTAAGGTCTGATACCATATGAGTGTCAAACCAATAGGAATTTTATCCAAATAAGGCTGAATTCTCAAGCAATAAGAGCAAATCATAAGGGACAGAAGGTTCCAACATTAGAACTTCCACAAGTGAGGAAAACAGATATTTTCCTAAAAGCTTGGACCTATAACTAACAGGTTATAGACCCAGAGCACCCAAATTTGGGTAGGCAGGGGGATCCCCCACTGCATCTGTCAAGGTCAGGGAATTCCTCCCACACAGCTTCTCTAGAAAACTTGGGGTAACATGTGTCTATTCCAATTCAAGTGTTGAACTACCAGTTCTAGGACCTCCTTCTCCTGTCAATACCAGAACAATTTATGAAAGGGGGAGGGAATCTTGCGTTACACCCATGTGTACAGGAAGAAATGATGTAAAACAGTCATCCCCTTGTGGCTGATGGAAACTCCCCAAAAGTCATGTTTCAAAAGATATGTGATCTTATTTTCTCAGTATTTTAAAAAGATTCTACAATGAATATAGATTATTAATATGATCAGGGGGAAATTACATACAAAATTACTTGGGATGGGCCCAGAATTCTTCATTTTTAAAACTCTCAGGTGATTCTAATTTATACTAGATTTTGAGAATGACTCCTCTAAATCTATTCTCTAAACTTCCTCTCCTTTTCCAAGTTTCAGTTATAATGATCAAAGAAATATAGTAATACAAAAAAATATAGCACCACTTGAAGGCTAGGAAAGGACCCTGCCTCATGCCAGAAATATTTGGGAATATCTTTAAGATGTAGTGGGAGTAGACCAGACTAAGAGATGGCTGACTGAAGCACATTCCATCACAAGTGAGAGGAAACTCATCTGGGGACAGAATTGGAGAACCAACAGCCAGACAGAAGCCCAGGGATGTCCCAGGCTCAGACTGGGAACAGGAGAGGGCACCTATTCCTAGTTTGAGTGTTTTTCGCTTTCCTTTCTGGAATGAGTTGATTTTTATCAAAAAATTTGTTGTAATTTATTGAAATGTGCATATGGTTTTCTTCTTTAATGTGCTAATAAAGTGACTGGCATTAAAATTTTCCTAAAAGTTGAATTGTGTTTACATAGCTAGTATAAATCTTATTTTTGATATGCTGCTGCACTTCATTTGCCCTTGTTTTTTTTTTTTTGGAATTTTCATCTTTATAAAGTGAACTGAGCTTATAGCTTTCCTTCCTTCCCTCCCTCCCTCCCTCCCCGCTTCCTTCCCTCCTTCCCTCCTCCCCTCCCTCCATCCCTCCTTCTTTCCTTTTTCTGATGTTGGTATCAGGATTATGCTAGTCTTAGAAAATATATTGGAAAGACTTCCAGATTTTTACATGGTTATGTAGTATGGGAATTTTTAGTACCTCAAAGGTCTGGCTGGGCTTGGGGACATTTTTTTCAAGTTTCTTTCTTTCTCTTTCTTTCTCTCTTTCTTTCTTTCTTTCTTTCTTTCTTTCTTTCTTTCTTTCTTTCTTTCTTTCTTTCTTTCTTTCTTTCTTTCCTTCTTTCTTAGAGAGAGAGCACACACGTGTGTACAAGCAGTGGTGGTGGGGGTAGATAGGGGCAGAGGGAGAGGGAGGGAGGCAGACTCCCCTGGGCTTGAGAACATTTTAAGGTAGATATTAGACCGCCTTTGCAATTTCTTCTGTGTTTATTGGTCTCTTTAAATTTCCTACTTCTTCTGCCAATCCTGGGCATTTGATTCCTAGAAAATCATGCGTTTTTTCTCTTTCAAATTTATTATTATAAAGTTGTATATACTATCCACTTCACCTGTTAAAACCCCTACAGTATGTGCAGGTACAGTAACTTTATCATTCCTAAAGTTGTTTATTAGTGTCTTTTCTTTGTTTTATTTGTGTCCTCCCTCCTCCAGAAGAAAAAAAGAAACATACTACTCATATGAGTTTTATTCTTTCATTTCTTGGTTTCTACTTTTATATTTATTATGTACTTACTTTGGGGGATTGCTCTGATGTTCTTTTCTTAGCTTCTTAAGTTGAAAGATGAGTTCATTTATTTTTTAAAATATCTTACTTCTTAACAAGTGTATTAAAGCTATAAATTTTTTTTTAGTATGACTTTGGCTGCACCCTACAGATTTTTGTATGTAGTGCCTCTTACCACTTGTTTCTAATTTATCTATAAGTTCTACTTGTCTTTTTTCTATAACTCAAGTATTTTGGAAGGGTTACTTCTATTGCAATCAAATGAATAGTTTTGGGGGTTGGGGTTGAACTTAGTTTTTTTCTTTTTTGCTATCATTTGTTGATGACTAAATTCGCCTGTAGAGATTTTCTTTTTGCAAAGAGTTGAAATTTGCTTTTAGGCCTAACATATGCTTATTTTTTGGAAAATGTTCCACATTTGTTTAGAAAGAATGTGCCTTCTTTGAGGTTGGGTACAGAGTTCTTTATATAGCTGTTATATCAAGTTTCATTACTGTGTTATTAAAATCTTTTAAAGCCTTACTTATTATTTGCTTATCAATTGCTGAGAGATATGCGTTAACCTCTGCATCAGCTAGTTATTGCTGCAAAACCAACCCCTCAAAACTCAAGGGCTTAAAGCAGCCATCATCTAGGATCACTCACGTGCCCATGCTAAAGGGGGTTCAGCAGACCTGTGCTGGGCTTGGCTGAGCACCTCTGTTCCAGGCTGTGCTGGCTAGGGTTACTATGGGGTCTCTACTGCTAACTATAGGTCTGTGTGCCAATTCAGGGAGGGGGGGGCGCTGTGGTTGTTGAGCTGATTCTTCTCATTATCAGTTTGTGGGTTAGCTGGAAGAACTTTGCTCCACAGTGCCTTTGCTAAGCTCTTGCTGGTCCAAGCATCATGACATTTGCAGATGTAATTTTTTTAAATAATTTTTAAAAATTTTATTTATTTGAGAGAGAGAGTGAGAGAGAGAGAGAGCACAAGAGGGGGTAGGGTCAGAGGGAGAAGCAGGCTCCCTGCTGAGCAGGGAGCCCGATGCGGGACTCAATCCCGGGACTCTGGGATCATGACCTGAGCCAAAGGCAGTCACTTAACCAACTGAGCCACCCAGGTGCCCTGCAGATGTAATTAAGTTAAGGATCTTAATGTGAGATCATCCTAGATTTAGGGTGAACCCTGAATCCAATGGCTGAGTGTCCTTGTAAAAGACAGCAAAGGAAAAACAGCAGAGACATGCACAGGAGAAGGTGATGTGGAAATGGGACAGAGATTAGAGAGCAATGCTCATAAATCAAGAAGCGCCAAGAATTGCTGCTAGCCACCCAAAGCTAGGAGAGAGACATGGAACAGATTCTCCCTCGGAGCCTCCAGAAGGGACCAACCTTGATTCAAGCCTCCAGAACTGTGAAAGAATAAATGTACGTTCTTTTAAGGCACTCGGTTTGCAGTAATTTGTTTCAGCAGCCGCAAAAGCTAATACAATCTGCTCCCACATGTGCCCCTACTCTTGCTGACACATAGCAATAGAAATTTCCCTGAGTTATAAGCTTTATATTCCCCATCCAGGCTGTGCTGGGATCCGACTCCAGGAAATGAGGAGTAGGGGGAGCAAATCATGAAGAGAATTAGTATCTCTTTGGGAAACTCCAATTCAAGCGAGGTTGGCACTGTCTCCAGGCAAGGGGAGGCGATTCTCTCCCAGAGGGTGGAAGTTGCTTTTACCAAGGGAGTTTGGGGATTCGAGATCGTTGGGTTTCGCCACCAAAATGTTTCCAACCCAGGTATTTTCTGCAGCTCTGTCATCATAATCAAGTCCCGGGTCTGATTTTCAGCACAATCTGACCTGTGCAGCCGATAAGGATCTCCTTAAAGCTACCATACTGGTGTTAGAAGTCAGAATAATAATTCCCTCCCCGGAGACAGACAGTGATTGGAAGAGGGCATAAAGAGAGCTCCTGGGTGTTGATAGTTTCATATTTTTAAATCTGGGGCCTGGCTAGATGATTGTGCTCACTTGACGGAAATTCCTCAAGTTCTGTACTTATAATATGTGCACTTTTCTGTAGGTAACACTTCAATAAAATTTTTTTTTAATTTGTAAACAATTGTTTTAAAAAAGTTTAAAAAGTAATAAAAATGAAAGGTGCTATAGAGGCTCTCTGGCTTTAAAAGTATATTCAGAGGGGAGCCCGGGGGGCTCAGCTGGTTAAGCATCTGCCTTCAGCTCAGGTCATGAGCCCAGGGTCCTGGGATCAAGCCCCACCTCTGGCTTCCTGCTCAGCGGGGAGACTGCTTCTCCCTCTGCCCCTCCCCCCACCCCACTCCTGCTCATTTTCGTGCCCTCTCTCTCTCTCTGTCTGAAATAAATAAATAAAATGTTTTTTAAAAAAAGTATATTCAAAGTTGGAAGTTGATGGCCCTGAGCTGGTCATACTCTTTTCATAAGTCCCTGGTACTGCCATAAATAGCCAGACTGTTCCACATTTGTTTTAATTAATATAATTTCCATAGCAATTAAGTGAAGTTACTATCCAGTCTCCTAGGACTGCCTCATCATGAATCCTTCGGAAACCAGGGTCTGAGGCAAGGATTAAAATACTAACACTTTATCTGGGAAGGGCAAGTCCAGGAGAGTGAGCAAGAGGGGAAAGGGGAAGCAAATGAAGGGAACTGAGTGAGGTGCTGTAAGGCAAGGGGGCACATTGCTGCACTGACCACTGCTCCGTCGGGAGCCACAAAGAGACACAGCGGGTCTGGAGCTATTTTATTTTATTTTTTATTTTTTATTTTTTAATTTCTCAAAAATACTTTATTTATTTATTTGGCACACAGAGAGAGAGCAAGAGAAAGAACACAAGCAGGGGGAGCAGCAGAGGGAGAGGGAGAAGCAGACTCCCCACTGAGGAGGGAGTGTGATGTGGAGCTCGACCCCAGGACCCTGGGATCATGACCTAAGCTGAATGAAGGCAGACACTTAACTGACTGAGCCACCCAGGCGTCCCTGGAGCTGACAATTTTTAACACCACTTCAAATCTTCTTGGTCCTATTTCCTGCTCCGGCCACCTCTGTAGCAAGTTCTACAGGGGTCCCAACCAGTTGCACACAAGAGCGACCTGAGAGTGTCTCCTCCTGCTCCAGGGCCGCTCTTATGCCAGGCTGGGAATGTTTGGGGGGAGCTCATTTAGCATTCACACATGCACAACCTGGGAGGACCCGGGAGTTAACATCTATGAGGTAATGGCAGCTAATGGATAGATGCTCCTCTTTCATACCCCAGAACGGCCATTCTGAGATGCATTTCACAAAGCTCCTTAGACCATCCTACAGCACTGAGCACCAGTCACTAGCCATAGTGGTGCCGACTTAAAGCATCTTTGCATTGACTCTGACTTTGCATTGACCTCCTGTTTCACTCCCCTTGTCTCTTGCTCCTGTTCCTTGGGATCACTTCCCAAGTGAAGAGAATTAGTATCTCTTTGGGAGCTCCAATTTAAGCGAGGTCAACACTGTCTCCAGGCAAGGGGAGGCAAGTCCTTGGGATCACTTCCCCAGTAAATTATCTCTATGCTTACCTTGCCTCTGGGTCTGCGTTAGGGGGGAACCAACAAAATCACAAAAGTGACAGAATCACTCATCAGGATGTTCGCCCAGCATGCATGATGGGTCACAATGAGGTGCCACACCTTGACGGGAGCCACAGGAGAGAAAGAATTAATCTGCCTGGATTCCCTTTGCCTCTCATTTTTCACTGTTCCAGATTTACCCCACAAGCAGATAACTCCCAGTCCTTCTGCATTGTATCATCCAGCTCTTTGCCCACACTCAGGAAATCTGATCCCATGTTTCACGGTGTCGGGTGGAAGGGTGACCTCCTGGGGTGGGTCCTGATTGATACAGAGAAAAGAGGGGATGGCTCCAGGCGGTGCAATAGGTACACAAATTGAGTGTCCTGTACAAGGGAGGAAACAGTAGTTGAGAAGCAAGAGAATTGAAGGGGGACAGAGCTTGAGAGTCTACAGAATATTCATACAGAGAATCCAAGCTACTGAAGCTCGGGTCTGGTGCTTAGGAAAGAGACATGTGGATTTGGGACTAGCCCAGCCACAGGAGGACTAGAAGGCTGGCTGAGAATGAAGCCATTCTGAAAGGCACAGAGAAGTCAGGGTCAAAGCTGGGGATCCAAGGCGGGCAAATGTGCAGAAGAAGAGAAGCCAAGGGAGGACAATCTGAGTTAGGAGGAGAGCCGGGAGGGTGTTCTGTTATAAAAGCCAAGGGAGGGAGGGGAGGAATAGGTGAAATGATGTGAGGAGGTCAAGCAGAATGCAGACTGAGGAAAAATCTGTCTTGTCTGGTAATTAGGATGTCATCTGTGAGCTGTGTGAAGAATCCACATCAGCAGAAATGTGGGCCTGTAGGCCAGACTGCAGTGGGGGAGGTGAAGGAGATGGGCCTCTGTGGATGCTCTTAAAGGAGAT
This sequence comes from Zalophus californianus, assembly GCF_009762305.2. Classification (NCBI taxonomy): domain Eukaryota; kingdom Metazoa; phylum Chordata; class Mammalia; order Carnivora; family Otariidae; genus Zalophus; species Zalophus californianus. Next base: position 70,378,544 of record NC_045595.1, on the reverse strand, counting down.
GGAGGATGCTGGCCGGAAGGGGAAGGGGCAGAAGTGGGGGATAGAGAAAAGGAGCTAACATTTCCTAATATAACACTGAGCACTTGGCAAGGGTCTTCCACAGTATGTCCCCACCGACTGTACCCACAGCCCTGGAAGGAGGAACCATCCTGAAGGAGAGAAGGGAAAATGGAGGCTCAGAAACATGGCCGGTCCAACGTCACAGGCTGGGAAGGGGCAAGCCTGGAATTTGCACTCAGGACTGCCTGGCTCTGTGAGTTTGCCTCTCCATCGTCTGCTGGAGAGTGAAGCAAAGCTCCGGAAAGGACATTTCAGGTGGGAGGGACTGGATTTGTGTGCAGTCAGAGAAGGAGGGAGAGGAAAGGCTGACAGACACGAATGGAGAGACTATCTGGAGGCTGCGGTCCCCGGAGGGCAGTGGAGGTGACAGGTGGCGGAAGAATGCCATCGGTGAGTAATCCATCGCAAGACCCAACAAATAACGAAATCATGGGCACATCTTCATTTCCGTCTTGGGCTTCTTTATTTTCAGATCTCTAAGTTAATAGATAGCCTTCTGACTTCCTTGCCCAGAAATTAGGGCGTGCTGCTCACTAAAATGGGTCGGGACTGGAGAAGTAGGAGTAGGGGTTCAGGAGGCCTATGAGTCACAGGCCCAGGCCTAAAATATTTCTCTCTAGGGATGAAAACATGCTTATGTAAGGAACAAGAAATACCAGCACTGCTGGGGGAATGGTAAACTAATGTAAAAAAAAAAAAAGCATTTTTCCTTTGTTTATAATTTTTTTTACTATTTATGTTGAAATAAATAAATATGTTGAAATAATTATAGATTCATAAGAAGTAATGATGACAGATTATTTTTTATTTTGACATACATTTTAAATGACATATTTTTCTAATGACATATTTTTTTCCTGCCAATTGGCAAAAAAAATAAATGTTAATAATATCTAATATTGGCAAGGGTACAGGGACAACAGCTTTTTGGAAGACAATTGTGTTGTACTTTTATCATTGAACCACCAGGTCCAAGTGTGAGAGAAGTACTCACACACCTGCACAAAGAGGGTAAATGCCCATCGTAGGGACACAATACCACAGGAAGGTGGAATTCCAATCAGCCATGAAGATGAAGAACATGTATGTTAGGAAGTTCTCCCAAAACATTGCTAACTGAAAAAAAAAAAGCAAGTTGAAAACAGTCCTATGATACGGTATGACCTTATTTATTTAAATATCAAAACCAACACAAAACCAAATTATTTTTGTCTATACAACTACAGTAATGTCGAAGGAGAGGAATGAGATTGGAGGATAATAGAATCAAGGTGGAATTTCATTTTATTAGTTTTGCAATAAGAATATACTCATGTATCATTTGGGCATTTAATTTTTTCACTAGAATGAGAACTGCTGACATGGTAATGACCACATGAGACAGCTCTCCATTCCTCTCTTGGTGAATATCACATAAAATTCCATTTTGAGCAAAACTAGAGTCCTACTGTTCTTACCCTAAATTCAGCAGTTTTTAGTAAATAAATGCTCCTCAATTTGTTGTCTGCCTTTGGTCTATATCAAAGCCCTAAAACAATAATTGCTCTGCAATAATTATTTTGTCCAGTTTTATAGTTGATTTGGAAGAGAGGATGTACCAACCTTTTTACTGGCCATTGCTAGAATCTTTTCATTTGTACCTGAGTTTGTGATTTTTTTTTTTCTGAGCTAATGTTTTCAATTTTTATGGTCTATATAGTTTCCTGGGGCTGCCATTAACAAGTACCCAAAACTGGGTGACTTAAAATAAATTTATTTTTTCACAGTTAAGGAGGCCAGAGACAGAAATCAAGGTGTTGGCAAGGCCGTGCTCTGTCTGAAGGTTCTAAGGGAGAATCTGTTTCATGTCTTTCTTTTAGCTTCTGGTATTGTTGGCAATTGTTGGCATTTTTTGCTTATAGAAAGATCACTCCAGTCTCTGCTTCTATGATCACATGGGGTTCTCCTTGTGTGTTTTCACATCATCTTCCCTCCGTGTATGTCTGTCTCTGTGTCTCTTCTCTTCTCATAAGGACACCAGCCATATTGGATCAGGGCCCACCTTAACAATCTCCTCTTACCCTGATCACATCTGCAAAGATCCTATTTCCAGATGGGTTACATTCACAGGTGCCTGAGATTAGGACTTCCATGTATCTTCTTGAGGTGCATAATTCAATCTATAACAGTTAAATAATTCAGTCTTTTATCTTATGGTGTCTATGTATTGACTTCTGCCTAAGAAAGGTCTTCTTCACCCCTTTATGAATAAATATATTTTTATAATGTAACTTTTTACATTTAAATTTCTGAGACATCTGAAATTGTTTTGGTGTAAGGAAAGACTTGACTTTATATTTTCTATCATCTAAAATGGTTTATTAAATGATTCATCCTCTGTCATTACTTTGAAATGCCACCCATCTGACCCAGGAGGCAGAGGAGCTGAAGAACCAGATGCAGTGGGAGCCTAGCTGTAGCTCCGTGCCAATCTGGTTACTCAGCAGATTGGTGACAAGAGGTGAGAGCCACTAGGGTGCCTCATGTCCTGCATCAGCCTCCCCAGTGTAAAGGAACATGGCTGTCCCCTCCCATCAGCCTTCCAAATCTTTTTTTTTTTAAGATTTTATTTATTTATTTGAGAGAGAGAATGAGATAGAGAGAGCATGAGAGGGAGGAGGGTCAGAGGGAGAAGCAGACTCCCTGCTGAGCAGGGAGCCAGATGCGGGACTCGATCCCGGGACTCCAGGATCATGACCTGAGCTGAAGGCAGTCACTTAACCAACTGAGCCACCCAGGCGCCCCAGCCTTCCAAATCTTGTGAAAAATGTCTCTGGTGGCCCACAGTAACTTACGGCTATGCAGAGAAGGGAATTCTTAGCTAGATTGACATAATAGGGTTTGAATGGAAGAATGATGAGATCTAACCTAAATTTTTAAAGCATCACTTTGGCTGCTATTGCATAATCCAGGTGAGACATGCATGTGTCTTAGATCAGGGAGTACTGGGAAGTGGTCATATATTCAAAGAACAAGCAAAACAACTTGCTTATAGATTGGATGTTGTATGTGAAGAAAAAAGATCAGTCAATGACTCCAAAATTTTTTGGCATAAGCAGCCTGAAGAATGGAATTGCCATTGACAGAGGTGGGGAGAACTCAGGGAAGATCCAAATTTGGGATACTGGAGTTAAGACCTGGGTCTTGGGGGGCGCCTGGGTGGCTCAGTTGGTTAAGCTTCTGACTCTTGGTTTCTGCTCAGGTCATGATCTCAGGGTTGTGGGATCGAGCCCTGTGTTTGAGCCCCATGTGGAGCCCTGCAATCAGCGAGGAGTCTCCTTGAGATTCTCTCCCTCCACCCCTCCCTCAATGTGCATGCTCTCTCTCTCTCTCTCTCCAGTAAATAAATAAATCTTAAAAAAAAAAAGAACTGATTTTGGTTATGTTAGATTTGAGGTGCTTACTAGACCTCTAAGTGGAGGCATCCTTACTTAGGGATGTCGTTACCCTTTGGGATGGGGTGAGCGTGTTCCATGTTTGGGGAGAAGGGTGCATAGGGATATTTGGGTAGCCTGAGTGGTGGATTACAGCAGAGAATACTGTATCTATCAATACCCAGCCTCATTTTCTTTCTTTAATAAGAGGATCCCGAGTGTTAACAATTTCCAGCCTTCCTTTCAGCTTTCTGAAATCATACATCTAGTTTTAGCTAATATGGTGATGGCAGAAGTAATGCAAGTCACCCGAGGTCATACTTTTAAAAGGAATGGGTAGCAGACTGATTGACCTTTAAACTGGGATGCAGAGGTGAGGGCTAGTGCTAAAGCAGCCATATTAGATCATGTGATGGAAGCCACATGTTGAAGACAATGAAAAGTTTTAAACACACCAAAAACAGAGAGATAGTATAGTAAACCCCCACATAAACCGTCACTTGTATTTAGCATTTATTAACATATTGCCATATTTCCTTCATTTTTTGCCAATATATTTTAAGTAAAATTACAAAAACATGCTATTTCATCCCTAAATTCTTCAGTATGCATCTCTAAAATGTAAGGTCATTTTTCTACATGATCAAAGTATCAAGATCACAATTAACAAAATTAGTAACAATCCCTTAATATATTATCTCATATTTATTTTATATTTCTATTTCTCCAATTGCCCCTTAAATGACTTTTAAACTAATTTGGTTGAATAAAGATGCTATCAAGGTCCATTGTATTGGTTGCTGTGTTTTAAATCTCCTTTAATCTAGAATAAGCTTACTCTCCCCTTTTTTATTCTTTGATGATGGTGACCAATTGAAGAGACACGGTCAGATGTCCTATAGGATGACTCATCTTTTAAGACTAAAAGTCAGTTCTAAATTGAGGTTAGAATTTGGGGCAAGAGTATGTCATAGATTACACTATGGACCTTATATCTCGTCACATCGGAAGGCACAGAAAGTCTGGTTATCCCATTATTAGAGATGCTAAAATTGTAAATTGATTTCAAAATCACTTTTCAAAACAATATAAAATACCTAAGAAAGATAAACAGACATTGACATATTTTCATCCAATAATCCAATTCATGGAAATATGCTATAAGGGAGAAAGGAACCCAAAGTTTTATGAAGATTTTAGGTCCTTACCACTTTTATGAAAAAACTGGAAACAATATGAATGTTAAACTGTAGTAACTCTGGTTCATTCATTCCTTTATTTAATATTTATCTAGCTCTTACCATGGGCTGGACACTGGGTTAGGGCCTAGGAAGTTAAAGACAAATACGGTATGGTCCCCACCTCAGGATCTGCTAAGGGGAACATGCAAGCATATACACATCTGCTTCACACTGTGAGGAAAACCACAGTGGGGAGGATTTCCCATCTTTAATGGTTTCAGTGTATTTCCTCCAGTGCCCTTTTGGTTCCGCAGATGAGGAGGCACTCAAAAATGGATTTCCAATTCATTTGACATTAATGTCTACTATAACTGCAGTGTGGTTTTATAAAAGATAAGCAACATGATTTTTCAGGTAGCACATATTGATCCCCTCTAGCCCTGAGACACTGAAGAGTTCCAAGAGAGGAGAGATGATATTTGTTCAATAACAGAATTGTATCCATCAAGTTTTAACGGTCTGGGAGAGAAGGGATGAGGGGAAAATGTATTTGTAGATGTAAATCACATCAGCTGGTTTTTTTTAAAGATTTTATTTATTTGACAGAGAGAGACACAGCGAGAGAGGGAACACAAGCAGGGGAGTGGGAGAGGGAGAAGCAGGCTTCCCGCTGAGCAGGGAGCCTGATGTGGGGCTCGATCCCAGGACCCTGGGATCATGACCTGAGCCGAAGGCAGATGCTTAACGACTGAGCCACCCAGGCGCCCCAAATCTTATCAGTTTTTAATGATTTTTTTTTTCTGTCTCTGAGCCTAAAATAATGTCCCAAAGGTAGCTCACTCCATGGCAGTGGTGGGTCATGGATATGGCACCGCCAGCCCCAGGTTAGCAGCAGGACAAGCACCTGGGCGCAGGTGTGTGAACAGACCCATGTCCCACATCAGAGGACCTGAGTGCTGCCGACCCTTCTCAACACAAAGGCTTACTGCCACAGTCTCAAAGTGAAGCTGATCGAGTTAGGCTCAGACATTTTTAATGTTCACCTGAGAAGCTACCCCTCAAAGTATGTTTCTATAAAGCAGTTTAAGAGTTTGTGATTGAGGAGGAGCCTGGGTGGCTCAGTTGGTTAAGCGTCTGCGTTCGCTCAGGTCATGATCCCAGGGTCCTGGGATGGAGCCCTACATTGAGCTCCTTGCTCAGCGGAGAGCCTTCTTCTGCCCCTCACCCCTGCACATGCTCTCTCTCTCTCTCTCTCTGTCTTAAATAAATAAATACAATCATTTTAAAAAAAGATTTTATGATTGAATCAGACCTGCATGAGAATTTAAGATGTTCTTAGTCCATTCCTCTACCTTTCAACAGGACCATTACTACCTCAACTCATAAAAAAAAGAACCTCTCTTATTTTTTTTAATCAGTAATAATGATAAATGCCCCCCAAGGAGTGATTTCACCATTTCTGCTACTAATTGGCTCTGTTGTTTACAGACATTGGCATTTAAGGGCACCCTCCTACATTCTTTGTGCTTCAGTTTCAACTTCGTTCCTTTAGTTCTAATCTTGGCTAAGATGAGGTGCCCAGGATCATTCCCTTGCCCAGCCTCAACCTCCACTTCATCCACCTAATTAGCCTTGGCTCTACTTGACTAACTCCTATTGCAAAATTTCCAAATCACGTGCCACCATGGGCTAGCATATGGCTTGTTTTTCAAGGGACAGTGAGAGGAAAATTTCTAGAAATTTATGCTGTGCACAGTTTCCTCTCCCAACCTGAGTAGCTCAGGGGAGCTTCCCCTGCCTGTTTTGAGGAGGCACTTATCTAGACACTTTTTCCAACCTACTTCAAAATTCTTATTAGCAATTCCAGAAAATGTAAATGACTCTATAGTGACAAAAAAAACCAGATCAGTGGTTGCCTGGGGATGGGGATGGGGAGGGAAGGAGGAAAGGGACACTAGGAAACTTTTGGGGGAGATGGAAATGTTCCTTATCTTGACTGTGGTGATGGCTTCAAGGTTGTATGCATATGAGATTGTGGGAACACTGAGCTTCTCAGAACAACTCCAGAGCCTTCCAGAGCAAAGGTTCCAATCACATTTAGCTCTAAGGCAAGGCAGAATAGAGAAGATGAATAACACATGTATCCACATCTGAGCTGCCTTTTCCAAGAAAAAATATTTCTTCTTCATTTCACCTGGGTAAAAAAGGAAGGACACAATTTTTCAAAGTCAGGTTCAGATTTAATTGAATGTGATCAAATCCTGGCTCAAAAGAGACCACACAGAATTGGAATTTATTGACTACTATCACTTGGAGATCCAGAGTGGGTCTCTTCAGGCACAGATGGATCCAGATGTTGAAGGCTACTGTCTGACCTCTGTCTCCGTCTCTCTCCTGTCTCCCTCTCAGTCCTCTGTGATGGCTGCATTCTCCACCTGGAGGTCACAGAACTTGTCTTCTCTCTTGTGAAATTTCGTGGTTCTCATTCATCTGGGGGGAAAGGAGATTCTTCAACTCTGGTGGAAAGGCTAAAGCCCTGCCTTTGCCTGTGCTATCTTGCTTTTGCAGCAGGAGGAAAGGCCATTGGACTGCCCTCCCCATTCACAGGAAAATAATGATGCCAACTTGTAATTTATTCAGAGCACAGATAAACTTGACCTTCACAGAGAAGAAAATAGCTCTGAGAGGAGGGAATGTATTGATGAATGAAATACCATCATTCTTGGCCTTAACCTGTAAGGCTTAGATATACAGTAATAGACATTCATGGAGGAAAGGGGCACCTGTAATCACCTTCTATTATGTGCCAGAGATTGATGTTCTCATAAAGCCCATAATTTGAGATTCTTTCCCCCTCCCTTATTCAATGCTATTCCACCTAAAAGAAAGGAAATTTTAGCTGGTATTGCTGTGATTCAAAAGTAAGTCTAGCTTGTGCTAAATCTTCTGCTTTTACCATTGAGCCCCTCACCTCTTTGGTTCCAGCTCTGCGATATATTGCTACATGACCTTGGGCAAGTATTTCAATCTCTCCAAGCTTCTTCTCTCAAGGGCTTACCATAGATTGGAAAATCTTCTTCAAATTGATCTATAGATTCAACACATGTTTGATCAAAATCCCTGAAGGATTTTTTTGTAGAAAGTGACAAGCTGATTCTAAAATTCATACAGAAATGCAAAGAATCTAGAATAGCCAAAACATTTCTGAAGAAGTAAGGTTTCAGTTGGTGATTTTTGTTCTTCTAAGATTCTTTTCTTACCCCTAATGTTCTTCAGTTTCTCTCAAAAGTGCCTATATGTGGATTTATCTTTATCTATCCTACATGGGTTTTAGTACTCACTATGAATCCAAGGACTTATGCCTTTCTTTAGTTCTAGAAAGTTCCCAGCATTTTCTTAGAATATTACCTTTTTTCCCCCTTTCTAACTCATTTCTTCTGGACCTCCTTTTAGATGTTTGTTAAAGACTCTCAGTCTAATTTCTTTTTGTGTGTGTTTTATTTTTCTCTTTATATGCTAACTTCCAGTTTCATCCTTTATGACTCACTTCCAATTGATTAATATTAGCGTTTGGTCTATTGGGTTTTTATTTCATTGACCATATTTTTTATTTCTAAGATTTCTACTTGATTCCTTAGCATATCTACCTGGTCTTGTTTCATTTCTATTTGGCTTTATTCAATAGTTTCTTATTTTTATAACAATTTCTGCATCTCCTGAGAATTCTTAGCATAAAGTCATTTTTAGATTACTCCATTATTTTTATTTTATGTGGCATGAATTCATCTCTTGGTCCCTGCTCTCAGGAGCTGGACAGACAAAACCTTAATCTAGAAATGCATGTAATACAATAAAAGATAACTAAAAGGAAAGCTAGGATAAATGTATAATGGTCTAGGGTGATTAGGAAAGTTGCCCTGAGTTGATGGAAGTTAAAAAGAAGATTTAAGAAAATGGCACCTTCACACCTACCTCTGTGGTTTATTTCATTTATCCCTGTTAGAAAATGTCTGCTTCAACTGAGAAATACTGAAAACAACTGTTTCTCCAGCAAAATAATATTTCTGCCTGGCTCAACAGTCAGTAATTTTATTAAGGTATGATAAGGTGGCCCAATACTATTTTATTAATCCCTAAAGCCAGAACACAGTCTCAGATACCATCTTCAAATTATGAGTAGCATAAACAATGTGACCAACTTTAATTTCAAGGAACTTCCCAGTCACCTAAGATCATGAAATAAGGAAGACAGTGAAATATTCACCTGGAAAAAAATAATCATCCACAGTTCTGACAGCTGGGGGGAAAGAGAAGAATTTGGATCTACATTTAAACAAGAAGTCCCCCTCAAATTGAAGACAACTTTGTTTTCAAATTAAAACCAACAGAACGGGTAGAATCAGATTTTGTTGGTGGATTTTTTTCTTCTTTTTTCTGTATCTTACTTATTCCCTCACCATCACCAATTTCTACTCACCTAATTCCTATCCTCATATCTCGCCATGGAGGGAAATGAGAAATTTAACAAATTCAAAACCTCTGGACAAATTTTCCATGAATGTTTTGCCATTGCTTTTTCTTTCCCTAGTTCAATCTATAAAACAATAAGGTGCCTAAATCAACTGTTTGTCAAAGTATGATCTAAGCCCATGAGTGAAACATGAGTGTCCATAAGTGACTCTAAATCATAAGTCCTTTCTTCAGCTTTAGAAAAAGCATACTGTACTGGAGTACTATAAAATTTGAAACAATTAAAAAAATATTTCCTCATATATGTAAGCCACTGGAAAGGCATTTTACAGTTATCTCATTTAATTCTCACAATACCCAAAAGGGTAAGCACTATTATTATCATTATCCTCATTTTACTGATAAGAAAACTAAGGGTCTGAGGGGATAAATAACTTGCTCAAAGTCTCACAGCTAGGGGCACCTGGGTGGCTCAGTTGTTAAGCTTCTGCCTTTGGCTCAGGTCATGATCTAGGGGTCCTGGGATCGAGCCCCGCATTGGGTTCCCTGCTCCACAGGAAGCCTGCTTCTCCCTCTCCCATTCCCCCTGCTTGTGTTCCCTCTCTCGCTGTATCTCTCTCTGTCAAATAAAGAAATAAAATCTTTATAAAAAAAAAAGTCTCACAGCTAAGGGGAAGAACCAAGATTTGAACCCAAGCATTCTGAGTCCAGAACTTTTGCTCTGCAGCACTACACAGTACTTCCCTGCATCTGAGTAACCCAGAGCCATTTCTTAAAGTTTCTATTTGTTTCCATTTCCATCTTACCAATCTATTCACTCATTCTGTCAGTTTTTCCTTTTAGTCTTTACACATATTTTAACAACTCTTAAAGTTTTTGTCTTCTTACACTTCCATTCACTAATTCCCATCAATCTTTTCTTTTAAATCTTGAACTTATTTGCAACACCGTTTTAAGTCTTCTTCTGCTAATTCCAACATCTGGGTTGTTTTGAGGTGTACTTCTATTTGGTGCCTTTTCTATTGATTATGGGTCTTATTTTCTTGCTTTCCCTATGTGATAATTTTTTATTACATGTTGAACATTGTAGATGATACATTGTAGGAAGTCTGGGCTATGCTGTTTTCCTTTAAATAGTGTTAGATTTTGCTCTGACAAGTGGCTAAATTACTGGTGGATCTTCTTGATCTTGTCAGGCTTTGATTAAAGCTTTGGTAAAGCCACCCAGTTGTGTCCACTTCCTAGAGATGTGGCCCTCGATCTAGGATGTGTTCTTTACTCCTAAAAGTAAGGGCTGAGGTCTCCGCTGAATGCTCAAGATGCTCAGTAAGATCTCTGAACTCTGGCTACATAGAAATCTCAATGTTTCCCAGCTCTTTACCACTTCTTGTATCTATTTAGCTCTCTGCATTCCAGCAGAGTCTTGCCTTGCACATACATAGCTCAGACTGCTTATCCTTGTGCAATCTCTCCTCTTTGACGCCCTGCTCTACTGATTCCAGCCACCCAGCCACTCCAAAGTTCATTCTCTGACTCCTCCACCTTGCAAGACCCTTGTGTTCCACTTGGACTCAACTTTTCTGCTGGAGTCTGGAAAGTGCCCCCAGGCCTAAGGCCAGGGAAAATACAAGTTTCTTCTCTCAATAATCAGAGTCCTGCATGGTCTGCTGTCTTCTACTGAAAATAGTTGCTTTATTTATTTTATCTAGTTTTAGAATTGCTTACAAGAGGGAGACAATGAACAGAAGAAGTATGTATTTTGGGGGCAGTAGGTGCCTGTTATTTGTCAAGCTTTATAATACGCCAAACATATTTTCCAGGCAAGGCCAGCATCTGCAGCTACTGACCTAGTTATGTGTCATTTCCAATATATCGTATTTCATAGACTCTAAGACTCTATTGGTTGTAAAATGCGCCATTATTTTAGGAACAATGAAGCAAAGAACACTGTTGGTGAAACATAATTCCTTGATAGTCATTCTATAGATGCATATATCAGCCACACCCACCCCTTGTTGCTTTGAAATTTCTTTCATCTATTCTAAGGAATTTGGCAATCTCTCCTGCCTTCAATTGCATGGCTTAGAGGGTGCTGGGAAATCATTTTGTTAAGTATCTTAATACAAAATGCAGCACAGCTTTGCTTGTGGGTATCTTCCTTTTTATGACCTATATGAAGGACTTGATTGTTATTTGCTGAGAAAATATAGAACTGCAATAATTTTTCCAACAATGCCTGTTTGCTTCACTGAAAACATCTCTAGGTTTTACTCCTGTTTCTGTGCCCTTCTACGCACACAACAACTTTTCATTTCAATGTCAGTTGTAGAGTAATCTTTCCAAAGACATTCAAAATAGTGTTTAAAGCCAACATGCGTATGGGTGTCTGGCTTGCTCAGTCAGTGAAGCTTAAGACTCTTGATCTTGGGGTTGTGAGTTCAAGCCCCATGTTGGGTTTAGAGATTACCTAAGAATAAAATCTTCTAAAAAAAAAAAACCAACATACATAACCCAACAATGTACCTTACTCAGTTGACATGGCACCAATATGAACAACCAAGGCCAAGTTTGTACATCTGTATGCAATGACAATCACAGGTCACCTATTCTCCAGTAAATATAAAATGCCACAGATTGTAATACATGTCCTGATTTCAGAAATGTTAAAGTGTGAAAAAAATATCCACCTCATATAATTGATAAAATATGGTACACATAAATTATGCACACACACGCACACTTATATGACATAAAACCATGCCCAAAAGGAAGTAATTTGCTCATAAAAGGTCTTCTAAGTGCTGTTCCCATTTTGACAACTTCAAGCACACTTCAAAATTGCATCAGTGTTGACCTGTTAGTTGGCCTAGTTTTGCAAATTGAACTATAATTTAAGCGCATGTTTCATAAAATGAAAGTAATTACAGTGTGGGCATTCTGAAGGCCATCCCTTGATCTCACCACACACACTCAGCTGGGAGAGTGTAAATCATCCTAAATGCACACCCTTTGCTTCAGGGACTGAAGTTAGTTGAAGGTTACCTTCTCAGGCCCAGCAATTACTGCAGAAGTCCTGTCCCAAGGATGAGGGGGAAAAACAATGCTCTTGGACTTGCAGCCTTGACCAAGGCAGTTCCCAGGCTCGAGGCTGGGTCCTGTGAGGATACCGCAGATGAGCACAATGCTACACCTTCTCCACAACCCTCAACCCTGGAAACAGACATGAGTGATACAGGCTCTTTAAAACTGGCTTTTAGTGTATTTAACCGTTTAATTTTTCTAAAGTTGGGAACTATTTAAGCAAGGTGCGAGTTTATATCCCAGAGCCAACACTGAAAGTGTGACATCTTTTTTTTTTTTTTTACAATTCTCCAGAAAATCTGTTTAAAAGACTTGGGAAATCCCAACAAGCAAAAAGCATGTTTTAAACTTCAGTGATGGTAGCAGTAGTTGGCATAAGTTATGTGCTGGTTATGTGCTATATGTTAGGACTTTGTGTGCCTGATCTAGTCCTCACAGGTACCAAGAGAAGTAGGTGTCATTATGCTATTCATTTTACAGATAAAAAATTGATCATCAGAGAGACAGAGTAACATAGGCAAGGCCACACAGACAATAGGAGCACAGCAGGGATTTAATATTTGAGATTGTCTGACACTAAAGCCTGTGCTCTTATGATTCAAAGAATGTCGTCCCCTTTCTCCCCAGCTTCTCCATTCAAACCTCTTTCAAGTATAACCTACCATCTCAAGTAAAATAGTGCTCCACCCAAGGGACTGTCTGACAAGGTGAAGAATAAATGCTAAGCTCATACCTCAGAGTGCAGAGCGAGCCCACAATTGGCAAGAAGTGTCCTATCCTGGAGGAGGGGGAGAAGCTCAGGTGGCAAGCACCTCATTTTCCAAACACAGCAGGCTTGGTCCACAATTGAACTCACCAACATCCTACAAAGTCTGTGGGTTACCAGCTTCCCATTTCCACTGAATCCCTTAAGCTAATATTAGCCTTAAAGGGGGATATGAGATTATGCCCTGGGTGTGCTTGGGCCACATGGGCCCTGAGTATAAAAGGCACAATTGGAAAATTCAGTCAATGGTGAGCAGCGACAGGGACTGGCCCCAGGGTTAAAATGGAAGGCACCTAGTTAGAGAAACAGTCTTCCGTAAATGCCCTTACTCTGGCTTGGCCCTGGATCTCAGATCCAGAGAGAAGACAGATGCCAGTGAGGTGAGGAAACTGTGAAGTCAGGAAAATGTGTAGGTCACTATCAGAAAGAGCTTCCGAACTGTCCAGTTTTGCAGTGATTTGTTGCACAATAGATATTGGAAGGAAGGAAGGAAGAGTGGAAGGAAGGAAGGAAGGAAGGAAGGAAGGAAGGAAGGAAGGAAGGAAGGAAGGAAGGAAGGAAAGGAGGGAGGGTTGGATCCAGAGGCTATGATAAGAAGAACCCATGAGGACCTAAACTATAGGATCTAAACTATAGGAATTGAGAGGGAAAAAACTTACCTTTGATTTGGTCCAGAAAACCCAGAGCCTCTAAGCCTGGACAGACATGCAAATAAACCAGCAGCCAGAATCTCCATTGCTGAAGCCTTCCAAGTTGGACAACAAATCATCAGATGTCTTGGTCACTGCCCCCAGATAAAGGTCCAGCATTTGTCACTTCTCCCTGAGAGGAAGAACGTGTTTTCATTCCCTGGAGTGATCAGGTCCTGGCTGCATAGAGGCTTTGTTGATCTCAATGACAAGTCCTTCACAGGAGCGTCCCTAAGAAGTGGCTGCCAGGGGACAAACTCAGAAGTCCTAGCAGCGCCTGGCATCCCGTCCTTTCCTAAATTTCCATCCGCTCTTATTTCCCTTTTATAAAGATTCAAAAATTCACTTATTTTATATAGACATAATTCCTTCCCCATCCAAAAGAAATAATAATAATCCTGGCTTTCCCAGGACCATCCTAGTACTTGACACCAAGGCAGCTGCTTAAAAATAATAACCCATAAAGTGACTCTCTCTTATCATTCAGATAATTACATTGAGCATCTCCTGGGATTGGGATGTCCTTTGGAGTATCTGTGGGCAGGGATGGAATGGGTAGTAAGCATGGGGGCTCCTCCTTTGCTTCCAGCAGAGAGAGGCTTTGAAGGACTCACTCAATTGTGCTTATCTAATGGCATATATGTGCGCATGTGCGTGCCCTACAACTTATCCAGCAGACAACCAGGAAGAATGAAAAGGCATGTTTGCACAGCTCAGTGGTGGGGAGATCTCAAAAGGACACCTGGAACTGTCCAATGGAGCCACATCCCTGCAACTTCCTTCTTCCCCATTCCACTCTACTGTCTCCACTCCATGGAATTCATTCTAGTCTTGTATAAGAGTCACAAGGGAAACAGAGGCAAAAATGAACTATTGGGACTTCATCAAGATAAAAAGCTCTTGCACAGCAAAGGAAACAGTCGACAAAACCAAAAGACAACTGACAGAATGGGAAAAGATATTTGCAAATGTCTTATCAGATAAAGGCCTAGTATCCAAAATCTGTAAAGAACTTACCAAACTCGGGCGCCTGGGTAGCTCAGTTGGTTAAGCGACTGCCTTCGGCTCAGGTCATGATCCTGGAGTCCCGGGATCGAGTCCCACATCGGGCTCCCTGCTCAATGGGGAGCCTGCTTCTCTCTCGGACCCTCTTCGCTCTTGTGCCCTCTATCTCTCATTCTCTCTCTCTCAAATAAATAAATAAAATCTTTAAAAAAAAAAAGAACTTATCAAACTCAACTCCCAAAGAACAAACAATCCAATCAAGAAATGGGCAGAAGACGTGAACAGACATTTTTCCAAAGAAAACATCCAAATGGCCAACAGACACATGAAAAAGTGCTCAATATCACTCAGCATCAGGGAAAAACAAATCAAAACCTCAGTGAGATACCACCTCACACCATTCAGAATGGCGAAAATTAACAAGTCAGGAAATGACAGATGTTGGTGAGAAAGGGGAACCCTCCTACACTGTTGGTGGGAATGCAAGCTGGTGCAGCCACTCTGGAAAACAGTATGGAGGTTCCTCAAAAAGTTGAAAATAAAGCTACCCTATGACGCAGCAATTGCACTACTGGGTATTTACCCCAAAGATACAAATGTAGTGATCCGAAGGGGCACCTGCACCCCAATGTTTATAGCAGTAATGTCCACAATAGCCAAACTATGGAAAGAGCCCAGATGTCCACTGATGGATGAAAGGGTAAAGAAGATGTGGTATATATATATATATATATAATGGAATATATATATATATAATGGAATATTATGCAGCCATCAAAAAATGAAATCTTGCCATTTGCAATGACATGGATGGAACTAGAAGGCATTATGTTAAGTGGAATAAGTCAATTAGAGAAAGGGAATTTATCATATGGTCTCACTGATACATAGAATTTAAGAAACAAAACAGAGTGTCATAGGGGAAGAGAGGAAAAAATAAAGCAAGACAAAACTGGAGAGGGAGACAAACCTTAAGAGACTCTTAATCATAGGAAACAAACTGAGGGTTGCTGGGGTGGAGGGATGGGGTAACTGGGTGATGGACATTAAGGAGGGCATGTGATGGAATGAGCACTGGGTGTTATATAAGACTGATGAATCACAGACCTCTACCCCTGAAACCAGTAACATATTATATGTTAATTAATTGAATTAAAATAAACATTAAAAAGAAAGAATCACCTGCTGTAGTGGACACTGTCTCTGTTCTACCTAGGTGCCCTTGGATCCCTTTTGTGGCTGCTGTGCTCCCCTGCCCCAGCTTCTAATGGCTTCCACTCATGACTCTATCTAGAGGGCTATGTTCAGGCTACTGGAATCTCTTTGCTGGCACCTCCAGAGAACCGGAAGTGCCAGTGAGCTTGCCTGCCCTGAGCCAGTGACTGACAGTTGCAGGAGAACAACAGCTCAGCCTTTTGCCTCAAGTAGGGACATCACCAAGATGTAATTTAAATGCCAGTGCTTCCCTGCCAGATTGAGTGGAGGCTATGTGTAGTTCTATGTGTGGTT
This sequence comes from Zalophus californianus, assembly GCF_009762305.2. Taxonomy (NCBI): domain Eukaryota; kingdom Metazoa; phylum Chordata; class Mammalia; order Carnivora; family Otariidae; genus Zalophus; species Zalophus californianus. The sequence goes on along the minus strand of NC_045595.1, from coordinate 70,362,370 downwards.
CTATGGGGCTCTGTCTGGGATACATCATGCCTTGGCTTCCTCCATTCCTGCCCTGCTTCTCCCACTCTCCTACCAGATGCATCACTCCGGGGAGTCCAGCCAAGACATTTCAGGAGCTTGTCAAAAAGCACACTTTGGTCCCACCTTCAGAGATTCTGATACAGTAGGTCTAAGATGAGACTCAAATTCTGCCTTGTTGAACTTATCAAACTCAACACCCAAAGAACAAATAATCCAATCAAGAAATAGGCAGAAGACGTGAACAGACGTCTTTTTCCAAAGAAGACATCCAATTGGCCAACAGACAGATGAAAAAGTGCTCAATATCGCTCGGCATCAGGGAAATCCAAACCAAAACCTCAATGAGATACTACCTCACACCAGTCAGAATGGCTAAAATTAACAAGTCAGGAAACAACAGATGTTGGCGAGGATGCGGAGAAAGGGGAACCCTCCTACACTGTTGGTGGGAATGCAAGCTGGTGCAGCCACTCTGGAAAACAGTTTGGAGGTTCCTCAGAAAGTTGAAAATAGAGCTACCCTCCGACCCAGCAATTGCACTACTGGGTATTTACCCCAAAGATACAGATGTAGGGATCCGAAGGGGTACATGCGCCCTGATGTTTATAGCAGCAATGTCCACAATAGCCAAACTATGGAAAGAGCCAAGCTATCCATCGACAGATGAATGGATAAAGAAGATGTAGTATATCTATACAATGGAATATTATGCAGCCATCAAAAAAAACCAAAAAACGAAATCTTGCCATTTGCAACAATGTGGATGGAACTAGAGGGTATTATGCTAAGCAAAATAAGTCAATCAGAGAAAGACAAGTATCATATGACCTCACTGATATGAGGAATTCTTAATCTCAGGAAACAAACTGAGGGTTGCTGGAGTGGTGGGGGGGTGGGAGGGATGGGGTGGCTGGGTGATGGACATTGGGGAGGGTATGTGCTATGGTGAGCACTGTGAATTGTGTAAGACTGATGAATCACAGACCTGTACCTCTGAAACAAATAATACATTATATGTTAAAAAAAAAAAGAAGATAACAGGAGGGGAAGAATGAAGGGGGTGGAAATCAGAACAGGAGACGAACCATGAGAGACTATGGACTCTGAGAAACAGAGGGTTCTAGATGGGGAGGGGGGTGGGAGGATGGGTGATTTAATACCCTGGTGATGGGTATTAAAGAGGGCACGTTCTGCATGGAGCACTGGGTGTTATACACAAACAATGAATCATGGAACACTACATCAAAAACTAATGATGTAATGTATGGTGACTAACATAACATAATAAAATAAAATTTAAAAAAATAATAAAAATAAAAATAAATTAAATTAAATTAAAAATTAAAAAAAAATAATAAAAACCTGCCTTTTTAATAAGCACCCCTCATGATTCTGAAGGACGGGATCAATCAGTGGCCTCTACACTGAGAATGACTCGTCCAAAATAAGTGATTCAGACTTAAGGAAATATACACTTAGGGTTTCTCATGTGGTTTGATGGTCCTAAAAATGGATGAGAGTCCTGATGTCAGGGTGAGGCCACTGTGCATTCAGCAAATGTTTTGCCAAGCTGTGCAAAAGGAAGCTTCTGCAACCCATTAAGATAAACCCTAGTGTCCACATCCACATGTCAGCCCCTGGGAGAAGTAAACTCTTCCAGGCCAGTGCACTCCCTTAGTTACCACAACATCCCAGGACAGTGCAGGACTCCTAGCCACACAATCCTCAGGGAGTTTGTTACTCGTGACAGGGGTAAGCATGAAGAATATTTTTTAACTCCAATATGACTCAGATTGATGGAAGCTGCAAATTCAACTATCGTAATTTGGGTTTTCCTAGAAGTAGACCTGAGCAAAGGCTTTGGGAGCAAGTGGTTTATTTGGAAGGGGATCCAAGACAACACATGGATGGAAATAAGGAAGTGAGACAGAGCAAGGAAGGCAGACAGTGAAAGGAGCATTGCTGAGCATGGTACCACCAAAGGCCATCAGGGCTGAACCCTGTTGGGGACTGATGGCAGCCAGCACAGAACATGGCTTAGGAGAGAGAGCTGGGGACATGTTCACCACTTCCCATGAATCACTGGTTGAGGGCTGCTCCCGGGGGGCCATTAATCCCCAGCACTTGAAGCCCACCTCCGCAGGGCAGAGCAGGCTCCTCCCACCACCAGAGAGAAAGCTCAAGCAAAGAGTCACAGGGCTGGGAGCTGGAAGTCAGCCCCACCCACAAGGCACCCATGGCATCTGATGAAGCATCTATATCAATATGTGAGGTAAGTTCTTTCCAATTACAGTGCTTATTACATGGTCCCTTTAAAAAAATAAAATAATAAAGCAAGAAAGCAAGAAAGCGAACAGCTATGGATGGAAGAAAAAGAAACACAGCCATATCCTAAAACCAGCAGCATTTCTCTAGATGAATCCTTTAGACCCATCTGTATCTTCCCAAGGAGAGCAGATTGCTTTGTGAGCTCCAGGGCTGGTGACAAACCCAGTTTCTCGCTTCTGATTTTCCCAGCTGTGTGTACAGCACAAGCGAATGCCTTTAGCAGCCTGGCAACTCCTGCGGCAATTAGGGTTGCCAAGAAATAGCTGCACTATCACTCCTGCTCTCTGCATCCGTGATTTCTCTCTAAAATTAGCATCTTGTTATACAAGGGTCCTCCATGGGGAGCCCAGAAAAAAACCTCCCAAAACTTGACAGTTTTAGTGGACTTGAGCTTTTAGTGTGGTTCTCCCCGCACTTTGACTTCAATGGAGCCACTATTCTCTGAAAAGGGAGTGTGAGTGATAAAACTCAGGAGGCTTGGCGCGGATCTGTGTGACAGAATCCCAAACGCCTCTCACCTCTACCCCATCCCCCCTTGAGTGTCTCCTCCTCCATATCTCGTCCTGAGACCAATCTTTTTGTTCCAAGAAGAGCTGAATGTGGGAAAAGGCTGAAAATGCAAGTTTTCTTGTCCCCGAAGCCTCACCTCACTCCACTAAGGTTTATCCCATTAAGAGCTCACAGCGTTCTAGGAAGTGATTCCTGTGTGACTTGTTTGACGGTTGTGCAAACACAGGATCAGGAAACCAAAGTGGCTCATTCTGGGTTACACAAACTATGGCAGGGAGACCCAGGCAAAATATTTGTACCCATTGGTGCACACATTCCCCAAAGAATAAGAACAAACTAGGAAGACTTGTGTGTTTTTATAGTTCATGAATGTAACAGGGTCTGTCCTCAGGTTTGCACTTAGGGGCTGCAGGAGACACTGTTGATGCTTCACGCATTTCTCCTCCGCCCACCTGAACACACCGGCAGCTGCTGGGGACAGTTCCCGAATAGGCTGGTGGCTGTCCACATTGACGACCTGCATCTTTATTCTCTGTCTATGGTAGGTCCTCCTGCCCCCAACCCATCACAGAACCCTCAAACAAGAGGACACAGGAATCCTGGATTAATGCTCCGGTGGGGCACTTGTGAGGTGTTTCCTATACAGCTACTCAGAGGGGCCCCAGCCAGACTGAGGCTCAGTCTCCCTCATCAGTAACCTGTTCATCAACCCACATTTGATGTTTCCCTCTTCCCAGACTCATTTTACAAACTTCTCAGCTCAGCAATCTGAAATGCCCTCCCAAACACACCACCTGCATCCAGGTCTTTGTCTCAGGGTCTTTTTTGGCAGGAAGGGGACCCAAATTAAGACAGGGACCCAAAATATAAACCAACTTTTTTTTTAAAGATTTATTTATTTATTTTAAAGAGAGAGGGCATGAGCAGGAGGGGCAGAGTAGAGAGAATATGAAGCTGACTACATACTGAGTGTGGGGCCCGATGTGGGGCTCAATCCCAGGATCCCAAGATCATGACCTAAGCCAAAATCAAGAGCTGGCCACCCAACCGACTGACTGAACCATCCAGGCACTCCATCAACCAACATGCTTGCTCAAAGACTGAATCTCTTTTTCCTTTCCACTCCCAGCTCCAGAAACTTACATAAGAAACACAATCTGGCAGATAAGATCATATTCTCACTCCTTTGCAAGTCCTCGGCAGCCTCTGGGCCCAGCACCCCGAAGCTCCCTGCTCAGCTGGAGGCCCGTCTGTTGCCAGCCATCTCCAGGGAAGTCACAGAAGCTGGTAAATAAACTCTTCCCTTCACTCATCATCCTGGGTGCTAGGAAAATATATGCACAGATCTCTCATTTCTGGGCTGCCAGTTTTTAACATTTTGTTGCACACGCTACAGGTTTGTGCTATTTCTTAAGGAATGAAAATCTAAATAGAACTTTTACATTTATGGGACAAATCCCCACAGTTCAAATATCACTGCTTTTTAGCGTGAAATCATTTCCCCTTTCTCTTTGGGCTACCTTTCCCACCAACATGCCCTTTGGACATTGCTCAGTTATCCCTATGCAAAGCAGCCCAACCTGCTTTTCTTAAAACCCCAAATCTCTGCCCACCTCCACAGTAGAATCTGGGACCTCGGATCTCAAGCTTTCCACAAGAAGTGATTACAGGTTGGATGGTGTAGTCAAGCCCATTGCTCAGTAGCATGGTAAGGAGAAAGAAATGTTTACTTATGTTCTCTCTGCACCAATGAGTGGCTCCAAGCAGGGCTTGATCCCAGAACCCCGAGATCGTGACCTGAGCCGAAGGCAGACACTTAACCAAAGAGCCACTCAGGCACCCCCTAGGCTTGCATCATTATAGACAGGCTTTATTCACCTACTTGAATGTCCAGTGGGTCATTCAACATCATGTGCTTGTCTCTTTCAGGGGGTTGCCAGACACCCAGCATCCTGGTGCCCTTCCCCTCAACACCAGTAGGCACCCCTATTATTGTGCTCACCCAAAAAAAGTCCCCATACGTTTCCAAAACCTCATCTAGAGGGCAGTACCAGCCACACTGAGAACCACTGCCTAAAGTTGCCTCCTACATGCGCTGGAATTCAGACAGAACCGTCACTCAAAATTTAAGTCCTAGTCATTCTATGAGGTCAGCTCTCCACCAACTCAGAGCTAATGCTCTCAGACAGTGGGCGTGGCTGAGGAGCTGGCCCCCGGAGCTGGAGCTGAAGAATTAATAAGCAAGAAAAGATAAATATGCTGTCCTTGACAGTTGAGAACAATTGCCATAGAGGGGAACTTAGCAATATTTATCAAAATGTTAAATGTGCATACCCTTTAATTCTGTAATTCTATAAATTCATGCCATCGGCATATTTGTGCATGTGCAGAATGATGTATATTCAAGGAGCTTCTGTTATCCTTGGAAAATACTGGAAACTATTTAAATTTTAACAGGACACTAGCTAGATGAATTATGGCACATCCATATAAAAGGGGTATTCTATAGATATTGAGGTAGAATTATGCCAACAATACAGAGTGACCCCAACATATATTTTAAGTGAAAAAGGTGAAGTAGAGAACATTATGTAATATGTGCTTCTATTGGGACATTATGTGCATGTGTGTGTATATATATGCATGTGCTTGTGTGTGTGAGTGTGAGAAAGAGAGAAAGAGAGAGAGACTTATTTGATGTACTTGTATGTGCATAGACTCTCTTTGGAAGAATTTACTATAACCTAGAAGCACTCTTTGACCCTAAAGAAGAGAAATTGGATGGAAGCATGGGGTGAGGGGAAGACTGAGTTTCATTATATACTCTTTTCTACCTTTTCAGTTATGAATTATGTGTATTTAATACCTACTCAAACCATTTAAATTTATTTTTTTAAAACTAAGAGCTTTCCCCAATAAGGTCATCCTGGAACAGCTGTGACCCCAGGCATTAACTCAAAGGAGAGCAAATGGCCTCCATTTGGCACCAGGTGGGCTGGTCAGGGGGGCGTGTCCCTGGTGGGTGCTGAGACAACTGCAAGGACACACCCTTGTCCTCTGTCACACGGGCCCCAGCTTCAGAGGGAAGCTGGATTGGCAGGATTTCAAAGACTCCAGGCCACTGGTCAAAGAACTTGAGTCTGTTCATTAACTTTTCCTGAGTATAGCCATAAAGCCTTCTTCTAAACCTTCTACAAATGAAAGTGAGCCAAGGGACAGGCCTGAGGACATTGGCAGCCGGTTTCCCCAGCGACTACCATTCCTCTTGGCTTTTCAGTATTAGTTTGAAAAGCAAAGACTCCTTCTGCTTGGAGATCAATGGCTGGGAGCTGACCTCTCCCCATTCCTATTTTCCACTCATGAGGCGATCTCCTGTTTCTGGCAGCTCTTACATCCCTGGCAAAAAGAAATGGTGCTGAAAACAGTTCCTGTGATAATTTGGGAGTCAGTGACCCAGCCAAGGGGCAGCTAATGGCTTGTCACTCACCACCAAACACCTTGTATATCCAGTCTATCGCACTAAGAGTTGTTTACTTGGTAAACGTTTATTGATCACCTAGCATGCATCCAGCACAGAAGTCACAGTTCCTGTCCTCTGGCAGATGAGATATTCACATAGATAAAGAGGTCAGTCAACAGATTTATTGAGCAACTGCTATGTCCCAAGCACTGTTGAAGGAAATTCAGGTAAAATATGGTAAGCTCTAATACTGAGTGTTAAAGGAGTTAATCTGCAATGTCCCTGCCCCACCTATCACCCCACGGGCCTGACCTTAATAGTGCCTGTGGGTCCAGTTTCCAAAACCAGCAGCTGCAGCTGTTCCCCTAAGGGCTTCCCATGGGAGTTGGAAACCCCTCTGGCCCCCACATCCATTGGGCCAGGAGCGCTAGGGGATTAATGCCCCTCTCCCAGGAACCACCCTCAACCAGTGACTGACTGGCATTGGTGTATAAATACCCCAGCTCCCTCACCCACTTGGATAAGATAACTCTGAAGTACGAGTTCTACACTTGCCCTGAGGGTTCCCAGTGGGATTAACTACCACCCACAACCATCATTTGACATTTATCATTATGATGTTGCTGTTGCTCTTCTTACCCTCAGCCTGTTTCACTCACCTGTTGGTGTTTGGGTTTGTGACCCTTGAATGAGAGGGCCTTCCTCCCCAGATTAAGGGATTCCACTAACCTTACAGAAATGCCAGCAAAAGAGGATTTTTCCTCTTTTCCATGCAGGTATGTTGCAGTTTGCTATGGGCTAAATGTTTGTGTCCTCTAAAAATTCATAGGTGGATGCCCTAAACTCTTAATGTGATGGTATTTGGAGGTTGAACCTTTGAAGGTAATTAGGTCTAGATGAGGTCATGAGGGTGAGGTCCTCATGATGTAATTGGTGCCCTAACAAGAACAAAATCATAGAGTTGCTCTCTCTATCATGTGAGAGGAAAAGAGCTCTCACAGGACCCCAACCATGAGGGCCCCCTGACTTGGGTCTTCTCAGCCTCCAGGCTGTGAGAAACAAACGTGTATTGTTTAAGCCACCCAGTCTATGTATGGTATTTTGTTATAGCAGCCCAGCTAGTCCCCTTGGCTCCCTGGAAGTCTATTCCCACCTCTGCCATCAGCTTCTGTCTTCTCTACCTGAGAACTTTCTCTGGCCCTTCAGGAGAGGGAGGTCTATTCAGAAGTGAAGGGGGAGCTGACACCCCTGGAGCAGCCCTCAACCAATGGGGCATGGGAGCTGGTGGGTAAATGCCCTAGGCTCTCCTCCCAGCCTCAGGTAGGCTGGATATGAGGCATGTTCCACGAGGTGTCTCACAAAGACCCCAATGGAACTGTCCCCACAGCAGGAACCTGCTCATCAACATGCATTTGATTGTCCTCTCTCTCTCCCCTGCCCCCTCACCCCTGCTTCCTTGAGATCACTCCCAAATAAACTCCCTGCTCCCAGGTGTTGTCTCAGCCCTGCCTTTGCAAGCACTGAAACTAAGACAAGACATTCTAAGGGAACTCATCATTAAGGAAAGGAAACACTGTTCACAATGACCACAGCTACTTCCTTCTTTTCAATCAAATCATCCCAGGTGATAGCAGAAACATTGGCTCGGTGGGCCTTTGAAAAGTTCCAGGACAAACAACGGCATTTCTAATACATGTTCCAGGGAAAAAAACTCAAAGACCCAAAAAAGAAGACTTCAAACTAACACCTTTTGAATCAGAGCAAATAGTCTCCTGACATCCTTTAAAGCGGAACTGCTTGTAACAAGTTTAAATTCTGTGAATAATAAATTAGGAGGCTCTAGTATGTCCCTGGAAATTCCACTAAGTTTTCTACAAGTGCAGAATGGACATATGTCTTTGAGATACCTCCCATGGCTAAAAATCCTACATTGCAATGATTGCATCTTTTGCAAGGACCCCTCTTTGGGGATGCCTCTCCAACTCTAAATGGAACTTCATTTAATTCTTTTCACCACAATCAGATGGAACTATCTAGCTTCTAAAACCAGTTAAAGTCACAAATTTCCTCTCACCACTACTCGCTCTTAAATGCCACATCTGGATATGGTTGTCATGCTTTCAGCCCCCTGCATGACGTGAAGGAACTTCCACATCATGGGCAGTTCTGGGCCCCAGCTGGTGAGCCTCACTCAGTGGTAAGGGGGTGAGGGGTGGGCAGGTGGGGAACAGAGAGGGCACTGCCCTTGCTCTTTCCTTTCCTGAGACAAGAGGATGGGCTTAGGGTAAAACTTAATTACCATCTCATATTTGGTGAAATACAAAAACAACCTCCAAACAAGGTAAAATTTCATTACAACTTCCATTGTGTTTATTTGCATTGAAAAGCAAAACCATTTCTCCTTAACATACATAATGAGGTCTACATATCAAAGAGCCTAAAAGAGGAACCTCAAGCAAGGGTTTGCATATGTTCCCACAAATCTTCAGCCCAAACCCTCTACCTGATCTACTTCTCTCAGAATCATTTGTGCCCATCGATGACCTACCGCATACACAAGTATTTTTCTTGTTTATTACCTATCTCTCCCACTAGAATGGAAGCACCATGAGCAGAGGGATTTTTGTCTGTCTTGCTCCCTGTTGTATCCCAACAGTGCCTAATGGACAGTTGATGCTTTCAGTAGCATTATCCTGAAATTAGAGACAGCCATGGGGGCAAGTGGTTTATTTGAGAGATGATACCAGATACAAAAGTGAGGAAATGAGAGGAGTAAGGCAGGGGAGAAGGAAAAGCCAAAAAGGGGCACCTGGATGGCTCAGTCATTTAAGCATCTGCCTTTGGCTCAGGTCATGATCCCTGGTCCTAGGATCAAGCCCCGCATCGGGCTCGCTGCTCAGCGTGGAGTCTGCTTCTCCCTCTCCCACTCCCCCTGTTTGTGCTCTCTCTCTCTCAAATAAACAAATAAAAATCTTTAAAAAAGAAAAGAAAAATCAGCTAAAGAGAGGTTATCAAGGCCTTTGCTGGACGAAAGAAACTTTGAGAAGATTCTAGAAGCTTCTGTAAATGGTCCATACAGAGGACAGGAAATGGGTTCCTATCCCCCACTGGATGAGGGTTGTCCTATCCTCTGGGATATTAAGACCCTTGTACTTCCAGACTAAACCTCTGCTAGGACTGAGCTTTGAGGCAGAGAGCTGCAGAGGGGTGCTTTAGAAACTTGAGATGAGAACACTGTTTGCTCACAACTGCCCAGTCCAAACCCAGCTAGAGCCAGAGGTGGGATATGTAGCTGTGGTGAAGGGCACCAAAAGCATCTGCCTTAAGAGGCATTAAGCAAGTATCTTTTTGTGAATAAATGGATTCTCCTTAATGCAGATATGCATTTGCATTAGCAGGAAAAGTGGGGTCCAGGCCCATCTTGCTTTAGAAGTGGTCTAGAGTTATTAGTACCCTCTGACCCATTAAGAAGGAAGACTCGTTACTATGGTCATGGAGTTCAGACCCCTTTTAACTTTTTATTTTCCCAGAGGATCTTCTGTAACATATCCCTGCTCAGAATCCCATTCCTAGGGGTGAAGTGGCTACAACTTTATTGCAAGTTATGCTCTTCTTCCAGCTTCTGATAATCCTTGTCACTGTTGGCTTCTCCTTATGGCATTTTTACTCTGGTGTCTTGGCCACTCCTTCTCTGGTTCTTTACCAGCCTCCTCTTCTCCACTCACCTTCTTGCTCTCGCTCCTCAGGATGTGCCTATTCTGCCTGCCCTCGTAGGCACTCCCTAGGACTCCCAGGCTGGCAGACACCACCACCCCCCAAAGACTCTGGTCCACACCTCCAGTGCCTCTCTGTCCTGAGCTCAGGGCTCATTCTCAACCTGCTCCTGGACCATCCATGCACCAGCAATGAGCTCAGTCTTATGTTAGACTCATTACCTCCCTCACCCGCATGCCGCAAACCTGCCCTCACACCGGAATTCTCGGTCTTGAGTAGCACTCCCACCCCCCACCCCACCCCCGTCTCACAACAGGGAGCCTCAAGGTCAGCCTCAGTCAACTAGTTTCATTGCCTTTCCAGGCTTCTCAGACACCAAGAGGTTAATAGTGGCTGTCTTGGGATGATGGAATTTTTCTTCTTCTCTCTCCTTTTACTGATTTTCTGAATTATCTCTAATGAACACATTACTTTCATAATGTTCAGTATGTTTTGTAATAACTAACAGGCTTCATAATGCATTATAATCCTCAATGTAAATCTATCTTGATCCCTCCTGGTCCTCCTAACAGATCCTGACTTACAGCATCTCCCCGCTTGGAACACCTTGCACATCACAACCAGACTCATCTTTCTAAAATCAGAGCCTCATTCCTTTACTCCCCCTCAGCAAAACATTTCTCTGGGGGCACCTGGGTGGCTCAATAGGTTGAGCGATTGACTCTTGATCTCGGCTCAGGTCATGATGTCAGGGTCCTGGGCGGGGTCCCCTGCCCAGGCTCTACACTCAGCGTGGAGTCCGCTTGAGGACTCTCTCTCTCCCTCTCCCTTTGCCCCTACCCCCCTCCACTGCACTTGCTGTGCACTTTCTCTCTCTCTCTCAAATAAATAAATCTTTCTTAAAAAAAAAACAACACATTTCTCTGGGATCATCCCCCACCTCCTCCACCCTGAAAGTCCCCCCAGTACATCAGAATCACCAGGGGGGTGTCTGTTAACTTGTTTTTTCTGCTCCCCCATTATATTGTCACCATTGTTCATACTACATCTCCAATGCCTGGCACAAAGCAAGTGTTCAATAAATACATATTAATTAAATGGATGGAAGGAAGGGCATTAAGTCACTGGCTTACCATAGGGAAATTCTATAGCAGTGCTTCTCGAAGGGTGGTCAGGGGCCCACCAGCAGGTGCCTCATTGGGGAACTTGTTAGAAATGCAGCTTCTTGGGCCCCACTTCAGAATCAAAAACTCTGGAGGGGTTTGAACAAGCCGTTTAGGTGATTCCGTCTTATAACAAGTTTATGTTCCCAGAAATGTCTTAGCCACAGTCACAAATCAAACTGGTTTCTCAAACTGAACTGCACAACCCTTAGCAGCCTCGTGGGAAAACCACTGGAAAACATTTTATCTGCAGCTGTTTCAGAAATGTTGCCTGTTGGTTGCAGAAAAACAGCAGCCTCTAGAGTTTAGAAAAGGGGATGCAACCAGAAGTGTCTCCCCGCCAAGCTCCCCCAGCCAACCCCCCCACGCCGACCCCCACCCCCTCAAGAGTCCTCGCGGTCCGGCCATCTCGGGACCCCCACTGCTGAGTACAGGTGCCAGTTTTCAAAGAAGCACTTCCAAATGCTTCTTGAGGGAAAGGAGGGGAGGAATGAGGGTTCCGGGACGGGAGGAGGGATGGATGCGACCCGGAGGTCTCGGGCAGGGAGGCTCAGTGCGCGAGGCAGCCAGGGCCAGGCGGTGGATCCTCGGCTAGGCTCAGCTCTTCGCGCCTCGGTTTGCCGTCTGTGAAATGGGATTGCCAGTGCCTTTTCGCGGAGACGCGGCGAACTCGAGCACCCACCCAAACGGCCTCAGGGCCGAGGCGGCTTTGGCCACCACGGCGCCCTGGCACGGGTCACCTGGCTCGGGAGCCAGGGGCGCGATGGCATTGGGAAGGACGCAGGACGGCCTCCGCGCCTCCCCTGCCCGCTGCGGGCGGTGAGTGACCAGGGCGAGGTCCTCAAGCCGAAGCCGAGCAGCGGGCGCTGGAGCGGGGATCCGGCCTGGGTGTGAATGCTCCCCGACTGGAGGCAGGTGGGAGGGGCGGATGCCGCTGCCGGAGGGGAACACCGAGAGAGGGCTCTTTGGGACACTCGCTGGCGCCACTTGGCGACCAGGAGCCGCGCGCGCCGCGAGCAGGAGTAATTTGGCCCCGAGGAAAACACAGCCCTTTCCCAAACTCTGAGCAAAGTCCTGGGGTGTCATCCTCACTTTACAGCTGCGTGAACAGAGGCCCGGGGTTTCCAAGAACCAGCTGCGGCCGGAGCCCTTTCGCTGACCCGGGAACACCTGCCCTCGGAATCCTGGAGAACCTCCAGGGCTTTTCATGGGGCGGAGCAGAAAGTGAAGACACCTCCCTCCCCCAGGAAGCCCACTCACTGGTCAAAAAAAACCAGAGCTGCTTGGGATGCTCCGAGGGGCGCTAACACCCCCTCCAGCTCCGAATTACACTTTGCTGAAACCCCGCCCCCCGCCCTGCTCCGGGTCTCCTTTCCGGCCCCTCCGGTCCCCAAAGCGGACTAAACTTGGGCAGCTTCTCCAACCTGAAGGATATTCCCGACACCCAGGTTTCCCACCCTGGAATGGGAGAGGGAGAGGGACAGAGTTGGGAGAGGAAGCTCCTCCGACAGAGAGGGGGGGCTGGGCACGGGACACCCCTCCTGCGAGGGGTTAACCCAGCTCCAGTGGGCCGTTGCCTCCTCTCTCCCAGGAGCCACTTCAATCGGTTGTCGTCCCAGTGGCCGCCCTCTGAGCACGTGTTGCTGCCGGTCTGCGTCAACGCTGGGTAAACAGATGACTGGCTGACAGCACCGGGAGGGGCTATTTAAGAGACAGCGTCCTGCCTGCCCCCTGAACTTGGCTCAGCTCCCCCTCCACTCCCGTCGAAACGCACGCAAAGCCCGCTGCGTCCTACTCTGAAGGTAGGTTCCCCGCATTCCCGCGGGGGATCCAAGTGTCAAGTTGGCTTGAGAATGCTGTCTTCAGTTTTGTGCCCCTTCCATTTTATTTATCCGTTTTCTGCGTCTTCTTCCCAGCTCGAAAGACATTTCTTGAAGTCAGTAACAGGGAGGTTTGGGTGGGTAGAGCTGCTTAGGAGACTTCAAAGCGCCTTTGTTCTCGTCCGCACGCAATGCTGGACTATCTATTTGCTAGGATTAGCATGCAGTTTGGGATTAGCTTGATGTTACACAGAGGTGCAGCGTACTTTGCAATCTCTTCAAATAAACTATCAAGAGGTTTTAAGATTTAAATTCATTTTCTAAAAATTGCAGAAAAATTCCAGGCTTTGGGGATAGAAACGTGCGGCTGTCGTATCTGCTGGTGCATCTAAAAGGCTGCGGCGCTTTGCCAAGGACAGAAGACTGAGCGCATACTTCTGACAACATTTTTTATGAAGATTTATTTATTTTAGCATACTTCTGATTTTTAAAAAAGCCCTTCCTGTGTTCTGCATAGTAGTTTATTGCCAATTCCCATATACACCTTAAAGAAACTTTCTAAATATGGCTTTTGTTTTTTGTTCCCTCATTTTAAGCTGTGCTTCTTTTTTTTTTTTTTTTTTTCACCCTTTATTTCCCCCATTGAAAGCTTCTTAGCTATCAAGGATCTCGCTTCTCCCACGGTGTCTTGTCTTGAGATTATTTTCCCAGCTTTAATCTCTTGCTTTTCCAGTTAGAAGACAGACGTTCTAACCACACTTTCTGAAACGAATGGAAAACAGAAGACATTTCTTCTGCTAGCCAGGGCAGAAGACAGGGTCTCTGTCCGCTTCCCCGGGCACGGGGTGTGGTTCACCCAAAAGACAAACGGGGTGTGCCCGGACACGCGCGCTGTGGCCACCTGGCTCACGTCGGCGCCTGGCGAGCCCTTGTGTGTGCACCAGTGTGGCGGACCTGGGGCCCCGCGCGTTTGGACTGAGCCCCCTTTTCCGTACCCCGGCTGCCCCGAGCCTCCACGAGAGCCCGCGATCCGCCCACCTTTTCGCTCACGTCCCCTCGCCTTTGCTCTCCGCAGCCATGAACGGCGGCGTGTGCCTGTGCGTGCTGCTGGCGGTCCTGGCGGCCGGCGCCCTGGCGCAGCCGGTCCCTTCGGCGGACCCGGTGGGCCCAGGGGCGCAGCAGGAGGAAGAGGCGCCCCGGAGGCAGCTGAGGGCAGTGCAGAAGGTGGACGACGAGCCCCGAGCGCACCTGGGCGCGCTGCTGGCCAGGTACATCCAGCAGGCCCGGAAAGGTACGGATGCTCTTTCATCTGTAGGGACCTTATTCCTCACTCCGACCCCCCGCGGGCCTCCCAATCCTGACCCTCCTCCCTAGCGTCTGGCTGATGGAGGCGGGTAACCCCGGGGAAGGAAACACAAGGCGACGCGTTAAGCTGAAAGGTTTTTCACTTTCTTCCCTCACCCCCACCCCCCTGCCCCACGAATTGCACTGCGCCGGACAGTACGATTTTCTGGACGTCCTTTGTAGCAAACTGAGAGCGAGGGTGGAGGATTTAATTAATTAAGGAAAACCTTTTTTAAAAAGCTTTCTTGAAACTAGTTTTTGGCACATGTTGCTGTTTAAGTTCAACGCCATATTATGAAGACATGAAAAGATAATTACCGAGCAAATTACGGACTCTAAAAGGGTTTGCAGATCTACTAAATACCCAATACTGTAAATGCAGAGGAACCAGGAGCCACTCAGACAGTGACACTTGGAAACCCCTAGCAGAAAGGGATCGATGCTGAGAAAGCTCTTGAGTTCAGACTACAACAGTTGAAAAAGCAGTGACAATGTGTCAGTTTTCACCAAAGAACCTAACAGGAGGAAAGAATCAGTAGCAGTTTTGAGTTGTCCTTGGCAGTAATTTAAAATGATTACTCAAGAGACCTGTTTGTTTTTATTTTGCTGTTGGAGACATGGTCCCAATTGCAGCAGTAGCGTGCAAGCCAGGTTTCTCAGCATCAGAAGGCTGTCTCCAGGAATAAGGTGACTGAGTGGCTCACTAGCTGGGTGCCATACTGACAGCCTATCCCTTTCCTGGGCCTGTCTCACCTGTAAAGCAGGGATGAGGCTAGAGTTCTGCGAGTCCCTTCTAGCTCTTTGTGAGATTCAGAGGGAGGCTCATGCATCTGTAGGGTCCTTAGGAACCATGATTGGGACTGGGGCAGTTTTTTTCTACCAGCTTGATCCACAGGGACACTGATGGTGAACACACGAGCCGTGGGGCAGTGTGCTAAACTGGACCAACGCAGCTGGACAGTAAACCACAGAAAATGCTGCTGGGAAGGGTGGGGGGTGGGCTCCTTTCCCAGGAGGCTCTCTTACTCTCCAATCTGTCAGGGCCTGGATTTGAACCTTAAGCTCATGGCTTGACTAGACAAGGAGGAAACGATGGGCTTGGCTTTCCAGAGTCTCTGATGGTTTCATATGAAGGTAAGATCAGAACTTTTTTGACCAGGGAAATTCAGAAGGAAACAACAACAACAGAAGATGATTTGTTATATTTTGTCCTCTCTTTGGAAATTGTCCCAGCTACCATCTTCTGTTTTGCTCTCTGGCTAATTAAATTGAGAGATGTGGAAATATTAGTCAGATGACAGAAAAATCTGAAAACTTTTTGAGTCCCTATTGATTGTCTGTCTCAAAGTAATTTAATATCTGTCCTTGGATGTAGATTGAATTTCAGCCAGACCAGTCTGAAATATCACAGGTTTTTCATTGAGCCATAATCTGGAACCACCTCCCCACCTTCAGGAAAGAGCCACCAGAAACAGGTCTGGGAAAGAAGCCAGTTACCAAACTCTTTCCCTAGAACGGACACTTGACATGGCATTACGCTACAAATCTTAGCTGGCAGTTTCTTCCTAGCATCCCTTGTCAGCCACCTTCTCCCGTTGCCTTTAGAATGTTGTGCCAAACAAGCCCACGTGGGAATGGCAGCCTTAGGTGGAAAACAATCACACTCTTCTCTTTGACAAATATGAACCAGGAATAAATATTTATACCTGTACAGTTTCTTTGACTATTTTACATATTTTGAGATCATACTGGCTAATCTACCCCTCTATCGTACTTAGGCTTAAAGATTCTAAACATGCTCATGTACTCTTTGAGGAGTGCTCAAGAGTTTATCATCAGGAACTGTCTGCAGGGCTTTCAGGGATTGAGGGGAAGCAGGTCTGTTGGGGGCAGGGGACATCTAACATACACCTGCCCCATGCCCAGCGAAGCTCTAATGATACATCTGTAACATCGGTAGGGTCTGCTAGTCCTCCCAGAAGCCCTGCTTAGTAAATTCCGTTAGCCTCCCTTTGTCAGTGTGGCAGCCGGGGAGAATGTATAACCTACATGACTTTGCACATCTCACCGACTGTTCAAAACCCTGCCTTCTCCAGAAGGCCTGGGAGCCATTCAGTTTCCCAGCTGTACTGACCATTTGGGGTTTTAAAGTTTAAAGGAGCCAGGCTCTTCGATTCAATTCTGTAAACCAGTAGTAGTTCCTACTTTGTGTTGCACTGGGGAAGTGAGTGAGGACCCTGGTAAATGCATACACTGCATGTGGAATGGCGAAATTGAGGTGTGTAACCAGCACAGCCACCAGGGCTGAAAACGTGGTGCCCTCACCGCCCCCCCCCCATACACACACACACAACCCAGGCTGCTTGCACACATCGAAGCTGCCACTTTGCCTTCATTAACTGGAACTTGGGGCTGTGCCCAGCCTTTGGTGGGGGCATTCATCAGCAGCAGGAAGAAGGATGGGCCATATTTCCATAACTGTGTACAACTAACTGGATCCGCAAGGTTTTTTTGAATGCAATGACTAATATTTCACCTGAAAAATGTTGAACCGTTCAATGCCAGGTCTGTTTGCCTTTTGCATAGGCTGGAGATACCTGCAAAGGGGTTGGAATGTGCTGGATTGACTCTTGATTCCAAGGCTGGGAAAGGATTGAGGTGGGGTTGGGGGGTGAAGAACGGTTGGGGACATTGCTCTGTATAATTGTTCTGGTTTTTAATGTAGCTAGCTTTACTCGGTCATCCAGTAAGACAGAGAAGCTGCTCCTGTCAGGTCATTTATCAACAAATAAGCTATGGTCTGACTCTTTGCAGCCTGTGGGCAAGAGTTGGCAAGGGCAGCCTCATACAGTAGGGCTGGATGCCAGCATCACAAACAGTGGGGACACAGTGGCCCCATGGAGTGATCTCCCACCATGTTGCTCTTAGAGTTGCCTGGGCTTTGCCCTTCGAGGTCCCTGAGGGACATGTCTTGTCTCTTAGCTTGCACAGAAAAAGCCACTATACAGATTTCTTATCCAGAAAGCCACTGTCTGTGATCTGTGGGCTAAGACTATGTCACATGTCTCTAAAGGAACTGCTTCTTCATGTCCCTGCTCCCTCAATGTGAATGACACATGAGAACCATCCTGTTCCTGAGGACTTCACTCCCATCCCCAAAGGCCCATTGCTCATTCAGTTATTGCATTTTAGTCAAAAGGGATAAATGGTGTGCTTGGTTGGCTCAATCATTAAGCGTCTGCCTTCAGCTCACGTCATGATTCCAGAGTCCTGGGATCGAGCCCCGCATCGGGCTCCCTGCTCAGCGGGAAGCCTGCTTCTCCCTTTCCCACTCCCCCTGCTTGTGTTCCCTCTCTCGCTGTGTCTCTTTCTTTCAAATAAATAAATAAAATCTTTAATAAAAAAAAGGAATAAATGAAATAACCTCCTTATTACTTCTCTGCCCACTCTTCTTTGAGTGTTACTGAAGTAAGATTTTACTCTAACAGTGTGCCTTTTTCTCAGTATCATTTTTTAAAAAGAAGGTAGCTTTCAAATTAATTTCTAAACAGTATTTGTCTAGCAGTGCGACTTGACCCCATTTTTTTTTAAACCATTCTAACATCAAAATTTTGTAATTGTGTTACCTTAACAAGAGTACTCAGGTATGCTGGGGATCTTGAGGGGCAAACTTCAGCAACGGGTAAGTACCAAGGAAATTCTTGCTTGGCATCTGCTGAGGGCCAGCTACATAAGAGAAAACACCCCTAGGAGTAGGGAAATTGAGGCAGGTCCCATAGTCAGTGAATCCACTTAAATCCTTACAGATTGAAAGCCATACCCATCGCTAATAAATATTACCCTCTCTTTTTACCCAGACCTGGGTCCTTCACTTAGATTTTGGTCCAGCAATCCCACTACTTGATGGCTCTTTGATACCTTTAAGAAGGTGCCTGTTACGTAGTGTCTGGCTTTTCTCATTGTTCTCCTTTACAGATTGAATTAGCGATGCTCTTCAATATAATGGCCTTGTTTTCTTTCCCCTGCCCCTTGTAGCTCCGTCTGGCCGAATGTCTGTCATTAAGAACCTGCAGAGCCTGGACCCCAGTCACAGGATAAGCGACCGGGACTACATGGGCTGGATGGATTTTGGCCGGCGCAGTGCTGAGGAGTATGAGTACCCCTCCTAAGGGACCCCGCCTTTGTCAGCATGCCAGGAAGCGACCTCCTGGCTCAGATGAGGCAGAATAAGAAAGCAATCACACTCATAACTCATTGTCTCTGAAGTTTGACATTTTAAGTATCTATTTATTAAGTTTTCAGTGAGAAAAATATGTCTGTAAGATTGTCCAGGGCAACTTCACGCCTCACCAGACTTGTACGAATGGAAGACAAAACATTTTCCTCGTCTGTGACGCCTGGTCCTAAAGTGTTGCTATGCTATTAAAATGATTTCATTCTGCCCCCTTGTTCCCTGTGTCTATCGAGCACAAAGGGCTCCATTTAATCCTCAGGACCTTCAAGGAGGGAAGCCTGATACTTGGATTTTGCCCAAGGACAAATCCCTGCAGTAGATGATTGCAGAGAAGGCTTGAGAAATGAGGGTCGGGCATCAGGCTAACTTCTCTGCAGCTGTGCATAGTGGCAGTGAAAGGACCTTCTGGGTCAGCTCCATGGCCCAGCCCTGGCCATCCTGGGCCTGGGGCCCCAGCGGGGCTCCCCTGCAAAAATAGAACGTGTCCTGCTTGTAGGGAGCACTCATTTGTCTGGGTAAAGACCAGAAAGGCAGCTTGGGATGGAGCCTTCCATCCGCGCATCCCCACAGGATACCAACCCCATCCCACACCAGGATTTCCTTGCAGTTCCCTTGGCCTTTAAACAAATTATGAGGCAATGCCAGTCGGTGCTTTCACATCCCTTGGATCTCTCCATGGCCCCGTGGTACAGAGGTTATTGTCCTCTTATAGATGGGGAAACAGGCCCTGAGAAGTGGAAGTGACGGGCCCACAGTTCCCCAGCTAACGAGATTCACAGACTTGATCGCTCCCAGGTAGTGTGACCTCCATCACCCCAGCCTTTCCAGATTCCGGAGTGCATATGAATCACCAGGGAATCTTGTAACCCACACATTCGGATTCAGCAAGTCTGGCCTTGGGCCTGAGCAAGCTCCCGGGTGATACCAGCATGGTAGAGCCTGGACCACACTTGGGTGGCAGTGGTCTAGAGAGGAGCCTGTGATTACAATCCCCTGGGTCTCACCATATCTCAGAGACATATTTCAGGGCATGTTGGGTGATTCTGGTAGCTATTCGGAGCAGAAGCTCTCCTTCCTTGGGCCAATCCCTCCGTTGGGTCTCTGTAGGGGTCCGTAAAAGAAACTATTTCAAGGGGACACCTGGAGATAATCTGACACCAGCCACCCACAGTGTAGCCTTGTCATGCCTCCTGGCCAAGGCTTCCAGGAATTTCAAGTTTTTATCCAACAAAGGCCCCAGGTGGCCTAATGCAGCCGGACATGCAGCCCCAAAGGAACAGACGTTGGAAAGAATGTTGGCAAATCTATAACCGGTCCTGGACGGGCCATCCTTGACCCAGAGCTACGCAGCAGACCCTTAGTGCCAGCTTCCTTGGTGGTAGAAAGACGATGCCAGGAAAGTCCTCAGAAGAAGAGGACTTGGCAATTCTTTAACTTGAACTGAAGTCAGCATTCAGTGTAAAACAGACTCTGAAGAGACAACACATTATACTGTTCCCTCGTGAGGTCATTACCTCATTCAGTCCCTACAGTTTGGTCTCAAAGACTGCTTCGTATCTCAGGGGTCCAAGCCTGGCCAAATGCCCAGATGCATATGTTTTTAGTGCAGAACACACACATCTTGTAAAAAACACTGTTTTTGTTCTGGGTGTGCAGGGGATCTTGGGTATAGATGGGAATGAGTGTGTGTGTGTGTGTGTGTGTGTGTGTGTGTGTGTGTGTGTGTGTGTGTTGGGATGGGGGACGGTGAAAGACTTGGAATTTAATATGAAATGAGCTATGGGGAATGGGTGACAAAGGTCTGATCTGAATTAGTAATTTGTAAATCATCAGGGAAGTGGATGGTAAAATATCATTTTCAAAGAAAAGACATGAGCCATAGAAATATAAATGAACACACATCAAAGATGTCATTTTACTCATTAATAAAGAGACCAGTAAGATGTCATATCATTGCAAAGGAGAATCTGAAGGACAGACACATTGAGGCAGTCAAGAATGCCAAAATGAATTTGCTGATAGACACAAAACTGGGTTGTATCTTTAGGCCAATAAAATGCAATGTTTGGAAAAACCTGTTATCCAGGACAGAAAATGGTTGTATTTTTCGGGGACAATATTCACTGATGTTTCTATGGACTAGAATTATTTGAGGGACTGCCAGTTTTCTATGGCTTACAAAGTAGCCCAGTCAGAAACACAGACCTCAACAGCATGGGATCCATGCCCAGCGTCCCACTGAAAGGACACCCACTAATCCCCTTTGCTCATTTCAAAGTCTTTCACAGTTCCTCCTAATGCAGGAAAGGGAAAGGACATTTTCTGGCCTCCTCTGGGCTGCAGGACTCTGTACAAGGAGTCTCGTGAGCAGGAGCTCAGGATGCTGTCCCAATCCTGCAAGCCTTCTTAAGATTCTCTCTCTCTCTCCCTCCCTCCCTCTCTCTCTAAAAATAAAATATACCCCACCCCAAACACACACACACACACACACACACACACACACACACACACACACACACACACAGGTCCAGCCCTACTTCTTTTGCTGTAAGTTAAAATCCAGAAAGAATAGAGCAATTTCAAAGAAGGAAAAAGAAGAATGTTGATGGGTTTTGTTGCATTTACTCAAAATATCAAAGAAGTGGAAACAATCTAAATGATCCACAGTGAGAGAGTTGTTAAAGAAATGAATGCACAACCAGCTAGTGGACTACTAAGCAGTTATTTAATGAGAATCGAGATGGTGTAGGAACATGGAAAATGACTATGATCCATGCAAAGTGAAAAGGTCCTCTGACCTCATTAGGTTTATTTTCCTTTTAATATGAAGATAATCAGGTGAGGGTCACAGGAGCACAGGTATTTTTCTTCATCTTCTCCAAACTTCTGTACTCTTTGTAGATCATCCTTATAATAACTATAGCTCATGTTTTCCAGGTTGTGCCAGTCTACAGAGAGACACAGAGTCAGAAGAAAAGCCATAAAATTAGTTCTTCAGCCATCTTGACCAAGAAAACACCCCCACCTCTCCCCAGATGATTTTGACAATCACTTGTGTAGCTACCCACGGCATCTGCCATTTTGCAGTTCCTCGGCTCCTACTCATTAAAGGCCTTTAAGCTCCCTGAGGATGTCACCTCTGCTGGTGGAGATTAAGAGTATTCCGGCAGCTGTGCCCACCCCCAGGTTCAGGCCCACTGTCTAGAGTCTTCTGGTACCTTCTGTCCTCAGAGTGGGACCCTAGTCCACACTGGTACCATTTTGTTCTCACTGGGTCTCAACAGTTCTCTGTGGGACCTGGATGCCAGTTATCATCAAATTCAGCAGTTTCCCCAGCCAGGTGGGTGTACTGCCTCCCCTGAGTGTGCAAGTCCTTTATTCTACTCAGTTTTCAGAAACATCATTGGCCCTGAATGTCACTTTGTATATTGAAGTCTCTGCATTTACTTTGTAAATTGAAAAATGATAGCATGAGTCACGTGGGCAGTCCATTCTTTACACCTGCTGGCTACGTTCGGTTCAGCAGGGTAGGGATGATGCAGGGGGGCCATGAGCACAGGTGCTGGGGTGGAACCAGAACATCACCCTTCTTTCGAAAGAACTTTATCCATTCTTCTACAGCAGGTCTGCTGGCTATGAATTCCCTTAGTTTTCCTTCATTGGAGAACATATTTATTTCACCTTCCTTCCTGAGGGATGTTTTCACTGGATTTAGAATTCCAGGTTGACAGTTCTTTTCTTTTGTACCTTCAAAATACTTCATCACTTCTCAAGGCTACCATGGTTTCTGCTGAGAAACCTGCAGTATTAAATCATGACTCGCCTACAGATAATGAGTCATTTTTCTCTGGCTGTTTTCAAGGTATCTTCTTTGTCTTAAGATCTCAACAGTTTGTTTACAATGTCTTCGGGTGCATATTTCTTTCAGTTTATCCTGTTTGGGATTTGTTCAGCTTCTTGAATGTGTAAGTTTATAACCTTTACCAAACTTGGGGAAGTTTTCAATCATGATTTCTTCAAATATTTTTCCAGCATCACACTCTTTATTTTCTCCTGGGATTTTGCTGCAACAAACATTCAACCTTTTGTTGCCCCACGTGTCCCAGAGGCTCTGTTCATTTTTTTCCCCTGTGGTTTACAATGGATAATTTCTATTTATCAATCTTCTGGTTCACACATTCTCTGTCATTTCCATTCTGCTAATGAGTCCCATCCCCTGAGTTTCTTAGCATGGTTTTTGTATTTTTCAGCTCTAAAATTGCCGTGGATATCTTCCATTTCCTTGTGAAGATTTTCTATTTTAACAATTATTTCAAGGAGGTTTGCAATTGCTTACTTGAGCACTTTTAGAACAGCTGGCTTGAAAGTCTTCGATAATTCCAACATCTGTGAAATCTCATCCTTGGTGTCTGTTAATTGTCTTTTCTGAGGAAGGTTGAAAATTTTATGGTCCTCTGTATGTTCAGTAATTTTGGATTGTGTCCTGTGGACAATTTGAATATTACATTATGAGACTCTGGATGTTGTTTAAGTCTTACCAAAAATGTTGATTTTTTTTGCTTTAGCAGGTGCAACCTGGTTAGATTCAGTCTGCAAGTTCCGGTCCCCCTGCTGTGGGCTGTGGTTCCAATGACAGTTCAGCTTTTCAATGAAGCTATACTGCTCTTTGGCTCCATTTCAGGCGTGCACCATGGTGGGACCTGGGTGGTGCTCTATGCATCACTTTAGTTGTCAAAATCTTCAGTATGCTAATTAGGACCTGATCCAGACATACATGGCTCAGAAGCTCATAAACAATGATACAGAGTCATTTTCCTGAGCTCCTCCCTCTCTGCAATCTCCCCTGCTCTTTTCAGTTCCCTGGTGCCCCCCTTTTGGGTCCTCCACTCAGAAATTCAGGGCTCTAGTACCCTGTTCTGCCACGCGCTTCCACATCTGAACCCATATTCAGGTCCCAAGGGCAGGAGAACAGAGAGAGAGAGAAAAAAAGCCATGGGGGCTGGCCTCACCCTCTTGGGATCACCGTTCCTCTCTGTGAAGAGCAAGTTTCCCCTTCCTTAGGGTTTTGGCCCTACCACATTACTGACAGTCACCACTGCACTGTGGGTCTGCCTGGGCGCCGTGGCATGAGAGAGCAGAGAAAGAGGAGAAAGAGAAAACCAGGGACTGCCCATGCTCTTTGGGCATTAAGAGCTCCCTTTTTCATTCCTCAAGCCAGAATGAAAGGGCATCTCCTGGAGCTATCTGGGCCCTAGACCCCGCTTCCAGTGTCCGGTGCGTTAAGCTTAAGAAAGGCACCACCAAAGCCTTCAGGACTTTCCCTCTGCCTTCTCTCAGCCTGCCAGAGTCTGGCATTTCCTGCTGGAACTGTAGGATCTTGATGTGATATCACCTCAAGATGTGTTGAAGATTTAAAACCCAGTCATTACTAGCATCAGACTATTCCCTAAGAAGGGGTGGCTTGCTTTATTATCTTAATTTTGAATTGTTTAATATGACTCCCAAGAGGCTTCTGGTTTGGAAAATCTCAAGAGAGGACAAGTATTGCTGACATGTGGAATGCTACATCTAACCAAGCTCCAAGACTAGCACCTTTTCTACCTTTTCCTTTTTACGGCTCACATGCTGGTCTGGGCAAATAGAAGCAGGCATACTTGGCAGTAGCTGGAGCCTTACTTGCCCAAACACCTCTAGACTGCAGCCAGAATGACTTCCATGGGTTGGATCTTTCTCTAAGTTCCGTTTTGGAAAGGATTCAACTGCTCTCTTGTGTCAACTCGGGTGGACTGTTACAAACCCTTCACTGGCTTAACATGCATGGAAATGTGCTTGTGTGCCAGGCACTGTGTTGATGTAGTAGGTACAGAACCCAGCCAGGTGGGAGATTCAGAAAATCATGGTGCAATGCACAGGAACTGACAGGTAATAGGTAGAGGCTGGAAGAAAGCAGGGCAGCTGAATTAAGGAGCCAGCCAGGCAGGCAGCTGCCCGAGGATGCCAGTCTCTAAGTGACATCAAACCACCACTGAGGCAGGTTGGAAACCCCTGTGTCAGTAAAGTTCTTCATGCTTAATAGTTTGCCTAACTGGACAAAGGAGGTTGGCTTCACCTCTACAGAGGACAACAGCGCCCCCAAGTGGACAATTAAAAAAAACCACACTCCTCTGGGTGCCAAGCTTCTGGGCAAAGAAACAGCTGTGCCCATGTTGAAATCTGCAGAATCAGGCCCATTTAACCTGCTGGTTATCCCACCTAGTCGGCTGAGATTTTAAAACCAGAGAATTCAGGATATGGGACTATTTTCTGAGAATGGGTGGTTTCTTTTATTATTTTCATTTTGAACCTTTAATAGGGCTGCCAAAAGTCTCTTGGGTTTGGAAAATCACCCGATGAAACTGAAGAGAGAAGAACCACTGGCAGGCGAAATGCTTTTTGTAGAATTAAAACCAAGAAAAACAAACTCTCATATATTGTGAAGGCAACTTGGTAACTATGGTTACCTCTAATTAGCAAGCACCTTATGCTTCCCAGATTTGAGCGGAGGAAAATTGGAAAGGGAAAACAATTCCAAATAAGTAAACATGTTAATTTTCCATCGAGTGCACGTATTCTTGTATCTTTAACATAAAGGAGGAGATATAGGATTTTGAAGCTTCCCCTTCCCCTTCTGTGTCTGTCCTTGCATAATGAGGGCTCATAAGCCCAAACTGGGGTCAAGGATGTCTCCTTGCAGGGGGTGGCACCAGAAGCCAGGGTGAAGGACAGGCAGCTCACCGCTGAGTCAGACCTATGCAGGGGCTCTAACTGTGGCTGAAGTGGGGTGAATGTATACAGGATCCAAATTAACTCCTCCTGTTCTGTGCTGGACCCCGGGGAGCGGTTGAATCTGGCCGCGGTCCCCATCAGGAGTGACCAGCAGGGGGTCTGTAACGACTTGGACTTGAACTTGAACAGAGAGGGAAGCCCCCAAAGAAGGTGTTCTGAGAGGAGGAAGGACAACACAAAAACATACCCACATTTAAAGGGAGAAGAAAGGTGGACGACCCACTCCACATACCTCACCAGAGCTGACTATCTGACCCAGTGTCCAGCTGAATTCGGGCTGGGGTAAATTTCTCTCAGGAGAGAGGAAGTTCCTGTCTGTGAGGGATTTCTCCACACCAAGGGAGAAAGATTTCAGCTGCAATTAATGAAGTCATAAGATGGGTTTCCAATGAACATGAGGCACAGCATGCAGAATAAAATTCTTATTCTCCTCTACTGTCTGGAGAAAAACTGTGGGCTTGGGATCTGCATAAGATGAACTTTGGTCCATGTGAGAAACCTCTGGAGTTGTTCGTTTATTTTTTTTCATCCTTTCATTGAAAAGCTATTTACTGAGATGACTGTGGTCCGAGCAGAGCACTGAGCACCAGGCGCGCCAGAACGAGACACATGGGCGCCGACATCAGGCATTCATGTTCTAGTCAGAGGTGAGAAATCAGACCCAAAGGCAAAGATTTAGGAATCATTTCCCCTTGGATACCTGATGGATACCTCAATCTCCATAAATCCAGACTTGGACTGATGACCTTCCCCCTTCAACCTTCTCCACCTAATGCCTGGATTCCAGCGCAGCTGATGGCAACTCCATCCGTCCAGTTGCTCAGGTGAAAACCCTTGCAGTAATCTTTGACTCCTCTTGCCTTCATGCCTTTCATCGAAAGCATCAGCAGATCTTGTTGGCTTTACTTCAAAAAGTATTTAGAAGCCACCCACTTTTTACAACTTCCACTGTCACCACCTTGCTCTGAGCCACGTTATCCTTCACCTGGATTGCTGAAACGGCCTGCTAACCGGTCTGGGCTTTTACCCTACAGTTTATATGCATAATTACAGCGATATGGGCAGATACTGAAACCAGTGGGCAAAGGGTTAACAGGACTAATCACAGCTGCAGACCAATAAGCACAGGTGCAACTTTTTACCCAGACCTTTTTCATTTGCCTTGAAATATCCCTGACTCTCCTCCTTCAGGGAGGCAGGTTGGAGTCTTGCCCTTCTGTCTCCTTGTTTGGCTGCCTCCCGAATAAACCCTTTCCTTGCTGCATACTCCATGTCTCAGTGATAGTTTTTGCTGTGCTTTAGGCAGAGGAACTTGGATTCAATTATAAATACGGCACGCCAGCCAGGAGCTCTTTGTCGGGGCTTTGTCGACCCCCAGCCAAGAACGGGATTCTCATAACCACTCCAGCTGGCTGCCTAGGCTCTCTGTCCCGGGACTGTCCCAGTGGCCCACCCCAGCTGGACTCCGCCAATCCGTGGCGCTTAATTTAACTCTTGTGGCAAGAAAATAGTTTTTGGATTCAGTTTGGACAGACATCTCTTGGCGAGCGTTCGGTGGGTGACAGCAGGTGAGCTGATTTCTTCCTCCCATTCAGCTGCCTCCAGATAGGGGGTTTGGGTTCTCTTAGCCTTTTTTCTTGCTTGCTTAAGAAAAGTTTGATTAGGAAGCCGTTTGATTCAGGTGGAGCTCTGACTTTTAGGGAGGCACTAGAAAGTAGGAAGCAATAGGTTCAGTTGATGACGCCCCAGCTTTTGAGGCGGTACCAATGCTCACAGAGGTATTCTGGGTTTCATTTGGTTTGTTTGTTGCTTCAGCTTTTGGTGTCTTTGAATAAAACTAGCTGTGTTCTAATTGGAAAATGGGAAATGACAATTTATCCCTACATGCTACCCTTCGGGTTGTATCCCCCCAAACTGGGCAATCTTTTTTCTTTTTTGCAACAGTGTTTGGCCACAATATTCATTAGGCTCTGGAGAAGAATGACCAGTTAATGGGTCCATAAGCTATAATACCATCTTACAATTAGATTTGTTTTGTAAAAGGGAGATATTTGGGAACTGAGCTTTTAAGATTTGCTTTGCATCCTGTTTGTGTATTTGCCCATGTATGTGGACATGTAAATGTGAGCTATTTTCTCTACCTCTGGATGGTATTGCTAAAATTCATGAAAGAGCTCTGTTTAGTTAAAAGTAAGCATTTATAAGAATTAGGCATTCTAATTCAAAGATAGAAACAACTGTTTTACAAGTTCACATGATCTGGGAAAATATTTGCTATGAAAGCTAAGCTGAGGTTGGTTTAATTAAAATGGAGATGCCTTTAGAATTATCAGCATTAAATATAAAACTTATTCTGCCCATGCCCATCTTATCTCCATTGTAAAATTTGTAGGAAAAGGGGGAAAAAAGCCCTTAGAACTTTGTCTAATGCCTTGTGAAGTTTTATGGGTATTCCAAGAACAAAGAAACAGGTATAAATAATTTTAATGTTAAGACTACTGAAAATAAGGGGAAAACCCTGTAAGCAAGGGAAGCGAGCCTGGTTATTTAAGAGCGAAACTTAGGACAAAATCTCAATGTAAAAAAGAAAGTTGAAGGTTTGTGAGAAGGGCATCTTTGGAAAGGAATTTTGTGCATGGTCCAGATGAAGATGATGGAAGCTAGTATGTTTAAAAAAAAAAAAAAAAAAAGGTGATCAGCACCTAGGGAAGAGAAGGGAGAATAAGCAAGGTCAGGCAGACATTGAGCAGTGATACAAGAGATGACTGTGGTCCGAGCAGAGCACTGAGCACTAGGCGCGCCAGAACGAGACACATGGGCGCCGACATCAGGCATTCATGTTCTAGTCAGAGGTGAGAAATCAGACCCAAAGGCAAAGATTTAGGAATCATTTCCCCTTGGATACCTGATGAATACCTCAATCTCCATAAATCCAGACTTGGACTGATGACCTTCAACAGAAAACTGATTCTCTGACAAGTTCCAAAATAACCTAAATTGGGACAAAATTTAGGGTTTTTAGAACAGTCATTGGATGTGGCTACCCACAAAGAGGGCATGTCTTTGACAAGGCAGCTATCTTCAGTCAAGGCAATCCCTGATGGCAGTGTCCTTATAGTTTAGGGTCCTTCGTTCCTGATGGGGATACTGGTCCACATCCCAGCACCCTCCCCAAGAACACAGGTCCATGGGGCACCCTGGAAGTCCTTGTCTCAATAAGTACATCAACATGGGAGTTAGGCAAGAAAGAGATGGGACTGCACACGTTTTTAAAAAGTTAGCCTGTTGGAATGAATGGGTTTTAGTATCAGACGTACATTGGTATAAGATTGGAATTTGGGTTTTCTCTGTTAAAATGACACTTTTCTTAGGTAATTGGTCTAAATTGTAAACAAAATTTATCTTTTAATCTGCCTAGAAAAACAAAGCTTCTATTAAAAGAGCTAAGTTTCAGGGGTACCTGGGTGGCTCAGTTGGAAGAGCATCTGACTCTTGATCTCGGGGTCATGAGTTTGAGCCCCACATTGGGTGTAGAGATTACATGAATGAATGAACAATGAACAAATAGAACTAAGTTTTGTTAACAACTATGTAACCCTCTGCATTTGGCTTTAGAATCTCTTGTTGCCGCCATGGCTAAATACATAATTTAGTAGTATTGTAATCTATAATCTTATTTAGACATGTGCTTCAACACCTGATGTTTCAGACAAATTTCTCAAAATTCAACTTCTAAATGAAGGCTTCTTGACTAATTACACTTGTTTATTTGGCATGTCAAATTACACAGGAAGCATTGTCAAATAAGTGCTAACAAACCCTCTTTATCACCCATGGGTGAATGCAAATGACTGTTCCAGGAATTATATAAAATTCCTAAGGTTTTGATATGTCCTGGCATAATGTCGTCACTTGTCCTTCTCATTATTGAAGTGTTGGTCACAGAATTTCCTTGTCAATTGCATTGTAATGACAAATACAGGTCTCTGATACCTTTAAGATCCTAAAACTAGAATTTCTGAAACTAATGGAAAGGCTGCATTCAAACAGACTCTTGTTTGAAACATTGCTGGTTCTCTAATGTTTGCTTTTCCAGGTTTAAAGCTATCACTTACAGAAATCTGGTAAAATACTCCTTTGTAAACAAATATGAAACCTTGTATCTTTTCTCCCTACCTGTTCCCTCTAGAATTCAGAAACTCTCAGTGAGTATTATATTTTTATGGCAATGTATTTATTTGCATAAGTTCAATAAGAGTCTGGTCTCCTTATGTCAGGACACAATTGGAAACACTGGTTATATTACCAAGTTTTTGGCTAGAATGTCCTATTTGAAAGAGAACCTGCATAGACTCGGATATGGTTAGACAGCTTTAAGGGGTAAGACTGCCTTTATGGAGCTAATGAAGCCCCATGGAAAAATCAGCCTCGTACCTTGCTCACAGGGTTCCCAGCAGCCTTACCAGGTGAGTAAAGAAGGTCACTTTCTGGCAGGTGCAGGAACCTCAGGATATTTTGGGGATCTCAGGCAGAGCAGTATCACAGGTGAAGTCTGTGACAAGTATTTGGCTTGCTTACTTAGCCTTAAGAGGCTGTTAAAAGTTCAATCTGAAATTCCAGCAAAACAGATTAAAAACCAACTAACCTATATGACCAATCACTTTTCTTTCTTTTTTTTTTAATTTAATTTATTTATTTGACAGAGAGA
Organism: Zalophus californianus; assembly: GCF_009762305.2. Classification (NCBI taxonomy): domain Eukaryota; kingdom Metazoa; phylum Chordata; class Mammalia; order Carnivora; family Otariidae; genus Zalophus; species Zalophus californianus. The sequence continues at coordinate 70,332,243 of NC_045595.1, read as the reverse complement.
GCACAAGCAGGGGGAGCGGCAGGCAGAGGGAGAAGCAGATTACCTGCTGAGGACTTGATCCCAGGATCCTGGGATCATGACTCAAACTGAAGATAGAAGCTTAACTAACTGAGCCACCCAGGTGCCTGACCAATCACTATTCTTGCTGTACTTACATAAACAATTAGGCCAAGTTTGTTAAAATTGGACTTATTTTACAAACAAATTAGCTTAATTTGGCTGTCTTTGGAAATGAGGGTGATTTTAGAGAAATTGTTTCAATAACACCTTTGTGGATGTTAGATTCTAGTTCTGATTGGCTGTCTTTGGAATGGATCCTAATTTTCTCAAATGTCTGGCTATGACTCTTCAAACTAAGGTTTCCAATTTTCTCCCATTCTCTTAACTTGAAATCAATGAGAACTAAAACCAACTTTTTCCTGAAACACTCCAAACGGAACCTGGACAACCTGAGATAAATTTCAGAAAAATTGTTATAATGGCCCCTGTTTCGACAAACTTCACATCTGTTGCTTCATAGGCCTCTCAAAGATCACTAGAGGCATATGGATAATTGAACAAGTTTATTTCAGCCATCCAGACTTGCTGGATCTGCCACTGGAAAATCCAGACCTTGAGATGTCACAGATGCAAGCAGTTTTATGGACCCAGAACAACAAAGAGCTGGATGCAGTGGTGACCCATCAGCTCTTGTCCATAGCCAATGACACCAGAAATGGGACTGTTTGCCCACGTGAGAACCAAAGTACAAAAATCTTGATAATGCAGAATGTTGGGTTTCAACCTGGAACTGAAGAGTATTTCTAAGTGAGTGCAGAAAGATTCCATTGCTATAACCTCAAACTTCTTTGCAGCAGGTCATAACTAGAATGGTCATTGTCCCAATTCCCTCTAGAATAAGGAATGACCGAAAGACAGTGGGGAGTGAAACCAGCAACGAAAGGGCTAACAGGGCTATTCACAGATGCAACTTTTTACCCAGACCATTTTTGTTTGCCTCTAAATATCCCTGACTCTCCCAGCTTCCCAGAAGTAAGGTGGATTTGAGGTTTGCCCTTCCATCTTCTCATTTGGCTGCCTCTCAAACCCTTTCCTTGCTACATACTTGATGTCTCAGTGATTGTCTCTGTGCATGGGACAGACAGACTTGCGTTCGGTTACAATCCTAGAGTCCTTGTTTCTGAACAGGTCATGAGGTTGTAGTTGGTAACCATGATTTCCTTCCTTCGCTAAGTATCCCACATTCCCTGCAAACCAAACAGGCATGGCCACTGGTGATGGTTCTGATCATTTCCCAGTGAAATTTTGCATTATTCCCACTGAGTAAAGAATTTTGACCAGCTGAGGACAAAAGGAACATGAAGTAGGTGGTGGAGGAATGAGGTTCTAATTACCAACCAGAAACAAGGGCTACCGTGGTGGCTTTTTCAACAGACAGAATATAGAGAATTAAACAGGTGTCGGAAGACTGAAAAAGCAGAAGGGAACATGGGATAACCTAGTGATATTAACAGCAGGAGGCAGAGCCCCACCTCTGCAGGGCTGGGGGGACAAAGGGCAGAGGTTGGGACTCACTCAATTTAGAAGCTTGGAGAAGTGGTGATAAGGAAGTGGAACCCAGACTTCAAAGGAGAGCATGTTACTTTGCTATTATCACAGAGCAGGGTGTGTGTGTGTGTGTGTGTGTGTGTGTGTGTGTGTGTGCATGCGCACGCATGCACACGAGAGAAAGAAAAGGAGAGTGAGTGATGAAGTTGGTTCTGGGAATGAGGAAAAAGACTGAACTGTAACCAGCTGCTGCTTCCAGGGTGAAGAAGTGTTGCTGGTTGACACTGATGGGTAAGGCACACAGACAGGTTGTGACAAGCCTCGTCTCCCTCCTGCGGCCCCCTAGGGTTGCGCCTATTGGCAGCACTTTGGTGTGGACATGGTTTGCAGAGTCCCAGTTCCAGCTCCAGCCATGTATAAAGTGGTGAGTTCAGAGCTGAGAAACAATAGCTTAAAAACTGGCAGAGTTGACTTTCCTTACACTTTCACATAGGATGTGTTAAATGGCTGACGTTTCAATGCATCCACAGGTCCAGTACGTCAAGACTGGTTCATGATGGAACAAGATAAGGTCTGGACATATCCTGTAGATCCTGAAATTCCCTTTAGAGAAGGCCATGCATTTATAATCTGTAGGAGGGATGGCTGTACTGTGCTAATGGAAGTGCTGTTGCTGATGAGGTTTATGTTTTGAAGTAAGGAAGAAGAGTGTAATTAGGTGTTGGACAGCCAGGGAGTGAACTGTGGGGGACACTCAACATTCCTTTTGTCTACTGGATATCTTTGAACGTCCCTCCTCTGTTTGGGCATTCTCTACAACCCCGAAGTAGGAGCCAGAAACTTTTTCCCCCAGCCTCTTTGGCAGCTGGGGCGTGGGCTTGCGAAGTTGGCCCCACCAGTCATACACGACTTCGGTAGTATGGACTACAGTGGATCTCCTGGACTGGGCTGGTGACACAATTTGGAAATGATCTTACTTCCATGGCTTCTAGCCCTGGTTCTCTGTGTTAGGAGATTCTGTAATCTTATTATCCTTTACTAAGCCTCTTTTCTCCCTAAACCTTCTACAGCAGGTTTCTCTTGTTTGTAACTAAGAGCCCTAACTGATGCAGATGGTAAGAACAGACTGTGTGTTATAGAACTCTTCGTTATAAGTTTGAAATTCTTCATAAAGAAGGTTTTTAAGATACAGGTGAGTGAGAGTATATAATGGATGAAATAAGGCCCTAGGAGAAGGAGGGAGGGGCTAAGATCTATAAAATTGGTAGAGACATGGGCCAGAGTCCAGAAGAAGAACCTACCCTCTTTTGTAACAGAAGATAGAAAACAATGAGTGTGTCTTCAGCAAGTTTACAAGTTTGGTCAGAGAAAATTGAGACCATTCCTGTGTGATGAATTCTTTCTGTGAAAAAGGGAATTTCATTTGTTGAGCGTGAGGGAGAGATGGAGTAGAAAGTGAGGAGGGGAGAAGAGCTGAAATACTACCTATAGGGAATGAGAGAAACCATTGACAAGGGAAATGTAGGCTTGCCTAGCCACTTGGAAGACCCAGGTGGGGTGGGAGACAGTAATTGGACATCCATACTCATGGTTTATTTTCCCTACCAGAAGCCAGCAGTCCTGGCCAGGAAACAAAGTTGAATGATCTAGAATTGGGGTTTTGACTTAGGAACTTGGTTCTGGAATGATGGGGCACAGTCTAGGCTTCGTAGAAAGAAAAGTGACAAGATGAGGGATAGATGGCAAATGAAAAGAGCAGAAGAGCCAGGGGTAAATATATCTCCTTGAGGTCCAAGAACACATGGTGAGTGAGTAATTGACAGAGAACCGTGTGCCAAAAGGTTGTGGTCAAAAGGGGGGTAATTGCATCTCAAACTTCAGAAGTTGAGCAATTTCAGGTGATAATAAGCTCGAGGATATAGCTTTGGGAGAGCTTGGAAGAAACAGAGTGGTGGTGAGGCCAGTGGAGATGAAGAAGTAGGGGAATTGGGGGCCCAGAACCATTCTTTCTGGTGTCAGGTGATATCTCATTATAGTTTTGTTTTGCATTTCCCTGATGGCGAGTAGTGTTCAGCATCTTTTCATGTGTCTGTTGGTGATCTGTATGACTTCTTTGGAGAAATGTCTATTCGTGTCTTCTGCCCATTTTTTGATCGGATTATTTGGTTTTGGGATACTGAGTTGTGTCAGTTCTTTATATATTTTAGATACTAACCCTTTATCAGATATGTCATTTGCAAATATTGTCTCCCATTAAGTAGGTTGCCTTTTACTTTTGTTGATTGTTTCTTTCACTGTGCAGAGACTTTATTTTGATGTAGTTCCAATAGTCTATTTTTGCTTTTATTTCCCTTGCCTCAGGAGACATATTTAGAAAAATTTTGCTATAGCAAACATCAGAGAGATTACTGCCTGTGCTCTCTTCAAGGATTTTTATGGTTTCAGGTCTCACATTTAGGTCTTTAATCCATTTTGAGATTATTTTTGTGTATGGTCAAAGAAGGGGATCCAGTTTCATTGTTTTGCATGTGGCTGTCCAGATTTCCCAACACCATTTGTTGGAAAGACTTTCTTTTCCCTATTGTATATTCATGCCTCCTTTGTCAAAAATTAATTGACCATATAATTGCAGGTTTATTTCTGGGTTTTCTATTCTATTCCATTGATCTATGTGTCTATTTTTATGCCAGTACCATACTGTTTTAATTACTACTGCTTTGTAATATACCTTGAAACCTGGAATTGTGATACCTCCAATTTTGTTTTGTTTTGTTTTTCAAGATTGCTTTGGCTGTCTGAGGTCTTTTGTGGTTCCATACAAATTTTAGGATTGTTCTAGTTCCATGAAAAACATTGTTGGTGTTTTGATAGGGATTGCATTAAATGTGTAGACTGCTTTGAGTAGTATAGACATTTCAACAATATTGGTTCTTTCAATCCATGAGCTTGGAATGTCTTTCCATTTCTTTGTACCATCTTGAATTTCTTTCGTCAATGTTCTGTAGTTTTCAGAGTACAGATCTCTCACCTCTCTGGTTAGATTTATTCCTACATACTGTACTGGTGCAATTGTAAATGAGATTGTTTTCTTAATTGCACTTTTTGCTGCTTCATTATTAGTGTATAGGAATGCAACAGATTCCTGTACATTGATTTTGTATCCTGTGACTTCACTGACTTCATTTATCAGTTCTAGGAGTTTTTTGGTGGGATCTTTAGGGTTTTCTCTATATAGTATCATGTCATCTGCAAATAGAGTTTTACTTCTTCCTTACCAATTCAGATTCCTTTTCTTTCTTTCTGTTGTCTAATTGCTGAGGCTAGGACTTCCAGTACTATGTTGAATACAACTGGTGAGAGTGGACATCTTTGTCTTGTTCCTGATCTTAGGGGAAAAGCTCTCAGGTTTTTACCATTGAGTATGATGTTGGCTGTGGGTTTTTTTGTATAAGGCCTTTATTATATTGAGGTATGTTCCCTCTAACCCTATTTTATTGAGGGTTTTTTAATCATGAATGGATGTTGTACATTGTCAAATGCTTTTCCTGCATCTATTGAAGTGATCATATGGTTCTTATCCTTTCTCTTATTGATGCAATGTATCGTGTTGATTGTTTTGTTAATATTAAACCACCTTTGCATGCCAGGAATAAATCCCACTTTATCGTGGTGTATATTTTTTAATGTATTGTTGGATTCAGTTTGCTAATATTTTGTTGATGTTTCTGCATCTATGCTCATCAGAGATATTGGCCTGTAGTTCTCGTGTGTGTGTGTGTGTGTGTGTGTGTGTGTGTGTGTGTGTGTGTGTGTGGTGTCTTGATCTAGTTTTGGTATCAGGGTGACACTGGCCTCATAGAATGAACTTGGAATCTCTCCTTCCTCTTGTATTTTTTGGAATAGTTTGAGAAGAATAGGTATTAACTCTTCTTCAAATGTTTGGCAGAATTTGCCTGTGAAAGCATCTGGTCCTGGATTTTTGTTGTTGGGAGTCTTTTTTGATTACTGATTCAATGTCATTGCTGGTAATTGGTCTGTTCAATTTTCTATTTATTCCAGCTTTAGTTTTAAGAGGTTATATTTCTAGGAATTTATCCATCTCTTCTAAGCTGTCCAATTTGTTGCCATATAGGTTTTCATAATATTCTGTTACAACTGTTTGTATTTCTGTGGTGTTGGTTGTTATTTCTCCTTTCATTAGTGATTTTGTTTATTTGGATTCTCTATCTCTTTCTATCTCTCTCTCTCTCTCTCTCTCTCTCTCTCTCTCTCATGAGTCTCGCTAGAGGTTTATCAATTTTGTTGACCTTCAAAGAACCAGCTCCTGGTTTCATTGATCTGCTCTATTACATTTAGTTTCTATATCCTTTATTTCTGCTCTAATCTTCATTATTATTATGTTTTAAATATATGTTAGATCCACCTGGGCCAAAATGTCATTCAAAGCCACTGTTTCCTTGTTGATTTTTCTGTTTGGATAATGTACCCATTAATGTAAGTAGGGTGTTTTAAGTCCCTTACTATTATTGTATTACTATTGATTGCTTCCATTATGTTAATAGTTGATTTATGTACTTGGGTGCCCTCATGTTGGGTGTATAAATATTTACAATTGGTATATCTTTTTGTTGGATTGTTCCCTTTATGATTATATGGTGTCCTTCTTTGTCTGTTGTTACAGTCTTTGTTTTAAAGTATATTTTGGCTGATATATATATATATTACTATCCTGGCTTTCTTTTCACTTCCATTTGCATGATAAATGTTTTTCCCTCCCTCTACTTTCAATCTGCATGTGTCTTTAGGTCTGTAATGAGTCTCCTGTAGGCAGCATATAGATGGGTCTTTTTTTTTTTTTAATCCACTCTGTCACCCTATGTCTTTTGATTGGAACACTTAGTCCATTTACAGTCAAAGTAATTATTTTTTTTCAATTTTAAAGAAATTTTTTTATTATGTTAGTCACCATACAGTACATCATTAGTTTTTGATGTAGTGTTCCAGGATTCATTGCTTGCGTATAACACCCAGTGCTCCATGCAGTACGTGCCTTCTTTAATACCCATCACCAGGCTAACTCACCCCCCCACCCTCCTCCCCTCTAGAACCCTCAGTGTGTTTCTCGGAGTCCACAGTCTCTCATGGTTCATCTCTCCCTCCGATTCCTCCCCTTCATCTTTCCCTTCCTTCTCCTAATGTCCTCCATGCTCTTCCTTATGTTCCACAAATAAGTGAAACCATATGGTAATTGACTTTCTCTGCTTGACTTATTTTACTCAGCATAAGCAATTATTGATAGGTATGTACTTATTGTCACTTTTTTTGTTTTATGGTTGTTTTTGTAGTTCTTCTCTGTTCCTTTCCTTCTTCCTTTCTCTCATGATTTATTGGCTTTCTTTTGTGATATAAAATTGGGTTCCAGGGCACTGGGGTGGCTCAGTTGTTTGAGCATCTGACTCTTGATCTCAGGGTCATGGGTTCCAGCCCTGCATTGGGCCCTGAGCTGAGTGTGGTGCTTACTTTTAAAAAATTGGGTTCTTTGATCTTTATTTTCACATATTTATTACTGGTTTTTGATTTGTGGTTATCAACAGGTTTATACATAACACACATAACACGCATGTAGCAGTGTATATTAAGTTGATGGTAGCTTAAGTTTGAACCCACTCTTTACTCCTACCCCTCCCCCACATTTTAGGTATATGGTGTTATACTTTGCATCTTTTTATTTTGTGAATCCTTTGACTGATTTTTATAGTTATACTTAATTTTACTGCTTTTGTGCTTCGTACTTTTCTTACTCCTACTTATGATCTTTTCTTCCCACTCAAAATGTTCCCTTTAACATTTCTTGTAGTGTTGGTTCAGTGGTCATGAATTCCTTTAACTTTTGTCTGGGAAACTCTTCATCTCTCCATCTATTCTGAATATAGCCTTGCTGGATAGAGTATTCGTGGTCGCAGGATTTTTTTCCTCTCAAATATACCTTTGAATATATCATGCCACTTTCTTCTGGCCTGCAAAGTTTCTGCTGAAAAATCTGGTATCTTATGGGGTTTCCCTTGTATATAACTGTTTTCTTTCCTCTTGCTGTGTTTTAAATTCTCTTTATCACTACTTTTTGCCATTTTAATTACTATGTGTGTTGGTGTGGACTGCCTTGGGTTTTTACTGAGGGCTCTCTGTGCCTTCTTGATCTGGATTTCTATTTCCTTCCCCAGATTTGGGAAATTTTCAGGTGTTATTTCTTAAAATAATTTTTCTGCCCCCTTTTCTCTCTCTTCTCCTTCTGTGATCCTTATAATGCAAATGTTATTATGCTTGATGGTGTTGCTGAGTTCCCATAGTCTATTGTCTTTTTTTTCTTTTTTCTCTCTTTCTCCGATTCAGCTTGTTTGGTTTCCATTACTCTGTCCTCCTGGTCGCTGATCCATTCTTCTGCTTCCTCTAGTCTACTATTTATTCCACTTAGTAGATTTTTTAATTTCAGTTACTGAGTTCTTTATCTCTGGTTCTTTTATGTGTTTTCTATCTCTTTGTTGAGGGTCTCACTGAGGTCTTCCACTCTTAAGTCCAATGAGTATCTTTAACCATTACTTTGAACTCTCTATCAGATGTATTACTTATGTGTGTTTCATTAAGCTCTCTTGATGTGATTTTATCCTGTTCTTTCATTTGGGACATATTCCTCTCTCCTCATTTTGTCCAACTCTTTGTGTCTCTTTTTATGTGTTAGGAAAGTCAGCTTTGTCTCCTGCTTTTGAAAGTAATGGCCTTATTAAAAGAAAGAAAGAAAAGAAAGAAAGAAAGTAGTGGCCTTATGAAGAAGGCATCCTGTAGTGCCCTGCAGTATAATGTCCCATGTTTACTGGAACCTGGCACTCCAGGGCTGTCTCCTATGTGTGTTATATGTGCACTGCTGTTGTGTCTTGGCTGCTTTTTCCTTCAGTCCAGTCATCTATGGTGGCTCTCATTCCCTGTTGTGGACAGGGTTTAGTCCCTGTGTTGTTAGGGGACCAATCTGGGTCCAGCTTGGGCTTGAGTTGAGTCAGACCCAAGGCATTTGCCAGAGATGCAGTAACACCAAACTGCAGGATGCTTTCCCTGTGGTGTTCCCTGAGAAGCTTTTGTTGGTGGGCAGGGTCCACAGTCAGACCAGATATCTGCCCCCACCCCACTGCAGTCATATGGGTGTGTGTTTTTATCTGCCCCTCTCCTTGGTGCAGGAGTCACTTTGCAGTGGTGTTGACCCCTACTGGGGCTGCTTGCACACAGGCTTGTGGCCAGGCTTGTGGTCCTGCTTTGGATGGGCTCTGATCAAGGTTGTACTGGAGTGGGGGGCAGGTCTGCAGGAGAAGGCAGGGATGGGCATGCTATTAGCAGTTAAGTAGCAAGTGTTCCTGTCTCTAGGCTGCGGAGTGGGGAAGGGAAATGACACCAGCAGCTCCTGTGTTCTTGGAGAAGTCTCCCAATGATCCCTGCCCCTGCAGCACATGTTCTGAGATTAGTAAATAATTAGTAAATAAATCTCCCTCCCCTATACCCAGCAGTTTATCAAACTGCTTCCTCTGTGCTGTACCTCAGCAGGGCTGTTTTTTTGTGCTATCTCTTCAAGAGTGGGACCTCCGTTTCCTCTCACCCTTCCTGCTCTCCCAAAGCCAAGCCTACTGATTTTTAAAGTTCCAGGGGTTAAGCCCCACCAGTTGTAAGAATTCATGAAATTTTGTCTCTCTGGTTTTGAAAGCCGAAGTTATGAAGGTTCATCTTTCCCATGAGGGTCCCCCATGCCTGGGGTTCCTGGTGTGAGTGAGGGTCTGTTTCTCTCCCCTCTCTGCTACCCTGGCACCTCTCCCTCCCATGGACAGTCCTATGGGCTCAGTTAGCTCTCTACTGGTTTTTGCCCTTCTGACCATCTTTGATGTGGCCTCTTCTTTACATTTAGCTGTGGAGAGTCTGTTCTTCCAGTCTTCAGGCCGTTTTCTGGGTTATTTACACTGATGTGGGTTCTACTGGTATCCACGGGATGAGGTGAGGTTTGGGTCCTCCTATTCTGCCATCTTCCCTGAAGTCTTTGTAGTGCTTATTTTTTTTAGCCAGTATTTACAGATTGTAAAGTAAGCCCCACTAGAATTATTTGTTAAGAAGTTACTTGAAAAATCTTTCTTCCTTTCCTATCAATATTCCTTCTCTGAGGCTAGTTTCTCTATGGTGGGTATTATTAAAAGAAAACATGCAAGCACTGTAGATACACCCTATCGCCTGCAAGGAGCATGCTTGTCAATCTGAACCAGCTGAGATAAAATAAAAGAATCCAACTCCTCCACCACCTTAAAAACTTCGATATACAGTGTTCATTCCAAGTGAGCGTACGAGTGTTTAATTTGGAAAATCACTACTTACAACTGTTTAGTTATGATTGCAGAATGACAAAGTTGGGTGTAGTAGTGAGTCTCTATATTAAATATTTTATGTGTACTTTCAATGAATAACACGCACTATTTTCATAATTTTACTTTTCCTGTGTTCTTATATTCTTGTAATTTAATATCTTGAATATAGTAATTTAAAAGTTGGTTTTGTATTTTCATTGTTGTATTTTACAAATATTGACCCACAGGGATTGATTTAAAGCAAAACAAACAATCCTTCACCACTAAGAATTGAGAAGCACCATTTCACGTGTCCATAAAGTCCTAGCTACTTGGCTGGCTCTTGACAACCTGGCTCAGTGATCCCCTCTTCATCCCTGTGTATTCATGTGGAATCAGGACTCCAGCTTTGACAAGGCAGCCTCAGGGGGACCAAAGACTGGATGACAGCTGATGAGGGTGGAGGTACCTACTTACCCACTTCCTGAGCCAGCCAGGTACCTTGTCTCTCCGGTGGGTCAGTTCCATAGCTTCTTGCACCTCTCAGAACAGCTGAGCACACAATACAATTACTTCTCCTGTCACAAGCTATGACCCAAGGGTCGTGAAGCCCACTGCCGGCTGGAAGTCAGGCAACCAGGAGAATCAGGGGTCACATAGAACTATTGTTACACCTGGCCTTATTGTCACAGGCAACCAGGGGGAGCCCCAGGGAAGACTAAGGTTTTATCTACTTGGGGGCTTAGGAGAACAACACATCTGTTTTTCCTCTTTTTTTTTTTTTTTTTTTTTTTAAGTAGGCGTGAAGCCCAACATGGGACTTGAACTCACAACCCTAAGATCAAGACCTGAGCTGAGATCAAGAGTCCAACGCTTAACCGACTGAGCCACCCAGGCACCCCTGTTTTTTCTCTTCTGTAAAGATGTCCCTAAACTTTGGCCTGCTGCTTGCGAGTCACCTCTCCTGGTGGTTCTTCAGTGGTGCAGCTGCCAACCATAGGAAACCCTGCGGCATTCTGCCCTGCTCTTAATTGATACCCAGTTCCTGTCTTACCTCCTTTCTCTGGGTCTCTCATGTCTACTCACAGGCATTGCTGAGTCTCCATGCTGCTGGTCTAAGCTCAAGGGCCTACTTTCCCTCTCTGGTCTGAAGTTCTTTGGGACTTGAGAGCAGAGTCAGCCTGAACCTTGGGTATTAGACATGGTGAATGCCCAAGTACCAGGGAATTGCCACTTCCTCCAACCCTGGATTTGGTCCCCATGCTGTGGCTCTGACATGGGCTAATGTACTAAAGAGTAAAGAGGCATGCTATCTATAGCCCACTCTCAGATGTCTTTGGAAAAAGCAAGGAACAAAAATTATTCTTAAAAGGAAGGTGCATTAAAAGGGGGGTGGGTTAATTTCCAAAGGTGGAAACACCCTCCTAGCATAGAATGTTTCGTAAACTATGTTTTGCTTTCTTCTGTCTCCTGGGTATGGCAGGACATAGGAAGTGGTTTCCTTCCCATTATCTGCTGAATTTCTCTACTGATACCCCAAGCCTGTGCGTACGCCGACCCCTTGGCCTGGAATGCCTCCTTCCAGTTCACCTGGTCAACTGAGACCATGCCTCCTGACTTCCCTCAATGTCCCTGTTCATCCCGGTTGCCCTCCCTGAATTGCTTTCCAGGGAAAAGCAAACCCATATGAATTCAGGATTGGATCCTCAGGGTAGATTCTTTCAGGTCTTCTGCTGTCTTAAAGTGCCCTCTACCGGCTACAAAAAATAAATCCTCCCAGGATATGTTTGCCAGCCAGGAGCCCACATGAGCAAAAAATTAATTTTCTAAAGTTCCATTCCATTTAGGTCATCAGAATAACTTTCCACCTCCACAGACTTCTCCTCAGATGAATCTAAGTTCGGGGTGACAGCACTCATACAAGCTTTGGGGAGGCATGGGTCTACTTTCCTCCCCTTGTTGGAAAGGGCCCCTGGGGCATACCTGCCTTGCTGCTCCCAGGCAATGGTTAGAAGTGAGTCCTACATCTGTCTGGTAGCAGATACTTGGTGATCCCCTGGGCATCTCTCTGTGGAGACCCACTTGCCATTTCTATTTTTGTGTGGTCATTGCCTAAGTAGGGGTGAGGAGGGGTGGTATTCTGGAATATCTTCACTTTCTTGCCCCCGCTCTGTGAAACTAGTTCATCTGTACTTGGATCTTCAGCCTCCTCCAGGGCTTCTCCCAAGACCCTAGAGTTGGCCCAGAGTCCGGGAAGGTGAAGGACCCCCATGTTAGTTGTGGGTCGGAGACCTGTCCAACAGTATTCATTCATGTACCGGCTTGAAGGAGCTGCTGGGCCACTGGCGTAGCAGAGGGGCAATAAGCAGTAAAAAGGGAAACTGACTCAGTAGGTTTCATCTCAAATCTTGGATTTTTTTTTTTTTAAGATTTTTATTTGAGAGAGCATGAGCGGTGGGGAGGAGTAGAGGGAGGGAGAGGGAGAGAGAAGCAGACTCTGCTGAAGGACACGGGGCTCGATCCCAGGACCCCAAGATCATGACCTGAGGCTAAGGCAGATGCTTAACCAACTGAGCCACTCAGGCGCCCCCTGAATCTTTTGATCTTAAAACATTTACTCAGCTTTTTCTGTACTCATAATTAAAAATACCAAGAATTTGACATCTTTGTTTCCTGGTCCCATCACCTGCCTCTTTGAGAACTTCCCCTTGGGCCCTGGTGCCTTCTGGTTGAGCTCCCTGGGCTGGGGGTAGGGTTCAGGATGTACATGAAGAAATTTAACACAGAATAGGGAGGAAGAAACAAGCCGCCCCAAGCATCCCTCCTGCCACATGCCACAGCCATGAGACAGAAGAATGCATTTTATTCTTACGGTTTACAAGACCTAATGGTATTAGGGTGCTTCCTACGTTTTAAGGGTTCTTTTTCTTGCATTTAAAAAAATATTTTGAGAAGGAGAGAGCAAGCAGGGAGAGGAGCGGAAGGAGAGGAAGAGAGAATCTGAAGCAGACTGTGCTGAGCATGGAGCCTGACACAGGGCTTGATCTCACAACCAGGAGACCATGACCTGAGCTAAAACTGGGAGTTGGACCCTTAACCGACTGAGACACCCAGGTGCCCCAAATCTTTTAAAATTAAGCTCTATGCCCAACATGGGGCTTGAACACAACCCCAAGATCAAGACTTGCATGTTCTACCAACTGAGCCAGCCAGAAACATCTGAAAATGACTTGCAGACAGATTTCAAGCCTCTCTATCTTAATTCTTTAGCTAGTATCGCCTAAGAAATAGGACAAGCTTTTACATAGTGACAGTACAACTGAATTCAATGAAATTTAACATTGACACAGTATTTTTTAAATGTGTTCAATATTCAAATTTCTCTGATCATCCAAATATCTTTTAGAGCCTGTTTTTCAGTACAAAACCACGAATTGCATTAGTTGTCTCTTCATTCTCCTTTATTCTGATATAGGTTCTTGGTCTTTCTTTCATGACATCGGCATTTTTAAAGGCAACAGGTACCTTGTTTTATAAAATGTCCTCAATCTGGGTTAGTCAATTTGTCAACCTCATGATTCAGGTTTTGCAATTTTGGCAGAAGAGCACAGAAGTGATGTGTCCTTCCCAGTACATCACATCGGGAGGTACTCCTATCAGTTTGTCTCATTTGGGTAAAGTTTAATGACTTGTTGGAAGTGATGCATGACCGGTTTCTCCACTGCAAAGGTACCTTCTCCCCCTTTGCAAGTTAATAAACATTCTACAGGAAGATATGTGTGTAACTATCTCCTGCTATCTAACACACTCTCTCCCAACCCTATGGTTTTGGCGTCCATCGTTGTCAAGATGAGTTAGTCTTATGGCTACAAAATGGTGGTTTTCCTAACTCTATTGCCCCTTCTCCATTTATAAGGTACCAGGCTACTGTAAGGAAGGGCTTAGAGGAATGCATTATGCTAGGATGCTTTTCCCATTCCTCCCCTACATCTTCACCCTCTGCTTGAAATGCCTCCCCCCACGGGGCAAATCCTGCCCATCCTTGAAGTCCAGATCCAGAGTCACCTGTCTCTAAGCCTTTCCTGGCCCCAGTTGGGCAGATAAACCCCTCACTCTGCCTCTTCCCTTCAAGTAAGATGGGCCGCAGCTGTCTGGCCATCTCAAGTTTCCGGGACTGGGAGAGACTGTGGAGGGAAAACCCTTCCTCCCATAGCAAGACTCTCACCCCAACACCACCTGACCCAGCACAGTGGTTCTCAAACTTTAGCCCCAGAATCACCAGAAGGGTTTGGTAAAACACAGATGCCTGGGTCCTACCCTGGACTCTGATGCCCGGCCCAAGAATCTCACTGGCTTAACAAGTTTGTTTCTCCTTCAGATCACGTGCAAAATATGGGTTGGCGGGGAGTCTGGCCCACGTGGTTCCTGGGCAACCCAGGGTGATGGAGGCTGCACCAACATGTCACCCCATTTCCACCTGCGCTTCAGGGGAAGGGAGGGGCATGGAGAGTCAGGCACGGATCTCTCTGCTCACAGCCCACAGGCCAGAACTAATTGTGTGCCTTGTCCCCTGCACAGTGGCTGGGAAGCATAGGGATCAGAGGGACCATGGGGTGAGTGCCCTGGCTTCCCGGCCACCACCGTGCTCCCCTTCTCTCCCAGCAGGTGCATCTTCTTTCCGCTCCTCAAACACACCAAACGCTTTTCCGGCCTTTGTGCCTTTGCCATGGTTGCTCTCTGCCCGCGTGGTCTTGTGCCAGCTCTCACACAGTTATCTCAAGTGCCACCTCCCTGGAGAGGCCTTCCCTGACTGCCACCCACGCCCTCACAACATGCCGCTAGAATTCTCTGCCTGGCCCTCATCATGCCGTGTTAGGTGCCATCTTTCTCCCAGTAACAGATTGTATGTACACTCCACAAGAGCAGAAGCTACTTCGACCCCCACTACCTAGAACAGGGCCTGGCACACAGTAGATCAAGACAAACTTACTCAATGGATTCACCCTAAGGGGTATTACTAGTCACATCCTGCAGGTTAAGAGGCCCCAGAAGACCGTAAGTGGCTCGCCCACGGTCACATCATGACCTAATGGTAGCGCCTGATTAAAAATCCATGCTGCCACCATCCACTACAGTTTGTCTGCATAATTTCACCGTGTCCACAGACGGAGGTGGCAGAGTAAGTTTGATCCTTTTTCTCTCAATTTTCTGACTACTCCCCCACTGTCCTTGGTTTTCAAAAAACATTTTTTAAAGATTTTATTTCAGAGGAGTGGGGAGGAGGGGCAGAGGGTGAGGGGAGAAAGAATCCTAAGCAGACTCTGCGCTGAGCATGGAGCCTGATGTGGGGCTCGATCCCACAGCCCTGAGATCACGACCTGAGCTGAATCAAGAGTCAGATGCTTAGCTGACTGAGCCACTCCAGATGCCCCTCAAAACTTTCTTAACACAACTCTGTGGAGGGCAATCTGGTAACTGTGAGATGTGCTCACATATGTGAAAGATCAAATACATGCCAACATTTTTCGTTACAGTGTTGTGTTAGAAAAGGCCAGAAGGAACTCCATGTGTCGCCATAGGGCACTGGTCCACAGGAGTGTGAATGTATTCACCGTGGGTATGTATGCATGGTGGAACAGGGCACAGCCCTGAAAAGTAGGGAAGATCTTTGGATTCCAACTGGACAGGTGTCTAAGGGACATTTACTCTTCCAGAAGAGCTGAATAGCTTTACGACTCACATAAATGAAAAAGACAAAAATGAAACACGAGCCAGAATCCCCGTGTGGTTTCCATCACTTGAACTTCTTTTATTGATATTCATTAGAGAATAAAATTGTATCGGTTTTTTTGATGCATAACAACACACTCTGTTGGTAGTGGTTGCACAAGGTTGATCATGAACTATACTAAATACTGCAACCTCCGAATTGCTGATTTTTTACACTGGTACTTCCTTTGTGGTGATGGGTAGCTCCTTTCTGAATACATATAGTGGTCCGTTCAGTTCGTGGTTTCCATATGCCTTTGTTATTCTACCTACTGCCTTAAAATACATTCAAATACAAAGAATTTCCTTGCAGTGAGTGCACACATACAACCACAAGGGGAACTGAAAATAATGAACCAACCCCCTCATGTTCTGAGAATAAATAATCTAAAAGGGTGGGACTGAAGCTTGCTCCTTTGAGACATTCTCAAAGAGTCTTCAGTGGGCACGTTTACACTCGGCTGGACACATTTTTGCGGGGGTGGGAGGGGGGTCGGGGAACAGGGATGGCAACGTGACAATTTCATCTGCATACGATGTCACCCGGAACAAAGGACCAGGGAGCACTGTGCCGGGCAGTGCAGCCCTCAGGTAGGAATAAATAAGTTACCTGCTTGGAGTGGAAGGCCACAGACACACTGTGACCAGGGCTGGAGAGAACAGCACACACACACACACACAATAAATAAAAGTTCAAAACGGTCAGTGACAGCAACAGGACCAGGCTCCCCCGTTCATTTCTGGTTCTTCCCATGAGCACCTCTATTTGATTTCCTAGGGATAAAGAGTGGGCACACGGAGACCAAGGTTTTGGGGGGAGCGGGTGGGGGAGAACATCTTGTTGTGACCACTCTGTCCTGAAACACGAGAGCAAGCTGTGGGGGCACCGACTGTGTGCGTGGAGACCACATCCGTGCCAGCACACGGGCCAGCCTCGGACGCCGCAGCGAGGACCGGAACCAACAGGATGCCCAAGCCGCACTGCTCTCGTGAACCAGTCTGGTATTGCATTAGGTGGGTGGTTCTGTTTACTTTTCCCACTGACACATTCCATCCACGCCTTTTTCCCCTGCCCGCCCTCCCCCCGCCACCCCGTTCCTTTTCATCCTATTGTGAAAATTGTCTTGGGTCTGGTCTTAATTTGGTTTGTGACCCTGGGTCCCCAAACTCCACTGCTATCTCACTAGCCACCGGGCATGCGTGAAACCTATTTCCGTGGCCCAGAGCCACAGAGAGAACAGAGACTGTGACTTTCCATCTAGTACCATTACTTCCCTGCCTATAAAAAAATGGAAAAAATAAGACCTCACACAGAACACAGCGGGAGTGTCGATACATTCTTTCAGGCCATACCTCTGGCCTGACGACCAGGGACAGGACATCGAAGGGTGATTTGGGTTGAAGGCGTGGAAAGAAAAAGTCACACCTCAGAAAAGAAGTGACTCTCCACTGAAGCAGAGGAGGGAAGGTCTGGAGGCAGAGAAGGAAGAACAGCCCTGCCATCCTGGAAGCGACATCAGCTGCTCGGTGGCTGCAGTGGCCGCAGACAGAGGCTCCCGCTGTGCCCACCCAGCGACACCAGCCGGCAGAGGCCTCGCCCCCCCACCCCGGGCCGCGTGCCAGCTCACCACATGCGGCACCGGGAGCCAGCCGCGGATTCACGGGTTTCCTATCCATGGGATAAGAACACCCTTGGGAGTTTCAGTGCTTCTTGAAGGAGAGGAGGAGGCGAACAGGACACCCGGCCACCCCCCTGCCCTCGGGCTAGCACAGGTGCAGTCCCGGTAAGAGCAGGGATGATGCTGGGGCCCCTCCCGCACGATGGGGAGAAAGGGCAGGTGGATACAAGGTCCGCAAGTCCTATGTACACTTTACAAAGTCTCCACTCTTCCCCCATTAGGCACGAGGTTGATTTGTCTAGCTCCAGAGGGGAGGGACGGAGGAGGAAAGAGGGAGTGCTCATGGCGGGGGGGGGGGGGGGGGGGGGGGGGGGGGCGGGCAGGGAAGAGAGGGAGGCAGGAGCAAGCCTGGTCTCCTCCAGGGGAAGGACCCCCCTCCCCTCCTCACCGTAAGCTAGTTTGTTTGGGGAGCTTAGCACCCATCAAGATGCCCGAGGTGAGAGTCACAGGGGCTTTCATCTGCATGCTGGACCCCACCATGGTGGGGAAGCTGCGGTTCCTCCGGATGCCGCTGTTGAGCTGCAGTCCGCCCATGGCCCTGGTGACAGCGGGGCACCCGAGGGGCAGGCCCTCGGGGACCAGGCCGCCAGGGACGAGGGCCTGGGCGGGGCCTGCAGGCCCACAGAGGAGAGGTCCCTGATCCTCAGTCAAGGTGGGGACGTGGGCTCGCCCTGAGTTCACCACTTTGGCCACGCCAAACCTCCTGACTTTGTCCACGAGGTTGAGGTTGGAGACAGACACGTCTGTCTGGCTCTCACTGCTCCGGACGTTCTTCTTCTCCCTCACTTCCCTCAGGATGGAGCTGGCCGGCTTGGAGGCCAGGAAGTTGTCATAGGGAGGGCTCGTGCACTTGAACTCAAAGGAGGGCGGGGAGGACGTGGGCGTCTGCATAGGCGAGTTGGGTGGGGTGGAGGGGATCACAGCCATCCTGGGGGTGTAGGAGTGCAGGAGGGAGCCCCGGCCGGCCCTGTCCCAGCTCTGAGGATCATACACGGCCGCGGAAATGCCCCGCTCCTTCAGCAGCCACACCAGCCCCAGAGACGTGCTCATGGTGGTCGTGGACTCACGGATGTTAGTGAAGGATTCAGCCAGGCTCAGTCTCCGTGGAGTGCATGGGGTGGCCACCGGCGTGGACTTCAAGTGACTGGCGCTGCCACAAGCTGGAGTTGGAGCCGAGTTAAGGCTGACAAGGAAAGACAAGAGGTCATTTGTCAGCAAAAGCCCACAAGCACCCGGAAAGGTTTGCGGCCAGTCTCCTGCTGGGGTGCAGGGAGGGCTCCCCCAGCCCAGGCTCCCCAGATGCCTCCTTCCCTGTCTGTTCCTCCCTCCTACCCAAGAGGGCCCTAGGTTCCCTTGCATGGGGGCATGGTTTAAAGTTGACAAGCTGCACGTTGATTCCCTTGTCTCGGCCCCAGAGGGCAGGGATAACTGTCCCCTTTGCAGGTGAAGCAAGTCAGACTCGGAGGTTAGGTGGCTAGTCAATGTCACACTCATCTATTAACTGAAAGACCCAGGATTTGAGCCCAAGTCTGAGGGCTCAGGCCTCAGGGATAGGGGTTGGGGGGAGCCCCTCAGGAGACAGGCTTCCTTTCCCTACCAAATGTACTCAAATTTCAGCGTTCCTTCCTAATGACTACTTCCCTGAGGCAAGAAGTTAACCAGGACTATGAGATCTGACAGCTCATCTCAGGAATGGCCCCAGCAGGTAGGACCCTTGGGTGATGGGGGGGCGGGGGAGGGCAGAGGCTGACGGCATGCATCACGTCAGCAGCAGACCCCAGCCTCCTGACTCCCACTGTAGACTTCCCTCCGTGCCACGCTACCCCTTCGTCCTCCTCCCATGGTTGCTGAGTCCACCTCAGGGGGTGGAGATGTGGGGTCAGCGGCAGCCACGTCATGTGTCATCAGGCCTCTATCTGTGGCGCGATCTAGAAAAGGCTCATGGGATGTATGAAACGTGCGTCATCGAAGGAAAGCAGGAAGATTCCTTCATCTACTCCTGCCAGGCTGGCTGAGGACCCAGTATGTTCCAGAAGCTGGGGTCCCACAGTAACGGGAGTTATGACAAAATAGTTCAACTGGTGCTGCAGGGGCAAAGGCATTGCTGTCTGCTTAAAAAACAGGAAAGGCCCTCTCTTAACAGCTGGTACAGGGATGGGGCTGGGAGGCCACACAGGCACAAAGACCCTTCGTGGCTGCTGGATGAACCGCCAAGGGCAAAGCAGCATACCCTTCCCCTTATAGTCTTGTGAGCCCTGCCCTGCTACCCACCCAAGGACATGGCAGGGGCTGCACGTGCCCTTTGGAGCAGCCAGCTGGGCAATCCCCAAGAGCTGGGGGACCCTCTGTCCCCAGCCTGGCAGGGGGAGGGCCAGATACCTGGGGCAAGACACCAACCAGGGGAACGGGCAGGAAGGGGCCTCCCGCCATGGGAGGGAAGGTCACAAGCAAGTTCGAGCTAAGGCATCCTTTGGTTCCTTGCCACTGGCTGGTCAGCACAGGGCGAGAAACCCGGAACAGGTCCACCTCATGCAAGCTCAGGGGTGGGGATGCTGGTGGGGCAGGAGCACTCAGAGAAACACGAGATTAGAAGCCACAGCAGATTCCTAAGGTTAAAAAGTGGGTTCTTCAAAAGGCACAGGTGGGATTCGACAAAACTGGGCTACAGCAACAGAGGACAAGAACAGCCTGGACTCAAAAAATCTTGTTTACAGGGCCATTCTTGGGGAGATCTGTGATTTTGTGTCAGGCAGCCGCTCCTTCAAACTCACACAAAAAGCCTTCTCTCGCTACTGACTGCCCAGGCCTTTGCCGTCCCTGACAAGAGATGGGGACAGGTGTGCTGGTTGGCGTCCTATGGCTTCAGGCAGGAGAGCACTGGGCACTAGCCTCTCCCAGGGGAAGCTCTATCACACGATGAAAACACAGAGCTCTTCCAACGCAGAGCCCTGGGGGGTGCTCGGGGGGGCTGGGGGTGGGGGAGGGGGAGGGGGATGCCGGCTTCTCCAGAGGCAGGAAGGAGACAGAGAAGACAAGCTAACGTTTAGATTCCCTTTCTGCTGAGAACTTCCGTTAGGCCCGTATTAGTGCTGGCACTCGGCTCAACTGAGCATTTAGAGGGGTTAGGGGTATCCACTGTCAAGGCCACGTTAGCCAGGCACAACCACAGAGACACATCCACGCCTAAGTCCTGGGTTAGTGGCGGCCACGCGTGCACACACAGCTCCTTCCAGGAGGCCCTGCCCGGGCAGGCACCGCTGACAGTGTGCTCACCCCCTGCCTCGCCTGTGGGCTCACTCTCTGCCCTACATCTCCTCTCAGCTCAACAGGGCATAGGGCCGCTTCGTCGTCCTCCTCACATGACCTGTGGAGAATTATTCATAGTTTAAGGGGCTCCCTGGGGCGGCTGCTCCCTCCGGGGGCCCTGCTCACCTCCCTCCCTTTCTGCGTTACCTGCCATTCACCCCAGCATCTTGCTCGACTGCACCAGAAACAGCTGAGGGGGCCACTTCACCATTTTGCCCTTCCACTGGAAGCCAAGCGGACCACCCCACGCCATCCAAGTCCTCTTGCCAGATGGTGCCAACCTCTATCACTTCTTGAAGGCACCAAAGGGAAACGGACCGTGCTGGGCACACGGTTCAGTCTTCGGGTTTTATCATTTCAGTCATTATCATGCGGCTGTGGTGCATGGTTCCTGCGGTCTATTCCAGAGGCACCAGGGGCTTCCACAGGGCTCAGTAACTCCATTCTGTGAAGGAACTCCATGCTCTACTGACAAACTTGGGGACAAAATGCCAGCAACCTTGGCCTTACCGCCTGTGGTACTGTCAGCTTCAGCTGGTTAAGGACGGACCTAAGAATCTTCCGTGGCCAATGAAAAAGGCAACTATAGGTAGGTCCAGGTCTGTCTCTGTGGTGGATCTGAATCAACAGGGGCCTCAAGTCAAGAGGAAAGATGGGACCCCAAACAGGTGACAGACAGCAAGTGCTACAGGATACCTCAGCTGGCCAGAGTTGGTTTCGAATGAGCCTCTCTACTTGACTTTCCTTGACAGCGAGTCTTGCGGGGAGTGCCCCAACTTCACCGCATCCTTACCCACCCCGGGGCCTGGGTCCCTTACCTTGGCGTGACCCGTGTGAGCTCGTCTGAAGGATGCAGGATGCGGCATGTGGTGAAGGTGAAGGTGGAGTTGGTCTGTGACATGCACTTCCCAGGGTGGTGCGCTACATTGGGAGGGGAACAAAACATATTCCTTGCATCCAAGTAAACCCATGAGAAAAGTCAAATTCCAGCATGGCTCTCAACGGACGTAAGAAGCAATGAGCTACCTTGTTAACTGGATCTGGGCAAGGAAGGTGTAATGCAAATGTTCTGGATCGAAGGTGGTCTTTCAAAAATAACCACACTTTTGAGCACTGGCATGCAGTGCATCGAATTCCAGCTTCCGACCCAATCCAGACAAGGTTCCCCATCAGTGTTCTTTGGCCAGTAGTGGATCCAGTTTGAGGAGCTAATGAGCCCTTGGGGGTAATTTGGTTTCCCTCCTCAGGGGTCAGAATCGGCTTCCTTCTTGTGGTGCTTCACCCTTTTCACTGGCAAACAGGTGCCAAGTTCTGCCAAGAAGAGGGGAGAGGTGGGGGGTGGGGAGGGGCCTTGCCACCTGGAAACTGGGCAAGGCTCGCATGGCTCCCTTTCCAGAGTACACGAAAAGGGGCTTGGGGAAGCTGGCTCCACTACTGTCTGTCGGTGATGGGCAGGGTGGGAGATGGGGCCTCAGCTGCCTCAGCAACAGGGGGTAAGACTCCCAGAGCCCGGGGCTGTTTTCAGCCCTAGGATCAGGTGTGGTCTGATGCACTCTAGTGCATACAGCCCCTGTCCCCCAGGCCACTTCCTTGGCATCTCTGGAATGTCTGATTTCTAAAGAAAATAAGACAGCCACAAGCTGTCCTCAATTTATTTCCTTTTAAAGCTCTAAAGAGCTGTTGTTCAGGCAGCTGAAGACTATGATTTGGAGCAAAGTAAATCACAGAAGCGTTAAGACTATGCATCAAGAAGCTGGCAAACGGTAAAGTAAGGAGTGAGATAGTCTACGGGAGACATCATGATTGTAGAGATCACCCTCATTCATAACTCAAATGCAAAAAAAAAAGAAAGAAAAGAAAAAAAGGAAAAAAGGGGGGGAAAGATGCTGCTCTGAATAGCATGCACAGTGAGGTATTGGGACAACCCCACCCACCCCCCCCACCCCCCCCCCCTGCAGCAGTTCAGCCCCCAGAGACCTCTTGGGGGAAACACATTTGGTTCTCAGATGCCATGAGCACTCTGAAGATTCAGAAGGCTGTGAACTAGAATCTTCTAGCTCATTATGGCAATTTTTCTCTTGGATTTTACAAAAAAGGAAAAGGAAAACAAAACAGAAGAGACTGGTGCCCTAAACCTACAGATCCACACACAGCCAACTGTGTCTTTAAAAAACAAAAACAAAAACAAAAACAAAACCCAGCAACCAGATGAAACAAAAAATGTCCGAGACAGGCAAACTGAAGGCAGGCAGGACAAAGGCAGAGCACAAAAATGGTGGCAGCGACTAGAGGTGCAATGTAAGACTGCTTTGCCCCGATTACTATGGTCCAACCCATCTCTCTGGATCCAGGCAGGTGCCCGTAGTCCCTGGCGTGGCAGCCAGCACCCTGGCCACCAGAGCAAACTCTCAACCACAGGGAGCGCCGGGCACAGCAGGAAGGGGGAAAAAAACACACATGAAAACAGCCTTTATGAATCTTTCTCAACCAATAAATGGGATGGCTTAGGGACTCAGGCAACTGGAAAACTGCTGCAAACAAAACAAAAATGGAATAAGCTATGAAGAAAAGGCAACCGAACAATCACGATTCTCTGACTGCAATAAGGTCTAGCAACAAAAGTAACAAAAGGCCTGAGAGAAGCATCCCAAATAACCAGCATGAGGGGTTATTTGGCGGGGGGGGGGAGAAAAAGGCAGTAAAGAGAGGTAACTAAGACAAAACAGTGGAAAGAGTGAAACTTAAATCAAAGGCAAGGCTGGATTTAAAATTAGAGGAGTGTAGCCCCTTTCAATACATGGCCAGAATATCGAATCAAAAGGTCCCAAAGGCCCACTCCTCCTCCACCCCATCACACATGGGATCTTTGAGTGCAACAGGTAGCACGAGATGGACATTTTAGAGACGCGGTGGCATTAGCAGAAGCAAAACCCATCTGACGCAAATGGGTTTTGGGGATAGGAAAAGGCTGCTAAAATTCAGAAGTCATCATTCCCCAGAAGCCACGGATAGGAAGATCAACAGGAATCAAGAGCGCCAAGTCAGAGGTTCGGCCCCTCCGCAATACCACTGGGACGCCTGGCCCCGCCAGCTCTCTGCGTGTCACCATTGCCTGCCGGGCTGCTGCGGTGCTTCCCTTCCTTGGGACACAATACAGAGACAGTGAGTCGCCCCAGGCCCCCTGTGCTCACTGCCCAGCAGCTACGGGCTAATTCCTAAAGCCCTGCCTGCAGGAGAGCAATTTCTCCAAGCAAGATGCACAGGATGCCTTCTCCTCAGCAGAGACAGGAAGCTCGTGGTGAGGGCTCCCTACTCAAGTCCCCCGTCCCCACAGTGCACCAAAGCCCTGCCTCATGTGCTGTGTGGTCTCCTCCTGCTGCCCACTCAGGGCCTCCAAGGGACGGGGTTTCTTGGATTTAATGCTCTGACTTCCTACTTCAATCCCCCGGACTATGGTGGCCCCACAGTGTTGCAAGGAGAGAGTATTAAACGGGTTAGAGTATTCACACTGGAAAGGGCTTCCATCAAGCATCCCCTAATCCTACATTTTTTAAGTTTTTTAAAATTTTATTATTTTTATCTGTTCCTTTTCCACCAGGTTCTGACACTGGTACAAACTCCGAATCTATCAAAGAGAACCTATAAACTTAGTTATTCCTTGATTATTCAAGATCTTCTGAGTTGGTGAACTACATACAGGTGGCTAGCGCGCACATTTTTTTTTTTTTTCTGAATACAGGCCGCCTGCAGGCACATCCCTTCAGCTAGGTGCAGGTGGGGCATAGGAGGGCTTTCGACGGACAAGGGTCACCCTGCTCACTTGCTCTCTGATCTGACCCTGTGTGCTTTCTGCCTGGCTCAGGTGCACTTGGTAAATGCACAAGGGCTGTGCTCCTCTGGGGGGCACAGGGTGCCTGGTACTGACTGGAAACTGGGTGCTTGGGATCCTGCTGCTGCAGCCAGTCACGGGGGTGCCCTGAGAGGGCCCACAGTCTCCAGTGAGCTGGGGCTTCCTCCCTGGATGGCCCTGAGACTATACTGGAGGTTATCTGCAAGTGTGCTGTGCAGATCTGGGTGATCGCTGCTCAGTGGGATGCTCGGGCCTCCAGAGGAGATGGGCAGGAAAGCCCACTGCTCTCCCCAGGGCCCCCTGCTCTAGTTGTGAGGAGAGACAAGGAGCACAGACAAGGTGGGGTTGCTCTGGTGGGGACCTGAAGCCCGACCAAGACTCTACCAGCCTCTCCCACCCAAGTGATGTGATTGGTATATACCAACTCATGCATTTCAGTCAATCCCAATGGCACTTTCCATCCCCCATCCACAGGCAGGCTGGTAACTTAACATGCTGGGGAGAACAGAAACTCGCCCCTCTAAAGGCCATCGTGGCACCCAGTCCTTCAAAGAGCCCCCACGTGAACCCACACAGATGCCAAAGAGCATGCCTGCTCCCAGAGGTTTCTAAGGGGAGTTGTGAAATACACACCTGTACGAGGCTGCTTCAAAGGGGCCCTCTGAGGACGGAGAAACCTGGCCACACCACACCCCCAAGCCATGTTTTTGCTAACATAAATAACTTCTTAAAAGTCAAAATTACAAACACCAATCCAAATCTTGGAAAAAGAGGACTTTGTGATGCACTGAACACGTTTCCAGAGTCTCTTACCGCTTTTCACGGGAAGCGGTCAAATCCATGTGAAATGAACAGAATGCCGGACAATTTCCTTTTCTTAACTTGAACACTTAGGGTGAAGCTGCGGTCACACCATTTGGATCTGCTTTGCCATTTCTACGAACTCATTAGCTGACACACACACACACACACGCACGCACACACACGCACACACGCACACACGCACACATATCTTCTCCCCACCCCCTTCCCTTCCCCCACCAGTTCCGGAAGCTGCCACCACATCAACAGTGGTACCCACGGGCCGGCCTTTTATATCCAAGCCAAACCAAACCCACTGAAAAGAGAAGCCACTGTCCATCCAGTTTAAAGGCGTGGCTTGAACTAAGACCATCCATACCTTTTCTTGTCTTTTTGTTTTGACCTTTCGACTAGCTTCTAATGACTTCGTTACTTTTTGTTCAAAGAGTAATCACGTTGTGGGGGGGGCGGGGTGCCTGTCACTGCCCCGCTAAGTGCTTTCCAAGCCAGTTCAGGAGCGCGCTTCCCCCACCAGCCTCTAGGCGGTGCCGCTGGACCCCCTCACCCCATCCCAGCGCTCCCTCCTCCACTGAGAAGTGTCTGCTGCTGGAGCACACTCCTCAGTGGTCCACAGGGGTGCTCCTAGAGCACAGGAGGGCCCTCCTTTGGTTTTCAGAGGTGAGGATGCCATCAAGAGAGCGCTCCCAAAAAGGGGGCTTTTGTTCAGGACATTGTCAGCAGGGTTGACTCCAGCTGTTGGTTTGGGAGGAGCCAATGACCTCTCTTCATTCATTTTTCCACTTCCAGGTTTCGGTTGGCCTGTTTTGCTCTGGTTTTATAGGTATCCTGAGGCAAGGGCATGGGGGCTTCCTTAGCATCGCCTAACACAGGTGGGTGTGAGCAGACCATCTGCCCTGTGCACAAGGACCGAACTCCTGTAACCACTCTAGAACGAGGGCTGGGTTGGAAAGTCTTCCCATCAGAGCGGGACTGCGTGGTCAACTCTCCGTGGAGACAAATATGAACCTCTCCTACACCTGAGGGTCTATGAATCAGAGGGATCGGGCTTTCCTTCCAGACCCATCAGGCCCTCACGGCCCACTCTCCCTCAGGACCCACTTGGGGTCCTGGGACAGCAGAAAGTACAGGACATGGCAGTAGGGCTCTGCTCCAACCCGCTCCTGGCCCACACAGGCGCTGGAGAAATACTCTGCCGGCCCCACTGGCCCTCTGGCTCCTTTCCTCCACAAGCTCTTCCTTCTCTTGCCTTGCTCAGTAGCCACTCCTGAACAGAACCTGGACCTATGTATCAAGTAAGGATGCTATAAAAGAAGCTAATTCCTGGCCTTTGCCAGTGGGCTTGGCGGGGGGGGGGGGGGGGGGGGGGGGGCGCGGGGAACAGGTCCATGTGCTGCAGCTTCAGGGGATTTTTCAAGGGCTATTTGACCAAATGTGATTTTTGCCTTCAACACCTACTTTTGCACCTTAGCCCCAATGACACAGCTCCACTGTGGGGCCACTGCCAGACAGGCAGCTGTGATTGCTAGGAGCCTGTTTTCAGGCACTTCCGCCCCCCGCCCCACCCCCGCGAGTGGCCCTCATAGGTATGAGTATGAAAATAAACGGACCTTTGCTTTCTTCTATGTTGCTCTAATCCTACTTCCTTCTCCCCTGTAAGGATCCCGGCGTCCACGATAACCCAACTAAACTGTCCAACCAACCATCTACTAACGTAACTGTATGACTTTAAAACACTGATCTTAATCCTTCCCCACATGCTGGCTCTTCCCTCCGCATAAATACCTAAACTTCAGAACATGGACAGTACAAGATCATGACTACTTCTGATAAATTGCCCTTTCTATGTGAGTTAGTATGTAAAAGTCACTGAAAAGTAAAACTATAATCTAAAAGTTGTTTTTAAAAAATCCATTTTAATCATCTAAATTATTTACAAATATAGAAACAAGGAGTCGTGCTTTTTAAGACATGGGATTATAAAAATCAGCAAATAATGATATAATACATTAAAATATATGGACTTTTTTTTTCAGTACTCAGAACTTTTTCTCCATGAGCTAACAGGTTCTAGACAAAAGCGCCTAATATTCAAGTCTCCCCAGTTTCCTCCCAGAGTGTCAGTTGCAAGAAAAAAGGCTAAACCTTTTTCTGTCTTCAAAGTTCCTCCCTACACAGTATTCCCAGATGGCAGCTTCTGGGAATGTGCTATCTGGCAAGAGAAAAGCCTAAACATCAAGGGTGGACTGAGGCGGACCAGACCAGCCTGGATACAAATCCCAAGACAGACAATGCCCCCGTCCTCCCTGCTGAAGCTTGTCTATTTACCTGTGACTCCAGGATTATGTACATAGTGCATATCTATGCACTATTATGGGTCTCAGGGGTGATTTACTTAGAGTGACATGTTTCTTACCTTCCAGTAATCAAAAGGGTCCTGTTACTCCCAATAGGAAAAAAAAAAGAGCCAAATCACTGTTCACACCGATCCCCTCTGTGCTGAGCTTTTAACAAGTCTGACCTAGAACGAGCCCAAAAGAACTCTTGTCTTAAATGATCAGGCCCTTCCTAAGTTACCTTCAGCAATCTACAGAACTCTTTTTGATCACATACTTCCAACCTGGGGCTCCTCTAAGCTTCAACTCTAGATGGGTGTGCCTCTCCTCCAAGTTGCCAAGATGAATTTGCTGCAGGTTTTGAGGAAGGAGGGAAGAAGCAATAAATATGTCTTTGTTTATGGTAAGGAAAGTGGTCAGGATTTATGTCATAATTGGTCTCTCCCTCTGACCTCTGAGGGAAGTTCTTAGCTGACTTGACTGATGAGTTTTATTCCTTCTGTACAACTTTTTGAAGACACACCTAATGGTGCTACTTTAAACTTATAGCATTCACCTTCTGGTCCACCTGTAGGACTGCAGGGAGGGGTCATCACACTTGACATGATTCCTACCCTTTCAGTCACAAAACTCAGCAGACACTGTGTTTCCCGTACCACTGTCTGCCTTCCAGAAGGACAGTGGTGCCGAGAACAAAGGGAAGTAACGATACCACAGCTGGTTTCCCTTTAAGTGTGAAAGATATTAAATAAAACATATTTTCACTCACTTGCAAGCTTAATCTGGTAACTTAATTGCTAAAAAATAAATCAACAAACCGTAAGCTTATGTGCTAAACCAATCCTTTTTACTTGGTGGTATCTCTAAAGTTTACGTCAAAGAAAAAAGAAAAGTTGGCCCCAAATAAAGTCCCTTCCCACAGGCATCCGAACTTAGGCTGGGAGGCGCCCTCATGCACCTCAGCTCTCTCCTGCCCTGTCCTTCACCGGAGTGTTGCGGCCTTCATGAACGAAAGATAAGAATCACAAAGATGCGTGTCCTCTCCTCAAGTCTAGTGACTCCGAGATGCCATCAGCATGACAGCACTGGGTGAATTCATCTTTTTCTGCGTCTCTGCCCTGATCCCACGAGAGAGCTTCCTTGTCTTCTCAGCACTGCAGCCGGGGGACCCAGGAAGTCTGAGGCAAGTGGTAACCACATAACCTTTGTGGTCCCAGGGCCCCAAGCCCAAACCATTTCACCCCAGTGACACCTAGGGTGTAATTCTGCAAACTCATGATCCCATCTTTAATGGGGTAGCAGGGGTGGGTGATCGGCTAGAGCTCTTCCCCTGATTCATCTGGGGTCCTGTCTCTGGAAAAGCTTACTGACATACTCCTTGGGTTTGTTGGAGTTAAGGAGTATTGCTAAAACACTTTGGGAAAACTCCACTTTGAACACATGTGTAAGCTGGAAAGAAAATGCATATACCTTGATTGAAGTTAGAAATGTGAAAAGGCCGATCTATCCCAGTGTTGTCTGAAATCCTGAACACTTTCTGGGCTTCTTCCTATTTCGACACTCCTCAGAGGTAACAGATTCTCTCCTTCACTCTCTTGAGCGATCCAGCACTCCTGATTTCCCCTTAAAATGCCCAACTCTGCTCAGCTCAGTTTGGAAATCACTGCGGGACTCGGGAACCTGCCCCCCTGCCCCCAGCCTCAGGGAGAGACCCATAGCAGGAACAGGGGAGCTGACGTGCGGGGCGGGGTGGGGGGCAACAAGCCACTTCTTTTTAGCAGCCTTTCCTGCTCCCTGGTCAGGAGCCCTGGTGGGCCATGCACCTCCAAGATGGGCAGGGAGCTACACCCATTCGTTACACCACGGGGGCATCGGACTCTGCGTTAAAAAACAACCGCGTGATGGGAATGCTTTAATCATCACCCACACAGACGAGCGGAAGCTACAGACAGAGAGCCACTACGGATGGTGCTCGGAACAGAGGTGAGAATGGCCCGGAACTCGGCCTCCGGTAAAGATGCCAGGTTTACAGGACTTATCGAGGTGCCCTCACCAGACCCCTCCTCCTCCTCCTCCTCCTCCTCCTCGGCCGCTGGCGGCTCCTGCATCTCCTCTGGGCAAGCCTGAGGCCGGCGCGGGTAACTTCTGCTGCCTGAGCCAGTCACGCGTGCTCGGGACCCCTCACCTGAGGTCTCTGGGTGCTGAACTGGCGTGGAGGTAGCTAGGCCCGGGAGGGAAATGTGGTCACCTGTGTCGTCTTCCTCAAAGTCGTTAAGGCAGTACACTTCGTCCAGGTCAACGTCCAGTGTCCGGAAGCCCTTGGTGACCACCCCAGGCCGGGGGTCCAGGATGCCCCCGAGGTGGGGCTGGGCCAGCTGCTGCCAGTGGTGAAGGGTGGCAGAGCCTTGCAGGAGAAAGCGCAGAGAGGGAGGGGGGACAGGGAGAAGAGACGGTTAGGATGGAGGCCTGAGCCGATGGCTGTCACCACCCCCGAAGTGTGGAACCCGACCCCTGGTAGGATCTGAGCCCGGCAGGTGAACTCTGGGAGGGACGCTGGCAGAGCGGTCCCGGCCACGGGCCACTGTGCCACAGGGGCTGATACTTCGCCACACCTGGGAGGACCACCCATTCGGGGAATCCCAAACAAATCTTTTTACGAAGCAAGACTAGTGCCACCTGGTGGGGCAAGGATGTTTGGTGACAAACTACTTTAGTCAAGCGAGGTCAATCCCCAAACCCAACACCGTACCAACGTAGGAAGAGCAGGGGAAAGATAAGCAAGACAAGTAAAACAAGGGGGTGTCTGGGTACTGACTCTGTGCCAAGCACCCATGGCTGGGGACAGGGAAAGACCCAAGCTGAGGCAGCATAAGACAATGTGGAACCGACCCCGGGACGCACGACATGAGACAAGCAAAAGGAAATGAGAGTCGCATGCATGACTGTCGCCTCCTTTACTTATGAGGGTTTCTGTTTTCTGGCAGCAACCCCAAGGCGCTGCAGGTTTGGGAGAGGGAATGGTGCTAGCCAGGTGTGATCGATGAGCACGTAAGTCCACACAGAGGTCTGAAGCAGAGGAGATCTCAGTGACACCAGACCCCGGGGCTCAGATGACATCATGCAAGGTCTGTAATAACACCGGAGTGTGTCCCCGAGGACCTTGAGGGCATCGCGGCGGCTCACAGAGAGAAGCATCCCAAGAATGAGTATGCTTTGCAAACCAGGCTTGAGAAGCAGATTTACGGAGGGACACCTCAGAACCTTCAGTCTGTTGCTGTGTCCTGGGATTCTGCCCAGTCCATTTGCCAGAGCAACCCTTTCTTCCCTTCAGGACACTTCTCACACCTCACATGGCCCAGGGATGACAGCCCGTGAGGCTGGGCGTCTGTCCCCAATCTACAGATGAATTAGTTAGCCACACAAATGCCTACCCTACACTTAAGAGAGAGACTTTGAGAGCAGTTCTCAGGCGTGGGAAAGCAGGGGCCTTCCCACACAAATGCCTCCTGGTTACCGCTGGTTTACCAAGGGCGGCCTCTGTCAGGCAGGCAAGAACCCCTCTGGGCCGCCCTGTTGGAGAGGGGAGCCAGGGATGCCAGGAGCCAGCAGCTCAGGGTCAAGAGAAGAGAGAAGGAAATGGTGGCAGGTGTTGGGGTCAGGGACCGGTCCAGGAACGTGAGTGAGATGCAGAGAACCCCCTCAACAGGAGCTCCCGACCCTCTGGTGTGCCCAGTCAGTGCGCGGCCCCCAACACACCGCCGGGAAGGAGCGTCCAGGGCAATCCCAGCCAACGAGTCTTGAAGGCATTTTGTAAGTGGGCAATTTCACATCCACTTTAAAGAGAAACGCTGTACACGCTGCCAGTACATGTTTAGGGAAGTCCCCAGACACCCACTTGGAGGTCTGTCCCAGTTTTAAGTGTGCGCAAGTACAACCTACTTCACCTGAATCTACTGCATATAAATAGCAAATATTCTACATGCAAAAGAAACGCAGTAATAAAGAGGTCCGTACGACAAAAGAGCATCACATACTGTTCTCTCACAAGGTGCTCAGATGCTTCTAGAGCCGCGGTTCTCAACCAGGGATGATCCTGCCCCACACGGGACATCTGGTAAACCAACGGAGACATTGTTGGTTGTCACCACTGTGGGGAAAGAGGGAGTGCTAATGGCACCGAGCGGGCAGAGTCAGGGGTGCTGCACCCCATGATGCCCAGGGCAGCCCCCTCACCACAGAATGATCCGGCCCCAGGTGTCAGCAGGGCTGAGACTGAGAAACCCTGACCTAGAGCTGTGGTCCTCTATTCTCGGATCTCTGGAGAATCCGGAGGAGCTCACGTGCAAGCAGCAGCGTGCAGAACCGACCAGGGCTTGGCAGACGTGCTCAGGGCAGCTCATGGGATCCTGGGGCCGGGGTGCCATAGGATCATTTTTTTTTAAGCTACCCTGTATCGAACGGGTCTGTGTAACAGCTTGTGTTACATCAACTCCTAGCTCAGAAGCACCCAATGAGGGGACTGAGGTTCCCTGAAGTTAGACAATTTTCCCAAGTCCCTGAGTAGTGGTGGCGCTGAAGGCCAGGCTCCTCGAGTGAGTTCACACCGCCTGCCCCCCTGCAAAGTTCGCAGGCCTGTAAACAAGCAAGGACCTCAGTGCTCCAGCCGGGAACCCACACTAAGTGAGAAGCATCGATGGTGGGCAGTAGAAGTTCTAGGTGGCCGTCCAAGGCCAGCCAGGAGGCACACACACTGTGGCGAATGGGATTTCTCAAGCCACCCCTGGAGAACCCCATTCATGATCCATAATGAGCTCCCTATTCGTGTGTTCACTGGATGCCCAGGCACATTCCTGGCAAAAACACTGCACTGGGGAGAAGACTTAACAAGGCACCGTGACATCCAGCTTGGGACGCACATGCTGGTCTGAGGAGGATGATGACAAATCCCTACGTACGGTGTGGCCACATCACCTCTACTTGTGGAAGGGGAGGAAAGGGAAAGTTGACAGACACTGGCAAGTGAAGAACCATGTCCGGAAGTGCCAGAGGTCCTCACCCTTCCGAAGGGCGCGGAGGTGTTTACCATGCCCTGGGAAAGAAGTCAGGGAGGCTGGAGGTCTGGGCCCAGACACCAGTCCCATGGGCCTCCATCCTCCCTCTGTTCAGCAGACTGCCCTCATCTCTCCCCACCCCGGGCATGGGCCCGACAGAGAAACGAGGCTACAGGGGGTTTGCTGTTTGGAGTTCAAGGTGCTACAGAAGTACATGGGCTTATCTGCCTTCCCTGAACACGCAGAGCCAAGATTACAATGGAGAGATTATGCTGAAAGATGCATGGTACTTGGATTTTACCCCCGCCTTGGGCATCCCTTACTCAGGTAGGACAGCCAACCTTTACTGAGCAGTAACCAGGTATCGGGCACCCCTCTAAGAGGCCTACACTTAGTCACTCAATCATTACGATAACCCTGTTGTCCTCATTTTACAGGTGAGGAAACTGAGCACAGGGAGGTCAGGTAACTTGCCAGAGGTTGCATGGCTCATAAATGGCTAGTCTAGGATTCAAACCCACGCTGTCCAAACTCCAGTGTCCAACCTCTTAACCATATACACCTTCTCTGGGCCAGCAGTGAGGGGCCCTCCTGGGTGTGTGTCTCAGAAATCAGGCCAGTAACACACCCGGCTGGCTTTTACAATCCCCATACCTTTGCAGTCTTCCGTCCTGCAAAAGTTGACTATGGGTGAAAGCCCCCACAGCCCTGTTATTGAGTTATATCAGGCTGTGGGGCTCAGACCATTTCTGTTCCCAACTGGTTCTAAGGCCCCAGGAGGGTTTCCCGGGTCCAGCACCCAAGGAAAACAGCCTACACCGCACTCCCTCCCCCTGCCACTGCCTGGACTGCCACGTAGGAATCCTACTGATCTCCTGGCTGCCTAAGGTTCTGTCTTTGATACAAAATGGAGCACAGATCAAAAATTAAATAGGAACAGCATCTTATTCAGCCTTGGCTGCCTCTTTCCCATCTCTACACCCTACCACCCCCTACCCCCACCCCGCTGGCCTGGCTTCCTTTATTTGTCAAGCACAAAAGGAGAGAATCACTGCACTAAGCGCTACCTCCCATTACCAGCCCCTGCCTCCCCTCCATGCGAGAATGAGGCTGGGGTCAGGGAAAGAGGAAGCTTTGCGTTCCTAGTTGGCACCAAGATGAAGCTCTATGAAACAAGGGCAGGGACAGAAGGGAACAGTTATGATTACCACGCCTTTCCCTGTTTGCTTTCCTTTCACATCTCACTGTTCTAACTAAAAGCTGTGATATCATCAAAGGAGAAGAAAACCAAATCCATTTATGTCAGAGGAGTATCCGGGGCTTAAAAGTTTAGAACTAACCTGCTGGACAATGTCTAGCTTAGCTGAGAAGTATACGCTTTCCCCTAATTACATATGAACTTACTGAGAAATACCATTTTGGTTTTAATTAATCACGGGGCGGGGGGGATATTACCGGATTCATCTCTCTTCCAGTCTGAAAAGTTTTGTTTGCTCTTGGCCTGCTTAAAACTCCTAAGGTAAGATGAAGAGACAAGAGTGCTAATCTTCTTAAACACCAAGCCCAGCTATTTTGGCTGACACCAACAAGCAGATCCCAAGATGCATTAAATAGGTAAGGGAGACACAGACGAAGACCCAGATTGGCTATCTGCTATGATCCCAGCCAACACTCTCCAGAAACCTCACCCCAGGTACATTTGCCTGAGCCACTGAAGATCAAGGGAATCCTATTAGCTTCTGAGGGGCCAATGGAAAAGGATGATATAAGAACATGGCCCCAGCACAATGCTGGTTCAGGTTCTCAACACTGGCAAGGCCACCCTTTAGACCTGAGCTGCTGGAACAGGGCAAGTGCGGGGAACCTAAGTTTTAATTAGCACCTATTAGGTACCAGGCATAATCACATTTACTCCTCACAATTTTGTGTGGCAGATGTAAGCCTTACCTCACAAGTAAGGGAAACGGGGCTCAAAAGGCTAACTTATCTACTGCCACAGTTTGAGCTGCACTGAATCCAGTGTCAGGCAGACTTCTGTGTCAGCACTCCATCTTGTCAAATTAAACAAAGTAATAAACAAAAAAATTGTGGAGGTAAGGAAGAAAGAAAATATTGGTTGTATCTGAAATTGCTGAGAAGTCAGAGAACTACAAAATGGAGGCGAGGGATCGCTATCATGAGGATGCATCACAGTCCGTAGTGATATGACATGACTTCTTAACGGTGGTGATTTAGCTTCCCGGTGAGCAGGATACTTTAGATGAAACTGATCTAGCAAATCTCATGGGATTTCCTCTTATTCTATTAACACAAAAAATATCGCTAAGTCATTAGATTAAAAGAAAAAAAGACGAATTGGTTGAAATAAATTTTTAAAAATCTCTTCCTGTAATATGCTTGGAAAATGAATCCAAAGACATATTCTTAGATGATCTAATGGAACACAAAGTTAAATACAGAAATCAGACGAAATAGAGATGATAAATTCCAATGAGCTTGAAGAGACAAAGGAGAAAAAAAGAAAAGAAAGGCAGAAAGTAAAATTGCAGAAATGGAAGATTTTATTGAAAGAAAAACAGACATAATTATGGATCAGGAAACAATCACCAAGCTCACAACTGAATAAACAATTAAAAAAAGAACGAGCCATCCCTTTTCTGAAATCTAATAAGGGCCTAAATTAATACAATTAAAAAATAATCATGAAGAAAGAACGTCAGCCCACCCTCTTCCTTCCTCTGGAGGCTACGGGACCCAGCATGTCTTGGGTCTTTAACAAGCACACCCTCATTTTACACCACACATTCTCAACAGGGATAATACTGCCCCCAAAGGGTTGAAAACAGGTTCTTCTGGGGTAAAAAGAATCCTACTCTTTTTAGGCAGAGAGCAAAGCTATGACCCATCAACAGTGTATTTGTGGTATTAAATTGCGGGAACGAGTAACTGAGAATATATGTCTACAATGACTCCTTAAGAATACAGGTCTAACACAGGAAATACAGCCTTACAGAAATTCTGATTTGACTTTGCACCAGAAATGTAATACAGAATTCTAAAATACCTTCTCAAACTCACATGGGTTTCCAAACTAAAGGAGTCAAAAGTGAAAAATACAAACCCTCGGTGGCTCTTGACAGGGTAAGTGGGTAAGTAAAAGGAAGACATTTTATAATGCCTGGAAGAAAAAGCAAAAAACAGAAAAGAATTTTTCCAGGAGTTTAACCATCTGGGGTGTCCTGGCACTAAAAAGTAAACTACCCCTGGGAAAGGCAGGCTTGAGGAGGTACAGAACTCATTCGCCTCCGCGACTACCCCCTTCCCGGTCCCCAGACCGTAGAGGTCTGGGCATCTTGCTCAGAACCCAGGGCACTGGAAGAAAGCCGCACTCTCTTTAACTGGAAGATCGAAGCAAAACATGTGAGCCCATGAACTGCAGATGGCTTTCAGGTGGTTCCTGAAAAAAACAACTTCTAGCATGTGCTCTGCACCCCTCCCTGACACCAACGTTTCTGAGAGGTGACAGCAATAATTCCCTGCGCTTCTCAGACCCCAGGCATGACCTAATTAACTTTCTAGTACGGTAGCAGTACCTCTGCCTCTCAAAAAGATGCTGACTTCTAAGGTTCTAGATGCACAAGAAGGAGAACCAGGGAACTGGCGTGAAGGCGCTCGTTCCTTTCCTTTGGCCTAGCTGGCCGAGGTGAGAGTCGGCCTGCGTGCACACTCCCACACCTGCCCCGGGAGATGGAAGCCCAGGCTGGGCGCCACCGTCAGAGGAACTCAAACCAGCAGCGCGGGAGGCTGTCTCGGAAGAAAAAGGAGTAGGTGTGACAGAGGCTGCCCGCTTGCTGGTGGTGGATCAGGGACCACAGGCGGTCGCCGAGGAGGGCCGAGAGGGGCCGAGGCCCCCGGGGATCACCTTCCAGAGGCTTCACGATCTGGAGTTTCTCGGGCAGGTAGGAGCGGCTGCTGAAGGACATGCCCGAGAAGCCGGTGAACTCGGAGAAGCGCGAATGGGTGCCGAGGGACATGATGCTCTCCGTGGGCGTGAGGGAGCCGCTGAGCAGCTCGCCCTTCTCCGCCAGCTCCCTAAGCTTCCGCTCCTGCTCCTCCTCGAAGAACCTCCGCTCCGACAGGTAGTTCTCCCGGCGGAGGGACAGCCGCCGCAGCGCCGTCTCCAGGTCGTGGGAGCCCGGGGTGCCCGGCGTCCCGGGCTTCTTGCTCCGCTCAGCGTTCCTGCGAGGAGGGAGACGGGGCTGAGCGTGGCGCACCCTGCAGCGGGCGCAGTGCAGGGTGCACGGTGCGAGGGAGGCCTTACTGCTAGGTGGCCATGGGTGGACATGTTTCCTGGTGGCCGCAGGATTTTTGCTAGGGAAGCCAACAAGGCAAGCAGCAGAAATTTAGGCAAAAATGGGGAGGTAAATGCCTGCCCGGGAGAACTAGTTCCTCTGGTGGGTGTCTTGCTGGGTAGCGGGGAGAGCATTAAGGTGCAAAGAAAATTGGCACATACTATGTAAAAAAATCCGTCCCTAGCAACATCTCCCTCCTGAGCCCTCAGGAAGACGACTTCTTCAGGCTGCAGGTCGTAGTTACCAGAAGGGCCACTGGTTCAAGAGGCATTTCTCTTTCCTCTTGAATTGAAAGAGCTGTTCTGATCAAGCTGTTTCCCCTCTGACCCAGTCCGTCAGAAGAACCAATTTCATTGTCACAGAAAAAAGCTGTACAACACAGCTGAGGTCATGTGTGTGTGCGTGCATGTGTGGAGGGCTTCAGGACAAAGAGGGACTGCCCGCCCCCCCCCCCCCCCCCCCCCCCGCTGAGGAGGCCCCACTGCAGGGACAGGAGGTGTGATGTGCACCTGCAGGGGGCCCTGCACCCCACCTTTAGCAGCAAACTAGATTCTGGTCACAAGACAGAGCCTGAGTCCTCCTCAGCCTTTCAAACACCCAAGCTACAGAGGGGTCCCTGAAACGAATGTCTATTCTGTAGCCCAACAGTGAAGGTTAATCACAGAAAAAATACTCATTCATCCTCCCCTTCAGCATTTGACGGAAAAGCAGACTTCCTATCATACCTCCTTACACTGGTGAAAATAGCAGAATCAAGAATGAGTGTAAACTCAGAGGGCTAGCAAAACAGATGACAGACCGAAAGGTCTATGCTTTTCAGGCGATTCTTTGTCAGCCCCCCTCTTCTGATGTCCGAACCTATCCTCGATCCACACTACCTGTCTCCCAAACCCAAAGATTACAAACTCCCAGCTGGCTCACCCCAGGTCAGCTGACTCTGCTTCCAGGATGATGCTGTTGGTCTTGTTGTCCAGGACGACGTTGCCAACGTCACTGCCATAGAAGCTGGACCGGGGGGTGCTGACGCAGCTGGACAGGAGGGAGTTCACGGCTGAGGACTGGTTGGAGCCGGGGATGTTCATGGGGGATGGGGTCAGAGACCTCTGCTTGACGACCTGGTTGATGTTTCTCACCGTCTCAAAGACTCGCTTCTGGTGACTGGGGGGAGGAGGGGAGGGAATGCACAACATCCATGAATAAACAAATGCAGGAATGACCGTGGAGTTCAGCCCTCCAGAAACGACCATCCAAGGAGCCAAAAGGCTACTGGCCCACGCGAGCCCCCAGGCAACCTGCCATCCCCTGCCTTCCATGTGCTGGCTGAAACTCAAGAGACTCAATGCCCACTGAATTCCGGGCCCTAATTCACGGTTGTGTCCTACAGGTGAAGCTAGCAAGATGATACTGCTTTTCTCTCCCTGAGGCTTGACCCACAAATACAAATACTTAAGTAGGGCTTTGGTCTCCCGGCTACTTTTCCTCTTTCACGACGGTCACTAG
Source organism: Zalophus californianus (assembly GCF_009762305.2). Classification (NCBI taxonomy): domain Eukaryota; kingdom Metazoa; phylum Chordata; class Mammalia; order Carnivora; family Otariidae; genus Zalophus; species Zalophus californianus. Next base: position 70,293,664 of record NC_045595.1, on the reverse strand, counting down.
AATGCAAAGTCCAAGAGGGCAGTGTTCCCTGCTCAGCACATAACAGGGCTCCATAAATATCTGTAGAATGAGTATTTGTTGACTGTTCATATATATATAAAAAAGCAAGACAAAGTCTTACACTTCAGTAATGAGATGATAAATACCACAGGAATCTTTTTTAAAAATTGCTATTTCTAAGAGTGGAACTTCCCTTTGATGCTCATTTGTTTTTTTTTTTTTTTAAGAGGGAGAGAGACAGAGAGAGAGAGAGAGGGAGCGCACATGAGCAGAGGCAGAGGGAGAAGGAGAGAAAGAGAGAGAATCCCGAGCAGGCTCCGTGCCCAGTGCAGAGCCCAACATGGGGCTCGATCTCACGACCCTGAGATCATGACCTGAGCTGAAATCAAGAGTCGGTCGCTTAACCAACTGAGCCTCCCAGGCATCCCCTCATTTGTTCCTTTTTCAGGAGACAAAGGTAGGCACGTTGCTATAACAGCCATGTTCTTCTGGGATGCATAGGGCTTCACACACGCACTGAGGCTCGGGGACTCTGGTCACACCCAGGATCCCATTTCAGTTCTGGCTGTGGGCTTTGGGTACAGAAAATACACAATGAAATTGGAGCCACACGTTCCTTAGAAACTCGGGGCAGGCCTAGCACAAGGTCTCATGTTAGGAAGAGAGTTGGTAGAGGCCAATATCCATAAACGTATCCAGAAAGGAAGCAGAAGCCTTGCGTGCACCCCTCAAAGAGCCCTCTGTATCTCCTACTGCATCCTAGTTTGCTTTTTCTAACAGACAGTAAACATTTTTTAAGTACTGTTTTTCACTGAAAGGAAAGATAAAACCAAGTGGTGGTATCAAGACAGGGCCTGTATTAACAGAGATGGGAAACAACTCTCCTTACTCAACTTCCTGTAAGTTAATAATATAGCTTTAAAACTCAGGAAGAGGACCTGGGGGATATTATTGGCTGTGTGCTCTTATCTCCCTTAATCTGGACCCAAATCTGTGGAAGGACCACCGTGATCACTGTTGGTGTCTGAAGCCCAAACACTGCTAGTTTTGATGACCACAGGGCATGAGCAGTCTCTGGGAAGCTTAGAACCAGGCCGTACGCGATATCTGGAGACTCAGGTTCTTCCAACTGCAGCTCCTTGCGCATCGTTCCCTCAATCTCTGCTGCCAAGGAGTCCTGAGAAAAGCCAGAAAACACACTGAGTGAGCAGCAACTCAAGTCTCTAGAAGAGGCTCACGGCTGGCTAGCCATACGAGCATCAACTGAGGTCTCAGAGCCTACAAACCACCCATGCCACTAGGCTTCCAGCATTCATCACCGGGGGAACCCGACTGAGCAATCCCCATGGCGGGTTCTCAATGGAGCAATCCCCAGTGGGCACTGAGTGTACAGCCCCTATACTCCCCTGCAGATGCGGGTCTGAGAGCAAACCCCATGTTCCCTTGGCCACACCACAGAGCTGTGACTCTGCCCACAAGGAGAGGCGGGGAATTTGTGGAGGAGGGGACCTGAGTTGTGAGCACTGTCATCTGAGCCTCTGTTCTGCTGCCGCCCGCCTCCCCTGCAAGGAGAGCTCCTCTCCCCACCAACGACCCATCGCCTGCCCACCTTTAATGACCAGTTCATACCTCGTTTCCACTACTAATCCTTCATTCCTCCCCGAAGAAAGACACCAAACACATGAAGTCCCTGCGAGTTCCCTGAACAGTTAGTTCACTTAGATCTTTCTCTAGTTAGGTTGTGGATTTTGTGGGTCAGGGCAAGGCTGGTCACGGATGACTTCTCCCTTCCCGGATGGCCAGGCCCCCAGCTGAGACTCACCGATACAGACTCCCTGATGAGCGCCCCCCCTCCCCAAATGACCCACCATTCCTCACCCTCTGAGGTAGAGCCTAACAAGCAATCCCACACACTGGCACAGGTCGGTGCCAACAGGAGGACCAGGTGTGTGCAGAAAAGCACCTGCTGGGGCCTCAGAGGAGGACACCACCTACAACGGCCTGAAGGGAAGGGCTTACTGTGCTAACTGAAGACTCCCTGCGATGATCAGGAATGTTCTTTCTGCACTGTCCACTGTGGGAGCCACAGGCCGCAGGTGGCTATTGGGCACCTGAAACATGGCCAATATGACTGAGAACCTGAATTCGCTGTACTAATTTTAACAGATTTAAATTCACATAGCCACTTGTGGCCACTGGATTCCCAGCAGACAGAGCATGGGAACTCCAGAGCACCCACCTCCACAGCCCCACAGTCAGGGAGCAATGCTCCAGGCTAGAAGCTGGAACCAAGTGGGGAGACTTGACAGGAGGTAGCAAGAAGCTGGGTCCATAAAGGGGCTAATGGGCTTGTTTTCAACTATTATTTATAAATATGCAACTTCATTTAGTAATTATGTACAGATTGTCATTCAACATAACCCATGTTGTAAAGGGCTTCCCTGAGTGAGCTTTTTTAGTCAGTTTACTTTTCTTCCTTTTTTTTAAAGATTTTATTTATTTATTTGAGCAAGAGAGAGAGAAACTGAGATAGCAAGAGAGCACAAGGAGGGGGAGGGGCAGAGGGAGAGGGAGAAGCAGGCTCCCCGCTGAGCAGGGAGTCTGATGCAGGGATCGATCCCAGGACCCTGGGATCATGACCTGAGCCGAAGGCAGACACTTAATCGACTGAGCCACCTAGGCGCCCCACCGCTTTACTTCTTAACTACTGTAATTCACCATATAGTTTACATTCAGAGTTCTGCACGAGGAAAGGACCTTCATACAACTTAAGAGAGACGACATACCAAACTACTAACTTCAAGGCTGTGCCTGGAGGAGAGAGCAAGCTGGCTCTGTGACTTTTTCTTGGCCCTGAGCCCCCTAGCAGTCTGGGGAAGCCATGGACCCCTTCTCAGAATAGTATCTTTAAGTGAACAAAATAATTAGGACAAAAAGGAAGCCTGATATATTGAACTAGTCACTAGACTATTAATAAAAACAATCGTGGTACGGTAACACACAGGATCTGGCTTTGGTCCTGGTAATGACTGCCACCTTGAAGTGGGCCTTAGCACAAAAAGGATTTGGAGACATCTTACAACGGAGAGCGGATGTGATCTCAACTGGTGACCAAGTCACCGGGGTGCTAATATCACTGTGGCTTGTTGCCCACCTTCGTATGAGCAGGAAGCACTGTATACAATTAGGGACTAAGATAAAAGACGTGACCCTCCCTCAAGTTCACGGGTCCCCTGAGTCCTGTCTGGGGATCCCCGATTAGGAGCTCCTGCCACAGACAAGAGAGCTGGCAACGTACTCCTCGGGCAGAAACTGCTACCCACCATTTGACTCAGATTGGGGCGTTCTGCTCCAGAAACACGGGCACAGCACCACTCAGTGCCGCAAATACCTTTAATACATCGCGCACTTTAAAAATAGCCACCTTCAAAAAGTGAGCCGTGCCAACAGCTACAGGAAAAGGCAAGCGAAAGCTCCATTTCAGCAAATACAATAGCTGAGAATCTCTGAAGACGCCCAAATGCCAATTTTCAGTTTGACTTTTCTATGTCATGGCTTTGTTTTAAAACAGCTCTGTTTCTGAGCATGGGGAATGCAGTGGAGTGCATCCTAAGTGCACGGGAGATAAGGTGCCCCCAGGAGGCCACTGCGCCAAGGTGGGAAGCCAGGAAGGAGGGAAATTGAGGCAGGGAGCATATATCACTACATAGGCCAGTCTGTGAGCTAAGTGTCATCGGCTCTCGATGGAGGAATTGGGGGCATCGAATGTTCTTTGCTGCCTTTACTTGGATTTCTGGACACACTGGATCACCAATCTGCTCCCTAGAAAGCTATGTTTATGTATCTTTCGTTTTGGTTTCATTAGGTTTCAATCAAGCTGACAGAGAGAGAGAGAGAGAGAGTTCTAGCCTGATTTTTATATATAAAATGAGATTGTGATTTAGGAAAAGTGGGCCAGACAGTGTAAAGGGAAAGAGCCCCAAGTAAAGGCCAAATTCCAAAGGACTGAGTGTCACAAACATTGTAGCCGCTATCCACTTGTATCTCATTGGGAGTGTTTCTCTCAAAAGTTCTTGTCTCCTCAAAGAGAATTTGGTATTTCATCAAACCACAGAAACAGAGCCTGAATATAAAAGTTCTTGGTCATTTGTTCTTTGGTCTGTCTGTCCACCCATCCAAATCTAGTACCTACTAAGCATGTACAATTGTGAAACATAACAAGCACTGAGCAGATAGAAGAGTATTACAGAGGGAAGGAAGAAAGGAGCAAATAAGACACGGCCCCCACCTTTGAGGGGCTTTAGTCTGACAGAAGAAGGTACAGTGAGGAAGCTCACCAAACGTCTCAGGGAAAAGACCAGCAGAGGAGGCCTGCCCTGTGCTGCGGACCCCAGCAGGGAGGGGCTAACCTGGAAAACCCCTTCTCAATCATGTCTCCTTAAAGCCCAAGCATGAAACAGATCAGGCCTTCAGAGCTATGAAGTAAGATTGTGGGGAAATCATTTTGTAGAAATGGAAATGCCGCTCCAGCTAGAGAGGGAGATTTTTTCAGATCACAGACACTGAAAGCCCCCAAGAGGATGATCAGTAAGCCTAGAAAGAACCAGCAGAACTGTATGGGCAACTTAAGAATTCTAGAATGCACGGTGAGGCCAAAATAGCTCATACTCTAATAAGGTTAGAAAAATAACAATGTGTGAATAACATCTCCCAAATATCTGAGGTTCTTAGGAAATATACCAATTAAGGACATGAGGAGAAAAAAAGGACTGAGTCAGAGGAATGGCAAAGGAAGAGTCAGTCGACCTCATGTTGTCAAGGGGCCAGGAGCTGGGCACGCGAGCCCCTGACACAGATCTAGAGCTAAGCTGCAGGACAAGAAGCCCATCCACCAAGTCTCGGCGCCAGACCCCGCCTCCCTGCCAGGGGCCCCCCTTGCGGCCGGGCAGGCTGGTGGGGAGCAGGGGCACAGAGCAGGCGGGCGCTCACCATGGGGAACAGGCCGAGCGAGTGGTAGCGCCGTGATGCAGTATTGGGCATGGTCTTGTTCCGGAGGTTCTTGAGCTCCTCCTGCGCCTCGTGAAGCATCTCCATGCACTCTGCGTACTTGTCCTCCAGCTCTCGCAGCTGCACACACCAGAAAGTAACGCACGGTCAGGGGGGTGTGGGGGGGGGACGGGACTGCCCTGTGCCTCCAGGCCCGACACCAAAGGGCCCTCGAGGCTCAGTTCGGCTTCCCCCTGGGGCGTGCTTCTAGCCTCAGAAACCTCCCAAGTTCTAACGTGCAACCGAGATCCCAGGCTTCCAGTTACAGGATGCCTAAGTCACGGGGATGAACGGCACAGTGCGGGGACTTGAGTCAGCGGTACGGTAACCGGGTTGTGTGGTGACAGATGGGGCGACAGTTTGGTGAGCATAGCATGATGTACAGAGATGTCCAAGCACTATGTTGTACCCCTAACACTCATGGAACCTCGTGCCAATGATATTCAAGTAAAAAAGTATTTTAAAAAAAGAAAAAGCCAACTTTCCACGAATGGGAGAGTGAATTGTCACACCCTCGTTTCTAGACACATCTGTGAGTGGGCTCCTTCCGTGGTGAGCTCCGTGCCATTGCCCTCATGGGACATTTAGCAGGAGCGGGCTGTGCAGGGCCCTGCCCCCTGGGCGCTCGCCAGCCGCGACAGCGTCAGCGGGAATTTACCGGTAAGAACGCTTTCAATTCAGAATAAAAGCAGCTAGTGAGGTGGACACGACCCGCGGCCCATCAGAGGGAGGCTGGTCACCCTAAGTGGGATGGGCCTGGGGAAAGGGGGGAGAGCTGCTCACCTCGGCCGTGAGCTGCCGCTGGGCATCCTTAGCAGCCCCCAGGTGCTGGACCAGCTCTTCATTTTCCACCGCGCACTGCAACAGGGCAAAGGCCCATCAACTTCTCCTTTAAGATACCTGGAAACGTCTAACTGGTTTCCTCTTATTACCTGATCTGTTCCAATCCTATCACATTTCTACAGTGAGACTTTTAAGCCAGAGTAACATTTCACCTTTTCTGTAATTTTGAAGGCAGCCTTTCCTACATCCGTGCTCATGCTGTATGGCTCACCCTACGTCCGCCTCCGTAGGCACAGCCCCTCCCAAGACGCGCTTCACCTCACGCTGCTAGCAAAGGCCTGACATGGGAAACTAAACTGTATTTGTTTTGTTGTTGTTGTTGTTGTTGTTGTCTTGCAGCTGCTTCATCTCAAATCTAAAGGAGATATTATTCTGCTATAGGAACACCAGGTGCTCTGTGTAAAAACAAGTCCTAGACTAGAAAATTCACAAGTGAAATTCCAGGACTCCATCTCTGCAGCACCTTTCTTAACAAATTCTATTAATGTGCGGATTATTTTTAGGAGGTCAGTGGTTATATGATGCCCTCCCCAGTTCAGGGTGACTAGCTTTATTCTATTGAATTTGCTAATAAGCCTTTTCCCCAAAGGGGCAGCACAAACTCCTAAACTATGAAACCAAAGGACATGGTCTTCGGGGGCAAATGCCATCTGCAGCATCCAGAGAAACAGAAGCCTTACAGCTTTTGCCTTCTTCTGCAAGTCAACTATCTGCGACAGCAGGTGTGTGATCTCCTCTTGCTGGCGGGCAGCATCCTCGGTCTTCTTAGCCAGCTCCTCTGAGATACTGGCGATCTGCACGTTGGCATCCCCTTTAACCAAGAAATGACAACAAGAGGAAGTCTGACCCAGAGAGAATGGTTTCTTTGTGGTGTGCACAAGCAAAAGCATCTTTGTTACCAGACAGGGGGACGAGTGGAGAGGGCAGTGAAGAAGGAACGGTGCCCATTTTCCCATATGGGCTCAGTCTATCATGAGAAGGAGGTGGGGGGCCTGGAGTGGGGACCCAACCCCGCTGACCAAAGCTGCCTCCCTCCCCAGAGGAAGTCAGGAAGGCTTTGGGGGTCAGCTGGGAAATGCCACACCACACAAAGGTGCATCTGCCCGAATCCCCACATTCATGCATGAATGGATCCACATCATTAACAGGAACCTCTGCTGCACCCTGTTCTAGAAGGAACTGTGCCCGCACACTATAATAACTTTGGATGTTTCCAACCCATATTCAGAGTCATAACTCATTTTACTATACTGGAACACAGGGTGTGTTTCACTTATTGAGCATTTTGCTGAAATTCAAAATACTGTTTGCCCTTTCGTCTTAACTTGTTAAACTTACAATGGAGAGGGTGGGGAAAGTACTTGTTTGTAAAGCGGAGAACTCTGGCCTCACCTTGCACACATCCATTATGAGAACCCATAATTGATTAGTGTTTGCATATTGACAGGGGAACTCTGTAACTGGGCTTAGCTTAGACTTCACATAACTCCAGTAATACAGTAGAAAGCTGGAATCAAAATTAAATATCCGTCTCAGTGAGAAATTAGGACAGTGTATGGCTGACAACCTAGCACCCAATTTCTCATGCATCAGAGTGAAGGGTGCCCCACAAGATCGGGGGGTGGGGGTGGGTATCTCATCACAATGATGGCAGCGGCAGAAAGTAAAAAGAGTGGGTAGGGATGGAGCAAGAGAATCAGGCCATACTCAGCTCCTTCACGCAGTCGTTGACCAGCTGCTGTTCCTTCTCTTCGTAGGTGATGGTCTCCGTCTTCAGCTGGCAGGCCTGTGGACAAGGCTCAGGTCAGAGGCCCCACATTCACACCTGGACCGGTGGGGTGGGCAAAGCTGGGGCACGGAGCAAGGACTAACCCGGGTCTGGGAAGCTGCCCTTCACCCTCTCCCCACCTGCCATCCAGGACACCCTCCAATACAGAAAGTCCATCAGAATGCCCTGCTTAGTTAAGGAATCTCGGATCCTCAAAGCTGAAGAGCTGAAAAAGGCGTACCACCAGAGGGCGCTACATAAAGCGATATGCACTCTACAAAGCGCCACCCCTGGTGTCTATTCATTTGCATCTGTCCCGGCTCATAGACAGGGACCCCTTTGGACCCGAACAGTGTCTAGGACTCAGCTCTGCCTACCATTTAAGGTTGACCACAAGAATGGCTGACACTTATCATGTACCTGCTTTATGCAAGGCACTGTCCTATGAGATCTAAGTTGGGAGTTAGATCTACTGTATTCAGCTTAGTAAAAACAAGGTATGATACAAAAGCATTAAAATTCAGAGACCCAAGAGCTATCCCAGGACTCTGGATAGCCATGCTCCCAGCTGACAAGGTGAGAAAATAGAGATCCAAAGGTCTGAAGAAACTATCCCAGGTGGAGAGCAGGTATCTCTGAGCCCTCGGGCCCTGGCCCCAGGGAGAGACAACACTCCTGAAAACTGAGGTGGAATTTGTAGCTGGGATCAGATTCCCTCCACCTGCTTTAGGTGAACACTCTGACAGAGGGATGAATTATTGCGCACCCAGGACTGGAGCATTTACCTGGGGTGGGCACTGGGATGCAAAGCTCTGGGAAGTAGTCTTGGCTTGGCCACTGGCTGGCACAGAAAGCTTGCACAACCCTCTTGGTTGCTCTGGGTTTGTGTTTCCCACTAGTCAATGAGGACTAGGAGATAAGCCCAGACATGAGGCTCTTTCCAATGTGTGGGCAAGTTCAAGGTGGTCTGCCGTATTGTAGGGGTTTCAGGGAACCCTGGGCCAACTCAGGTGGGCATGCAGCCCAAACTTGACAAAGCATACCTCTGGCTGGAGAGCATAAACTCACTGACAATTAAGACAAAAATTACTAAACTTGCACGCCTCTGTGTTTCCAGACAGGGGCCGTGGGTGAAGGGAAGTAACGGGTTCAGAGTCAGAGAGCCTTGCAAATCCCACCTTTGTCATTCCCTAACTTGTGCCACGTTGGCAAATCAAACACCTAGGAGCCTGGGTCCCAGCGTTCTCACTGTAAATGAGAAGCAAAGTAACCAGCTTCGTCTTGCTGTGAAATTTGAAAAAAACTGAAAAACAAAAACACAACACAGGCCAAGTGCCTGGCACAGCGACTAACTAGTCAGGAAGCCTCAAGAGCTGAGAGAGCCCTGCCCGAACTGAAGGAGGAGAGGCTCGCCACTCTTGCCCAGCCACATGAAGAATCTGAGTCCTCGGCCCCCCAGACGGGTACATGCTCCCCGCAAGCCAGTGCCCAGCTCACAGAGGAGGCACGCTGGCTGGGCCCCGGGTGCCACTATGAGCGGAGCTCAGGGGACTCTCCCACAGATGGTCACCCTTGAGAACAGCGCTGTAAGCACAGCTCCTCCTGACAGATAAGGCCAAGGGGCCATCACCCTCCAGATGGAACAAGGGCAGGGAGTGCACTTGACCTCCGATCGAAGTACGACGTTCTCCTCTTCGAGGTCCTTCAGCTTCTTCTGAAGAGAATCCAGATGGAAGTAATTCTGGACAGAGGAGGATGACTCATTCCTCTTCAACCTGGGGGAGAAAGTGCAATCTCGCTCCAGGGAAATAGCACCTGCCGGCACACAGGCTCGCCAGCACTCAGGACCCCCATCCCAACCCTCTGGCCACCATGTACAGCCACATGGCCTCCAACTTGGCAGAATCAACTATTCGAAGCCGACGCACAATTCCAGATGCCTAAAAGTCCACTTCATATTTACAGGGCAATTCTATGTGCCTAGATAAGTACTCTACAGGTATGAAGTCAATTAATGCTCATAACCCTCTGAACTAAGTACTGTTGGTATTCCCATTTTACAAATGAGGAAACAGGCACAGAACGGTTAAGTAACTTGGCCAAGAGCACACAGCTAGGAAACCACAGAGCCAAGGTCTGAACTGAGACCACTGGGCTCTAAAGTTCATGCTCCTAATGTGAGGCTCTGCTGACTCTCCGAGAAGTCCCAAGGGCCCACGGTGACACCTCTGGCTCCAGAACCTGGTACTATCCTCTAACTGAGGGGCCCACCCTGTTACCTGTGACCAGGCCGGATCGATCTAAATTGATGACTAACCCTGTCCCCTTCCACATCCTGCTAAAATCATCCAAGCAATTTGTTGGAGGCACGTGGAGATGCTTGGTCTGGGGAAGGCTGGGAGCAACAGACCTGAGCTGCTGGGGAAGCGACCCTGCCAAGGCACCTCCAAGGACATGGACGACAGCCAGCCGCCTGTGCCCCAGCCCCAGAGCCACGGCCCTCTGGCGACTTACGGGGTGGAGCACACAGACTCGGGCTCGCTCTCTTCCGCGGCGCTGGTGTAGAACTGAAGAAGCTCATCCTTCATGGACAGCTCATGCCGGAGTTGAGACACCTGCACAGACACAGCCGGGTGCGGGGGGGGCAGGGGGGAGACAGGCACTCAGCCCCAAGCATGGACAACACCCCTGTCACGTTCAAACACTTGTTGCTGGTGACAACGTTTGTTTAATTCCTCATGCAAAGTGAAGGCATGTCATTGATTTTGTGCTTTTCAAGAAGAGGTTGCATTTGATCCCACTAAAGAAAAATAGTCAACTGTGTTTTGACAGAAAACCCTCTGCCTAAATTTATGGTTCTTACTTTGGTTCAGAGAAGAGGTAAAAGGAGACTAGAAGGCTCTAGAATGATGTTTGCGGGGTGGGGCTGGGGGGGGAACAGATGACGACAAGACAGCATATGGTCTTTGCAAGTAGCCAGATGACCAGCTAGGCAAATGGCCAGAGAAAAAGATCCTGTTACCAAATGAAAGAAGAGGCCATTCACTTCTGCCGAAACCAAATGCCACCCTGGACTGGGCCCCTGGCGATGCCAGCCCTGGGTGGGCAGCTACAAGCAGCCTGTCCACCCTCGCTGTCACACTTGGCACACTCCCAGCCCCACCCTGTGACTGCTTCACCCTCACAGGGCTCACTGCCAAGCCTGGCCAGACCTTGCTCTGTACTCAGTGACCACAAGATAGCAATTTCAGACACAGGGACAAAGGAGGCAGCCATCAGGAAGTGGCCATACTGATTACCAGGACAGTTTTTGCGAGTCACCTGATTTATACTTAACATCTTAAGCAAACAAACCTGAGCCATAAAATTTTTCACTTCCCTTTCACCACTCACTACTGATGAGCAGGGAGCCTGTGCTGCAAGCGAGAATTACAATTTAGTTTTCATTCTTTCTTGTTTCTAATTTGATTTGGGGTCTATGGTTTATTCCAGCTTTCCTACACAACACAGTGGGTATTTATGACTTCCGGGGAGAAGCAAATTCTAAGCACACAAAAGTTTAGTTTCAACATCTAGACTGACAATTTAATGACGTGCCAAAGGGGAACATATTACAGCTGCCAAAATCAGAGCTTTTCCAAGGAAAAAGAGGCATATCCACTTCCAAAGAGGTGGGTGCTGTTTGTGTGAGGTGAGGGAGCCCCAGGCAAGGGCATGAAGAGGAGCAGCACATGAGGGACAGTCGGTGACCATTTACTGGTTCCTGGGTGGCACGGTCCTCTGCTCTCTAATGCCCAAGAGAAGGAGATGTCAGGTCATGATGCTGGGTGCCGGGAAAGCAGGCGGCGACTTGACTTCTCCAAAACATGACCACGTTCTACCATATCATCTTTCAAAGGAAGCTGCCCAGGATGAAAACTTTTCTTAGATATTGGCAATTCTGTTTCATCAATATTAAAACAATCACTGAACCCAGGCAACAATAGCTGGGAACAGCTTCAATGAGGAAGAGGTCTGAATACATCTAAGAGACGTGAGTCAGGGCATCCCCTCCCACTCAGAAGGTTTCTTGTAGAAAATAAGGGAAACCAGGAGAAGAAGGTCAAGTGAAAGTCCTCACAGCTAAATTCGCAGTTAAAAGAACAGGATGATGGGAAAGAAGCTACAAAGTAGGGCCCGGCTCTAACTCCTAGGTCTTGTTCCAGCCACCCCGTCCAACTCTGCAGAGCCTTCCTTGTCCTGCCCACACCACAACCTTCCAGAAAACCAGTGTTGCGCCTCTGAAATCTCAGCCCCTTAAGATAAGCCTAAAGCATTCAGACCCCCACCCCTGATGCCCTTCAGCCAAGATTTGTATCATGAAAATGATAGGGTTCCTACCATTACAACAATAGCCTATCTTCTTCGTTCTGTTTTACACACACAACATTATATTGGAATGAAGAATGTGCCATCCGCTGCCCTACTCGGCAGCACAGGCTGGCCTCCTCCCAACAGGGCTCCCCTCTGGCCTGCCTGTGCCCCCCTGCCCCAGGAGCCCCTGCTCTCTGCCGCCTTAGGCTGCGTGCGCTCCTGCCCCAAGCTGAGTGTCTTTCCCAGCCTACGTGAGGATCTGGACTCTGGGGGACAGCGACTGGCACTGGTCCGGCACACCGAGGCATGGTGGGGGAATGGACACTCTGGGCCTAGCGAGTAGGTGAAGGCTGTCCTCGCCCAGCTGGTGACGTCCACACTGTCCGAAGGAGGGTCCTAAACAGAAGCAGCCGAGGAAGGCGGCCACCTTCTGCCTCCAGGCAGCCGCCCCAGGACAGACAGCGCTAGGGCCTGTGCCCAAACCGACTGGCCCCCGGCCACTGCCACCGGCTCACCTCCTCCCTGATGTGCTCCACCTGCTCCTCCAGCAGCTCGTTCCTCTCTGTTAGTGTCTTGTTCTTCTTCAACAACGACTGGCCAATCCGAGCAGCCAGTTCTAAATCCCGCTCTTTCTATGAAAGGCAAAAATGAGAACAGACGTTCAGAACACCTGTGCTTCCTGAAGGAGCCCAGGGTGCTCAGGGTCAACTGAGGAAAACAGGGCACTGAGAACTAACAAAGGTATTAATAACTCACCATCCACGCACCAACGTTTGATACCTGTCCAAAGAGGGGGGATGTTCAGCCCACAGAATGTGTAAAAGCTACGCAGACCTCGGGCAGTGGGAGAGAACCTCAAAAGCCAATGAAAACATGTCTCTGTTCCTACAAGAGAAACGTGCTTCCAAAACATTTCTCCGCAGTGAAAGGCTTTTGGTGTCTGTGAAATCACTTGCCAATCTGTCCTCCTGAGGGCTGGGCTCTTGTATCCCCCAGGGCCCAGCACCTGGAAATACTCAGTAACTGCCTGCTGGGTCAGTGAACGAGCACAGAAATTCCACAGTGCTCTTGCAACAAAGCCAAGAGCTGACACAGGGAGGCAGGCTCGTTAGAGCAAACGAAGGTGGAATTTACTGAGCTATTTATGTTTATTTCATATGAAACAAAAATGTTCAAGGTCACTCTAAAATCTAATAGCATGTTTCTTTTACTTAATGGAGGGTACTTAGGTTGATTTTTTATTATTCTTTTAATTTATTTATTTGAAAGAGAGACAGAGAGAGCACAAGTGGGAAGATCCAGAGAGGGAGAGAGGATCTGAAGCAGACTCTGCACTGAGCAGGAAGCCCAAGGCGGGCTGGATTCCGTGACCCTGAGATCAAGACCTGAGCCGAAACCAAGAGTCGGACGCTTAACCGACTGAGCCACCCAGGCGCCCGTACTTAGATTTTTTTTTTAAAAATACCTTCAAGTGGTGCCTGGCTGGCTCAGTGGGAGGCGCGTGCGATTTCTGATCTCAGGGTTTGGGATTTGAGCCCCACATTGTGTGTAGAGATTACTAAAAAAAATAAACTTAAAAAAACTTTAAAAAAAACTTTCAAAATGGATACAATGCATAAAATTGCCTTACTTCAGAGACAAAGACTGTGTTAAGGACACAGAAGTTTCTGTTAGTTCAGTTGATGACATCACATATATGTAGCAAAGCAGTACACAAGGGAAGATCTTCAGCGGCATGTAAAGGTACAGCTGCTGGGGACGCCTGGGTGGCTCAGTTGGTTGGGCAGCCGAGTCTTGATTTTGGCTCAGGTTCCCACCTCAGGGTTGTGAGACTGAGCCCTGTGTCAGGCTCTGTGCTCAGGAGGGAGTCTGCTTGAGATTCTCTCCCTTCCCCCCGCTTCCGTGCTCTCTCTAAAATAAGTAAATCTTTAAAAATAAAAAAATAATGGTACAGCTGCCCCTATGGGAGGAAAGATGTTCCCTGACAGTGCAGACAGCAGGAAAGACGCCATCACCAAAGGCAGACTCACTCGTGCCTGAGAGACTATTTGCCACTGTGGTTAGATTCCACTTGCTCCCTTATAAGTGGGATTAGCAAGAGGAGGGCAACTCTGGAAAACTAAATCATTTAAGAAGCTTCTGCGAGTTATTCTGTCCAGCTGATGTAAAAAGCAGAGGAATGGGAACATGCAGCTTAGACAAGGAAAAAAGCTGGGGAAGGGACGCCTTGGGTGGCTCAGTCAGTTAAGCATCTGCCTTCAGCTCAGGTCATGATCCTGGCATCCTGGGATCGAGCCCTGCATCCGGCTCCTTGCTCAGCGGGGAGCCTGCTTCTCCCCCTCCCTCTGCCTGCTGCTCCCCCTGCTTGTGCTCTCTTTCTTTCTCTCTCTGACAAATAAACTTAAAAAAAAAAAAAAAAGCTAGGGAGGAGTCTTAGCTTCTGACCAGCTACTAACTAACCATATGACCTTGAGCCAATGGCTTCCACTTAACAAGGATCAGGTACACTCCAGGTTAGCTTTTTCCAAACAGGTTATAAACAAACCATCAGTAGGTGGAGAATCATTTTCATAATGGCAACTGATATTTTGTTTTAAATGAAATTCAACAGCACGACATTGAAACACCAAAGTGCATTCCACATCATAAGGGTATTATTAGTTCATGTTTCTGCTTTTGCTTGTCCTATATTTATTTATGTGAGTACCAAGTCACAGCCTGATATGCGTTTCTTACAGCGGGTATTGGTCAAAAGCTTACCTGCTCCAGGCAAGCCCTTCTACTGCACAGCTGTGAGATCGGGCTCTGACTGAACATCCCTGGGACCCGGTTCCCTCCTCTGTTAGATGGGGAGGAGGGTGGTGCAGACTGGCTGAGCTACCCTTGAAAAAATCTCCTAGCATTATGATTCAGAGTTGTACAATATAAAAAAAAAAAAAGAAAGGGAGTTTTTATTTCTAACTTTTTATATATCCATGAAACAATTCCGTGCACTAGCAGCACACCTTCCCCCTTGCTCATCCCAGGAGTTTCACTGAAATAGGAGCTGAGCAGTGGAGGGCAAAGTACAGTTTGGGAAGACTCTGGATTTGACGGGGATTTGGCACTCTCTCTCTCTCTCTCTCTCTCACACACACATACACAAATGATGGTCACTCTCCCTTCAGTTCCCACAGTCCTGAAACCAGTCACTGCTATCACTTCTCCCCTCCAGAAGCCAGCCGGGTGTCCCATCATGGGAGCCACAAATACCTCCACCTTATTCCCACAATTTGTACCTCCTTGCATGCCTGCCAAGGCACGAAGGGGACCAGTGACTCTGCCCAATGAACTGAGATGTTTCTTCTCTGTGTACTCATCCAGGCTGACTACGGTGTCTTCCAAGGAAGGTCCTTTGCTCAGTCACCCTTCATCACTTTGAGACTCAACATGTGTGCTTATTTGGTATGTGGGGGAAGGACCCAAAGGAATGGTGGGATGAAACCTACCTCTCCAGATCGACTCAAAATTAGCATCTTGTGCAAATGCTTTCAGCTGGCTAACACTCAATTAAAACTGCAATACCAGTGTCCAATTCTCTTTGGAAGAGTGGTCTCCACAAATCTCACTCAAGCCTATTGAATCTGTCTACCAGAACAAATTCTCAGACTGAATACCCAGCAAGCGCTTAAGGCCAGAGGCTTCACTGCCTCCCTCCTGGGTCTACATTGCATGCATGCATCGTGCTAAGTTCCAACAAGCACAGACATTCTTAATGCCTTAGCCACATTCTGGGTGCAGACTCCACGGCAAACAAATCAAGCAGAAATTACAATTATGAAAGCCCACTGGGCAAGGCCGGCTGGAGCACCCAAAGGACGGTGAGGGCTTCCCATGGCACACAAAAGCCAGAGCCCAAGAGCGATGGGCAGGGGAAGAAAACAGATGGGCTGTGCACTCAGTGAAGCCCCTCGCCCTCCCCATGATACCCCAAACCTCAGACCTGGGGCCCCCCTCACCTTCCCTGCCCCACAGCGGGGCAGCTTTCACCCCATTTCCACCTAAAACCTAATCTTTACAGTAAAACAAAACTCTCTGCTCAGGGAAAAAAAGGGGGGGGGCAAGAAGTTACAGTAAAACTATTTATGGATGAAATGAAAAAATTAAACAAGTTACGTGGTATCTAAAAGTTATCTAAGGAGGGCACCTGGCTGGCTCGACTCTTGATCTCAGGGCTGTGGGTTTGAGCCCCACGTTGGGTGTGGAGATTACTTAAAAGTTACCTAAAAACAGTTCATCTAAAAGTTACAGTAACTAAAAACTTATTGCAGTGGCTCTGGTTTTTCTTTACTAAGAGGAGAGACTGGTTGCGATTCCCCTGGAGGATTCCAGAAATGAAAACATTCGTATTTATTACAACCAGCCAACATAGGGTAAATGTTTACTTCTAAAAACAGGAAAGCTGCTAGGAAATGACCACTGGGTTAAACTACGGTGAGAATGAGAGATTACAAATAAGTAATTCAGGCCCTTGGAAATAAACTATTAAAAGAGCTCGTTCCCTCATTCCTCCCGAAAATGCAGCCACCTAGGTGGATGGAGCTCATTCCAATTGCTCGCTCCCTCTTCCTGCTCATGCTTTGCTTAAAAAGATTGTGCCTTGGCTCAGCCCCTTTTGCCAGGGGCGCTCGGGCAGGTCTGACACAGCCCTTGGGAGATGGAGAGCAGCAAGCCTCCCACACTTCGCGGCTGACTCATCTCATTCACCAGTCTCAGCATAGAAAGCATGACTAAGGGGCCCTCGGAACACCCCTCTCTAAACTGGGGCGGGGGGGGGGGGCGGAGGAGGGGAAGGCAAGCTCTGCACAAAGGTAAATCCAAAGGCAGGAAGCCAAGGCAAGCTGTGGGATCCTCTTCCCCTTAGAGGCAGAAACAAAAGCTCCCCGCTGCCCACGGGCTGTGCTTTGGCTTCCTGTGCACAGTCTCCGCACACACACACACACACACCCCCCCCGCCCGGCGCAAGCACACTGCCTTGCGTGTGGCAAGCCTGCAAACCAAAGCAAATGATCGGAGGAAGCAGAACCAAAGCCAAACCAAGCCAAGCACAGCCCAGTAGGACTGTCACGTGACAGAGGCAGTTAGACTTTCACCGGGCGTGGCGGGGGCACCCGCCTAGTTCCAAAGAAAGGCAGTGACTCTGAGGTGGTTCTTATCAGGACGAGGAAAAGAATGGCATTATAAATAAAACGCAGACGAGGAGAAGAATGGCATTATAAATAAAACGCAGATACACACAGACCACTGCCATGATGAGTTGCTAAAAACAGAACACAGAAGGCACAACAAGGCCACTGAAAAAAGCGTCCCACAAATATTCTTTTCACCAGAACGGGATCCGTGTGTGGCTTTGGATGCCACAGTGAGGACTTCTAAGTGTCTCTAAGTTGGGGGTCGGGGGCAAAGTGGTCACGGTGGGCTTGGGATGGGGCAGCTGCAGAGAGAAACAGAAATCTCCCTGCTGAGGCTCTGGGGGCTGGAGGAGTGGAGTGGACTCGGAATGAAAAGAATGGTCCAGATTGGAGCCCCCTCAGAAGATCTGACTGATGGCTAAAGGTGTAGGGTGAGGAGTGGAGGCTGGAAATACTAGCGGATCCGGACAGCATGACACTGTTGGGGGAAATGGACACAGTGGGAAGGGGTCTGTGATGAACCATTTTCCAAAAGTCAGTGGTGCCAACCAAGCTAGCCTTCCAAGTGCCTAAAGCCAGCCACCATAATGGCGGCAACTGGAGAACCACCAGAAGGCCTGTGCCCTAAAATGCCTTGCAATGGCCCTGTCTCACGATCTCCCACATTATGCTACTCTCTTCCTGGAGAAGAGCTGATGAATAGTAACATGACCCAAAGTCAGCCTTGGTTCCAGAGCAGAAACGAGGGTCTAAGTTAGCAGTGGTGCCATTAAGGACTGATAAGGTTTAAAGATGGGCACTTATTCAATATATATCTATAAGAACCTGGTGTGTTCTGGCCGGTTCTAGGCATGGGGGTATACATATGGTGCTCATCTGCTTGTAGAGGTCTGCACAGCACCGGGATTCTCAACTGCCAACAGAATGCTAAGAAGAGACCGAGAAAGCTAGAGTCTCTAAAATACCAGCAGCTAGTCCCATTCTAAGCAAGTTCCCTAATTTCTTTTCCCCACGATGATTTTGGTTATTTTTATGCTGCATAATATCCCCTTAACCTGAGGTAAGTTCAAAAAAATTACAAAGATATAGGGGCGCCCGGGTGGCTCAGTCAGTTAAGCGTCTGCCTTCGGCTCAGGTCATGATCCCAGGGTCCTGGGATCGAGCCCCGCATCGGGCTCCCTGTTCAGTGGGAAGCCTGCTTCTCCCTCTCCCACTCCCCCTGCTTGTGTTCCCTCACTCACTGTGTCTCTCTCTGTCAAATAAATAAATAAGATCTTTAAAAAAAAATTACAAAGATATAATAATGATGTATTTTTCGGACACTTTTGGATACCCTTAAAATATAGCGTTACAAAATACTTTAAGGGTTTTTAAAGATCTTAGACTGGGTATTCTAGCAAGTATTCCTATTTGGTGTCATTAATACATTCCTTTTAAAACCTAACATGCCTTGTGCAAATTACAGCTACAAAGACCTGCAGAGCTACCAGTTCAAAACCTAAAGGCAAGGCCTTGCACCCCGAGAGGGCCCCATTTTGGGGATTCTTCACTGAGACCGACAATAGCGTACGCTTTAATCAACAGAAGTTATAATCAGTCGATCATAAACGGTTCTTTGCCTCCCCGGAAGCACTTACCTCCTCAAGAAGCCGAGTGACAGCATCTATGTCATTATATGTCTTAGTCATCTGGCCAACTCTTTCAGCACATAAAACTGCAAGAAATAAAAGTGGCGATGAGCTACCAATGTCACAAACCGGCCAAACAAATGACCCATCTAATAAAGCAGTCTTCAAGTCATGCCTGCGTGTCGGGCACAAAGGGTCGCTGGTTTTGCCGGGTTCGACCCACACTGCGCTCAGCACCACTGGATTTCATTTCCCAGTTCCAGGAAGAGCCTCAGGGCGGCTCAGGGGATGGGGTTAACTTCCAATCCTGCAAGGTTCTGACGTGTGTGTGCGCGCGTGCGCACGCGTGCACGCACTTGATGGCGCTGAGGACGAGGCACTGGAATAGAAAGGGGTCTGGCCTCATATAAACTCAGCAAACTGAAATGGGTCAGCAGCAAAGCCTCCAGTGTGTGAATGATCAGAAAACATCCCAGGGTCTAGACCTCGCTAACCACAGAGACCCAACCACACGGACAGCGTGGGATCCTTCAGAAAGCGGCTATCGGTATAATTATTAAATAACAATCTTAGCTGATCATTTCATAATGGTGCAGCCCTTCCCCTCCCCTCTCCAAATGGCCTACATTCTAAGGCTATGCAACCAGTTTCCCTACCATGAAAACTAGGGTCGTAGATTCTTTTTAATCAACACCAAAAAGGTTGATACCATTTCTACCATACACGAATATGCATGCACGCGCACGGAGTGATATTTCACCACATACATAATGGCCTGTGGTCCTAAGAGGCTGCATGCAGACCACTTTAGGACGTGTGGGTCTTTTTTCTCCTTCTGTTGGAGAAAAAGGTCGTGCAAGGAAAGAATACTTTAGTCTGTGGAAAAATTGCACGGTTTTATTTTAAATCAATGGCAAGGAATCGATTTGCAATTCCACAAACACCAAGAAGGGTATTACAGGTTTTATTCTGTGGAGGAAGGAATGAACATAAATGGGTTTAGGACCC
Organism: Zalophus californianus; assembly: GCF_009762305.2. Lineage (NCBI taxonomy): Eukaryota > Metazoa > Chordata > Mammalia > Carnivora > Otariidae > Zalophus > Zalophus californianus. Next base: position 70,273,847 of record NC_045595.1, on the reverse strand, counting down.
AAGTGTAAAATTTTTTAAACTTGCCACTTCTGCCCTAAATAAAGTCTGGGTAACTCTTTATAACTAAGACTCTACAAAATAATTCCTTAAGAGCCAAAGGACTTGATTCAGCTTTCATAATGACCCACATTCAGTAACAGCCCAAGCAAGTCAGTGGGAATTAAGTGTATTACTAAGCCAACCTCCGTAGCATTGCTAATGGCAAGCTGCAACAGGAATGCAATAGGTCTCTAAATATTTTATTAAATGCAAGTAAAGATCACCCTAGTGAATGAGCTCAGAGAAATCAGATCCGTCAGAATGATTTTCTAGCTTAAGGAGACCTGAAATCTGGTTCCAAATCTGAAACCCCCTTCCAGCTCTCTCCTCCACCCGACACTTCTCTGGGAGCTGGAAAGAAGTACATTACTGCCTCGGGCACTTTCCTTCCCTCGCCTCCAGTGGGGGCTGCCGGCTTGGAAAAGGGAGGGAGATTCGTAAGAGTTGGTTTAAACCAGAATTTAACTTGATGGAGGGGGAGGTCCAGCTCAAATTGCTGTAAATTGTTCGTCAGTGCGGGGTCATGAGAAATCCTTACGTGAAGATTCCTGTGCCGCTGCAGGTGTTAGTTTTCACACTGGACAACGGTGCTCTGCAGCAGTGTTGCAGGAAAAGACGCGGGAGGCCCCCCAGCCTGCTGGCCCCGCAGACAAGAGTCAGCATGCCCGGCTCATTAACCGGAAACAGACCCCAGCAGGAACAAAAGGCCTCTGTGCTGAAACCGGTGTTGCGACTGGGGGCCTGCTTAGTGCCTACCCGCCCTTAACTTAGAGGACTGAGTCCTCCGCTGCTGTGGAGAAAAAGAAACCCGGGCTATACTTGAATCGGGCTCCGTGTCACCCGAAGGTGAGAGAGCAGGATTCGGGGCCGCTTTTTTCCTCCAGGATTGTATTAATCAGAAATTACACTTACATTTTTTAAGCTAACTTTCTGAATTAATCGTGTAGTTAATCATGTGTAGATAATCACATGCAGGTGTAAGAAATAATACTGAGATCCCTTATACCTTTCACCTCTTTCTCGCGGTGGTGACATTCTATAAAATTATATCATACCCAGGGCACTGACACTGATACAATCCATGAACCTGACTCGGATATCCCCAGACTAATTCTTACTTATCTGACTGTGCGCCCACAAGTGACTCGTAAGCTCTAACAATCCTATTACCTGTGTAGGTTCCTGTATCCACCACCACAAAGATCACTCGTGTCTCCTTTTATAAAGCTCATTTAAAAAAAAAAAAAAAAAAAGCTTTAACATGCTCTAACCATTGACCCAGTAAGATGTACACTTGGACCAGTGGTTTTCTTCTAGCATTAACCAGTCAGACACATATTGCCGCCATGCACACAGTGACAGGAGGGCAAGTGTGACCTTTCCCGTTCAGTTAGGGCTGCAGAGAGACCTTCCAAAAGTCCCCAGGCCTTTGACAGAGCCCAGCTTCGGAAGTCAGAGGTATAAATGAAAAACCACTGCTGACCCTGAGCTATTAAAGCATGTGCATTGTTATTCCTTCCAAAAGTCCCCAGGCCTTTGACAGAGCCCAGCTTCGGAAGTCAGAGGTATAAATGAAAAACCACTGCTGACCCCGAGCTATTAAAGCATGTGCATTGTTATTCCTGTTATGTTTTTATAAATACAAATAATCCCAATGGGGAGAAGATGTACTGATTTATAATAAAAACACAGGAAAAATAGTTAGGACAGCCATAAAAATATTGACATTTAGATAGCATTACAAATTTTAATATTTTTTTGTGGTGACTGTTTACTGATGGGGAAAAATATTACTTAAAATATTTTTCAGAAAGTATACAGTTGACTACAATATAGGGTCCCGGGATCCTCCCTGATGCAGCTTTTTAGAGAAATCAGTAACAGAAGCAGCAGACCTTTACTGAGCACACTTCCTATGGCCAGGTCATGTTCAATAGCCCTCTGTACAGATTATCAATAAATACAACAGGATAGGAACTTAAACTCGCCCCATTTTAAAGTGGGAAACTGAGACCCAGAGAGGTTAAGTAACACCTCTGATGTCAGCTTGAGAACCATGGTGAATTTCAGTATCAGAAGAGACTCCCAGCAGGGGCAGCAGTTAACATTCATAGGGTCCCTGCTATGTCCGGGGGATTTAATGTGCTTTTTCCTTAATCCTCACGGCAACCCTGCAGGGTAGGTGCTGTCATGGTAGCCATTCCACAGATGAGAAAACTGAGACATTAAGGACCCGACCAAGGTCACGGCCAAAGTCACAGCAAGTGAGGCTGCGTGGCAAGGACTGTGCGAGGGCCAGTCTGGCTGTGTCCTGAGCTAGGGAGCCATAGACGATACAAGGGTGAGGCCGAGCCCAGCACACATCAACAACATTCAGGAAGCAGAAGCAGAACAAGAAGCATCTGTGGTGTAGGGGAGAGGTCCCTGGCACCGGGGCTCTGAGGCTTAAGTTTCCATAGGAGACTCTACCAAGGTCATGAGGCCCAGGACAAGCCCTGTAATTGTGTGTCTTGGGCTTCTCTTCCAAGAAATGAGGGGGCAGGGGTGAGAACAATGAGGTAGGAAAAGAACCAACAATGCCTTTAAACAGTAAGACAAGTACAGGCTGCACTTTCCAAGCACCGACTTTCTAAATATTCAATCTACAAGAAACCATGGTCCTGTTTCTCTCTCCATGGGAACAACATTCCAAAGGGAGGCTCCAGTTCTGTCCAAGGGAGCGCTAGCAAATCAATCCACTTCCACTCAAAGGATGTTCAAACACCAAAGTAAAAGGACAGCCACAAACCTCTATAGTAACATGAAAAAACTAGGGTCTAAGTCCTAGAAAAAGAAGTATAATATGCCTCCAGCAGCAAAGCAGATATACCGTACACATAGCACCCCTCTTGCAGTATCCAACTAACGTGGATCAGGCGTGCAGCAGGCTCTGTGCCGACCAGGACACGAGATCTACCCCTTCCAAGGCACACAGAAAACAGGCCGCCCACATGTCCCAGCTGGGCAACGGCTGGGCAGGGGCCCAAGGTGTGCGAGGCCTGGCAAGTCCCTTTAAAGGAGTCTGGACTTCCATGCTGGGAGAGCAGAAGACACTGGACGGTTCTCAAAGAGGGAGTATCCATGTAAGAGCTATATTTCAGAAAAAATTGTGGCTACAGTACAAAGAAATGGGGGGAAGGGGTGGTCAAGGCTGTCGATTAACTCAAGGCAATCCTAAATGGCTGTGAAAATAGCGACGAGTAGTCTCTTTTCTTGAGAGAGTTAAGAGACCGGACGGGGTGGGAGGTAAATCAGAAAGATAGGATTTGGGCTTCTTGCCGGGACAGGGGGACATGGGCACTCCATTTCCTAGGCTTGCTGTTCCCCAGCAAGACAGGCGCATGCGACAGAAGATTTAAGTTACCAAACAACACTGGCAAAGGGGACAGCGGCTGAGGTCATCACGGGAATAATGTGCCAGGCAGAGGGCCATGCACAACCCCCTGCAGCAGGAGACCCACCGCAGCAGGAACGCCCTCCCAGGAGCTGGAGGTGCCAAATCATGGTTTGCAAGGAGAAAAGAATCCAGTGCCTATCCTTGGGTGGGCAGGTGGAATCATGAAGCCAGACTGGAATGAGTGGCCCTGGGCTGGCTGAGCAGAGAGAGGGCGGCCTGTCCTGGGCTGTCTCGGCTAACTGGCTTTGGATGAAAATCAGCAATGCAAACTTTACGCAAATTAAACTGGGCCCAAAACAAATCTTGGAGAATAAATCCTGGCAGCCATTTTACAGCTCCCGATAATAGACATGAGATGCCAGCCAAGAAATCCCCAATATCTACAAGTGGGCAGGCCCTGAAGAGAGGTGAGGCCCTGCCTAATTCAGAGATGTAGCCAGTGGGAAGCTCGCGGCGACGCCCTGGGGCCTGAGAGAAACCCCCACAGGGAAGAAAACAAAGGGGCCAGGGGCAGCAGGGGTGGGGGGGTGGGGTTCCAGGGTCAGATCAGACGTGGGCAGGGGAAGGAGCCACGGGGCCACAGTGGGAGAATGGGGCAGGGGCGGGGCAGGCGGTGGGGCGGCCGGAGAGGAAGTCTGACGCAGAACTGCAGGCCTCACCAATGAAGTGGAGGGCAAGAAGGTTCCAGCACACAACCTGATCCCCCCAGGAACCCGTGCCTTCTCATCACATTAAGAGGCTCGACAAGGCCCCCTTGACATTTTGGCCTTATCAGACTTCTCTGAGAAACTCTGGTTGGCAGCCCTCACCACACTCATTTATGTACTGCACTGTGGTGGAAAGATTCTCCTGAAGCTGTGTGAACGATTAGCTCTCATCACTTCTTAACCTAATTTTGATAACATTTCTCCTATGTCAGTTTCACATATCTTTGGAGGAAATAAATGAATGAATATTTTGCACACGTACAAACGTGTGTGTATATACAGACATAAGTACATGTATATATACAATTAAATTAGAAATATATGTGTGTGTGCGCGCGTGCGCGCACGCACACACACGCCAAGACCTCAGGAGACACTGCCCCCTTGTAACACAAAGGCCAAGTCACCAGTATCCATGAATAGAGAAAAGATACTCATGACTGCCCACTATATTTGCATTTTGGGTTGTTTGGTTATGTGTTCTAGCTTATTCATAGGTCATTTCTTTAAATAATTAGAACATTGTTTTTCAACTTATTTTAGAACCTGATTCCAGTCCCCTCCCTGATAATTTCTCCTCTTACCTTAAAATTTTTTTTAACGGTTTTGTTTTCTATAATATTTATAAAAACCCTAAACATTGAATAAGCTTTCGATATGCCCAGTTGAGACAGGAGCCGGCAGTTAGGTGTCAGAGAGAATGGTCCACAAATCAGTGGGTTATCCCTCTCTCACTCTGACCAGGAACAGCAGCTGTCAGTTGAAAAAGCATCCCTACAGTTCCCCGCCCCCCATCCTCCAGGAAGTAAACCTAATAAGTACTTACTGTCTGGCCCTGCCCCTGGCAAGGGGCGGAAGGTTCAGAACCTGAAAGCCACAGGCTAAAAAGATGCCCCCCACCTCTGCCCTAAGAAATTCTAAGTGAGTCACCACTGGTGCTAAGTTTCCAGGCATTACAAAATAAATGTCCTTTATTTAAAGCTTTGTCTACATGCTTTTGAATTTGGTTTGGCTTGGTGTCACATGTGCCTATTTCCTTCTGCAGGGACCGTCTCTCACCGGCTTTTCCATCTGGGGTGTTCCTGCTCCTCCCCGTGGCCCAGCAGGACAACGGGTCCACCACTGTAAAAACTGCACCTTTCCCAGTCAGTCCTCCCTTGGAAGACAGCTAGCAGACTCCCAGACTAGGCCGATCTGGCAAAGCATTTTGATGAGGGGGACATCTTTATTTTTTTTTTAATTTATTTATTTGAGAGAGTGAGCAGAGCAAGCGAGAAAGAACACGAGTGGGGTGGAGGGGTAGAGGGAGAGGGAGAAGCAGGGTCCCCTATGAGCAGGGAGCCCACCGTGGGGCTCAATCCCAAGACCCTGGGATCATGACCTGAGCCCAAGGCAGACGTTTAACCAACTGAGCCACCCAGGTGCCCTCCCTGAAGGCAGGGAGACATCTTTCAATGGCTACTCGGCCCCAGTCACCTCGGCCACACACAGTGCTGGTAGGTTAGACACACGTGTCCCCATACTTTTTGGCAGGGAAACTCAGGCTCTGAGAAGTCAGATGAATGGCCTAAGGCCACAGACTTTACAAGTCCTTTAGGCCCCTACCCAAGAGAACGAAAAACCTATATCCACACAAAACTTGTACACAAATGTTTACAGCAGCCTTACTCATAATAGCCAGAAGTGGACACAAACCCAGATGACCCTCTCCTGGTGAACGGATAAACAGAACGTGGTACATCTGCACCCCTGGAGAGCTACACAGCCTCCCTTCAAAAGGAATGAAGGACTGGTACATGGAGCAAGTGATGTACGCTCAGAAGCAGCCCGACACAAAATACCATACCCTGTAGGATGCCTTCCTATGCAGTATCCAGTACAGGCGAATGAGACAGAAAGAAAGCAGCTTAGTGGTGGCTGCAGCCAGGAGTGGGAATGGGACTAGCTGTGAGCAGGCATGAGGGAGCTCACACGGGGAGGGCATACACATGTTCTAAAACAGGACTAGGGTGATGGTTGTACAATTCTGAGAATTTCCTCAAAGGCATTACACCGGGGGCACCTGGGTGGCTCAGTCGGTTAAGTGTCTGCCTTCAGCCCAGGTCATGATTCCAGGGTCCTGGGATCGAGCCCCTCATCAGGCTCCCTGCTCAGCGGGGAGCCTGCTTCTCCCTTTCCCCCTATTGTGCTTGCTTGCTCTCTCCCTGTCAAATAAATAAAATCTTAAAAAAAAAAAAAAAAGCGTTACACTGTCCATTTAAAGTAGCTGAGTTTTACGGTCTGTAAGTTATACCTCAATATTTTAAGTTACCAAACAACACGTAACTACATATACTGGGACTACATAAACCTGTTCCAAACACTGCCCCACTACGTGGCAGTGGAAAAGCCTTCTTTTGTTACCTTGATCCCTGACTGAGCCTTCCCCAGACCACAGTGGTACACTCAGACAGCAAGTGATTAGCAACAGCAATCCCCCACTCCAAACCCGGCAAGGCACACAAATGTACTTTTACTTAGATGACTTCATTTAAATTTGCTCAGGGGATACATCTGTAAGGAAACCGAGAGCCACCTCAGTCCAGTTTTTGAAAAGAGGGGCTCTGGACTGTCTTCCCAGGCATGATGCTTCCACTCTCCTCCCAAGCTAGAGCCTCATCCCTGGCGTAGCTGTTGCCTTTCATCTAGCTTCAAAATAATTTAGACTTGGCCCAACAGCCCAAGTGGATTAACTACTAAGACCCATAAGACACACATTATTTGGTTTAAAAAACAAACAAACAAAATAACTGTTTTGAGGTAGACCTTGAAGTGGGCATAGGAATAGGGTGAGGCCCACCGAAAACAGCTACAGCCAAGGCCATAAAGAACATAATTCTTTAAAAAATAAAAAAGTTTTATTTATTTATTTGACACACAGAGACAGAGCACAGCAGGGGGAACGGCAGGCAGAGGGAGAGGGAGAAGCAGGCTCGCTGAGCAGGGAGCCTGATGCGGGGCTCAATCCCAGGACTCTGGGATCATGACCTGAGCCAAAGGCACACGATTCATGACCAAGCCACCCAGGTGCCTGGTTGAATGTAATTTTTACAAATGGCCCACGTCCCCTCCCACCTGGGCTATGGAAGTCACCTGAAGGCAGTGGAGTCTTATTTGGAGACCAACACATAATTGATACTCAAAAAAACAGGAAGATTTTGTTTTCTCCCAGACCAGTCTTTGGAAAGAAAGGCTCGTGTCTGACCGACAGCCCAGATAGGGGTGAAAACATAAAAGCCCCAGTGTATATCTTGTCACCCCAAGAGAAGCAAATGTCCCAGAGAATCGCCCCCCTTCCCTCCTAGCTCCCTGAGGGGGTGGGGGGAGCGGGGAGGAGAGAAGCCATCTGGAAAAGGGCAGGCTCAAGTCCAATGTGACACAAAGGGATGATGAAGGAAACTGCTGAGAAAGAAGCAGAGTTCAAAGGAAAGGCATCAACTAATAAGCAGCTGTGGTCTCAAGCCAGAAGCAAATGGGTTGACCGAGGCCGCCACTCCTCTCAGTGCAAGGTGCTCATTTGTCACCGCAGCCTCGGAGCTGGTCTCAGGGACTGTCCGGCCACTGGCAGCGTGGGGCCCGGTCTGTGCACTGGGGGGTGGAAGACGGGCAGCACTGCCAAGAGCACAGACCTGACAGTACAGTCTGGCTACATTTAGCTGCTGTTTTACTGGCTCACCTTCCCCTCCGAGGTGGGCTGAGAGCAGAGCACCACGGCAAGCTCCCGAAGAGGCAGGGAAGAAGAAATGAAACAACTGCTGAGTCTCTATTACACGTCAACTGCTACCCTGGCCATCTTACAATGGAATGGCCTATTTCACTTAAAACCCAGCACAACTCCATGACATAAATATGATCCCCATTTAACACACCGGACAGGGAGAGAGGCCAAGTGGCTTGTCCACGGACATAACCATGAGACTACTGGACGCCATAATCATCCACCCCACCCTAGGCTGGAACACTCAGTGTTGATCTCTGGTGTCCTTCCATCACTGGGATATTTAATGAGGGCTAACCTGGTGGTTAGCAATGGCTAACTGATGACTGCTCACCACACGCTGGTAGTCTGCCAAGTGCTGGATGGCTACCATCTCCTTCGGTGTTTACATTCATCCTAGGAGAAAAGCATTACTGCTGTCCACCCTTTAGACGTGAAGAAACTGCCCAAGGTCAGAGAGCTATCATGGGAGGCCCTGATCGGTGGGCCCCCCATGTTGGCACACTTAACGGTACACCATCTGCTGAGTAAATACATGAATCTCACTCTTAAGCAGGTAAGATGCTTGCATAAATGGGCATAATAGAGAGGAGCAAGCAGGAAGTGCCAGGTGAGAGATGCTGTTGGGAGTTCAGATACAAGAAGACTGGGGATGGCAAGGGCCAGAAGTGGACAGAGCAGCAAGGGGACCCCAAAAGAACACAGGCCCTAGTGAGCCTTGTCCCCAACCAGCCCTGGGGTTATGCTGGTAGCTGCACCCCAGGAAGAGGACCACCCCGAGCAACTGACATCACTGGAGGCCTGCGTGGGGTGGCCGTGGATACTACCAACCAAAGCCCAGGATGGAGACCAAGGTCATGAACAGCATGAGCAAACGATGCTGAGGCCAGTACTGATAAGCCGGGTCAGCTCCTTCCTCCTGCGTGACCTACAGGAGAGAGTCCTATACGGCTCGCTCACATGCTGCTGGCCATCCTGTGTCAACACAGACACCGGGGTGGGATCCTGGTGGCGCCTGCTCTGGGGCGGATGTCACAACCACCTCCCATCCAGCCATTCTCCACGCAGCCCAGCCCTCCACCAGCAGCCTGAGATTTCCCTTTCACACCAGAGGAATGTGCAGTTTGTGCTGCTTCTCGGGCTTCACCTTGGAACCAGCCGGAGAACTTGAACAGCTCAGCAGGGTGGGCTATAGCCCAGCTATGCACAGAGTCCCATGGGGCCGGCCTGGGGCTCCCCATCAAGCTCCAGCTAGGCTCCCACTGCCAATTGGTGTTTTCTCCATCTCTGCTTTTCCAGATGATAATTACTGGTTAGTGCTCAACACCTGAAAACTGCCCTTTGTGCAAAACACTGATGTGGCCCCCTACATCCTGGCCATCAGCGGCTGCCTCTGAGGACCGGACACAGGCTCAGAAAACCAAAACCTGCTATAAGAGCACTGGGTAAACCCCAGAGAATTCCATATGCTCTTTTCCAATCCTGCCACCCGCCAGGGATCGGGTGAGGAATCTTGCAGTTGGGTAACAGCCTCAGGAGTGTCCAGATGAGAAAAAAATTATGAAATCAGGTTTCCTTAGGCACTCCCTTGAGAAAGCGGTGGGAATCTGCTGCACGGCAAACCACAAGGAAACAACCCCAGAACTTCACTCTTCGCCAGTGTTTTCCTGGTGCCGATGCCAGCGCCCTGCTTGGCACGAGGGGACACGACCTGCGACTTCACTCCAGCAGCACTGAGCCCTGCCCCCTGCCCGCTCTCACCCCGAGCAGAGGGGCCTGGGGCAAACAAGCAGAGGCCTTCTTCAAGAACGCCACGCAGCCCAAGACTGCTTCAGGTCAATTCCGTGTCTGCACTGTTCAGGTCCTCAATGGTCAGAAGACACAGAGCACAGACATTTTCTCTGAGGACAGTAACAGCCAAGCCGCCCCTCGCAGCCAAGCCGCCCCTCGCAGCCGCGTGGTGTGAGCAAGCTGCTTCTCCTGGGAGCCCGGTGTCCCTGTGAGCACCCACCCTGCGGGTTAGAAACGATTGTTTGAGATGAAGCCAGGAAGGGCCTTCGACTCCATTAGCTTCATGCCTGGCTGTGCTGGAAGGCAGACCCCAGGCAGGGCGACGGAACCCTGGACAGCGACAACCCAGCTCAGCCTCAGTTGCTTTGACTGCAAATGGGAGTAGCATTTCTTTCAAAGGCTGTTTTGAAGGTTAAAGGGTGACTATCACTCCCACAAGGTGACCGGAAGAGAATGTCTCCTATATCCACAGCTAACAGAGCAACCCAAATGCTAAATCTGTCCTTCAGTTGTCAACCAAAAGCACCTCTTTTAGATCAGTTAACAGGGAAGAAAACCATCTAAACCAGTTCAGAATCCACGGAACAGTTATGTCCACATCCTGCACATAATTTCATTATTCAAGAGCATTTCTCTTCCACACACAGGACTTGCTTCCCATTAACTCAAGACACAGGTGGTATGACAGTGTCGGAGAAAAGCAAGGGCCTGCCCAGCAAGCGGCGTGCTCTGGGACACAGGACTGGCCACAGAAACCAAACCTGCCAGACCAAAACTCCATCTTCTGATCTATGCCCCAGACTTCCTTCAGGCCAGGAGCCAGTCTTGTGAATTTGATTTTACAGAGAAAACAGCACGTTGGCAATAAAGCGTCTTCTTTTGAGCTTACTGTCCTGAAATTATTATTAACACTTCACCCCTCCAGGACACCTAAACATTTCATTGGAGAAAGGAAGGAGATGGAATGGGAAGGAACAAAAGAGAATTTAAGTCTATCATGAGATGGCAAATATAGAGCAGTGTCCCCCTTGAATGTGATCTTAACGTAGGTGACCTGTGTTAGGAGATGCCAACAAAGAGATGTGACCACCATCAGTTGACCTGTGAGTTGGACCCGGGCACTCGGAGGCTCCCCATGCCCTCCTTGTCCTTGGAATGTGGGTTCCCCTTGCCTTTCCTGCTCCCAGAGGCTGCTCCAAGGTCACAGCCTTGAGATGGTGATGTGGTGTTGAGAACACCTGTGCAGTATGTGACTAAATCCAGTTAAAGCCTCTATATAAAATGTCTAAGGTTTGGCAGGCAGGTGTGGGGATCCACTGTCTTTCAGCTGCCCAAGGGAAGCCTCCTATGAAAGTTCTCTTTGCTTATAAAACCTGCCACCTACCAATCTGGAGTGGCCTGCCTCCTTCATCTCTCCCCTTACCCACGTTGAATGGGGGCAGGTTTCAGATTATACCCAGGAAGCTCCAGATGGGGTTGCAAAGCAAACACCCATGGTTATCTATGAAATGTGGACCAGCACAGGACAATGTACATCGGAATCAGCCAGAGGGCGTGTTAAAACCCAGTCTGCCGGGCCCCACCCCAGGGTGTCTGGCTCAGCAGGTCAGGGGCAGGGCCCGAGAGCGTGCATTTCTAACACAATCCTGGGTGATACTGATGCTGCCAGGCAGGGACCCCACTTTGAGAACTGCTAGCATAATGGTTTAAGAGCAGAAGGCCCTTGAGCCATTCTACACAGGTTGAAATCACTTACTAGCTCTATGACTCTGGACAAGGTCACGTAAGTTTCCTTTTATAAAATGGAAATTATAATGGCACTTAACCTCATATGGTTGTGTTAAGGATTAAATGCACAAATCCATATAAAGTACTTAGAATGTAAGTACAAGACAAACACAGGGTCACATCATCATCATCTGGCTCACAGTTTTTTCCTTAAGGTTAAAAATATGGATATATGAAATATTTGCAATACAAATGTTTTTCTTCTCTTGGCTAGACTGTAAGACATTGCTCCAGAGCCTTGTGTAGCCTTTAATTTAGAATCCTATGGTTCAATGACTGGTTTCTAAAATCATCTTACTATGCTTTATGGTGACTGCTCATCCCACACTTTCATCTGCACAGGAAGCCCCGAAAGATCTTGTTAAAATGTGGGTTGTGACTCAGTGGGTCTGGGGCCCGAGAGTCTGCATGTCTAACCAGTTCCCAGGTGATGTGGGCACACGGGCCACACGCTAGGGTTCCACAGCAGTAAGGGACATCAGCTGATCCAGGTAAACCTACAAGAGCACATGGATGCCTTTCTCCTGAGCATTTCCAGGAACCTGACTAATGCACAGTCCCCATCGACCGGCCACTTCTCCTTTCATCTCCACCGTCTCCTTTGTGAAAGGGTCAGGTGGGACACCAGGCCTCAGCACGGAGCTCCCTGGTTCTTTCCTGCTGTTCCCTTTCCCTGCTTTCTCTAATGTAATGCTTCTGACAGTCCTGTAGGTAAAATGGGAATATTTTCAGGACAGAAACCTCAAAAGAAAAACGCTGTTGCTATATGGCCGACTACAAATAATTTTTAAAATAAAAGCTATGTTGAGACATGAAAATAGATCACCACAGAGAAGAATTTTGAAAAGGTATTCACATTGTTTTTACTCAAGACCTAAAGAACATACACACAGTCACTGTTTAAACATCCAATTGCACCCCAAAAATCCCTTTCCCTGGGTTTTCTCTGGGTTGTGGGCAAAAGCCAAAGAAGCCCAACTGGGAAACTCACACCAAGCCTTTGGGCCTATCGTTAATTTAACACTCTTCCACTTGTCCAAAAGCAGCATCCCTTTGGTAGAGCCTGATGGTGGGTTCCCAAGGTGACTTCAACATCAGCCTTTTCTATCTGGAATACTTTTCTATTTGGAATAATCCTAGGGGCACCTGGGTGGCTTAAGCATCCGACTCTTGATCTCTGCTCAGGCCTTGACCTCAGGGTTTTAAGTTCAGGCCCCAGCGTGGAGCCTTTAACCAATTTGGGGCGCCTGGGTGGCTCAGTCGTTAAGTGACAGACTCTTTGATTTCAGCTCAGGTCATGATCTCAGCGTAATGGCTCCCCTCTCAGCAGGGAGTCTGCTTGAGATTCTTTCTGCCCCTTATTACCCACCCCCTGCCCCGCCACCACTTACTCTCTCTCTCAAATAAATTCGGAAGGAAGGAAGGAAGGAAGGAAGGAAACAAAGAAAGAAAGAAAGGGAAAGAAAGAAAGAAAGAAAAAGAATCCTAAGTTTAAAAAAAAAAAATCCCTATTTAAGGTTGGTGATTAATGATTTTTTAAAAATAACACCAGCACACTATAGGAAATAAACAAACTGAGGGTTGCTGGAGGGGAGGCGGGGAGAGGGAGGGGGTAACTGGGTGATGGGCATTAAGGAGGGCACGTGATGGAATGAGCACTGGGTGTAGTCCACAACTGATGATTCACTAAATTCTACCCCTGAAACTAATGCACTGTATGTTAATTAATTGAATTCAAACGTAAAAAATAACAAATAAATAAATAAAAATAACGCCAAAACAAAAACATACTTTATTTAATAATGACTCAGTCTCCTGCCCAAAACCCATTCAGCCACAAGAAAATGACTAAACCTCTTAAAAGAGAGTACTGGAATGCCACAACGGAGACAACCAACTAGACAACTACTGTTATTTACGATAACATGAATGAATTGGGTAAGCAACAGAAACCAGACAAACTCATACCCACTATTTAATTCCAGCGACACAGATCAAGAACAAAGGAGCAAACAGATTTAAGGGACAGAAGCCAGGACAATGGTCTCCCCTTCTGGGGTGCGAGGGGCCTTCTCAGGGTGCTGGGCACGCTGTCTTGGTTTTACACGGGGGTCATTACATGCCACTCACCATGTGAGATCTATGTACTTGAAGTGAAACCTCAACAGGAAACCAGAAGAGTGCTGTGAGATCAGTAGACACTAACAGGGAAAGGCTCAGATCTGAACAAAGTACAGAATTTACCCTCTTCCAAGAGGTCCAGGCTTTCGTGCCGCTCACAGGGGGACTTCCTCTCTTCATCCTGGTAGTCATACTCAAAATGCTCTTCTTCCCTTCCCACGTCTCTCAGGGACATTGCTGAAGTCACCCCAAAGCCCAAACATTGCCCTAAGGGGTGGAAGGGGCGGTTCTTGGGGTAGGTCCCAGCTGTGTGCCCAGAGGAGCCATCGGAGTCCAGGCCCCTGAGGCACACGCGAGGCCCGGGATGGGGCAGAGGACATTCCCTGGCTGAGCTGGAGTGGAGGGTGTGCACAGGGAATTGGCCCAGCGTCACCCAGGACGGACCGGAAGGGGGCGGCTCCCAGGAGCTGGGAGGAGGGATGGTGTGGGGTGGGGCGGGGGTGAAGCACCTGCCAGAATGGGAATGCCCTGCCTGCCCCTGGGTGACCTTGCCAGGTGCTGTGGACGCAGAGGGGAGGCAGGCTGGCAAGTGCAGGACTTTAGGTTAAGCTCTCAACCTCCAGATTCTTCTCCCTACTCTTCCTCCCCCCAGAAGCAATGAGGAATGGTAGCTCCCTGGAAGTTTCATAGCAACTGCACAGGGCAATACCAAACAAGCCTTAAGCAGTACACCTCTCTCAAGGTAGGACTCCAGCAGAGGAGCCGCCCTGGTGAATAACTGCCCAATGCCCTCAGATGAGAGAATTTTGGTGGGCACACTCCAGAAGCTGAGACCAATCTGCCTTTTTTTTTTTTTTTTTTTTAAGATTTTATTTATTGGAGGGGTGCCTGGGTGGCTCAGTCATTAAGCGTCTGCCTTTGGCTCAGGTCATGATCCCAGGGTCCTGAGATCGAGCTCCGCACTGGGCTCCCTGCTCGGCGGGAAGCCTGCTTCTCCCTCTTCCACTCCCCCTGCTCGTGTTCCCTCTCTCTCTGTGTCTCTGTCAAATAAATAAAATCTTAAAAAAAAAAAAAAAGATTTTATTTATTTGAAAGAGAGCACGAGTAGGGGAGAGGGGCAGAGGGAGAGGGAGAAACGAGACTCCCTGCTGAGTAGGGAGCCAGACACAGGGCTCGATCCCAGGAACCTGGGATCCCAGGACCCTGGAATCATGACCTGAGCAAGGCTGACGCTTAACCAACTGAGCCACCCAGGCGCCCCTGAGGCCAATCTGACTTTGACAACAGCCTGACACAGTGCTGAAAGGGGAAGGAAGTGATCCTTCTGATTTCTAGCAGAAGGAGAAAAAGATGTGGCAGTAGCCGTTACCTGTTTTAAGCTTAATTCAGTCTTTCTTCGGTAATAATACATTGCATTTGCTGTTTTTAAATGTGCATTTTATAACCCCCACTCTCATCCTAAATCTCTGTATTCACAGTCAGATTTACAAATTCTAATTGCTAGGATAAGGGGGAAAAAAATCTAAAGCCTAAAGCCTAATAGTTTACAATGTTGCCTGGAAGAAGAATCCACAGTTTAATTGTGTATCTCAGTACCAATTCCTCTGTACTGTTTGATTTTGCCTTTAACAGTGAAAATGGCAGGTCCTTCCATCAAAGCCACTAGAAGGTGGCCCTGAGCGCTGGCCGCAAAGAACTGCAGCCCATTCTGCAATTTCTGTGCCTGCCCACCTCCCAGCTACACTGCGGCGGGTGTCCCTGCTCCTAAAAGCCACAGCAGGAGACCTATTCCAGCTCTCTGCCGATTCACCTCCCCCAGGTATGGAGAGGGAGGCTTTCAGCAGAGGCAAGACCGTCATACAGAATTCTCTGCACAGGTGCGGGCACTCGGTCTCATTCAGCTTTGGATCCGTAGGGCTGAAGATCCTGTTTTGGTAGCTAAAAATGTCTGCTACATTGAATTGCTACCTCCACAAAAACGAATATAAGACCATATGAGTGCCTCAAATAGCAAACCAGAATATAATAAAAAATGCTATTTAAAAGTAAAACCCTAGAGACATATGCATTGTCTGGTTAATATTTTGGAACCTGAAAATGATTACTACATTGTACAACATTAAAGAGGTGTTCTTTATAAAAAGGAAGCTTAGCAGAAATTCAGTGGCAGGGGGTATAAAATCACATTTTGAAAATCTGCATAAGCTTTAAATACAATGTGTATGAGGACACACACTCGGGGGGGGGGGGGAAACGCCATTTAATCTCAATAAATGGTATCAAATTGGGCTTAATTCAATTCAAATGATAGTGAGTCTGAAGCCCTGGCAAGGGAGGGAGGGAGGGAGGGAGGGGGGATGGGAGGGAGGATCTCCACCTTGTGCATTATTCACTCAGCAAATATCAGACTGACTGTAAGATGTGTAGGATACTGTACTGGCCACGGTGTTTACAAATGAAAACAAAAGCTGATTTCATGTATGTGAAAATACCCTCAAGTGATGACTCATCAGCAAGTTGTTTCTACTCAGCTTTTAACTCAAATCTAGGCTATCCTTAACAAATGATGTCAGATGATGTCCAGGTCTATATATATATAATAAACACTGAGGACACAGCATTTTGAACATAAAACCATCCTAGACTCTTCATGTCACCCCCTATTTCTGGGTTTAGTCCTTCAGGATATTCCCTGCCACCCACCCCAAATCTCCCCCTGCCCCCGGATGTTAAGGAATTCTCAAACCTTATCCGCACCTGCATTCATTTCAAGGTAAAAGGCAGCCGACAGGCCAAAGAACATCTTCTCTGACAGAGTAATTTCTTCAAAAGCCAAAGCAAGAAAACCTAGGAATCCCTGTGCCAAGTGGGAGATCCTGGACCTCTGGATGGAGCTCAGCCCCAGGAAGAGTCACGAAGCAAGGATGTGTGCTGTCCTAGAGGCAAGGACCAGACACTGGGATGCCGGGGAAGAGAGGTAGGGGCTGAGTTCCGGACTGCCCCCGGGAACACTGGACAGGAAGACCGTTAAGTGGAAGGTGTGGCCTCTTACAGGGTAGAGGGGCTTCCTTCTGCGAGTGTCCCTCTCCAGACCTACTCAATATACCGTCAGAGACGTCACTGTCCTGAAGCTCTACCATGCACTGTCCCGAGAATGGCCACAAGCCACTGGGGCTATTCATGTTCAAATTTAAATTGATTAAAATTAAATAAAACCCAAAATTCAGTCATTCTAGCCACATTTCCAGGGCTCCAGGGCTCCAGAGCCCTACGTGGCTAGTGGCTACCATACCGGACAGCACAACACAGAATGTTTCCATTGTCATGACAAGTCCCGCTGGACGGCAACCCTCCTCCAGAGGGTGCCCCTTCGTTTCAAGGTATGAGCTGTACACTTCCTGACCTCCACGGTCTGTGCTTCCCCCAAAGCCCCCGCCCACACTACTGCACTGCACCCTCCTGCCCCGAGCGTCCTTCTGCCCTCTCCTGCAGCCATCCACCCTGCAGCCTTCTCTCAGTGCTCCAAGCTCCCTCCTCCTGCCACTTCTTGGTCCCGTTGTTGCAGAGCCCCCATTACTGAGGGTCATGGTCCAAGGACCTCACTTATGCCATTAAAAATAAATAAATAAGAGAAACATCATGCTCCAAAACCTGGGATCTGGGCTTGAATCAACATCTGAGGGAGGACATTACTGCTACTTTCCCAAAGCCAGTCAAAAGAATGGGTAGTTACATTATGCATTTATACTTAATTTTTTTTTTTAAGTCACTTTTACAGCCATTCAGAAGGGTGCTGTGTCTGGAAAGGGAAAAGCCATCCTCCGCTTCCAAAGGTGCATCCCACAATAAACACAAGATGAACACATGGGGCCTGTCTGCATTGTGCAGGAACATTAGAAAATCATCTTGAAATCTAGGAACAGCTTTTCAATGAATGCTTAAAATACCTCCAACAAAACTTTACTCCCAAGCTAGCCAATCCCCCCACCTTGGGGTGGCATTTTAGAGGTCACTGCAGTCAAGCGACTAACAGAGCACGCATGACGGCCCCCATGTATCGTCACAGACTTCTCACTATGAAGTAAGAAGCCCAAGGAACAACTTCCTCAGCCGTCCACGGGAGCTTCCCCGTGATGAGATCAGCCTGAGCGAGACCACCCCGCACCCTGACATTCACGTCTGCAATGTTGTGCAGCAGGCAATGAGGGTGCACGGGCACAAGAGAAACTAGCAAGAAACAGGTGGTAAAGTATAAACCTTGGGGCGCCTGGGTGGCTCAGTCGGTTAAGTGTCTGTCTTTGGATCGGGTCATGATCCCAAGGTCCTGGGATCCAGCCCCGCGTTGGGCTCCCTGCTCAGCGGGAAGCCTGCTTCTCCCTCTGACCCTCCCCCTTCTCGTGCTCGCTCTCTCACTCTCTCTCTAATAAATAAATGAAATCTTAAAAAAAAAAGATACTATACCTTGTTCAAAATGCCACTCACCTTCTGAAAGGGATTTTTAAAAAGAACTTACTAACTAAACTATTTCTGAGAAAATAAAATTAAGCACTGGCCTAGAACATCACGGTTTTACAGAAAGCTTTTACAGTTGACCCTTGAACAACATGGGTTTGAACTGCGTGGGTCCACTTATATGTGGATTTTTTTTCAATAAATGCCGTACAGTACTGTGAATATATTTTCTCCTCCTTATGATTTTCGTAAAAACATTTTCTTTTCTCTAGCTCACTTTATTCTAAGAATACTGCATATAATATATACAACATACAGAACATGTCAATCAACTGTTTATGTTGTTGGAAAGGCTTTTGGTTGACAGTAGACTACTAGTAGTTAAGTTCTGAGGGAGTCAGAAGTTCTACAGATTTTTTTTATTGTGTGGGGGGAGTCAGTACCCCCAACCCCCACGTTGTTCAGGGGTCAACTGTGCTTTCAACAACTCTTCACTATGGCTCCGGTCAGTGTGGCTATCCCCACTTTCCAGACGGGGCATCTGAGATGACAGAGGCTCACAGAGGTCCCAGGATGTGCCCAAACCACATGGCCATGCAGAGTGCAAAATGGGCCTCAGACAGAAGCTCCAGGCCAGTGCCCTTTCTGGTGATCTCCGTACTTCTAGAGTCATTACAAAAATACACTCTCTTTCTTTAACTTAAAGACATACACTTGAATACAAGCCTTTTTAAATATTGAAAAGGCCTCACAGTTTTTAAAAGCATACTTAAAAAAAAAAAAAGTGACCAGCATAGCCAAGAGACAACATGAGATTCTGTGACAGACCTAAAAAATTACTTTCCAGACCCTGGTACCTGGGGTTGGTCTCCACTGACATTGGCACAGTTTCCCAAACCCACCTGATGTAAAGAATCACCTAAAGCACGTGCTAAAAATTCAGATTTCTCAGGACCTCTCTGGATCTGGAGTAAACCCAAGAATCTTCTTTTGAAATAAGTGGGCAATTTTCATAATCTACCAGGCTTTGGGCGGGGGAGGGGGGACACAACCATTGTAGGTAGCCAGGACCCCATCTGACGGTACACATTAAACTGTAGGCACCGGTTTATCTGCGCAAATTCCGCGAAGGCCATGCTATGTGGTGTTGAGAGCCGGCTGTTTCAAATCTCTAAAAATGACCTTAATATACTGGGCAACCAACCCCTCCAATTTCTTATTATTGTAAGCCCCTACCCCATGCCCCCTGTTACACCCTCTGGGGTCTTACTGCTTTTGGCTGGGGCGGTGGGGAAGATTGTGTGTAAGATTCTATAACTAAGACTGAAGAGGCGGAGGATACGGTCCTTCGACACCAAATAAAGCTCTCCTAAACCTCAGAGAGAAAAGAGAACAGCAGCTATTTTTTTATTCCAGTTTTAAAAGAGGGGTCTATATATATATATATATATATATTACTTGTCAGTGCTAACCCTGCAATGTAAGTGTGAGTCAGTAACTCTGACATAAATGATGATTTTGCATCTTTTTCAAAACATTTGACTCATCTTTTGTTATTAATATGGAAAGTTCCCTAGAAGTTTCCCTCATTACCGATTCAAATGCCAAATGATAAGAGACAAAGCAGTGCTGTGTCGTCTACTCCCACCTGGCCTTCTCACCACCCAGTAGGTTAGGACTGGGAGATGAAAGGGCTATTTCATTTGCAATTTTAAAGATGCATATATAAACAAAGGCAAATTGCATTTCCAGACCAACTGCAGAGGCCAGCAAAGAACCCAACTAGTGAGAAATGAGTAATGGAGTTGACTACAAAATTAGCATTTACTTGAAATCCTAATCCCCTTGGGTTTCCTAAACTAAATGATTTCTGGGTTTCTGTCCCCTGTTTTGCTAACTATTTTAAAAATGGGATTATGAAAATACCAGTTGTCCTAGTAAATTATGTCCCAGTGGCCCTCTCCCCTTCATCCAAACTGGAATGGAGGGTAAAGGCAAGTATTTTGCTCAACACATACTCAGAGAGTAACTGCAATCAACACTGATCGACCCTTGGACAGATGAGTCGCCTCTCCTTCCATTTTCCTTTCGGTTGCAAGAAGAGAGATCTGGCTGCCTCCGGGGCCAAAAGACTCAACTGAGAAATGGCTGGGTAAGAAAATCCTTCTGACAGACACCCAGATAAGAATCAGCCAGCCTCCTCTCATCCCTCAGACTGACTACCACCAACGACTGGCTTTATTCCCAAGGATGAGGGTGTAAAGAGAGCTGGACAGTGTAGCAATCGGGTCAAGACAGTAAGAAACCTTCCTCCCCCACTTCTAGGAGGGATCCGCGGGAGCCATGGCCACACCCAACTCCTCAGCAGTCTGGGACAGGCACTCTGTGGAACTTACGCTCCCCATTCCAGTGATCCAGCAGAGGTCCCTACTTCAAAAAGTTAGGGAGGGCTTGCTCAGTGAGTCCCAAATCACCAAAGAAACTCTACAAATTCAGTGACAGTTCTGAAAAGAAGCATCCCCATCATTGCCTCTTGGAGCGGGGTAACAGGATGAGAACTTGCTTCAAGAACGATATATCCAAATGAGAAAAAGGATCCAGCCACCTTTTCCCTGGAAGATCCTTGGAGCTGCCCACCACCACAATTACTCAGGATATTTAAAAACTGCACACGGACTTCATGTGACGCCATCCTCACCTAATGCTGGGGGACAGTGGGGCTCAACTGGGGAAGTTTCCTCAGCACAGTTATACACCCACACCCACCCACCATCCCCGAGGAAACCTCTTGGTCCCTCTCCTGTAGCCGTTGGTCAAGGGAGAAACCAGCAAACAAGAGATAATTATGTAGTTCCTCAGCTTACTGACGAGGCCAGCTCCCAGCCTGCTACATCATTCAGGTTTATCAAATGTGGTCATGGTTAGCGCAGTCTGAAACTCCTGATTCAATTAAGAAACAGTTACCTTAGGGAACATAGCATCACTAGGGACCAGACCCTCAGACTGTACATATTTTGTGTTCTTTTCGTGAACACATGCAAAAGACATGTGATTTGAGGGTCATTTTGAAGAAGAAATTAAAGAAGACAGATCCACTGTGTCCCACACGATTCTGAGGCCCAACACCACAGGAGCCTAAGGGCCCTCTCCTGTGGCCTCTCTGAGAACGCACCTCAGTGCTATTTTCCAGGTACCCGAAACCTCCCGAGGCCTGTCCGGCCACACAAACTCCACCCAGTCTCCTCTGGAATGTGCCACACCCTCCCTGCACAAACTGAGCCTGTGACAGAAGGAGACAGTCTCTCCTGCCCCTCCCAACGTCTCCCCACCCCCATAGCTCGGTGAGATCCCACCTGCAAAATTCATTTGAATTGCCTGCCAGGTGGGAAGCTGCTTCTGCATTTTCTCCAGCCTCCCCCATGGGCCCCCAGGTCTGGGAGGGTTGGAGGATTCTTCCAGGCCTGCTGCCAACAGTCCAGAGAGCCACCTCCTGAATATACTACTCCCAGCCCCATCAATAGCAGAGAGGTCACTGAACACATCTCCCCTTGCTTGCATTCACTCACACACACACACACACACACACACACACACACACCCACCCTTGCATGCACATCAACACCACACTCACGCCTCACCCCGGAGAGAATTCAATCCAAGAGAAGTATAATGCTCACAAGCACTGCACACCAACACCATCTGCCCTTCTGAGCAGAGATCGACTAAGCGCAGAGGAGTCCCCATGGGCCCTGCCCACCTGCCATCTCGTCCACCATGCCTCCACAACTGTCAGAACCATGCATGCCTGCAGTGCTGCGGGTTCCCATGCCCACCACCCCGCCCATGTCCCCAGGAAAGGTTTCAGGACCACCACCCCACCCCAGAGGGAGACAATGCCCCTACACATTCCTGCTCTGTTTCGTGAGGGGGCCATAATTACCGTCCGAGCATTCTTCATAATACCAGTCTAGTTCATAATAATCCGCTTCAATAAATTTCTGCATAGTCAGTATTCTCTCAGAGGAAAGAACGGACTTCACAGCGCCATCAACATCAAGTAAAACACTGCCATGCCTCCCTGCCCTTCCAGAACACTGGGCAGAAGAGCATCCTGAAACACACCGGAATTAAGCTGTGCATTCTTAATGACAGTCTGCAGCCGAAACAGAAAAGAGGCCGTGAAAAGCAGAATTCTGGTGGGGCGAGAACAGGAGGAGCAGAAAGAGAGGCAATTTGCAGAGCTATCGGAGCCCCCAGCAGCCCTGCTAATAAAGCGGCAGCCGCCAGCCGCCCTAAATGGGAGTATCCGTTATCGTCCTATCCAGACGCGAGGAGGGTGACGTCAGGGACACACACCACCACCGGGAGGTCTCACTCGAGCCTCGCCTCCTGCTCTCGCCTCCCGCTCGCTGATCATCTTTCAATCTAACAGTTGCCATAGAAACTGGCCAGCTCTGAAAAATGATGCAGAGATGAAGGAAATGTCTTCCAAGGATGCTAGGAGCAGGGGCTGGGAGGTACCACCCAGGGAGAAAGGAGGGTGCAGGCAGGTGGGGGCCGGGAGCCTTGCTACCATCATCACTTCCAACAAACCTAAGGACAAGAATATCTGCTCAGTTCTGGGCCGCTACGGAGTCTGCACTTGAAAAATGCCACCTTCTAAAATCTGCAACCATCACTTTTGGTTTTCTTTCGCCAACCTGATTTAATACATTAAACACCTTTCCTTAACATTTTTGACCACCACCTAAAGGAAATATAAATTACTCAGAAAATGGAAATGTTTTCATTGAGATGCAGTTTGGCTCCCCTGCTCATGCCTTTGCTCAAACTTCTGGGAAAACAGCCTGCAACATACAAACAGGGGAGAATGCCATCACAAAGGGACCCAGGCAATGTGATAGACTGTTTCATGGACACTCACGTGTGTGATCCAAGTACAAACAACAGAAGGCAACAGCCCACCTGCAAATCGGTGTGGTTGCCTCTAGGGAGGGAGGGAATGGGGGCTTCGCAACTGTCCTTATAAATGCATCGGTAATGTGCTATTTCCTAAAGAAAAAAAAAATGGAGTTACCATTTATTAGTTCTAAGTGTTTGGTATGTTTTAAATATCTCACTAAAATGAGTAATGGATAATTAGACAGATTTTGGACTTACTATAGATAACTCCATCCCTTAAACCAGGGTTCCTCAACCTCAGCGCTACTGACATTGAGGATCAGATCCTCGATGTGGGGGGGCTGTCTGGTCATTGCAGGTGGGGGTTAGCAGCACCCCTGGCTTCTAGCCACTTAAATGCCAGGAGCACCACCCCCCCCCCTTGTCGATGTAAGGACCAAAAATGTCTCCAGACACTGCCAAATGTCCTCTGGAGGCAAAAATCTCTCTCAAAAACCAATGCCCTAAAACAAAACTATCTACAGAATCTCACCAGCCTGTTGGCTGAATACTCTATCTGCTGGTGTCAGCAGCAGCAGTGTGGGCTTTGATGGGTTCTTCTCTTAATTTGCTACTCAAGACCATATAATTTGTGAACAAGTAATAGTAAAAGGTCTCTTTTCCACTACCGAGAGGGCATGCTCCTTTCCTTCTACAATGACTGAACAGGGACAATTTCCCTTTATTCTTCCAGTGGCCTATGATGCCTCAGTTAACAAATGTGGAGATGTCCGTCTAGGGCAGGGCTTCCAGGAGTTAATGTGCCTTGGAAGCACCCAGAACTCTGGCTAAAATGCAGATTCGGATGCAGCAGGTCCGTAGCAGGCCCAAGATTCTGCATCTCTAACAAGTTCCCACAGGACGGAGATGCTGCTAGTCCCCAGACCACAGTTTCAGTGGTGAGGTATGTCAATAGGATGGATAGATTGGGGAGGGTAACATATACAGTGTGTGTGTCTCTCTCTCTCTGCATTTGAGTAAAAACATTTTTTAAGAAGAAAACTATGTTTTTGTGTGTATATATGTATATATACACACATACATATAGTTTATAAACATACATACACACATAATTACAAACCCTATATATAGACTCTTGGGCAGAATCTGTACTACGTATAGATCTATCTCAACCTTCCTAAATCATGGGATGCAGATGAGCCTTTAATGCTCTGCTGTGAGGTCCCCAGAGCTGGCTTCCTGTCCCCCGGGTAGGTTCCAGAAGCTTCTCCCAGCTCCAGGTACCCCTTCCTTACTTCAGGGCCCTGTGGTTTTACCAGGCCGTGCCTGCCCACCAGCACAAGAGGCTACAAGCAGTTCTTCCCACTTGGCCCAGCCTGCACACCGTGAGAGCATGTCCTGCCCTGAGTGGAAAGCAGGGTTCCTGCCTCATTAGCAACATCAAATAGCAGAACCTTCTCAAGTCTCAGAAGGGGAAAGGAAAGTTAAAGGCAGCTGGTGATGAATCTTGGCTCAGGCTGTAAACAGGCTTTTGGGAAAGTTTGGAAGACGTACAGTGCCAGGGAATGGTACGTCTCTGGTCACGCTGTTTCCCAGCTGTCACCTACACCCTGGAGGACCTGCACCCCTCCCCACCCAATTCCAAATTCTTCCTGGGCAATATAGAGAGCAGACCCCATGCCTCCTTCAGCCACTTTAATCCCTGCCCTTCCCTCTCCCTGACCCTAACTTAGATACACATTTAAGATTTTCTAGGACATCTGCCTATTTAAAGTCAGCAGCCAATGATTTTAATTCCGGCTATACCTGCCCCCATTATCTGAACATATCTCTCCCTCTGGTCCTCTTATCATGTCTCTCTCTGGCAAGGACAGCACCTCTCAACAGCCCCACAGCAAACCCCCATGTGAGACGTGAGCAGAGGCTGGTGCCCCAAGGTCTTCCAAGGTTAAAAGTTCCTTAACGTGGGGGTGCCTGGGTGGCTTAGTCGGTTAAGTGTCTGCCTTCGGCTAAGGTCATGATCCCAGGGCCCTGGGATCGAGCCCCATGTCAGGCTCTCTGTTCAGCAGGGAGCCTGCTTCTCCCTCTGCCTGCAGCTCCCCCTGCTTGTGCCCTCTCTCTCTCTCTGAAATAAACAAGTGAAATCTAAAAAAAGTAAAAATAAATAAAGTTCCTTAAGGTGTTTCTAAAAAGATGATTCTAGGCCTCCAGTCAACAATTAACAGATTCCTCAAATATCAGCACGCTCAACAGGTTCAATCCACTATGTCTGGGGGAAAGAGTCCAATATGAATTTGCAAAATGAAGATGTAATAAACGAACGGGAAATGCAAACTCTGTAAAGCATCACAGAAAGTCAGATGAGGGTAGAGACCATCTAAAGAAAGTCATGGCACATTTCCTCCCGCACTATGAATTTTTAAAAAATACTTTATTCCTAACACATCATCATAAAGGCAAAAAATAATGTATGGACGGATGGACGGACAGATGGACATACAGAGAGACAACAGGTGGACTAATAGCAGGCACTTTAATTTCACAGTTAAGAGTGTGGGCTTTTGGAGTAAGATGGCCTGAGGTTTGGTCCAGGCTCCTCATCCACCATCTCTGTGACCTCTTAGACACCTGAGTCTTACCTGTGAAATGAGGTGATTATAATACCTGCCTCAGAGATAAGGAAAGGTTTTAATTAATTAATTAATGCATGGCAGAGCACTCAGCACAGTGCCTGGGACAAAGTGAGTTGCCAATAAATATTAGTTTCCGATCACCTTCATCACTCAAATTCTTTAAAAACATAAATAAGCCAGTACAGGCAATTAAAAAGAGAGTACAATTTTCTAAGCTGTAATTAGGGAAATGAGGTAGAATCGTCACGTCTTGGCCTGTCCCCGCATAATTAATGAAAAGGCACTGAGTTCACAGTAATAAGCGAGAGTGACAGTTGGCGGGAGGCAGGGCGGAGGATGCATTTCTAAACAGTAATATATTACTGAATACAACCAACATCAAGTGCAAAGACTATACATATCCAGTTCATGTCTTAAGAAAATGGGAAAGAAAACAGTGTGTATCAACAAGTACAAAGGAAAGAGCATCACTTGTGGGCGACTTCCATGGGCTTCAAGCAAGATTCAAAGTGAACATCTACACCAAAACTCCCATTTTTATAGGCTCAGAAGGATTAAAGCAATCCATCCGCAGCTCTGCGGAGATGGTGCTGAGGTTAGGATCCAGGTGTATACCTGCCTTCAAATCCACACTTTCCTCCAAGAGGCCCATGGCCCCAAGGGTCCCAGCCTTCCCTCCCCACCCACCCACCCCTAGCCCCCGCTTCCTGCAGCTGAAAAAGCAAGCTCCCCCCCCCAACCCCACCCCCGGCCTGGGCTGCCCCATCACCACCCCACCCTAGGAGAATCAGGATGAGGGACAGGTCCCAGGAGCAGCCTCAGAGAAGCCACCTCTCATTCACCCTCATCACTCAATACCATTTAGGATATGCAGGCTGCACACCAGGCAGCCAGCACTTTCTAGCTCACTCATTCCTCAGACCCTGCTTCCTAATTACCAGCCCCCTCGCTGTGCAGATGAGGACAGGGGACCCAGAGAGTTTAAGTCGCTTGCTTGTCCAGGACCACTCGACAATAAGAGCATCTGGATATAAATTGGGCATGCTCCACCTCTAAAGTCTTCCCCCTTGATAATTAAGAAAACATCCAAGGATTATTTACAAATGAAATGTGAAAGGAAAAAAGAAAGAAAAAAGAAGGGAGACAAAGGAGATAAAAACTCAAGTTGGCATCTCCCAGCAAAAACAAATTGTGGGGGCGTCTGGTGGCTCATTCGGTTAAGCATCCCACTGTCGGTTTCGGCTCAGGTGGTGAGAGGGAACCCCAAGTCAGGCTCCGGGCTCAGCGGGGAGTCTGCTTGAGATCCTCTCTCCCTCTCCCCCTGTCCCACCCGCTAAGGCTCTCTCTCTCCCCCAAATAAATAAATCTTTTTTAAAAATTGTGAAGTCTTTTTTTTTTTTAAGAACAAAATAAAAAATGATCGCGAAAGAATTAAATTGAAAATATCAATGGGACTTTGTGATACTAAAAGGAAATCCTATTTCCAGCTCTGTCAAGAAAGTGGCCCAGCAAGGATACTACTCCACCCATGACCAGCAGGTTAACATTCTAGTGTCCAGCTTTGGGTGAAATGTCAACAGGGCTCCTTGGAGAGCTGCTAATTCCATGCCTTGAGGAAGGAAAAATCAAGATCCACCTATAACTGCGGGCATGCAAGAAAGCAAAGATGGCTCCAAAAGGTCTTGGGGGTAGAAGTGATAAAGCGCAGAAGCCAGCTTAAAAGGACGGTCAAGGGCCAGGTTGTGACAATTTGAACATCAAAAACAGAATACAGTTAATGACATTTAAAGGGAATAAGTTGCGTCTGTAAAGGCCATGACGATCAGGGAATGCCAAGGCTGAAAGGGCAACCAAGCAAACGAAGCAACTGATATATAAAGGAAAGAAGATAAAAGGAAGATATTTTTAATCCATCTTAAGAAGTAAGGGGAGGGTGGGCGTGTATGACTGTTCTGTATCTGCCACTAATATCTTTTATAAAGCATGACATGAACATTTCTCTAAGCAGGGTGGCTATGAATAAGCCAACCGGATATGGAATGAGGAGGCAGGTAGGAGAACAGAAAGGCCTGACACTGTGGTCACAGACTACACCCAGGCAGGAGGAGGGTCGGGTCCCGTGTTGCCAGGTGAGCTGTATGTTCACTTTTGTAAGCACTTAAGAGAATCGAATAGATTTGGTCTGCAGTGTTAGGGGAATCTAAGGCATACATTTGTGATGAGATGTAACTGTTTAAAAGAACTTAACTTCTGGGGCTCCTGGATGGCTCAGTTGGTTAAGCGACTACCTTCGGCTCAGGTCATGATCCTGGAGTCCCAGGATCGAGTCCCGCATAGGGCTCCCTGCTCAGCGGGGAGTCTGCTTCTCCCTCTGACCCTCTTCCCTCTCGTGCTCTCTATCTCTCATTCTCTCTCTCAAATAAATAATCTTTAAAAAAAAAAAAAAGAACTTAACTTCTAAGTTTCTAATTAGTTCTGTGAGCATATGAAGTAAATATCCATGTACATATGAATGATTTTCTATATATACCTGAACCTATACATATATGTATACCTAATTTTGAATAGTTATTCAATACATTTAAAAGATGAGTAAACACTAACAATGAACAATTAAAGCACAAATAACACAGTTATGAGTTTTCCCCAAAGTATCTGACGTCCTGGCACTCGCCACATGCCACTTTCCTTCCTCCGTACCCCTCGGTGATTGGCACACGCCACGCGCTGCCACCCATTCAAGCAGGTGGGTATAAGGATGGCTCCCTGCATGCTACCCTCCTGCTAGGAAGGAGAACCACTCGACGGCCCCAATGCCCTCTGGAACATGCTCCCAGTCTCTAGGGCTTTCCTCCCTTCAGGAAATAGTGCAGCTGGCCTCCTGTCTGCACCCAAAGGAGGCCAGGAGCCTGAAGACAGAAAAATGGGCTTCCCGGCCTTCCATTCCAGACAGGGCTGCTGGAGCTCGAGTAAAACACAGCCTCACAAGCAGACCTTCCCTGCACCTGCTACAGAGAGGATGCTTCTGGGGAGCTCTCTTTCCGATCCTTAGTTTTTTAAAACATGGCCACTGCCAGTCACTGAGCTCCTGCAACAGAAGGCAGGCTGCTAGCAAACAGCTTGCTGTCAGCTACCCCCCTCCCAAACCATCTCCACCTCATTGCAGGCACAGGAAAAGCAGGTCCCCATGCCACCTCCAGGGTTCTCTGGGGCAGAACAAAGCCTGGCTTTCAGAGACACATCCAAAGGCAGGGAGATGGCATTCAGCAGGGCACCACCGAGGCAACATGCAGCCGGCCTTGATGCAGTTATTAAAATCCGAGAAGGACACGGAGAAGAAACAGAGCTCGGATGTGTCCCACAGTTCCCAGTTTGCTTGCTGCAGCCTCGGGGGGCTGCATGGGGCATTCCACTCCTGGGACCGGCGGGTCATGGGGCAGGTGTCACAGGCTTCAAACACAAACCAGAAGCTCCACCGAACCCCAACTCTGCTCCTGCTGTGACTCAGAGCCTCTCTGGCCTGAGCGTATCCCCCAGGAGGAGCCAATGGGGGTGTGAGCTGAGCTGTCATGTCAATTTCCCACCTGAGTCTGTTCCAACTTTGTCTTAGACGTGCTGGAGTGACGCGAAAAGGAAAACAATCTGTACAGAACCGCTTGCCAAGCATTTTTGGTCTTAAAAGAAAAGATACTCAAGATTGGAATCTGGTTTGATGAGAAAAAAAAAAAAAAAGCTGGCAGGTAGCAGATGCCAGAGTAAGCTCAGGGGCCACGTGGGTAGACTGCCCACCGGGGAGAAGCCCCTGGCAACCCTGCTGACCGGACCCTGTGCCCAGAGCTGCAGGTGCTACCAGGCACGCCAGCGTGCGGCTGCCCTGCCCCAGCCCCCGGACACAAGTCCTCCAGCCCCCCCTGGGGCCTGGGCCCACACCGGGCTGGGGACAATGTGACCAGGTGTGGCTCATGCGTGCTGAGTGCCCAGGCAGCCAGGGCCACTCTGCTCCCACCTCTGCCCCTGCAGACACCTAGGTAGCTAAAAGCAGTGCCAATGCGCCCAAGGAAGAGTCCACTCATGCGAGGGCTGAGCAAGAGAGGGGAGTGGGCACAATCCAAGGCTCATTTGGATGCTCACCTGGAAACAACATGGCCCCGGGTCTTGGAATGGCAGAAGGACATGGCCAAAACGTGGGCGTTTACAGGAGAGAAATTCATGGCAACTATTTATAAATATATCATAATGTATGCATTTTGGTATCATTTTTGTTGGCGAATGAAAATGAGAAGTTCTCCCTGGCCGTAAGATCCCTTTTCCGTCCCCAACGCACCCTCCACCCCAACCCTATAATTTATCTTTCCTCCCCTCACTCAACCCCACCCACCACACATAACACCTGGGTGAGAACAGATCCCCAGCGTTCCACAGGGCACCCCTCCCCCACATTTTCTCCTATGTCACCACCTCCTGTAACTATTAACTCCCCCCTCTTTCAGAAAGTCAGCACCAGGTGTTACTTATCCATTTCTTTGTCTAGGCTCAGAGCCTACTGCAGTGCCTCTGTTTTGGCTGCGCTTAGGACTGTAATCCGACGAAGGCGATCTTGGGAAGGTGGCAAAAATCAACACGATCTCTGTATTCCATATGTGGTTTTTTGTTTGTTTTTATTTTTAAAAAGGAGGAAACTTTAACTTAAAAACATGTATCTTTTCATTTTCTCTTACTCGAGAAGGATTTATTGAACACTTATTAAACGCAAGGCACTGGGCGGAGGGCTTTGGCCCATGCAAACACAAGGCAGACGTGGGCTCTGCCCCCTTGGGATTTACTCAGTGAATACGGAAATTATTTGCAACAGCTTGTAGCCTTTTAGAACACAAGCCTTGCAGGGATCTAAATCTTAATGAGAAAAGTTCTAGGCAATTTAAAACGTGCTTAGAGAATTAGGCCAATATTTCTAGTGTTCTGAGAATTCTTTAAAATTTTCCCTAGAACTATCACCTGAGAGCAATAATAGCATTTTTATTTTAAAAAAAAGCAAACACTACCTTTTTTTTTTTTAATTTATGAAGCTGGTTTTACTTTTTAACAATTTCTTAAAACTGAAAATTAAAGTCCCAAGTCTCAGAATTCCTATTATACAATACAGAAAAAACAAAAGAAAATGCAATAAAACAAAAACAAGAAATAACAACAATAAAAGAACTTTGTCCTGGGATACCTTTGACAAAAGAGTAAAAAGCTCTCAATGACGTA
This sequence comes from Zalophus californianus, assembly GCF_009762305.2. Lineage (NCBI taxonomy): Eukaryota > Metazoa > Chordata > Mammalia > Carnivora > Otariidae > Zalophus > Zalophus californianus. The sequence goes on along the minus strand of NC_045595.1, from coordinate 70,242,971 downwards.
TTTTGGAGAGTCACAGAATGTTTAATGCTGACTAATTTCCAGATAGTAAATCTGAGTCCCAAAGAGGCTATGAGATTTGCTCAAGGTCACACATGGCGTTGGCAGATGAGGGAGGCAAGGCCCTCTAACACAAGGCTGACTGCTGGGTCTCTCACAGCTTGTCTTCTCTAAGAACCACTCGGAAAAGGATAACCTTCACCATATAGGGAGGTTACCTAAACCTCAAATAGACACCACCTACTCCCACACAGATGAGCTGCACCTCTCAATCCTAGCCAAACTTCTAGAGATAACATACATTACTGTTCTCTCTCATGAAGCTTTAGGTGATCCCTTGATGACACTTTGAATTAAAAAAATACACACGCGCGCACACACACATAAACTGAGCACTTCAATCGTCTTCTTCAGGCCGTTACCTATTACTGTCATTTTCCAAACATTCATTAATGGGTAACAACGTGTACAAGCCAAGAAACGGGTAAGACACTCTTCCTCAGGTGTCTTGTAAGAAAACATGTAGGATACGTTCAGACTTCTTAAAGACCAAATACAGTGTTTTCAGACAAAGTGCTCCTGAGTACTATGGAGCCAGATGTCTTGGAAATAAAAAGATTTGGTGAAAGATGAGAAGATCATAAATCAGAGCTAAAATGCTGTCTGTTTTAAGCATCTCAAAAGTACATAAGACCTTTTCAAACCAGATAATAAGGCCTGGACTGCACTGGGGATATCATACAGTTGGTCCAGCTGGCCTCAGACCCTGTTTCTCGCCCATCCTGTGTGACCCTAGGCTGGCAATAGAGGGTCCCTCTGAACCTTGGCCTCCTCGTTTTAAAAATGGGGTAAGAATAGTCTCCACCTCTGAGCACTGCAGGGGGACTCAAAGTGCCCAGAATGTAATAAACACTCAATGGATGTCCTTTTCATTTATCATTAAGCACCATCATGTACAAACCATCAGCAGAAATTAGAGATGAAACCCGAAAAGAATTCTGAATCCAAAGAATGAGGGATCCACCAGTCTCTGAATCTCTGCTGACCATTTTTAGGTGAGGAAAACATCAGGAAGTTTATGAACTCTAAGCACCTCATGGAATGATGCCCTACTCACTCAACATTTACTCCTTAGGGTTCCTAATGATTTCATGACTCAGTATATGCTCAACAAGAATGGGCTGCTTTTCTTGCAGTGAGTTAATATTTAATCTAAGAGTAATAATATAGTTCAAAGAATCTTAAAAATTGCCACATTTTCAAGCCAAGTAAATTTCTAGAAATATACTTGAAGGAAATGTGTTGGGTTCACACATACTGATGCAGAAGGGTGTTCGCTGGTGTGTTATCTGAGGAAAAATTAGAAACAGCCCAGATTCCCAATAACAGACCAATGATTAGATATAAATGATGGGATATTAAGCAATAATGAAAATTGTGCTTTTCAAGAATTTTAACACCATGGGGAAATGGTCAATGTATATAATTAGGTAAAAAAGCATTTTTATTGCCCCAGATATGTAATGTATTTGTCGGAGGAATAAAACCACTTAAAAATACCTCACAAAAAAATGAGAAGTGGTTGCTAAGTTAGTCATCTTTTTGTCCTAATTTTTGCTAAATTATCTACAATCAGCACACTTTTATGACCAATGGATATATCATTTTTAAAACTTCACTCCCTTTAGGGCGCCTGGGTAGCTCAGTCATTAGGTGTCTGCCTTCGGTTCAGGTCATGATGGATCGAGCCCCGCATCGGGCTCCCTGCTCGGCAGGAAGCCTGCTTCTCCCTCTCCACTCCCCCTGCTTGTGTTCCCTCTCTCGCTGTGTCTCTCTCTGTCAAATAAATAAATAAAATCTTAAAAAAAAAAAACAAACTTCACTCCCTTTAAAGACTGTTTACGTTCACTAAATGGCCAGGCACTAAGGGCTGAGCAATGGAGTCGGCTCCATGATTCTGTCAAACAGTGACAAGCATCCCTGCTTTTTCCACCCTGAAAATCAGAAATGGAAGCTATCTACCAATGCCATGCCACCAACAGAGGGTCACAAAACTTTTAACTTAAAAAAAAAAAAAAGAAAAGAAAACCGAGGTCCAAAGAGTTTCCATGACTTGTGGCGACATTCACAAGCTCACGCAGGACCAGGACTGAGATGTGAGTGGAGCATCTGTGGATGTAGGAGCAGGGAGAAGGTGCCCCTGAGGACAGAAACGACAGGAACGTGGCACGGGCGGTGGCCTCCGTGCAAGTCAGGCAGCTGGTAAGAAAGATGACAAACCCGTGCTCAGTTTCCGGAAGCCTCTGGCAATGCCTCCTGTGGGTGGAGAGAGAAATGCAGAAGCCGCCTCCAGAGAGGCAATAGCTAAAGCAAAGGAGGTGGGGGAGGCAGGAGACCCCAAGACAGGAGACTGACAAGCGTCCGTGTTAAGCAGAGGAAGGAGAAAAGAGATTTACCAAAAATGAACAGGAACAAGCCAGACCAGAGAGGCCTGGTCCGAGGAGAGGCAGAACTACAACACTGCTGGGGATAATTCAACTGCACACGGAGGTGCCACAGCCCCGCTCTAGAGCCACAACAAGGAGCCGTGGCCCCCGGAGAGCCCGTGGCCCCCAGAGAGCCTGCCGCCCACCCACAGACAGACCAGTATCTCTCCAGCCCGGCCATGTGGGCTCGTAGGAATTGAGCTCTTTTCCCTACCAAGGGTCATTTGTGTTTGTTCCCAAACCCGTCCGTGTCCGTTTTGCTTGTTAATGTAATTATACAGTTACGTTTATTATTTCGTGAGTCACACAGAAAAAGAGCTGTTTCTATGAAAGCGAAGTTTAATACCTTGAAAAACTAAATTAAGGATTAAACGGCCAATTCAATTTGGATACACGGTTGCACTGTATCCGAAAAAAATCACTTGACAAAGAGGGGATCATGGACTTCAAATCCAGTGTGTGTGTCCTAGTGGACTCATGAAGGTAAAGCGCTTAGGAGCACTAGCCCGGCCAACAGGAAGCACTCCCCAGAGGTGACTCATTATTATTACTGCTTGCATTATCATGATGGGAGCAGACAGATGAGAGCCATGATGGTAGCAAAAAGGAAAGGGAGGGGGCACCACAGATGGGTGCTCCGGGAAGGCTTCTTGGAGGAAGGCTCTTCAGGGAGGGCACATTTGGGCTGAGAAACAGAGATCAGGAAAGAAAGGGGAGGGAGGAAGCCTCCGTGAGGCAAGCGTGGGGTATCCACAGTGGGGCTGGTGCAGGGCGAAGGGGGAGGGTGCAACGAGGCTGGCGGCAGAGAGGGCCAAGAGCCAGGTCACAGGGTTCTAGAAGACCCTGCCTTTGATCCAAAGAGCAGGGAGAAGCAAAGGAGCAGCATAACCCCAGGGGATCTCGAGAAAAGACCAGCCGGGCTGCTGATACAAAAGAGTATTTGCAGAGAAGCAAGGTGGATACAGGCGAGCAGGTACGGCAGCCCAGGGACGGGATGGCACTGGCTTCGTCCATGCCGGTGGATGCAGGGTCAGAGAAGGGGTCCAAGATGCACGTGCACGAAGAATTAATAGAGTCGGCTGATGGCCAGCAGGATGCAGAACTGGGGTAAAGCATGTCACATTTCTCAAGACAAATGTGTAAGGATGGGGGGAGGGGGAATGTTGACAGTGGACCTGCTAAGCCAATGACTGGGCATAGGAGCCAGGAGCCTGGAGCCGGGAGGGAGGAAGGGGAGTCAGACGTGGGCAGAAATTGGCGAGCTGCGAGCACGGAGCTGGGAGGAGGAGAGTGTTCGGAGAGATGCCCCGCAGGGCATGCCCACATTTCCAGCAGCCCCTCACAGTTACGGGCTTCAGATGACCACTTCCAGAGGGGAGGCTTGTGAGGGCTTATTTTTTAAAAAGCTCTCTCAGTTCATCAGGGTCGACGCCTACTGATTTAGGAACTCAGAAGAAGAGGGAAAACCGGTCAAAGAGGTTGGAAGGACAGGCCAGAGAGACAGGAGGAAAGTAGAGGAGCAGGAACGACAAGTGTCCAGAAGGGAGTGGTCACTGTGTCACGCCTGCTCCAGGGGCACCAGGACCTCCAGGGACGGCCGGGTAGAGACGCTGGGGTCCAGCCCACGCTCTGGCCAGTTAGGCACCCTGCAGATGCTCTGGGCCTTCATGCCTCGTCCCGAGCAGACTCCAGTTGCCTTGTGATAGTCCTAGGGTGGTAAAGTGTAACACAAAGGCTCGTACAATTGTGATGCCCGGGACCACATGGACACAAGTGAATGAACACAGTGGAAATCGGCGTATGATATCGACTGTGGGCTCCAGTCCTCCCTGGGCACAACTCCAGAGTATGGGGGTGAGGGGCAGGGGGACCCGTCCATGACCCCTGGCCCGTGGAAGGCCGGCACCACACATAAGCTTAGTGAGGCACTTTGCCACAGGCCTCAGGTGCTCTGCAATGGTCTTTCATTTTGTTGTTGTTGTTGTTTAAATTCAACTTTAAAAAGTTAAAATGGCACAGGGACCTGGCGGAATATGCAAGTTCCCAGACCCCACTCGCTTCTCCCAAGGCAAGGCAAGCAAGTCCATGCAGGATACCAGCAGAGGCCTGGAGGGCTTCTTGCACGGGCCCAAGCCAGATGCAGAGTCCTAACCTCAGAGTCTTGAGTTCAAGCCCATGTTAGGCGTGGAAGCTACTTAAAAAAAAAAAAAAAAAAAAAAAAACAAGCCAGGGGAGGGCCAGATTCAAAAGGCAAAGCGTCATTTCTCTACTCTGGGAGACAGTCTGTAAGAGAGGGAGCTGAGGTTTACCTCGTCTCCTATTATCAGAGCCCCTAGGTTACCCCTTTATCCCCACTCCCACCCACAACAGAGAACCACTGTCCTAACTGATAAGAAAATAAATCTAAGAGGAAACAGCTCTGTTACCTTCTCCACACCTCACAACTGATTTTACACACTGGTGAGTCACAGCGCTGCGGCCACGGCATCTCCTGGGTTACATACCTATAAACAAACAGTGGAACCCAGAAAGGACACCACGCACGGAGCAGGGCTCTGATCTGTGCCTTCCACCGACCTCTCAGCCAGTTTGGTGAGGCTCACAGACCCCTCCTTAGAAGAAAGAGTTGAAAACATAACAAAGCACAAAGAACTAGGAAGGAAACCAATTGTATTGCAATGCGGTTATGACAACTTGCAAATAGACTGTGATAGAAGAGCTTCTTTGTCAATGTATTAAATAACAAGATCTATCGGGCACGCCTCATAATGAAGGTAATTTCAAAGCAGTGATGAATAAAGGTGGCATTTCAAAGGGGAGTCCTGTCTCCACTGCAGCAGGACATGAAAATCTTGATTTCTATTGGTGACAAAAGTCACAGGACCTGCTGAGAACACCGTGCTTTGGTTCCTGTGTTCACCGTGAAAGGAAATGCTGCATTTCAGTTTGAAGTTAGTGAAAATAAAGATGTCATGTCATTTCATTTCTTCAAAGGTTCACAGATTCCCCCAATTCCCCTCTACAGACTCTTCAGGGGTCCTAGGACCTCCGTTTGAAAGCCCTGCTGAGGAGTGTGCTATATTTAAGAGTTACCCCCGATCGTTCATTTAATCAACAGTTTTAATCAATACCTACTTTGCTCTAAGCACAAGTAACGCAGAAGGAAACACAGAATTAAGGTAAGACTTGGGGGGGCGACCATGGTCTAAGAACTTTCAGGGTCTCTGCTCAGCGTTTACTTCGCTTCTTCTAATTTTGGCATAATCTGTGTTGTCCACTGCCAAATCCAACAGGACCTTTTTCTCCCTCTCTTAAATATATAACCAAAAATAGAGTGCACAAACAGAAACAAGCCACAGCGTCTGTTCAAGTCTACTGTTGGCAAGTATTTCAGAAGCTGGAGGTCAGTGCTATGGAAGAAATACTAGGAGCCCTCCACGCTTTCACTTCCTCGATAATCAAACCAGCCCTGCCCAGAATGCAGACCTTGCATAGGAATGAAAGGAGCAATTCATGTGAAAGTTCTCCAAAAATACTGAAGTCCTGTCCGTGGACAGTTCCCATCACACTGTGATTGTAAGTGATTCATCTGTGTAGGGACCGAGGAGCCTCCTGTGGCAGAAATGGCCATGCAGAGTCCCACAGAATCACAGGAAGGTCTCTTAAAGAAGAAGAAGTAACACACGGGGATTTCTGAAAAAACTGTTCTGCTGTGAATTCTACCGTGAAGCAGTCTGAAGGAACCAAAGACGGAACCTGCCAAGGACATGACTCTGGACACAGTTTTCTATCTAACACCACATCTCTTGGTATAACAGATACCGTGAGTCAACAAAAGTGACTGCCAAAGAGCTTCCTATACACTACCAGACACGTCAGAAAGTCTAAAGCACCACTGTGAACACTGGTACAAGTCTAACACGCTTCATATCTGCCCTGGTGTGGATTATTCTATTTTTATTCCGATCGAAACTGATTACCTGCCGTGTTTACAGAGACTGTAGGATTCTTCTTAGGTATAAACACACAGGTCGGTTTAAACAAAATTCCTTTCTCATTAACATCTAATGAAGAAAAAAGTGAGAATAGCCCCAGACACATTCTAAAAGAGAAACTTGTAGTTCCAACTTGTTTATTATAAATGATTTCCCAAATTCAAGAACATTGGAAATCACTCTGTATTGAGACAATAATTACAGAAAACGTACGGATGTTATAAGCTGGTTTTGAACCAAGTTACCATCAAATAGAAGCAGGATTGCTGTACTTTTTATTTTTGAAGACAACACAATGATACACAGGTATGTAAATGATCTCACTTCCAAAGAGACATCACTAATTTAGACGAGGCTAAAGTTAACTTGAATTTTAAAGTCAGGGTTGTCAAGAGAAAGGAGAGCTGGTCTGTCCTACCAACCTCATTGGTCAGCCTTGGTATACGTGTCTTGCTATGTCATATAAATAATACTAAGCAGCCAAGATGTTCCCAGTGACTTTGGTTTAAACGCAAACTCCTTCCCAGTGAGTTTCTATAGACTCACACGGTATTTTGGTAAGAGGGGGGAAATGGGAGCATTTTCAAATTCTCCTGTACAGTTAAGAGAAAACTGGTTCAAATGAAAATTTGTACCTGGTCCCCACCACCCTAAAATTTCTATTCAGAATATTCAAAATCAAGGCCTTGTGTGTGGCTGAACCCTACAGCCACATTTCTCGGGACACCCTTCCACGAATGGCAGGCCATAAGCCCTGCTAGCCAGTACGAGGTCCCACGTGGGGCCATGGCTAAGGACCACTGGCCGTCACAGCACCGTCACCAGACGAAAGGGAACTACTCACGGAAGTACTTCAGCGTCTCTTCAATTTGCTCAGTTGTGAGGTCAATGTTGGCATCTGGAGAAATGAGGGGTGTATGGAGCCAGTCGTCGTGGTCATAACCGTAGATGGTGTCGGCTCTTAACTTATAATGGGGCAGCTGCTCCTCCAGCAGGCTGATGATCTCGACTTCCGGAAGATCGGTGCTGTTGCACACGTCTAGAGAGAAGAAGACAGGGATATGAGAGCCCAGACCTGGCTGTGGCCTGGCGGCTGCTAGCTAACTAACCTCATGGCCCCAACGGGTGTCTTCAGCTCCGTACCCACAGCAGGGAGCGGCCAGATGCGCCCACATCGGGGACCTTCTTCCAATTTAAATTCCATTCTTGAAACGTACGAGACCCACCTGAAACATTTCCTATACTGTTTAGCAGCCCACTTTCTTCAAAGTGAAGCCACAATTCCTATGCTTTCTGGGCTCAGTCAGTCTTCCCAACCCTTTCTCGGACCATTCTCTTTCAATCACTCTACGTGTAAGCCAAACCAGCTACAATTTCACCGGTATGTCCAACTTCTTCCTGCTACTCTTACCATTCAAGCCATGCCCCCATCTGGGATTGTGCCTTCATTTAATTCACTCAACTGTTCATCTGCCTGTATTTCTTTCCATTCATCCATCCAAATATATCCTGAGTCTGAGACACAGGAGATGCACAGAAACAACACAACAGTCATGGTCCCGCTCTTGCAATGCCTGTATTCTTGTGGGGCTTCCAACCATTAAAGCAATAGGTGTTCCTCTGCCTCCAAGGCAGAGGCCAGGTCTTCCAGGATATGCTGGTGTTTTGAACACTTCAAGCGGAATTAACCTCTTCCCTCCCTTCTATATTCCCACAGTGTTTTGCCAGATCTTCTATTATTGCCCTTATTAGGTTCTGTCTTCTGGGTATTTTAGTATCCAACCCATTTCCCTGTGCGATGGCCAATTTCCATCAGTGGTTATTCCCAATTCACCAACCGTACTCCTCACAGGTCCTGGCCTAGACTGTGTGCTCAAGGGGCGCACCGTAATGCCTGTGAAGGTCGATCAATCCATGAAAAGCCCATCAAAGAGGCCTTGTAATTAAACTGTAAACACAACAACACATCCAATGTACCCAGGACAAGACCAGTCTTCCGCAACTTCTCTACCCCTGGGGAAGAATGAATTAAATAAATGCCAATGGATGAGTGTTGATTATCTCTCAACTAATTCTGACACCAGTCGCCATTACTGGCCCAGTTCAGAGTATTCGTGACCCATGATGGCAAACGGCAGGTACAAGCAGTGGTGGTCTTGTGAACCCAAAAAGAAACTGAAGCACCTATGGTGCTCCTGGCTGGACCAGAGAGTTAACTCAGTCTTTCATCCTAGGAATGAGCCCTCAGTGAGAAAAACCACTCAAAAGATAAGAAGAATACAATCAGAGCAATTCTTAGGAAGGTTATTGCACAATGTTTTAGCCTTGAAGTAGTAAACAAAGGTGGGGGCCTGGATCACGGTGGAGGGCAGAGCATGGGATTCAGTCTCCCGTCCCTCTCCAAAGTGCAGGGGAGGGCAGGAGGAGAAAATCCTCCCGACATATGTGAAACCACACAACAGCAAGGTGAAGTAAGGAAGGGGTGCTGACAAGAGATCACTATTATGAGTCATTCTGAGAACGTGGAAGGTGGCACCAAAGGAAAGGAGAGAGGCCCAGCCTGAACACACACAGAGGAAAATGAGCGGTGCAAAGAGTGGGGGCGAATCCCGGGGTGTGGCAAGCTGGAAGGGGAGGCGGAGGGAGCAGGAAGGGCCCGGGGCAGGGGTTCGGGGTTCACCGGGGAACCAAAGCCAGCACAGCAGGGAAGACCAGTCCCTTTGCTGCTTTCTGGGCTGAACCAAAGACAACGCGGCAGCAGGGCGTGGCTACAGGGCCGCTCACGCTCGAGGAGAGTATGGAGCCTTCCGTGCCCAGAACAGCTACGCCAGAGACTTACCAAAATCCCTCTGTCCTTCGTGTTTAAGGCCACACAGCAGGCAAAAAAAATACAGAATCACAGGTAAAGGGAGCATTCGGTGACCCAGTGTCTCCCTTCGAGCAAGAGCCCACCGAAAGCGCCTGTCAGACCCCCTCCACCTCCTACCACCCCCCACACCCCGTTCTCGCTCAATTCAATATGCAAAGCTTCACTGCAGAACATTTCGATTCAGGAAGTCAGTGTGGTTTCTCAAGCACTGAGGAAAGAGAAGAAAATAAGTACAAAGTGAAGACATTTAGAATTTTCCTTGGAGCTTTAGGGACTGGAAGGGGACAACGTCTGAACACTTAAGATTCTCGGCCTCATGTGGGAAATGTCACTGCAAGCGCTCTTGGCATTTCAGCCAGCTGAAAACCAGACCCAAGCTGCTCTGCCACTTAGCAAAGGTCTGCCGCGAACAGAAGATGCCTCCTCCCTGAGGCCAGAGCCAACAGCCCAACCTCAGGACAGACCTCATATTTTTTCTCACCGCCTGCCAACGACAAACGCCACTCAAGAGGCTCAAGAAGGGCCCGTAATTAAGCAAATACTTCCTCCCCTCACAATCAAGTGAAGAATAAGTTACCACAAAGCTCATCTTGGGGAGAGGCCTCATGGTTATAAAATGGCAGCCTTGTGACTGAGGGGACATGGGGTCAAGGAGGGCTGACACCCAATTGGCAGCATCTCTTAACTGAACGTGGATTGGCCCCACAAAAGGCAGTGCCAATCTCTGCCTAGGAGATCAGGCAGGGAACTAACACATTCCTACATGACTCACCCTCACAACAGGCTAGAATCTTCCGGTGTCACTGTTTTTGGGTGGGGGGAGGAAGGTAACTATCTAAAACAAAAATCCCTTCTAAGAATACCATGTCACTTCTGAGCATGTTGGCAGGGGCTCAAACTCTGAGACTTGACCTGTCCTTCCACATTTCCAGGGCTGAAGGTCAACCTATTTACAGTGTGGGTCTTTACGTCCAAGAGAGATCGTTTCCCTCAGAGCACAAGCTGACCGGGGAGATAAAGTATCAAAAGGTGAGACTGTGCCAAAATACCTTTTTAAAAAAACTCTTGTGTATTTGATTTTGCCATAATGTGACCAGCCATATAAACACAGTCAAGTTTTTGGCCACCTGGAAGGCCCAGAGAATCAGAGCATAAGGAAGGATTGGAGACGCAGGGAGCATTCCTTGACCTCGGCTGCAGGGTGAAGAGGGGAACACCACATTTGCCCCACGGAGAAGACGTACTCAAGGCCCGAAGTTGGGTAAACAGAGCATGAGAGCCTTCAAGAATTCTCCGGGAATGCCTGCACTGTTGCAAGCACCAGCCGGCTGCCTGCAGGGCCCTCTCTGACCCTTCAAGCAACCTGGGACAGATAATACCTGTTGTGTTTTACAGATGAGAAGCAGAGATTCACAAGGGCTGTGGAATATCTTGTCGGTCAAGGCTACGCAGCTAAATAAGTGGCAGATCCTGCACGGGAAGCCTCAACTGTCTGACTGAGAAAACTATATCCCTTCCTTCTGCCACCTGCCTTCCATCTCTCCCAGTGGGCACACAAGAAATGCTGGGGAATTCCCAGGGTATCCCGATGAGGAAGTTGTTGTTCTAAGTAGGGAGACGACTTCAAAAGCATGACAGGGATGTGCAGTTAAACACACTGACAAGTGAGGGAGGCATCAGAATGATGTTCCCTTCTAGAACCCAGGAAGCAGAGCGGAGAAGTGAAGTTTAAGGAACTTGTCTGCAGAACCAGGGAGGGTCAGGGGCCCGAGAAGGATGGCCCTGCCCCCTCTCCTGGGGCTTACTCAAGCTCACAGTGTCAAAGGACACTGAAGGACCCCTTTATACTCTTGACAGTCATTTCTCCACAGCTCCAACTCATATTATTTTAAGATTTTATTTATTTATTTGAGAGAGAGAGAGAGAGCGCGCAAGCAATGGAGCATGGGCCAGGCCGGGCGGGGGGTGCAAAGAGGGAGGGAGAGGAGTAAGCAGACTCCTGGCTGAGTGCAGAGCCCAATGACATGGGGCTTGAGCCCAGGACCCCGAGATAGTGACCTGAGATGAAACCAAGAGTTGGATGCTTAAACAACTAAGCTACCCAGGCGCCCCCCCTCCCCCACTTCACATTATTAACAAGCTATAAAAATGTATTCTCAGATAAACCTCAAATAAAGAGCACCAACCTGCAGATTGAACTCAGGACCCAACAGGTCCCTGGCTCCTGGGAGATGTTCAGCAACCACACAGGCCAGAACCCACCAACGCCCAGCCTGTCAAACCACCAGAAAGCCAGGCCCACTCAGACAGTCAGGGCAGATCTCCCCCTTCCTCGGTTACTACAACAGCCCCATGGTTGCTGGCCACCCTGTGGCTGGTGCCATCTGTGGAAAGATGCTTTTTAAAAAATGGTACTGCCCTGCTTTAAAAACCTCCCAGCTCCCTATAAAGTGCTCCATGTTTCAGCCCACGCCTTCCTAAGATAGAGGCTGTTGGGATGGAGGTTTCCCAATACCCAATTTCTGCTTCTTCCTTTTGGTAATGTAATTCCCAAGGTGTGGCTGGGCACATGGCCACCTGGATAAAAACTACATGTCCCATCTTTCCTTGCAGGAAGGTATGTCCCCAGGCCTGGTTAACAGGATGTGAAGAGAGCCTCCAAGCCATGCCTTCTCCAGCTGTCGCACGCAGAGAGGGGGCTGGTGCTGAAACCATCTTCAACCACACAAATAAAGGCAACGCCAGAGCAATCCTGGGCACCTGGGGCCACCTGGTCGAGTCCAACCTTCGCCTGGGACTTTGAGGAGGGGAAGAAAGGTCTACCTTGTTGAAGCCACTATTATCTTGGTCTCTGTAAAAACAGCCTTTCTCAGCAAGTGCAGACCCTGCTGTTTTATCCAATACCTCTTCAGTTAAGCCACACCAACTTGTCACCATTTGCTAAACATACTTTTTCACAAATGTTGGTTTTTACACCAGCTGTCCTAGCTGCCTAGAACGCCCTTCACTGCCCAGCAAACTCCATCTCAAAATACCACTCAAATGTCACCTTGTATTTCAGGCTTTCCTTGACTTCTGACTGTGGCTAGGTACACAGCACACTGATGATTCCACTACAATGTTATGTTTTCTGCAGCCCCTTCTCCACTAGCTGTGAGCCCCTCAGGAAAAAGAATGGAGTTCACCACCTCTACATCCAGCCGGGCAACAAACAGTAAGTGCCCAGTGAGTGCTGGGTAAATAATGGGGACAAGGGCAAGGAAAAAATCAGCAATGGGTGGCAGGGCTACTCTGTGAGCCCTGCGTCCCCAGGATGGACAACGCCCAGCATTCAGCACAAGGAAGGTAGAGCCATCTAGTGTCGTGTTTTCAGGCCCCTCCTGGCAACCCCGTAGGTTTTCGTTCAACATGGAGGTAAGTCCCACGGGGAAGTGAATGTCCCCTCAATTACTCAGCCAACAACCGATTCAATCCAATGTCCCCTATTCCTACGGCACCACTTTGGGAGCAAAACATAAGGGGTCTCTTCACCTGTTCAGAGCTATAATCCCTCCCAGGCTTTCTCCAAGGCATTAAGTTTGGAGTGGGTCCTCCTACCCGAGGATGAGGGCTACATTTAAGGCTGGCTAGGAGGTGGCACAGGGTGCTAGAGACTGCTAGGCATCCAGAAGGTCTGGGGCTACAGGGGCACTATGTCCACTTGACACCTGCCTTGGGCCAGATCCTCATTCCCGCAGAAGGGCTAGAAGGAGGCCCCTCTGATACACAGGTGACATGCCAGCTTCATGGAACTTGCCAGGCACCCGAGATCAGGCTTAACATTTTACAGCAGAGGCGGCAGCACTAAATCAGTGCCTGACATTTAAAGATCGGGGAGTCTCATGTAAAGACACAGATCCCTGGCCTCTCGGAAGAAATCAGCATATCAAGGACTGTGCAGTTACATGCTCTGAGTGGTGGCCACCCCCAGACGGGGGTGGGGGTGGCTCCATCAGGGTCTCTGGGCCTCCCGCCTACATGCTGAAGCTGGAGGGCTCTGGGCCCGGGAGAGTGGGGAACTGCACAGATGCAGGGGAGAAGCATCCTAAACACTCACCCAGGCTCCAGGAGATCCTGGGGCAACAGCAGGGGGAGGAGAAAGAACAAAAGGAGAGAGGGAACAGCATTGGATAAAGAGGAGAGCTTCCTGAGAAGAAATGCAAAATCAGAAGAGAGGGGAACAAGGGCGCAGGGTGAAGTCAGGGAAGAGAGAGACTGGGAGGCAAGCCAGCAGCACGACTGCCACCTGCAGGAAGGTGCGTGGGGCTCAGGTACGGCAGGAGCGCTGTTCCGAGAGCTCAGAGGAGGGGACCCCAGGCCTGGCTCTGTCCGCAACTTCTCCCCATCACCCCAGCAAGTCCCATCTTTGTCTGTCTGGAACTCAGTTTCTGCATCCACAGAACAAAGGCGGGAGGTTGCAGAAAAGCTCTATTCCTACCCGACAGGTGTCTGAGCAGGCAGGCCAAGGACTGTGTGTACAGCACACCCTGCTCCACCGAGGGGGGCCCAGAGCCCCGGATGTGCTGATTTCTTCTAAGAGGCTAGGAATCTGCATTTTTACATGAGATTTCTTGATTTTCTCAATGTCAGACACTCACTTAGAATTTCGTAAACACCCAAGGGCCACATTAAACATATGTGCCTCCTGTTTGTGCTCTGGGATTTCCCAACCTGGTGTCTCACTCTGGGCCTCAGGGGAAGGTTCTAGACTACAGTAAAGGTGACAATCAAAGAAAAAGCAAAGGAACCTTAACTCAACAAAACTGGCCATATTCTAAAAGCCCATCTACCTTCTATTTTCTCCTCCCCCGCCCCAACCCATTCCATTTCTTTACCCACCGTGTTTCCAGTTAGCCACAGGGGTGGTGGTCGAGGATTGTGACCCCAGGTCTGTGCTTGAGGAGGTTCTGGAGAGGAGGTAAGCCTCCTACCATCCATTATGCTTGGCAGTGACGGTAAACTCACAGCAATGTTTTAAAGACTGCGCAGGACGAGACCCTTCTCGGCCACTTGTAAACCACTTGTACAGACTTGGAAACAATTCATTTTTCTTGAAATTATTAAGATTAAAGGGTGCAGATGCAAAGACTTACACACGGGCCATAATGGTGCCGGAGACACACATGATACTTTGTAACTGGTGTCTTTCTAGAAAATTTCTATTATAGAGTCACACAGTTGAGAGACTCACTTCAGCATCTTTAAGGAACTCAGGGTAAGTAGTTATGCTCTACACCACAAAAGCTGAGGTTTCACAAACTACAAAGGCACCATTAGAGCTAAAAATTACTGGCTCACCCGCTTCATCTAACGGAGAAGAGACTGTACTCAGAGAGGCTGAGGTGGTAGCCAAATGCCACTGAGCAACCAGCAACAACCCGAGACTGGTGCACAGCCCACCACATGAGAGGCCTCAGAAAGTAACAGTGCCATCTTGGATGCTGATTTGTCCTCCAGTTTATACAGCGCCCTGCCCAGTAAACAGGAAGCACTCAACAAACATTGCTGAATAATGCAAAGCACGTGGTACCCATTCCTGAATTTCATCTACTCTCACGAACCAGCAGGCAGTGCAGGGTGAGAATTAAGAACACATTTTACAAACGAGGAAACCAAAGTCCCAGACATTATGTGAGGAGCCCGCTACTAAGGGGCTGAGCTGGACCCCACACCCCAGCCTGCTTCCTCCCAACCCTAACTCACACATGGCTCACTCCTCGTCTGGTGGGTCCTGGCGAGGATCCTCCAGGGAAGGAATCTGCGAGAAAGCACTTCCCTTCCTTTACCGAGCGGTGCTGAGGAACCCTCCCAAGAACCGTACACGGGGGTGACGTTGCCAACCGGCAGGCTTCTCTACGAGGGGTCTTCAGATGGTTCCCGAGGCTCCACCCTAGACCTCTTGTACCAGGATCTAGGCGGTGTGACCCAGGAACTGGCTTTTATGTCAAGCCCTCCAAGGGGTTCTTGCATACCAGCGTTTGAGAGTTGACACTTCGGCCCTGGTGGTCTTCATTAACTGAATTTGCTTTCTTTAAAAACAAAATCAATAAGTAAGGCATGTGGCTCAACATTCAAACTCAAAAGTACACAAGGGTGAGGAGGTCTCTCTGCGGGCTCCATCCCGCCCACACCTCCGCCCTGCCCCCACTTGCACACAAGACCCTTCTCAGACTCCTCACGAGACCCGGCGTGGGCCTCCAGCGAGCCCGTCCTCGCCCTCCTCTTCCCCTTACACAGGGGAAAGGCTGGACAAAGTGCAGGGCTGAGGGCGGACCGGACACGAGGGGACAGGCCCAAGTCTTCCCTCCCCTCCTCTTCTGCCCCAACCCACTGAGGGCCGGCTCCCTTGCTGGGGGCAGCGCAAGTAACCTCGGGGAGGGGCAGGACCACACAGAGAAACCCACCGGGAAATGGACAGAAAAGGCCAACTACAGAAAGAAAAAACCTACACTGGGGAGTTCTCAGCAATGGCTGTGATCCTAACTGCCACAGAAGCGACTCTTTCTAAGAAAAAGGATAAACAGTGACACGGGGTGGATTGCACTCGGGCGTCAGGCCCCGAGCTGTCACATAATCACACACAACCGCCAGCTTGGAGGACACCTACCCCCGCCAGAAGCACGGCGGCAATGACAGCCGATCCGCCGGAAGGCCACATTCACCAGCGGGATCGCCGACCTGACACTAAAGCGCAATCTTGTGCAACTGACCGTGGTACCGTCCACCCGGACACACCAGTGTGTTGTGCAAGAAGACAGGGAGGGCAAAGCAAAGGGGGCGGATCCTGCTACGCGGGCTCCCCAAATGGCAAAACCAAATTCAGCTTTTCAGAAAGAGTGCCCCCAGTGGACTTTGGATAGAAATGGACAAAAGCAGATGATACTACATTACAGGTTGGATTGATTCTAATACTGAGACATACAGCTTGAATTGTACAGAAATTGATTTTTAAAAGGAAAAAAGTACTGTGTATAAATTCCCCACAGTTAAACCTGCACAAAAAAATCAGGAGTGTTACTACCCCTCAGACTTTGTTTTAGTGGGCGATGAATAGAAAAAAAATACTTTGGTTTTCTAATTTCCTTGATAATTTCTCTTAAAAGTATGTATTCTATAATTGTTAAATTACCAGGGAGAAAATAATTTTACACGAAAATAGCCAGGGTCGGTGTGATGATTGCAATTAAAGTGCTCACAGCTGAATTAGTGTTTAGACAGATGGAGCTGGTATAAATTGGAACAACACTGGCAGTACACAGTTTGACAGCATGTTTGGAGAACCAAAAATGTGTCATGACCCTCAAGCTAGTACTCTCACATATAGGATCAAATCTAAGAAAGGAGTCCAAAAAATCTAAAGTGCCAAATATATAAGCATGTTTACAGCGCATCTGATAAAAACATGCATAACCAGTTTCCTCAAAAGAGTTAAACACAGAACGACCTTATGATCCAACAATTCCAAATCTGGGGGGGCGCCTGGGTGGCTCAGTCGGTTAAGCATCTGCCCTCAACTCAGGTCACGATCTCGGGGTCTCGGGACTGAGCCCCGCATCGGGCTCCCCGTGCAGTCGGGAGTCTGCTTCTCCCTCTCCCTCTGCCTGTTCTCTCTTTCCCTCTCTCTCAAATAAATAAATAAATAAATAATCTTTAAAAAAAAAATTCCAAATCTGGGTATATATCCAGAAGCAACTGCAGGGACTTGAACAGATATTTGTACACCCACGTTCATAGCAGCATTATTCACAACAGCTAAAAGGTAGAAGCAACCTAAGTGGTCACGGATGAATGAATGGATATCAAAACGTGGTCTATACATACAGTGGGATATCTTTCAGCCCTAAGTAGGAAGGAAATTCTGGCACATGCTATACCATGGACGAACCCTGAAGACATGAGACGAAATGAAATAAGCCAGTCAGAAAGGGGCAAACACTGCATGCTTCCTCTTTTACGAGGTCCCTAGAGTAGCAAATGCATGGAGACAGAAAGTTGAACGGTGGTGGCCCAAGGCTAGAGGGAGGGGTACAGGGCGGTTAGTGTTTAGAGGGTACAGAGTTTCAATCAGAGTAAATGACAAAGTTCTGGAGAGGGCTGAAGGTGGTACTAGCTCAGCACTAAAGATACTTAATGCTACGGAACTGTATACTTAAAAATAGCTAAAATGGTAAGTTTTATGTTATGTACGTTTTACCACTATTTTTTTTTTTTTTTTTTTTTTTTTTTTTTTTTGAAATAAAAGACGGTCAACTGCATTAGGGATTTCCTTTTCTTCGACTGGGAACCTGGGGACCTCAGCACCTTGGGGACAAGAAAACATACACATGGAATAGACGTTGAAGAACATGTGAGGGAACCGTCTGGATGGCGGCAAGCACCGGGAGGGAAGGGAAGAGAGGAGGTGGAGGGGCAAGGCTGAGCAAGGACACCCATTTGTCTCGGCATGCCCAGGACAGCCCCAGTTCATGCCGGCTCTTCCCATGTAAGCATTACTATCACCCTCTGTCATACCCAAAGGTGTCCCTTCTAGAAAACAGTGTGGCAGGGTCCTCGATAAGTTAAACACAGAATCACCCCATGACCCGGCAATTCCACGCCTGGGTTTGTACCCTGAAGAACCGAAAGTGGGTATTCAAAGAAAATCTTGTACACAAACGTCTACAGCAACACTCTTCCCACTAGCCAAAAGGTGGAAACAACCCAATGTCGACCAACGGGTGAACTGATGAAGAAAATGTGGTATATCCATACAACGGAATGTCACTCTGCCATAAAAAGGATACCTGCTATGATGTGAATGAACACTGAAAACATCACGGTGAGTGAAAGAAGCCACTCACAAAAGACCACATGCGATATGGTTCCCCTTCTAGGAAATAACCAGAATACTTAAAGCCATAGAGACAGACAGTAGATTGGCAGTTGCCAGAGGCTAAGAGGAGGGAGAAACGGGAGTGAGCACTAACGGGTGGGAAGTTCCCTCTGGGGGTGATGAAATGTTCTGGAAATAGATGGTGCTTACATCTGAATGCACCAAATACCAGTGAATTACACACTGTCAAAATGGTTAAGTGGGAAATGTTATACAGATTTTAACACAGTTAAAAAACCTTAATAACAAAAGTGTCCCCACTGATAGACCACACGGCAATACCATGGCACACTCGCTAGAATGGCTTCAAAAAAAGACAGTCGCATGAGTCAGAGAGGATGTGCAGAAACTGGGACCCTTCCACACTGCAGACGGGGATGGGAGATGGTAGAGGTATTCTGGCAGCTGGTACAGCTCTAAGTCCACTGCAAAATCTCTCTCAACTGCTTACTTACAACCGTATGGTTCCGTAAATTACACCTCAACGAAGCTGTTAAAAATTGTCCTTACTCGAACAATGATCACCATAACTTGGGCCGACTACTTAGGAGATCCGAAGTTAAAATGAAAGCTTATCAAATACAAACGGGGGTCATAAGCACCTGTAAATTATTTCTGCACATTCCTGTATGTTAACAGTCACATCCTCAATACACTTTTAAAAAGATGTTCATTGCAAAAACAACAACAACAAAAAAACCCAGACTCTGAAATTCCGAGAATAAACTGGTGGTTGCCACAGGGGAGATGGGTGTGGGATGGGTCAAAGAGACAAAGGGGATTAACAGTGCATTCATCTTGGTGAGCACTGAGAAATGTACAGAAATGTCGACTCACTGTACTGTACACCTGAAACTAATAGAACCCTGTAAGTTCATTATATTTGAATTTAAAAATTAATTTTGAAAACGAAAAGATGTTCACTGCATTGCCAAATACAAGCTTCACGTCTAGCAAAAGGGCAGTATTTAAGTAAATCACACCAACTTAATGGAATATTATAAAGCCACGAATATCAATTATTTGTTCATTTCTGGGGAAGGGTCACTGGGGCAGAAACTGGAACGAAGATCTAGGGTGACGGTGTTCCAAGCACAGGGAAGAGTCAATATGAAGAAAGGCCAGACGCATCCTGTGTGGCTGGGGCTAGGGCAGGGAGAGCAATGCAGGGGAGGGGAGTGAGACCTCAGCACCTAGAACCTTTAGGCCATGGCAGGAGGTCTGAACCCACTTGGGAACAGTGGGCAGCCGCTCCACAAGAGTGCCGTGTTTTGACTCAGGAATGAAACAGGCCTCTCTGGCTGCTGTATGGACAGACTGGAGGGACGACCAGCGGGGGGTAAGCCAGGATGCTACTGCTAAGGTCCAGGCAAGAACCAATGGTGGCTCAGGCTAGAATGACGTAGGGAGGAGAAGCGGCTGGATTCAGGAAACACGCTGGAGGTAGAGGTAACAGCACTCGCTGACGGATGAGAACAGCACAGGTGAGCTTGCCACAGATTCCAAAGGAGAAGGAAGGAAGGAAGACATCCAAAAGCCCTGGAGACAGTCATTAATTCCAAAACCACTCTGAAAAATCTCTCTTAGACTTCCTGTGATTTTATTTCTCTCCCCTCCATATGCCTGGGAAAATTCACTGGCGATGTCATCAATATGTCACGGACATCTGTCCACCTCCTTTTTAAGGGCCGCATAGTGTTCCACTTTCGGCATACACAGTTCAGTTATGTGATTCCCCATTCACAAACATCTCACGTTTTCGCAATTAACACTGAAATAAATATTCCACAGTGGCTGCACCAATTTACCTTCCCGACAACAGTGCACGAGGGTCCTCGCCAATACCTGTTGTCTCTTGTCTTTTCCATATGAGCCATTCTAATAGCTGTGAGGTTTTGGTTTTGGTTTGCATTTCCCTGATGACTGTTGATGCTGAGCACCTTTTCATGTGCCTGTTTGGCCGTTTGCATTTATTCCTCAATAATATCCAACATCTTTTCATGGACATATTGGCCATTTTCTTTTACAGGATGCTCATACGTATTTTTTCTTGCTTATCTCTACTTTAATATTGATAGACACAGATGAGCTTTGTATTAATCCTCTTTCAAATATAGTACAACTGTTCCCGTCACCCCCCATTGGCTTGTCTCTGGTCTTGCAACCCTACGCGTGTTTCCTGGTTTCCCCCACACAGCCTTGGGTGCTGCAACAGGACTTCCTGGCAGGAGCTCATATGCCGGTGGCAAGTAGGGAAGTGCTCTTATACTGCACAGGCAGGAGCCCTTTCAGCCCTATTTTAAATAAGTTTAAAACAAGCGCTACCCGTAGGGCTCCATCTCCAAGGAGGTGTAGCCCAGCCTTGCATGGATCTCAGTTTGCAGTGACTGCACTTCCTTCCATGCCCACCTTCATGGAAGCTGCAGGGCTCAGAGCCCCCATCGCCTGCATGTCTCACTGACTGGTTTCTGCAGCCTCGCCTTATCCCCCAGCGTCCTGTTTGTGCTTTGTACTGTTTAGTGTTCTGGTTACAAAGTCGCTTAACTCCTGTTATTTCTGGCCTGCAATTTTGCAGAACATGCGAGCTTTTCAGGAACAGATACATCATATGACAGCAAGAATCCCTGTCTCAGGCTTCATTTTTAAATAGTCAAAATGATCCCCCATTTTCTTTACAGTTCTAGCCTCTGTGTCCCGCTTCAGCACGGCCTTGCCCATCTCAAGATTATTAAAAATATCCAGCAATATTTACTTCTACCACTTTTATGGCTTCATTCTTGACAGTCTATCTTTGAGCCATCTGGATTTTACTGCGTGTGAGAGTGATGGAGGGATCCAGCTGTACTTTTTACAATGATAACAAACAACAGTAATAACAAGGCAAACATTTATGGAGCGTTAACCATCACTAAATAAATCCTACCAGGTGAGGCCGCTGCTCTGTGAAGCCAAACCTAATCCTTACTGATGTGGAGTCACCAGGAGATAAATCTCTATTTCCCTGATTCTCCACAGCAAAGATAGGACAGCCGATGACACTCCACCTCACCAATCTCCCTCCCCCTCCCTTGACTCCTGTTGCTTTAATCTGTGGGTTCGGACCCAGTCTCCTGTTTTAAAATTATTAACCTTTGACACTTACACTTGCTTTCTGTTTTCCAAAAACATCTATCCCCAATATTTATCGTTAGCCTCTCTAAAGCTTTCAGGGCAGCCTGAGCCGAGCAGCTGCCCGAGTTCAAGGCCCATACCCTCCCACTCATCCTCTCCTCCCCAGAGTTACCTTTCACTATGGAATGACAGCCAATTAATGTCAAAGGTTAAACTCGGAGAGCAACAGTCAGACGTCAAATCAGGAGAAGTTTATTTTATTAATAGAACACAATTTTATAAAATCATAATGCCTACTGTGCCTCGACCATTGGATGCGGTCCACTGCTTTACTGTTCATCTAAATGATTTCCCAGGCAGGAAATTCTGTTTATGAGCGAACAATGGCTACTTTCTCAAAACATGAAGTGAGATCATCTGGTTATTAAAAGACTATAAACTCATCCCCAAAACCATTACTATAGCCTGACAATAAGCATTTAAGCCAACTAGATAAAACCAATAAAACCTGAGCGTGAAATGATTCCATGTTCCTTGAACCAGGTCTCAAACCAACACAAATGTAAATTCAAAAAGTAGACAATTACAAAGGGTGACTCCTCCAAAGCAGAATATAAATGAAGAAATAGAAAGGTATGATAAAGGACAAATGTTAAAGCTATGTCCTCAGCTGATGTAGTTTTGATGCACAGGTTCTCAGGGGCAATGAAAGTATTGGGTGTACACCTGCATAGCACAATGACCATTCAAGAAGATTCTTGGCTCAGGCGATGCCTGGGTGGCTCAGTCGTTAGGCGTCAGCCTTAGGTTCAGGTCATGATCCCAGGGTCCTGGGATCGAGTCCCGCATCAGGCTCCCTGCTCAGCAGAGAGCCTGCTTCTCCCTCTGCCTGTAGTGACCCCTGCTTGTGCTCGCTCGCTCTCTCTCTGATAAATAAATAAAATCTTAAAAAAAAAAGAAGATGATGATGATGATGATGATTCCTCGCTCTGCTCTCCAAGGCCAGGACTGTGCCTGTTAGGGCCAAGAAACCAGGGTAGCAGATTCCAAGAGGTGACCCTCCAAAAGCTCATTAAAAATTCAGTCACACTGGGGGGGGGTAAATGGGAGTGGACTGGGGGTGGCAGCTAAAGGGTCTGGAGTTTCTTTTGGGGGTGAAGAAAATGTTCTAAAATTGATTTGTGGTAATAACCACACAACCCTGTGAACAAACAAAAAGCCATCAAATTATACACTTTAAGGGGTGAATTATATCTCAATGGAGCGGTCACACACACACAAAAAGGTAACCACAAGAGATGGGGAAGCAGGGTCACCGAGCACACATACTACCCTTACTTAGGCACACTTCAAAGTCCTTCACAAAAACGATGTTCCTGAAAGATAAATCTGAATCCACCAGGAAGGTTAAATCGCCTTTCCCATCATCCTTGGGAAGACCAAGGATCTTCTCATACCCCTCCCAGACATTTCTATGGAGAACAGGTTAAGCAAAACGAGGTTTCATACTTAGAAACAAGAAGCTTTGGCTGCCTAGAAAATTCAATGACATGGAACAGCCATTTACGGCTTTACCATGCTGAACGGTGGGTGGAGTATTACTGGACTCACCAGCAGCCTCCCAACTAACAAGGGGTATTCTTTCTCGTACTGTTAGGTTGACACCCAGAGAGAAATCAGGGCTTGAACGTCTACGCCAGAAGTCCACCAACTACGATCCATGGTCAAATCCAGCCACAGCCTGTTTTCATAAATAAGGACTTTACTGAAACCCAGCTATACACTCATTCCTTCAGTATGGTCTACGGCTGCTTTCAGCTATGACTGCAGAGGCCAGTCGTCGCAACACAGGTCATGTGACCCACAAGCCTGAAATATTTACTCTCTGGCCTTTAGGAGAAAGGTCTGCCAACCCCTATTCTAGGCCATAGGAGAGATCGTGTACTCCCCGAGGCTTCCTGAAGGCCACCAAGGGGCCTCAGCCATTTGAGGATCTTCTCAAATCCGGCTCCTCATCTTATTCACAATTCTTCCTTCACTATCTACCCTGGCTTTGGTTTTGGTGCACTGTGAACAAAATACCACTTCACAGTTCTGTGACTGAGCGGGGCCACAGAACTTGCCTCGGCCAGTCTGGAATGTGAGAATGTGTTGGCTGAGTTTGTCTGCTCGGCCCTGTGTTCCGCCGGAAGGGTCCAGCCCTAGACAGCCAGGGACCCTTGAGCTCAAATCCTCAAATAAGAACTAAGTGGAGCAGACCCAGATTTGAAGCCCAGGCAATCCTCAGGTCACCTACGACCACGATCTAGGAATAAATGTTGCAGCACCCACTGTGGATTTGGGAGTGGTTTATTACCCAACAAAACCTGACTAATATATACGCTCAGTTTAAAATGATATGATGTCTGGGGCGCCTGGGTGGCTCAGTTGGTTAAGCGACTGCCTTTGGCTCAGGTCATGATCCTGGAGTCCCGGGATCGAGTCCCGCAATTGGGCTCCCTGCTCAGCGGGGAGTCTGCTTCTCCCTCTGACCCTCCCCCCTCTCATGTGCTCGCTCTCTCTCTCTCTCTCTCTCATTCTCTCTCTTTCAAATAAATAAATAAATAAATCTTTAAAAAAATAAAAATAAAAAAATAAATAAAATGATATGATGTCTGATGACTGAGAGCTAGAAGAATAAAGTTGCCTGCACGGCACTGAAATCACACCACCATCAGGACCTCCTAACCAGCAGCCTAAGCAGGAAAGACATGGTCACGCTTGGCTCTCATAATACCCTCCCCCTTGCAAAAAAAAAAAAAACAAAAAAAACAAAAACAATTTCTGGAATGAACTCCAGCAAACAGCAGATGGGGATCAACTAAAATAAAGGTGGAAGGAACAAGACAGAGGAAGGCATGGAGGAACGGAGGGAGATTTGTTTTGTTCTACCCAGCTAAGCTGTCTGTCCTCCCTGTCGGATTCTTTGGACAATTAACCTCCTCTTTCCTTCAGTCCCTTTCAGAAGTTGCGGACCCCAGGGCACCCCACATATCTGGTCTCCGGGTTAAGGCTGCCACTCCCGTTGCTGGTGCTTCCCTTGCCCACTAGGTGGTGCTGCGTGCACACCTGGGCGGGCCACTCCCAGCCTCCTGGTCCCAGGCAAAAGGAGACTGGGCACCAGAGGACTCCCATACCCTTTCTCAAATCAGACGTGTCTCTTCCCATTTCTACCCACCACAACCCCCCCCCCCCCATAAATAGGGAGAAATCGAGCTGAAATAACAGTGAGCAATGGAGTTCACACCTGCAGTTATGATCATCTGAATGGACTGTTGTCAAGGTTTTTCTTGATACCGAAAAAGAAGTAAAATTATATTTATCAGACAAGCTGAAACTGAGCATGTTGGTTTGAAAATGAGAACAGAATTCCTATAAGAGAAGGAATGTCAGGGTCACCATGCCCCTAGGCTTAGCCTTATCATCATCGTCTTTCCAACCATTAAGAAGAAGGAAGGTTCTCTCCCACTAGGAAGTTTCAGTTCAGCCCACATACATGTCCCAGCATACAGATCAAAATCCAGGAGGGCTGAAAACCCCCTGGAAGAAGATTTGAGTCTTGCTCTGAGATGGTTCACACGGGGTCTGGAGTTAGCGTCCGCATTCTCTGGCTCCTCCAGCCACAGATGGTTCATTTTCTTCCACCTGCCCTTACCCTTGCTCACTTGAGACTCACGCCACCCCTTGGATCACGCTCACTTGTCCACTTCCTAGTCCCTCCCTGGACCACACACTCCACCTCTGCCAGCTGCACCTGGGCCACCTCTGAAACCTGAAATTCAGGTGCCCCCTCCCGACCACGACCAGCCCCTCCAGCCCCCTCTCCTCACAGCTCCCCCTCACTTATTCCCACTGTGCCACATCCAGACCACTGCCCCGTGATCCCTCCACTTTGCCTCAATGGTGCCCTTCCCTCCAGCTTGAATCCCACAGCCCTTTGCTTCAACTACCCTCCTCATTCCACAGTACTTTCACCCAATTCTGCAGGAACAAGCGTCTGCCTTACCCTGCCCTGCCCCTGGGCTCCCGGAAGCACTAGGGGAAATCACAAAGCACTGCGGGGCTGGTGGAAAGCTCCAGAAGGCTGGGGACTCCCATGTTCAGAGGGGCCACCACGCCCAGCACCCCATCACCTATTCTGACACAGTGCTGGGGTGGCAGGGCTGGGGATGAGATGGGCTGGGTAAGGTCTGAAACAGCCTCTCTGCAGGGCAGTAATTCAGGGTAAAACCACCTTGCAGCAGCTTCCCATTGCCCAGAGAGTGAGTGGCCAGTCTCTGTATGCTCTCCCTCCTTCCTTCACTCCCCCAGTGGTCAGGTTCCCTCCTGAAGACTTCCAGAGCTCACATGCAAATGCTCAGCCCTCCCTTCCCATTTAGCTCCATCTGAGAATTCCCTAGACCTACTGCACAATGGCTGCACGCACAGTGTTAAGGAGCAGTCCCTTCTCTAGTCTGTTTGCTCACCTGCACGAACCCAGCAGCATGGCTGGGAAACACCTTTACTTATCTTCCTCTTCTAGCCAAACCCCAGCATATCCCAAATCAGTATTATGTAGCCCCTTCATTATCCCAGATGTGTCTGAGAACAGAAGAGGGCTCCTATTACCCAGACATAAGAAAGGAACTAGTTTACAACAGGCCACCTTCACCTCCTCCGTGTGCCAGAAAAGCACTAAAAAACATTAACCCAGCAGGGCCTGCAACCTGCTGTCTTTACCTAAGTAGTTCTGGCCGAATGTGGCACAACTTCTAGAGTCTGCCCAGCTAGATCCACCCCTGTTGTAAAATTTTTAGAAAAAGAAAAAAGAGGTCGTGGCCAGGACGGGGCATCTGAACTTCAGGTTTCAGAAAACCTGGGTGGCTCAGTCGGTTAAGCATCTAACTCTTGATTTTGGCTCAGGTCCTGATTTCAGGATCGCGAGATCAAGCCATGTGTCGGGCTCCACACTCAGTAGGGAGTCTGCTTGAGATTCTCTCTCTCCCCCTCTCTCTGCCCCTACCCCCACATGCTAGCATGCGCTCACACTCTCTCTCTAAAATTAAATATTTTTTAAAGAGAAAAAATAGTTTCTCTTATGGGGGCGGGGGAGAGCAGGGGAAGAAGGGGAAAGGGAGTAGGGAGGGAGGGCAGAAGAGGGGAGACAAAGACAAGAGAGGAAAGAAGGGGAGAAGTAAAAAGAAACGAGCAAAGGAAAACTGAAAATAGTCCTCTGAGCTAGCCCTCCGGCAACGGGATGCCCACTGGCCCCTGGCTCTGAGGCAGGTCCTGGTATGACTGCAGTTTAAAAAGCCAGGGCCCTCCAGGCCTTCCCAGAGCCTCGGACTGACCACGTGTCCGCATGCATGTGTTCAGTCTGTTTCCCAGGACAGACACCTGCGAAATTTAAAGACTCGAATCACAAACACACAGTGATCCCTGTTTGTATAAGGCACAGGACACACCCCAGCGGGTGATCCAAAACCTGGCTCCTCACTTCTGGAATTCAAAATCAAGCCATGCTGGCAGTGAACCGCCAGCTGAGGACGATGGGCAAGGACTGTAGCAGATTTCCTGGTAAACTGGGCTGGGTGGAGGCAGCGTTCACCAAAATGGGAATTAAGTAGAGCCTGTAAGTAAAAAGAGTCACCAGTCCTTACTGAACACCTTCCCTGCACCGCTGTACCAGGTACTTAATAGGAATCACCACAATGAGTACCAACGGCCCTGAGGTTCTTACTGTCATCCCATTTTAGAGATGCAGAAACAGGTTCAGAGACCAGCTGACTTGCCCCGGGTCCCACTGTAAATGCTGTAGCCGTAAAACACACCCGGATGTCTCTGCCCCAAAGCCAATATGCTTTAGGCTGAGAACCCCAGGAAGCCACACTGCTTCTCCCTTGGGAATACTGGCAGAGTCTGTTTGGGCTGAAATATGGGGGTGGCTGGACTTCCCACAGGAACAAGTTCATGGCACCTTGAGAAAGTACAGTGGGTCAACCCTTATTTCCTCTCAAACCCCATGTATGTCCACTAAGGTTTCAACAGAACTATGTTAGAATAAGCATAAAAGGAGAGCACCCTATATATCTTATTAAATGGAAGGACTAAAGCTTTAAAAAAAAAAACAACAACAGAGATCATACGCTACAAGTCTATGAAGACGTTTAATGGAGGACATTTCCATCACTGTAGAAGGTGCTACTAGGCTCCTTATATTTTCTAAGTATTTCACAATAATATGTCACTTGCTCCCTCCAGTAAGTCCATCATTCCCATCAGACAGGGAGAGAAACAAATTCTGCCTCCCCAGCACCCCAGAAGCCTCGGAGACCTGCCCCGCCCTGAGGCTGCCTGGCAAGGCCTTCCAGTGATGGGAGCCAAATCCAGCCCAGCTTGCCACTCCCCGCAAAGCCGGCCCCTGAACAAGAAGAGCAGTAAAAGAACAAAAAAGGAAGAACAAACCCAGCCGGGCAAAGGAAGGAAGAAGTGAGAGAAGAGCCATGGGTGGGTAAAAGATAAGCACGTTTCTGGGAGACAGATGGGAGCGCGCTGATGTCAGAAAGGACAGGGTAAGTCTGGGGCCCAGGCTCAGAGACAGAGAGACAAACAGAAGAGGGGGAAGGGGCCGCAAACCAAGGGAGAGCAGAAGGGCAACAGGTGAAACTCTGCAACCCGCCGTCCTTCCCCTCGACCCTCCACCTACCGCCCCAGCCTCAGGCAGCCCAGGGCTCTCCTCCAGGCCAAATGCACACAGATGAACAGACAATGATAGCGAGACAGACAGACAAAGCACAGATGATACACAGACGGCAGGCAACTGTAACAACACTGAAACTGACTCACTGAATGCTTACTATGTGCCCACAGCATGCTCAGCACTCTGCGTGTAGTAACTCGGTGAATCCTCACGGCAAGCCAGTGAGGCAGGTACAAGGAGACCTTCTCCTCCGTTGGCAAAGAGAGAAAGGGAAGTGTAAATTACTATTCTCTCATACGGAATCATGGAAGTAACTACTCCATGGGCTAAAAACAGAAACTGTTAAGAAGCATTTCTCCTCAGATACGGAAAATAAAAATAAAAACTCCTTCTATGTACTGAGAGGAATATAAATCGAGACCATCTGCGCTCTTGTTTTCACACCTCAGTTGGCAAAGTGCGAGGTGTTTGCTAATACCCGGGGTGTAGGGGGGTGCAGGGGGTGTGGGCCCAGACACCCCCACTTTATCTGAACAATAAAAAATACAACCTCTCTGGCAACATCCATCAAAACTAAAGTCCCCACTCCGGAAATTCTCACAAGTGTCTTCATCCCATAGTTGCTCAAATATCTGGGAACGTCAATATCCCCTGCAGCCTTTGTCGACATCACGAGGGACCCTGAATTAAAACCACCCAGCTAAGCTACTCCTAACTTCTCAACCCACAGAAATATGTGAGACTATAAATGTTTGCTGTTCTAAACGGCCAAGGTTTGGGGTAGTGTGCTGCATAAGTGATAGAGGAGAATTAAATGCAGGTAGATATAAAAGGCATTTAGGACAACACCTAGTACATAGTAAGTGTTCTATCAATGTTAGCTATTACTGTCAATAATCTTCGCACCACAGGGCCTTTGCTCACCCTGTCTTCACCGCTTAGAATGCTCTTCTCCCATCCCCACCCTGCAAACTCCTACGTACCCTTCAGACTTCTGCTTAAATACTGCTTTCCCATAGAAACCTTCTTGGAAATGCCACTTCAAAAATCCCCTTTATGTAATATTTTATCACCCTCTGCTTCTATGAATATCAAATAAATAGTAATAGTAGTTAAATAGTAATTCATGTGACTATTTTTAAGACATTTTTCCTCTTCTGAAACATAAAAGAATCTCAACCTGGCACACTGCCCTATCCTCCGTACACACAATAGAAACTCAATTATACCTCTTAAAGGTCAACAACCCATTAGAAACATGAGCAAAAACAAAACACACACACACACACACACACACACACACACACACACACACACACATAACAGGCTGTTTGCAGAAAATAAAATGCAACAGAAAAGGGGTACAGACTATTCATAATGAAAAAGATACAAAATAAAATGAAGTACCTTTCTTCATGACTACCTGACTAACTGAGATGAAGAGTTGATGCCCAGAGTTGGCAAGAAACGGCCACTCCCTCACACTCACACTAGGCACTAATGGGTGCAAGCAGTGCTGTGGTATAGACCAAATACTAAATGCACATCCCCTGTTACCTTACAGACACATAGGATAAGTGACCCAAAAGATACACATGCAAGAATGTTCCCAGGCGTCCTGTTAAAACACAAACCCTGGAAATAACGTAAAGGCTCCACCAAGAGGGGTCTGCCCCAAACAGCGGCTCTTGCTTGGACCTTAAGTGCCCAGCACACAGTCAGTTGCCCTTGCAGTTGCCACCTTCCGGGTGATTCCACCCGCAGAGAGGCAGGACCTGACTGTCAGGCACCCTGACGAGGCCATGTGCACGCCATCGCAGCTGAAATCCAGGTCACAGCGGTTTGCTTTAGCTTCTCGTCTACGTTACAGTGGGGCAGCATCATGCCATGATGCTGGTTCTTTAAAAGTGGTCTTGAGAAGGATGAGTGATTTATCCATTTGCAATTAATAAAGGACAAATTTTAAAATGTTATAAAAAGGAACGGTACACCTGAGAATTGCTGGATTAAAAAAAATGATAAGGATGAGAAACAACAGGAGACTCTGTAGCTATTTTAAAAGATTAAGGCAATATTACATGTATCGTAATGAAACAATCGTTAAGTGGTAGTGTCAACTTTTTTAAAATGCAGATCAGGGTATAGGGTATGGTCCCATTTGTGTTTTTCTGAAAAAGAATCTAGAAAAAAAACTTCTTGGAATGATTTTTTAAAAAACACCGTTAAACTACATAGATGATAGAGTTATTCTACATTGCTGTGCTTTGGTATAATCCAAGTTTTACCACTTGAATGTATTATTTTTATAATTTAAAACCCTAATTAAATGAAATCATTAAAAAAATTTTTCAGGGTGCTGGGGTGGCTCAGTCAGTTAAGCGTCTGCCTTGGGCTCAGGTCATGTTCCCAGGGTCCTGGGATGGAGCCCCGCATTGGGTTCCCTGCTCATCGGGGAGTCGGCTTCTCCCTCTCCCTTTGTGTGCACGTGCTCTCTCTCACTCTCTCTCAAATAAAGAAAATCTTAAAAAAAGAAAAAAAAAAGATTCTCTTTCCCTCTCCCTCTGCCCCTCCCCCTGCTTACTTGCTCTAG
The DNA here is from genome assembly GCF_009762305.2 of Zalophus californianus. Classification (NCBI taxonomy): domain Eukaryota; kingdom Metazoa; phylum Chordata; class Mammalia; order Carnivora; family Otariidae; genus Zalophus; species Zalophus californianus. The sequence continues at coordinate 70,212,294 of NC_045595.1, read as the reverse complement.
CTCTCTCTGTCTCTAAAAAAAAAATTTTCACAATGGAGGAAGTTCATTGAAATAGGCTCAGCAAATGCCACTGCTGGGTCTAAACCCCAAGGACCCCTATTTTACATGAGAGGACAGGCCACTCCACTCTACGCCTCCTTAAAGGTATGGGTGATAACAATACCCACCCCACCCCCTACCCTAGCAGGGTTGTGCCAAGGACGAAATGAGTTTCCCCAGAGGTGCTTGGAAGCCTGCTAGGTAGGCATGGAGCAACCACTTGTAAGGTCAGCCTGTTGTTAGCATTTGTGATGGCTAACTGTCAACCTCACTGAGCCATGGGATGACCAGATAGTTGACCAAACATTATTCAGGCTGTTTCTGTGAAGGAATCTTTGGAAGAGATCAACATTTAAATCAGTAGACAGAGTAAAGCAGACTGCCCTCCTTAATGTGGGTGGGCCTCATCCAATCTGGTGAAGGCCTGAATAGAACAAAGAGACCTCCCTCGAGTAAGATAATCCTCCAGCCTGACTGCCTTGGAGCTCTGACATCAACTTTTTCCTGCCTTTGGACTCAAACTGAAACACTGGCCCTTCCTAGCTTGCAAGCTGCTGGTCTTTGGCCTGGAGCTACACCACTGGGTCCCCTGGGCCTCCAGCTTGCTGACTGTAGACCTTGGGACTTGTCAGCCTCCATAATCCCGTGAGTCAATTCTTTATAATAAACCTCTTTATATATGTATATCCTGTTGGTTCTGTCTCTCCGGAGAGCCCTGACTAATACAAGATTTATGAAATCTGATTTGTTCCAGGTCTAATTACAGCTATAAAGTTCCAGTTCATGATGGTCTCAGCTGGAAGGGCTCAAATCCGTCAATGTTCACACGGGGGGTGGGGAGGGCAGGGAACACAGACAGGTCTCTCTGGGCCGCAAGTCCCAGAGTCACCGCTGAACTGCACAGACAGGGGAACATCTGAACCCAGCTGCAAGGCCTGCTCCTGGCAGCCGCACACCCTCTCTCGCCAAGTCCCTGGAAAGCCCCTACAGCAGACCCTGGCCAAGGGGGCAAACAGGGTGCTGAGGCCAGAGGCCCACACCTGGCCCCTCAGCCAGCAAATGCCTCTGAACCCTGGTCTGGTCACATCGAAAAGAGGGCACCTTGACAAAAGCATGCATGAAGCGACCTCACTCTGATACCTGCAAATCAAATTAATATAAATTCATTATGAAAATGGAGCTTCTGAAGGAACACCATGAGGAATGCTATTTGCTGCTGGGATCGATGTTCTGAAGCCCCTGCAAAGCACGCCTGATTAATACTTTAAAATAAGATCACTCTTGGGGCGCCTGAGTGGCTCAGTTGGTTAAGCATCTGCCTTCGGCTCAGGTCATGATCTCAGGGTCCTGGGATAGAGCCCTGCATTAGGTTCCCTGCTCAATGGGAAGCCTGCTTCTCCCTCTGCCTCTGCCCCTTCCCCTCTGCTTGTGTGCTCTCTCGCTCTCGTTCTCTCTCAAATAAATAAAATCTTTAAAAAGAATAATAAGATCCTTCTTTAATTTTGCTTAACATAATTTACTATTTGCCAGCTTCCTGAAATGGTTTAAAATGGGTAAAGACTAACAGGAATACACTGGATACTTTCAAAACTTGTTTCAAATTCAAAACGAAAACCAGTTAGGAAGATAAAAATATATGTATCAAGCACCTGGAACTACAGCTTCCCGACTGCATGCTAAGAATCTTACTAACGCGTCTTACCTAAATTTTACAATGTATGTCAAAGACCCTGTGTGACAAACATTCTCCCCACTCACCTCACAATGAAGGACTGATGGAGAAGGAGGATCAGAGTTGGCCTCCACAATCACTTATAGAGTACTTAAAAGAGACGTGAATGACTGCGTGTTTTGCTGAAGATTAAACATTAGCTCTGGAAATCAGCGTACGAGGCCTTCCCCCTGCATTCCATGAGCAAAAACCAACTGCTAAACAGAGCACATTCCACTAAGAAGAAGAAAAGAACACTTCCAAGTTAAGAGTTTAGAAAACATACACGTGTAATTCCCTGGATTCTAATTCACATCTTCTCACCCCATGAAAGAAGGGATAGTTCACGGTCCATTCTTTTCTGTTTCATTCAGCCAAGTACCATTTAGGTTATAACTTTTCAACGGAAAACACATGAGGAATTTTACATCAGACATGAACCAATAAAAGCAAAGACATTAAACTGAATTCATAAAAAACACCCATAATATCTTCTCTGAGCATGTTTTCAGAGGATAAACCATCTAGTTTGATGGCTTAGGCTAATGATGGAAAAGGAACAAATCCTAAACAGTGGATTTGCAGAGTGGGAGCAATTCTCATGGGGCCGCCGCTGGTCAGCTACACCTCCGCCCGCCCCCAGTGCTCGGGGCAAGAACCAGTTCTCATGCTGGACCCCAGCAAAATGCTGGCCTTGAGGAGCTCTTCTGATTCGGTCAGAATCATGGAACATGCCTGAAGGAGCTTTACGTAGCCCCCCCACGCTCACACACTCACGGGACCCCATCATCTCTCATCCAAACTCTTAAATGTCCTGAAAAACTGAACCAATTCGAACAGGCCGAGAGGGGCTCGCCTCTCAGTTTACTGGGTTTGGGCCCAGACAGCTCTTGGTAACAGCATGTAGGCAGGGCAGATACCAGACACTCATCCATCATCGGACTCTGATCGGCCCCCCAGCAGGGGAGACAAGCCAGAGCAGAGCTGATTCGCAAGCTCTCCATCACTGGGGTGTGGATCAGAGGTACGGACGGGGCCAAGCACACTTAGTAAAGAAAAAAAAAAAAAAACAGGAAAGGCAGAAAAGAGAGGAGGAGGAAGGGAGACGCTAACTCTGTTCTTTGCCTTTCAAAAAAGTCCTCACTGACCCAGATGCCAGGTGAGGTTCTGAGAAACCAGGATGAAGACACAGAATTAGGAAAAACTGAAGAGTTGGAGAGGCCAGAGCAGGGCTTGGAGACCCTCCCTGTTTAGCTGCTGCAGTGAACCACAAGGGGAAGGTGGTGGGAGCCCAGGAGGCCTGGTCCCAACTCAGAGCTGCCCCTCTTGGCCGCGTGTCACTGCTTCCCCTGAGCCTCCGGGACGAGGGGATGAGGCGGCAGCAGCCTCTAAGGACCCTCGGCTCTGCCCTTTGGTGATGCGATACTGCAATTTCCCCACACGTGCCCAAGGACGACCCACCAAGCAGAACAGGGCAGGAGAGACACTACTTCTCCTGTGGTCTCCTCTCCTTTCCGGCCACACCGCAGAGAAAACAAACAGCAGACAACTTACCACAGGAGTCTGTCCGAATGAGCTTGCCTTGGCCGAGTCCTGGCAGAGGCTGGGCCCCAACGGGCTGCCCGAACTGAAGTACCAATGCCATGTACAGAAATCAACTCCAAAGGCAGTTCAGTGAGAAAGGGGACTCTCCATGAGAACCCCAGCGCGGGCAGGACCTCGGCACAGCTACCCTCCTGTGCCTTCCTCAGCAGCTTTCTCGGTTTGCTTGTTGGGGCAAATCCTAAGATTGTGAGCTGCTCCGGAGGCACAATGGGTTACGTAACTCCAGGCAGCCTGGGCACCCTATCGGCTCATCTTGTTAAACCGCCCCAAAGAGAAAATGACGCACCCCAAAATGTGATATCCTTAAGTTGAGGGGAGGGGGGAGGAGCAGGGGAGCAGGGCTTTGTGCTGGACATTGGGCTCTGCCTAAAAATGAAAGAGGAACAAAAAGTCTGCTGTTCACCTCACTGCTCGCTGGGAACCAGGGGCGGAGGGTATTTATCAGAGGCCGGATGCCAAGTGGGCTCCCGGGACTGCACTTGGCGAAGCCCCTGGAGGCACAGAGGCGTTCTTGGGGACACTCCAGGTCTCTCCAAGAATATTTTTCACTCTGTGTCCTCCTCTCAGTGACCATCCAGTAAGACTTGAACCTGAGCAGGTCCTGCATCATCGGGCTGCCCAGCACCTTGAACACGTAACAGGGTCTGTGCTTACACTCCTGTTTACTGAGCCACCGCCAAACGGGACAGCACTGAGCTCTGCTGCTCAGCTGTCCTCGGGGCTTGCCACCCACGTCCCAGCAAAGGGCCCCCAGGCACCACGCCCTGTGGCGTTTGAAGTTTCAGCACTGCATTCTACCATTTCTTTGCCCTCGGCTGTCACGTTCAGAGAAAGTAAAACTATTTCAACAGGCTGGACGTTTCCTGGATTTCGCTGGCACAGATGCCACTGGAAGCCTGGGAGTTAGTTCACACGCTTGGACAAATGAGGACGCAGTTGGGACACTGCCTCCTCCAGGAAGCCCTATGGGTCCTCCCCCAAACTTCCCCCTCCCAGGCTCGGCCAGGCACCCCCCTCAGCGTGCTCCCATGTGCCCGTGCTTATCACTGTGCTAACCACGGTGCACTGTCCATTTTCACTTGCTCATCTGTCCACCCCACTGGACTGTATTCCGGGGGGGGGGGGGGGAGGTGAGAACTCCTGTTCCAGGGTCACAACCTGCACGCAAATCTCACCCCTCAGAGCTCAGGGATCTTAGGCAGGATGCTGAGCCTCTCATGATTTAGTCTCTTTACCTGTAAAAAGGAGATAATAGACCCCACTTGCCAAGCACTGGCCTTAGTGAGATGCTATTTTAGTCACTGGGATTCAGGGCTGCACAAAGTCCTTGCCCTAAAATACGAACACATGGTAGCTCATGACTAAGTCCCAGGAAAGGGAAAAGGGCAGTCACGAAAAGGCCTCTAATGAAATGCCCTTTGGAGAAAGTGAAGAGGGAATCATGAGGACATCGGGGGGTAAAGTGATCCAGGTGCTGGGCAGCAGCAAGAACAAAGGCCCTGAGGCAGCACATTCCTGGTGAGTCCAAGGATTAGCAAAGTGGCCAGTGTGTCTGGGGTGGAGTGGGCACAGATGAGACGGTCAGGGGGGTAGGAAAGCCCTGTCACTGAGACCACAACCCGCCACAGTCAGAGAGGAGCCCACTGGAGGTCTGGAGCAGAAGAGTTAAATAAATCATCTGATTGTGTGTTTAAAAAGCCTCTTTGGTGGGTAGACAGAGAACAGCCTGCACAGAAGCAAGCACGGAAGCAGGAGGCCCAATTAGGAGGTCGCTGCAATAATCCAGACATAAGAGGAAGGTGGCACAGAACAGGGTAGATGCCGTAGAGCTGGTGAGAAGCTGTCAAATTCTGGACACGCTGAAGACACAGCCAAGAGACTTCCCAGCAAACTGGGGTGTGAAAGATACAGAGGCCACGGATGCCTCTGAGGTATCCGGCCTGGACAACTGGAAGGACAGGAGTACCATTTATAAAGACAGGGTAGACCACAGGAAAAGCAGGCAGAGGTGGAAATCGGTTCATTTTTGGCTGTTCGAGTTTAAGATACCTATAGGCATCCAGGCGAAGATGTTGTATGTGGAGTTAAACCAACACGTCTGGCCTCCAGGGGAGAGGATTAGTCTGAGGACAGGGGTCAGCGTGGGGCAGATTTTAAATCCTGGCGACTGGGGGAGATCACCTGGGGCACGGGTGCTGATGAGAGACCGAGGGGCTTAGGAGGACTGAGCCCTGGGCCCTCCAACAGCCCCAGGCTCGGGAGGACCAGCAGCCAGCAAGGTAGGAGAACAGGAGAATCAGGGAGGCAAGGGAGGACTCGATTTCCAGGAGAAGGGAGTGGTCGGCAGTGTCAACCCCTGCTGAAAAGGTAAGGAGATGAAGCCTGAGGACGGACCCCTGCACTGGACGAGGCCCTCAGTGCTGGGGGAATGGGGGGCTCGCAGCCTGCTTGCACTGGACACAGGTGAGAACAGAAGAGAAGATGCAGTGAGCACAGAGAGGAGCAGAGACATGGATACGGGCACTGGCCGTGGGGGCCGCGAATGAGTCTTTTTACAAAGGGAGAGATCACAGCACGTTTCTGTGCTCAGAGGAGAGCTCCATGAGCAAGGGGAAATGGATGACATGGAGGGAGAGGAGCTGGAGGAAATGTCTCCTTCCAGAAGTGGGCAGGCCAGCAGGGGCGGGATTCAGTGCACGAGCAGCCAGAGGGCCACTCACTCGCGGGGCCGGAGCCCAGCATAAGGGCTAGGCACCCAGGCTGGGATCCTGGGCCATCCCGGTGGCCCTCCGTACTTGGGACACTCCTGATACACAGGAGGTCCCCCAGGCTTAACTGTGAGACAGAGCAGTGGAAAGCTACTGGAAGCAAATCTGCACATTTTCAGCTGTCACCGGGCATTGTTTCAAACAGGAGGAGAAAAGTAAACACTGCAGACAAAATGAGAACCAGGGCGAACTTTGATATGAAGGCATCTGGATGTAACTCTAACAATGCTCCTCGCTGCTGTCTGTGCACCCCAGACTACACCATATCTGCTCGGAGCCCCTGCGTGTGCTGTCCCGATGATCCCTCGGGGGGGAAAGGAACAAGCAAGAGCTCCAGCATGATGAACTCTGCTCCTGGGACACGGGGAAGGTGTGACTGATGCAAGCATCTGTAGGAAGCGCTATCCAGGCAAGCCTTGGCAGTAGGTGCCGGGCACCGCAAGCAGTTCTCCAGGTTTGCACCCCACAAGGCAATCGTGTGTGATCTCCATTCCACCTGTCTTTATGTGTGAATCAGACACTGAGCCTCAGTGCGGGTGGGGGGGAGCACCAAACTACACTGAGCATCACCACAGGCTGCTCAGGGTTCAAAATTTCCATCCTTAAACTTCACGGCGATTCTTCATCTCACGTGGGTTCTGCATGGCGGGGCTCGGAATCGCAAAGCTCCGACTCTCTGCACTCAGACTTTTTCTCCCCGGCCCTTCACACCTCCCCCAGACCTACTCCTGTGGCCACGCCCCTGGGCCCCCTACTCTGTCCCAGGCAGGAAAGGCCCCCTTACCGGTGATGGTGCAGGCATCCCGGTACCCTCTGCAGCTGGGAGCATCTTCCACAGCCTCGCTTACATAGTGCTCCTCAGGGATGCCCGGGCTGCAGGCTAGGACTGCATGGTTGCACGCCTCCAAAGGGGGCACAGAGTTGGCCAAAGTGTCGTCGTGCGGAGCTGTGGCGTCCAGCTTGGCAGGTTTCACAGGGAGGTGCCCACTGCCATCGGGGGCCCCGTTGCCGGAGTCTGGGGCAGTCGGGTAGACAGCCCCCGGTAGGTCTGGCACACCAGCAGGGGCTCCTTACAGGGAATCTATGGGACAATCCAGAGAGAAGAGCAGAGTTAGTAAAGTCTCTGGGGGGGGGGGGGGGAGGACAAAATAAGGGCCCTGAGATGATGTGGGTTCAGATCACAAATTCTGCAAAGTGTTTCCTTCAAACCAAGGTATTTCCCACCAAATTCTTCGATTTTGATAAAAGAAACTGCAGTAAATTGTGGACCTGCTTTAGCACAACAGTTCTCAAAGTGCGACCTGAGAACCCCTGGGGTTCCCTGAGACCAGTTTGAAGGGCTCACCAGGTCAGATTTTCTAAGGTAGTTCACCCTCATTCTTTCTCACAGAGCACCAGGGGAGTTTTCCGGAGACCACATGATGTGTGGTGACACCTTGTCCTGAAGGCTTATTAATGGCATGTGTACTTCTGTACCGCTGTGGCTTAAATTTTTCTGTTTTGATTTCTAATACAATACATATGAATCAATATAACACCTATGAACAAAAGCTCTCTGGGATCCTCACTAATTTTTAAGGGATCCTGGGCCCAACAAAGTTTGAGAATTACTGCTCCATTATATAGTTCTTTTTTTTTTAATAAGTATAACAATAATCAGTATAGTTAATAGTTAATAACCAGTATAGTTCTTTTTTTTTTTAACAAGAAAGAAAACAAAAAGAGGGGAAAGCTAACAGACATTTTACCCAACACCAACACGGCACAGTCAGTCCGGACCAAAAACCACAGCCCTAGGTCTGTGACCTTGCCCTCCACAAGAGGTTATTTACCACAATACACCAAGAGTTCCGATTAGATATAAATGAATTCAGCCCTCATTAGAGTGAATACACAAATACAACGTGGGAAGGAGCTGGGGAGCCTGTAGATCCCTGGTGAAAAGTGAAAGGTAACCAGGGATAAAACCAGATTGTAACATCTAGTCAGTGATTCAAATACAAACGGATAAGCCTCCTGATAAGAAAAAGTCTGGAATTCCCAAGCAGAATCCCAAAAACATTGCAGGCCGCAGAGGCCTGAAGAGGCAGACCAGGAGAACTCCAGAAGAGACCTGTGAGCCAATGAAGCTACTGTTTTATGCAAAGACAACAGAAAGACATTGTCAGATATTTAAAAAGCTTAAAGATCTGATGCCGGATACTCCCGGGGAAGCTCCAGCCAGGTATGCCAACCACACCTTACGGGCTCCCACTAATGAACAGATGAACGGAAAGAACTCAAAGGTGAGGAAGGCCTGCTACAGTAAAATGGCAGTGAAATTAAACCAGGGACACTTAGAATTAATGTCTAAATAATGCGCATGATTCACAAACCTGAAGCAAACAGCTCAAAAGGGAAAAAAATGGTCAAAGGATATAAAGATTCTCTAGTCCCCAAAAAAGAAATACACAAACACACACACACACACACACACACACACACACACACACACACACACACACACACCAAATATGTTAAGGAACCGTCACAGTGATCTCCCCCCGCCCAAAAAAAAGTCTCTTTATCAGACTGACAAAGATTTAAAAATTATAAAAAGGTTCAATTTGGCAAGAGTTTTAAGAAACCGTTTTAGGCATTACTTGGGATGGGAGGGGTGATGATAAATTCAGGAGGGCAGCCTTGGCTAGATGTATGTGGCCTCTGGCTCGGGTGGACGTGGGCCCAGGATATTTATCACTGTGAAATGCTAAGAACGGCCAATGTGCTACAGAGAGCAGGGGGTCCATTATAGCTCCACCACAGACAAGGTAACCATGCAGCCGAAAAAAGAAGTTTCAGAGCCCATATGAGTTTATCATCATGGAAAGATGCCTGGCCCAGAGAGATGGGAGATGATGAACATGGCCCTCCAAAAGTTTTAAACCCGCTAACAGACTGAACCCTCACTCAAACCTTCCATAATCTGTACTCAGATGCATTCTAGATGATCCTAACACAGAAGTTTGAAATACTTTCTCCCTTTGCAAAATGCTACTGTTCTACTGAAAGCTAGGAAAATTCCACTCGAATCAATGTATTCTTTTTTTTAAACAAGGGGTTTCAAATATACAGATTTATTTTTTTTTAAGGTTTTCTTTATTTATTTCACAAAGAGAGAGAGAGACAGCGAGAGAGGGAACACAAGCAGGGGGTGTGGGAGAGAGAGGAGCAGACTTCCTGCCAAGCAGGGAGCCCGATGAGGAACTCGATCCCAGGACTCTGAAATCATGACCTGAGCCGAAGGCAGACGCTTAACGACTGAGCCACCCAGGCGCCCTCAAATACACAGATCTCTTAAAGAAGACCTCAACCGTGGATTATACAACTTTCGCTTTCAAAGTCCATAAAGTGAGGGAATTGGCCTAAACTCTCATTACATGTCCTAAATTGCTACTGTCCTGCCTCTTGGCGCCTTTGCTTCAATTTACAGTAGTCATACACTCACTCCAGAAACATATTGTTATAAAACGAATAGTTCAAGGGCGCCTGGGTGACTCAGTCAGGTAAGCATCTGCCTTTGGCTCAGGTCATGATCCCAGGGTCCTGTATCGGGCTCCCTGCTCAGCAGGGTGTCTGCTTCTCCCTCTCCCTCTCCCTGCTTGTGTACTCTCTCTCTCTCTCTAACAAATAAAATCTTAAGAAAAAAAAAATAGCTCAAAGTATAAGCACTTTCTAAAAAACATAGTTTGGGCACATCAGCAAATGCTCACTCAAGCCTCAAAAGGGAACACAAGCAACCATTTTGAAGTACAAAGTACACTTCTTATGTGCCGCAACTGGCAAAGCCTTCAGAAGCTCGAGAGGCCTCTCTTTTTTAAGCAGAACAGAACTACTACAATTTATTTTCTCATCTCAAACCCCGGTGAAGAGAATTAAGTACATAGGCATGTGCATTCATATGCATATGCTGCACTTGAGGTACATCATATCCCATAATTTGTGAATTTTAATGCTCACCACGTGACTTTCTTTGGTCATAATATTTTTGTTGTGTTGTGGTTTAAAAAAAGCCACATAACATAAAATGTACCCTCTTAACCATTTTTAAGTGTAAAGTTCAGTAGTACTGAGTCCATTCCCACTGTTGTGCAACCAATCTCCAGAACGCTTTTCGTCTTGCAGAACTGAAACTGCACCCATTAAACAACCCCCCAGCCCCCTCTCCCGCCAGAACCTGGCAACCACCATCTACTTTCTATCCTATGAATTCACTACTCTAAGTGCCTCATGTGAGTGGAACCATACTATGTCTTTTTGCAACTGACTTATATCACTTAGCATAATATCCTCAAGGTTTATCCATGTCGGAGCATGTGTCAGAATTTCATTCTTTCTAAAGGCTGAATAATATTCCACTGTATTGAGAAGCCCTTCTTGAAAAGAAAAGACCAATCTCTAGCCCATTAAAGTCAAATGGAAAACAACCTAAACTTCTATCAATACAAAAGTAGTTACAGGGGTGCCTGGGTGGCTCAGTCATTAAGCGTCTGCCTTTGGCTCAGGTCATGATCCCAGGGTCCTGGGATGGAGCCCTATATCGGGCTCCCTGCTCAGCAGAAAACCCGCTTCTCCCTCTCCCATTCCCCCTGCTTGTGTTCCCTCTCTCGCTGTCTCTCTCTCTGTCAACTAATAATTAAATTTAAAAAAAAAAATTAAAAAAAAAGTTACAAATTACAGCCAACCCAAACCACTGAAATTCTGGAAGAGGAGATAATCCACCTCAGACACAGGCCTCCGTGCCAGGTACATCTAACATTCTCAAAATAATCACAGATTCGCAGATTCAACCATAATATTCACTTGCCAGCACTTCCCATCCTATTTCACTGTGAAACCTTTCTCCACGTGATACCTAGCTGTGTGGCGTTTACCTAATGGAGTTCACCTTGGGAAAAGCCTCCCTGTGTTTGACTCAACCTCCATGCCTCCATCATCACTTGTCCCGAACACACATCTCCCACACATTGTGAGCATCTTGAAAGCTGGTCCTGACACCTGTTGGGTACTAAGTAAATATTTACAGAATAAACAGTAATGACTGAACAACAAAGAATTTGGTCCAAATGATGCTGAGGATCTTCTGAAGCTATGAAGTGGTAGTTCTATGATCCACATATGAACCAAAGGGTCTAAACTCCCAAATTTCAACTCCAAATGCTAACCTTGAGGACTAACAAAAATCAACAGGAAACCTTCTGAAGCACGCCTGAGGTGTTCCAGGGATGAGGACCATACCCCGTGGGCTCTCCAGGATGGCGCCAATCGAACCTCACCGAATCATTTCCATTACTGACCAATACACACCAAATGTGATTTCGTGTAAGATGACGCACACACAACAATTCAGGAATCAGGAAGTCTCACCTATAAACCCCTCAAAAGTTGGCTTGCAAGTTCCTCACCCCGTTTCTAGCTTGAAGAAAGTCAGAGCCCGTGTCCCCTGGGGAGACCTCAGGGATGGTGGGGGAGGGGCGACGATGCTTCTCTTCTTCCCCAAAGTGTAGGCAGGTGAGGAGTGCTGTGAGAGACACCCTAACATTTCAAAAATCAGGTTTCCCAGAACAGTGGTTTATCAGCGCTTTTACTCATAATGCAGTATTCTGCTGGTAACTCTGGGTCTCTAAGAGCTCAAGGATCAGAAATAAACAGAGCCAGGCACCCAATCAGACTCCAGAGGCAAGCAGCCGCTGCAAGGAGGCCACCCAGCACGGGACCCCAACAATCCCAAAGCATCATTTGGGGGAGAGGGGGGAGAGATGAGCTCCTGTATGTCTCAGAGCCTCGGATTCCTCCTCTCTGAGGCAATAATACCCACATCTCTCAGACTGTTAAACAGATTATAGACACAGATATAAGTAAAGTAGCCAGCACCATGCTAAGCACACAGCAAACCCTCCAGTTTTACAAATTCTCAAATTGGCTCCCCCCCAAAATTATTTACTAAGAGAAGTGACCCTTGAATGTACCTAAAGGTGCACAATTTTGAACACCGGTATTCTGTGAAGCAGTGCACATCTGTCAAGTCTTAACCATGTCAACTTTTTTTTTATGATTTTATTTTTTTGAGAGAGAGACAGTATGGGCACGAGTGGGGGAGGGGCAGAGGGAGAGGGAAAAGCAGACTCCCCGCTGAGCAGGGAATCCAACACGGAGCTCGATCCCAGGACCCTGGGATCATGACCTGAGCTGAAGACAGATGCTTAACCGACTGAGGCACCCAGGTGCCCCACCAATATCAACTTTTATTAAGAGTTTGTTTTTGGAAGCTCTTACACCACCCACCACCACCTCCCCGTCCTTGCTGGGGTCCTGTGACCAGCCCCATTTTACAGTTGAGGCAAGCCATGCTCAGAGAGGTTCAGTAACTTTCCAAAGGTCACAGAGCCAGCAATCCACGTCTTCATTGCAACAAGTGACGGAAACCCAACGTGAAGACAATTCCCAGCACCCGGTCTCTTGCCTTCCCCTCCGTCTACCGCACGCGAGCATTTGTGAGGCTTCATGGGGTCCAGGAACAAAGCAGCCGCAGCCCTGGGTGCTCTCTGGCTCCGGCAAACCCTGGCACCCCGAGCAAAAGGCCTCTTTCAGCCAGAGGGAACAAACAGGGCTTAGGCAAAGTGAGAGTGCATGGTCCTGAGCCATGAAAGCGCCTCTGTTTCCCTGCCTGAATTCTGCTTGCCGAGCCTGCGCCAAGGAGGGATTTTTCTCAGCAGAGGAGTGAGAAATTCTGCAACCTGGTCAATTCTTCAGCCGAAGGGGTGCCAGGGAAAGAAGTAGGAGAAAGTACGCCCGGAGGCAGCTTCGCATTCGAGCTGAGAGAATTCTCTGGCCTCCGGCCTGAGGCCCTTAATCCCGGCTCCCCTGCCTCACTCTTCCTCTCAACTTGTGGTCCTCGATCCTGCCCCCTGGTTGTCAGGGGACGTGACGGGCCACTCATCTTGCTCCAGTTTGTTGCTGACAAGTACACGTGTGCAAGTTCGTCCCCCACCCCCACCCCCCAGCATGCGAGTTTTGGAAACCGGAACTAAAACCCAGAGAGCTGTGTGACACTGAGGAGGTAGCGCTGCCCCTCTGGGCCTCAGATGCCTCATCCGGATCAGGGAAGACCTTGAGCGAGCATGAACCCAGACTGTCCCTTGCAGCTAAGCCACATGAGGAGCCCCAAAAGCACAGGATATTATGGGAAGGCTTCTGTGTCATCAGCCCCTCCCCCGCACTAACCCCCTCCCCAGTACTATCCGCATGAACCCTCCTCCCTCACCCACATACAGGGGACCCCTGGCAGGAGAGCCAAGTGATACTGTTCAGACGCAGCTGCCCTCTGCGGACACGAATCACCTACTTCCCAAGGGCCAAAAAAAGGAGCTTCCGTCAGGACAAACTCAGAGGTTGTCGGGGGGATAAACTAGACCAGGGCTCCAGGTTGGTGGCCCAACAGGTGACAAGGGGAAGCCGGTGTTGGGTGACTCCCTCCATGGCCAGCCAGGTGCCTGAGCTTTCGAGGCTTCCATTTTCTGGGCAAAGGCATTCAATATATCTGGGACTGTGACTTACTGTCATAACTTAGCAATTCTGCACAAACAGGTCCAAGTACGGCAAAAGTTTTCAAAAAGGGACAAACTGCTCCTCAGGATTGTATCAGTCCCCCACTGATGCTGTGACAAGCTGCCACAGACACCTATTTACCAACTCGCAGTTTTTTCTAGGTCAGCAATCTGATACGGGCCTCACTGGGCCCCAGGCAACAGGTCAGCAGGGCTGTGCTCCTTCCTGGCTCTCTGGGGAAGAGCCTGAATCCAAGCTTATTCAGGTGGTTGGCAGAAATTGGTTTCCTGTGTTTGCAGGAATGAGATCCCAGTTTCCTGGCTGGGCTGTCTACTGGGGGCCAGTCTTTGCTCCTAGCCATCCTGTGTTCCTTGTCACAGTTCCCAGGTCCTTGCCTGTGCCCCCCATATCTCAGAGCAACAGCATGTTGAATCCTTCTCACACCTGGAACCTACCCCCCCCCCCACCTTCCTCCACATCTTTATACCCTCTCCCATCTTCCTTCTCTGCTTTTAAGGACTCCTGTGATTACATTCACATAATCCAGGGCAGGCTCCCTGTCTTAAAGTCATGTGATCAATAACCTTCATTCCAACTGCAGGCCCCTTTGAGCCAGAACCTAGGTTAGTGCTGGACTGATTAAAGCCAGGGGATGGCAATCTTGAAAGAATGACTTCAGAATTTTGCCTCACACAAGGGCCTTTGGATCTGAAGCCACAGTACACCTCAGGAGCCCCCCATGTCACCCCCAGCCTGGTGAGAAGGCAAATCAGAGTCAGCCCAGACCCTTTCGGCCCCACAGGACGATGACTGAGACCCAACACTGGGGATTCCAAGATGTCTCTCATCTATAAAATGCAGGTGCCACCAACAGGTCACCAAGCAGCCGGGAGAAGTAGACATAATGGAAGTAGATGGCCTGCCAGGCCTGGGATGGGAGCCTAAGCCTTAGCACCTGAACATACCACGGAGGCATATTTATGTCTACAACACACTGTTTTTCTCTCAAGAATAAGGTAACTTGCAGGCTGTGGACTCAGGACACCCACTCCCGGGACCGGACACTCCCTGGAGGCTGACTCGCTCACAAAGGTGCCTGACTAAGGTCCGACGAGCACTAGGCTCGCCCCACTCCCAGGCCAGCCATTCTAGAACTGCTTCTCTGAGCAAACTGCTGTGTGCTTTGAAGGTGGTGAGAGCTTCGTGTGCTATTTCAGAATGCAGATGGCCTCAGCACTCCTGTAATTGTAAAATGAGCCACAGGCCTGGCACTCGACTTAGTAATTTCCATGCATGACCTCGTTCATGGCTCACAACCCATAAAAGTAATATCAGCAGCTGCTATTTTCAGGAGAGGAACTGGCTCAGAGAGATAAATAACTTGCCCAGGATTTGAACCTAGATCTGAATGGCCCCAAAGACACTGCCCTATTACAGTTGTGAGTAATCCTGTGTGACTATGTTGTTCAGTCGAGTGGAGAATCATATCCCACGTGATCTCTTACTGCTGACCCTTCTCCTACAGCTGTCCACTCTCTCTCAAGTCAACCCTCCTGGGGCGCCTGGCTGGCAGAGTGGGTTAAGCATCCAACTCTTGGTTTCAGCTCAGGTTGTGATCTCAGGGTCGTGAGATCGAGTCCCACATCGGGCTCCGCGCTCACACGGAGTCTGCTTAGATTCTCTCTCCCTCTCCTGTCCCTTCCCCCACGCTCGCGTGCGCTCTCTAAAACAAATAAATCTTTAAAAACAAACGAACAAACCCTCTTGCCATAAAAGGGGCAAAGGAACCCAAAGTGAAGACCCCACTGAAACCATTCAACTACACATAATATGCGTCCCCGCCCAGCCAGCCCAAGGTGGGGTCATGACCTCCAGGGCCATGCTGGGCAGGCAGGCCGCCCAGCGGCAACCACACAGGTCCAGTCCTCCCTTACTTCTCCATCTTATTGCTCCCTCCCTACCTCATTTGACCTCTCTGCCACTCCCACCAGCCCCGGCCAGCTTCTTAAATAACTGGACAAGCAGCGAAGTAGTGGAAAATATCATGCACAGTTGGAACAGCTGGAGGATGAGGAGGGGATGAGTTGCCACTTTGCGGCAATGCTGTCTGTCATGTGGGAGAAAGAGCGAGGCCGCCAAGAAGCAGCCGCTGGCCCCACGGGACAATACGGCTCACGGCAGGCTTCGACATGCCTGAAGCCCTCTGTCCCATAAAACCAAACCCACGCTGGAGCCTGGTGGAGCCCTTCTCACTCAGGAAAATGGTGGTGGGGCCTGGTTAAGTGCCTGGCTCCAAGTTTCATCTCGGGTAACAGAAGCGGGACTGGGAAGCATTTCTTTTCTTTTTTTAATTTTATTTATTTATTTGTTTATTTATTTATTTATTTGACAGAGAGAGAGACAGCGAGAGAGGGAACACAAGCAGGGGGAGTGGGAGAGGGAGAAGCAGGCTTCCCGCGGAGCAGGGAGCCCGATGTGGGGCTCGATCCCAGGACCCTGGGATCATGACCTGAGCCGAAGGCAGATGCTTAACGAGTGAGCCACTCAGGTGCCTCTGGGAAGCATTTCTTATTAACACAAAAACTTCAACGACTACTACGCCACACAACAAAGGGAGGGGGCATCCTAGAAGAGGCCAAGTGTGACTACCTGCAGAATGAGGAAGAATATTTGGAGGAGGCAGTGTCGGCCACCACAGACAGGAAGTCAGGGCCACACCGGGGCACCCCCAGGCACAGGAAAGGAGATGCCATATGGTCTCAAGGACGACTGTCAGGACTTCTTGTGGACTCCTCCGAGAAGCCTGGAAAGGGGCCCTGGAAAGGGAGAGACCAGGACTGGGGACAGCTAGGGACTGCAGGTTGGGTGCTGTCACGGTCTCCACTAGGCTGGGTGAAGGCATAGAAGGGGGACGGTGCTCCAGTGACTGTCATGCGTGTCTTCCTCCCTGATACCCACTTTCCCACGCTCTTGTGCACATACGCGTGCGCGTGCGCACACACACGCACACACACAGGAAATAAATGCCATTTTCGAGGCTGTACCGTTCTCTGGTTCCAAAGAAAGTGAATCCCCAAAATGGTTTTGAAAGAAAATCAAGAATCAAAGAAAATGCTTATAACTCCAGGCAAGTGGGAAAAAAAAACTATGGTGTCTGGTCCTATAACTCCCTTGTCCTTTCTAAACCTTGCTTAGGAGGGAAGCAAAGCTGCCCACACATGGCACTGCCCCCCTCCCAAGTCCATGCTATGAAGATAGGCCCATTTCATCGATCGGGTCTCATGAATGAAAAGTGCTGTCATGTGAGCAGATCCCCTAGTTTCCAAAAATAATCCTGCCACACTGGAGAGAAGAGAAATGCCCAGCCTCGCCACCTCCCAGCCCTGTCTCCCAGAAGAAGGGAAGCAAGGAAATCAAAGGCTGTGTGCGGACAGCCTTACGTAACAGTCCCAGCTCTCCCTAGCTGGCGGCAGCAGATTTATACCACGCCAGAAATAGCTCCCTCTCCTGCAAAACGGGACCAGCCTGGGAGGCTGAGCAGGAGAGGCTCGCCTACAGCCTGCCTCTCTCCCCTTCCGTCCGCAAAGGACACTGTCTGCGCCTTCCAGCACGAAGCGAGTTCCAAGAGACCAGCTGCCAGGGCCCTGCACAGACACGTGGCACCTGAGACCCCGACCCCCCACCCCAAAACGCTGGAGAAGACATTCAAAACGTAGCTGTGGGTCCCTCAGAGATGGAGCTCCCAGGCCCAGGGAGGAATGGTAACTCTAGCATGTTGCTCTCCAGAGGAGCTTCCCCAGCACCACAGGGTCACTCTGCATTCCCAGACCAATTCAGGACAAAGAGCAGCCTTTGGACACTTTATCCTGCCAGCCCCAGGGTGCGAGGCCAGCCCCGGGGCGCAAGGCCAGCCCGACAGGTGGCAGGCAGGACCGAGGCGGCCGTATGTGCCCTGCCCTATCTCGAAACCCAATCAGAAAATCCGAAATTACAGCAGAGATCCCTTCACATTCCCAGGACGCCTGGGAGGAGTTCTGGAGGCTGGCCAAAGCCGGGGAGTGCGGCAAGGGTGGTAACCTCATCCAGAATCAGGGTGGGATGGCTCGCTGGCCATCTCCACGATTCCACGCTGGAGGACTGCTCCTTTGAAGAGGAAACAGTCCCTGAAAAGAGCCAGATGTCCTCATCAGGAAGCCCTGCAGCCCAAATGCATGTGTCCATCACTTTGAAGGGGCACGGGGTCTCGGGGGAGCAAAAAATGGGGAAGGGGAAAGAGCGGAGATCCTTGGGGAAAGGCAAGCATATGAGGCCTCACCTGCCCTCTCGACGTATAGGCCTTAATTAGTAAGACTTGCCTGGCCAAGAACAGCTGTTGCCAAGCTATCGTGCTCCAGGATAAAGTTAATACAATAACCAGAGTGGGAAGGAGGCCCGGGAGTGTGGGACAGGGGTGGGAGACGAGCAGAGGAGAAGGGAACAGTTCTTTGTGCATGACCCCCTCCTTAGGGCCTGGCTTTTATGGCACTCAGTCCCTGGGAGGAGTCTGGCTTTTAATGATTCCAACAAGGAAAAAGAGTATTAATGGCTCCTGATTACTGCACAGTGACCATGTGCCTGGTCAGGGCTGGGTGCGTTACCCCCAGGCGTGCTGACGTAAAACTCAACGGCAGTGGGGCCTGCATCGTGGCCCTCTCCTCACGTTACTGATGGAGAAACGGGGGCTGGAGACAACTTGCCCACAGTCCGAGGACCTGGAGGTGGGGCTGGTATTGAACCCACGCCTGTTTGCATAGTGCACATAGCAAATGTGTTGTACACAGCAAATGCCAATAAATGTAGAAGGTGGACGTCAGCTTTGTTCATGGTATTCTTCTCTTACCACTCATGGAGATCAAAAATTTTTTGGGACGGTTAGGACATAAAAAGAGCAATCCCCTTCATGAAAAAGAAATAATAGCATAAGATAATGTCAGTTTTGAGACAAACGCTTTCAAAGAAATCATGAAGATCATTTTACACTAAAAAATGTTAACATCCCCAATGAAAATGCTTAGTTATCAATCATTAATAAAGGAAATTCAGTACTAGTTTTTAGGAGAAAATCACACACACACACACCCACACACACACACACAAAATCAAAGAAATAGCAATTAAAACATGAGACAGCGACGCCTGGGTGGCTCAGTCGGTTAAGCGTCTGCCTTCGGCTCAGGTCATGATCCCAGGGTCCTGGGATCCAGCCCCACATCGGGCTCCCTGCTCAGCGGGGAGCCTGCTTCTCCCTCTCCCTCTGCCTGCCACTTCCCCTGCTTGTGCTCTCTCTCCGTGTCAAATAAATAAATAAATAATCTTTTAAAAAATAAAATTAAAAAAAAATGAGATACTATCTTGTTATCTATCAAACAGACACGCTTTTTTTTCCCCCCTAGGTAGAGCCTACACTGCTGACAAGGGCGCAGATAATGAACTAGCTTCATGTTCAGGGGCGTGCATCAAAAGCAATTCCACTTCTACAATTATTTCCTAGGGGAAAAAATCATAACTACGGACAGAGAACTTTCCTGTTCTCAGCACTGCACAACAGAGAACAGCTAGAAAATGAAAATGTCTAATAACACGGATTTCAATTCAATAAAGCATGGCCCGTCCATATAACACATCTGTACACTTCTGACCGTAACACCATTTCTTTTTTGTTTTTGTTTTTTTTTAAAGATTTTATTTATTTGACACAGAGATAGAGAGCAGGAACACAGCAGGGGGAAGGACAGAGGATAGAAAACACAAGTGGGCGCCTGGGTGGCTCAGTTGGTTGAGCGACTGACTGCCTTTGGCTCAGGTCATGATCCTGGAGTCCCGGGATCGAGTCCCGCATCGGCTCCCTGCTCGGCGGGGAGTCTGCTTCTCCCTCTGACCCTCTTCCCTCTCGTGCTCTCTCTCTCTCATTCTCTCCCTCTCAAATAAATAAAATCTTAAAAAAAAAAAAAGGAAGCACAAGAGGGCAGAGGGAGAGCAGGCTTCCCGCTGAGCAGGCAGCCCGATGTGGGGCTCTATCCCAGGACCCTGGGATCATGACCTGAGCCGAAGGCAGACACTTAACTGACTGAGCCACCCAGGTGCCCCCGTAACACCATTTCTAATGTCAGTGCAAAGAAACGTATGGTGGTCAAGCCAAGATGTTCAGGACAGATTTAATGGGAAAAGAGCAGACCACAAAGGCAGGTGCAGAATATGGGCTATCTGTTTTAATAAAAACAAGACACATATAAATATAATAAAAGGATATGTCCTCTTCATAAGCATCCCAACCTCGTGCCCTATCCTCACCCACAGAACTACACTCAAGAGTCCTCTGCTACCCATTCCTTATTAGGTCCCTGGCTGTCCTCCCACACAACAGTCCAGCCCTCACCTCTCGATGGCTGGGTGAGTTCTAGCACCACTGCACCTTCCTAGATGCCCACAACTTTTGAACAGTCTGAGTATGAGCACATTTCCTCACCACAGGAACAAATGCATTTCCTAAAGCACTCCCAGGACAAGTTCAACCCCTTTGAAAGAGTCACCATTAGTCATTGTGGGGTGGGGCAGGTTAAAGTTAGTTTAGCCTCGATGAGCCTCAGTGCTCTCCTCTATAAAATGGGACGTAATAACTGTACCTAAGCGTGCACAGCTGTCATAAGGATTAAATGAGATAACATGTTAAAGGCAAATGCACTCTAAGCACACAGAGTAAATGCTCAGAGCAGCTCCCCTAACGGGAGTTAACTTGCTTAGAAAATGGGAACCCTATTTCAACAAGCATTTTCCTACAATCAAGCTATATATAAAGTTCAAGTACACACGGCTTATATTCTATGCTTCATATCATATGGACAGAACCTGACTAAAATACTCACTTCTGCCTCTTTTGTTCATTGCTGTGTGATGGAATATAGTGCCTCAGTGCCTGGGACAGTAAAAGCTCCATGAATGCAGAAAGAATTACATGACTCACCCAACTGACTATAACCCCAACCCAATCTTCTGACTTAATTACAACTACATGACAGGCTAATCACAACTGTGGTGACTCTCAAGTACAATGGATTTCCACTGAGTCATCCGTCATATTAGGAAGTGAGAAGGAAATGTTTGAGGGGCTTCCTGAGTGACAGAACCAAGGTCAGCTTCCAAAATTGACCCACAAAACCTGAAAGCTGGAAAGAGAAGAAAAATTCTCATCTAAGCATCAGAGGACAGGAAATTTTTATTTTCAACTGTATTTCTGAATAAAGTTTCATTCCCATTTCCATATCATCTTCTCAATGTGCACCAAACTATAGTGAAATCATAGCCTTGTGTTTTTGAAAACAGATTCCGTAGCTATGGTAACAGAAGTTGTCACTATTCTGACTTCACCGTAGGATCAACTGAGAAGAAAGAGCTCTCAGTTCGGACACAGCTAATCAGCTCCAGAGGTTGTTCTTTTCAATAAAATGTGCTTAACCATAATTAATAAAGCCCTTAAAATCTGAACTCTCTAAACAAATTGTACCCACAAAAGTTCCTTCAGCTAACAACTCATACTTTGGTACATACACACAAAAATCTCCTATTCCTGATTTTATTAGTTCGAAATAATCCCCCAAGAGGCAAGTGATTGGTCCACATTAAAAATCAGATTCTGGGCTTGAATCATCATGCCAAAGAAGAAATTTTCTACAAATCATTAACATAGGCATCTGCACAGAAGTGGGAAACCAATGGCTCAATTTTATCATCCACTTTTGGTAAGTAATCCAAAGCAGACTTTGAGATTACTCAAGAAGTAGCACAAATAATTAGGAATGCATGGTATTGAGAGTAGAAGCCAAAAGTTTCTGTATGAGGATACCATGGCGGGGGGGGGGGGGGGGGGCGGGGGATGTCGCAGAAAGCAGAGAGGTCAGAGACCACAGCTACCAAGGGCCTAAAGGAAGCATATCTTTCCCCACAGAAAAAAGCACCCGGGGGGGCCTGGGTGACTCAGTCGGTTAAGCATCTGACTCTTGATTTCAGCTCAGTTCTTGATCTCAGGGTCCTGAGTTCAAGCCCTGTGTTGGACTCCATGCTAGACATGGATCCTACTTACACACACACACACACACACACACACACACACACACACACACACACGGCACCAAGTTAGTCTTTCTCTCCAAAATTAACAGGGTTGCTACTAGGGAAGGGGTCGAACAGCCATGTACACACTGAATGAATCCTGACAGTTGGCTTGCAGTCAACATGTAGTTTCATGGGATGGTAAAATTTAGGGTAAACGGGCCATGATAACCACAAAACATAAAGGCAATAGCAAGATAGGAAACAGAAGGAGGAAACACACTGGCTAGGACCTGGATGGGTGGGAGGCAGGGCGGACTAAGTCAACTCCAAGCAAACAAGTGTTGACACCTCCCTGGCTCCCACCAGTCACTGCCCCCCAGGGTGCCAACAGTGGAGGTCCCACAGAGGCACTAATTCTGCACTGTTCATGACCTCACTTGGGGGGATCAAGGCCCACACGCCGCTTTCCCAAGCTGGGCTATCCCTTTCCCTCTTCATCAACTTTCCAGGACAAACAAGTGACATCTCTCCATGGCCTTGGTGAGCCTAACGCACACCAGAGCGTCCTCTTCACAACTGCAAGTTCAACAGCAGACCCAAGGAAGACAGCTTGCTCACAACTTCAAAACCACACCACCCACGTGGTCCCGGGAAAAATGACGGGGTCACATTTTCACAACTCTATTATGTTTGGCCTACCCCATGTTGTTAATTTTTGAACTAACTGCCAAGTGTTAAAAGTCAAAAGTTTTCACATAAAAAATACCTGGATTTCTCAGCCTCCCGACAAATTTGGAGATCTGGCAACATCAGGCTCACAGTCCTGAGAGGCGGCACTTGGTCAGGAGCTAGAGAGCAGGTACCCTCCATTTGCCACAGTCCCCACCCCTCCCTGCTATCTGATGCCCAGCTGGTCCACCCCTTGGTGTTTCTGTGCCTGGCCTCCACTAGCATGTTCTGTACCAACAGAGGCCACACTCTGGAATAGCTTTGCCTTTAATACAGCATGATTCCAATCTTGGCAGGTCCCCTTTTTTCTATCATTTTGCAAAATTCCAACCTGTGGAAAAGGGACTGGTTTTAGATAAATTCCTGGTTACCTTCTTGTTTATACTTATAATAGAGAACATATAACCCAACATAAAAATTTTTAAAGAAAGCTTTACACTTCCCATAATGAAAATCTTCTCCATCAAACACTACTATTTGATTTACAATCAGAATTTCACAGGGTAATTCTATTAGACCTTCAAAGACCAGATATTCCCAATCACATTTAAAATTGTTCCAGGACACATTAAAAAGGAAAAAAAAATGAGAAAACATGCACACACATCATGGGATCTATTCCAGGAACTGTTCAACATTTTAAAAAACCCATTTATACAGTCCACCATACTACTAAGTCTAAGGAGAAAAATGATTATCTCTACAAATACTAAAAAAGACTTCAATATAGCTCAACAACCTACATCTAGTAAAAACAGTCCATAAAACAGGAATTGATGAATACCGCCTTGACAACACACACACACACACACACACACACACACACACACACATACATGTCAATAGCACCATTCTCAGTGAGGTTAGGAGAAGGTCAGGACACCCACTATCTCCACTACCACGTAACAATGTGTTGGGGGTGTTAGCTAACACAATTAGACAAATGAACAATTAACAGCATAAGAATGGGAAAAGAAGAAGTAAAATGCTCTCTTTGTAGATGATATGATGATATATCTAGAAAAACCAAGAGAATAACAAAACTAACTCAATAAAGGAAGTTGGTAAAGTAACAGGATATGTTAGCACAAACATCAACAGCCTTCACATCCACGAACAATAACCAGCGATTAGGACAGCAGATGAAATCCCACATATGACGGCAAAATAAACCACTCTGAAATAAACTGAACAAGATTATGTACAACGTAGGAGAATATTCTTAAAAATCATACAAAGTTATTCATCATGACACAAATTATAAGAGGGAAATATCAGAAGCAGCAGAAATGTTTATATAAAGTAGTTTGTTCAACCAAACAATGGAATCTCACACAGTGGTAAAGAAAAAAAAAATATCTATGAGGTAAGATCTTCATAAACAGATTATGGAACAGTCTCTGGAATATACTGCTAAGTGCAAGAAAAAAAAAGGTATAAAAGGTTACTGCTTTTTGTACAAGAAAGAAGGGGAAATAAAACATTCACATACAAGTAGCTGTTTTTTTTAAGATTTTATTTATTTATTTGAGAGAGAGCGAGAGAGCATAAGCATGAGGAAGGGACAGAGGCAGAGGGAGAAGCAGACTCCCTGCCGAGCAGGGAGCTCGACGCAGGGCTCGATCCCAGGACCCTGAGATCATGACCTGAGCAGAAGGAAGACGCTTAACCGACTGAGCCACCCAGGCGCCCCAACACTGCTTATTTTTATAAAAAGAAACACAGGAGGAACAAACAACTGAAAACTGGTTACCTTTCCAGGTGGGTAGGAACAGGGTGAAAGTAACATGCACTGTCTCTGGGTGCACCCTTTCCTACATTTTGGACCCTGGGTCAGGTTAACGGTTTACATAATCAAAAAATTAAGTCAGTGAGGATGGGAGACTGAAATTGCATGCCAACAAAAGGAAGAGATCACAGTCATAGAGCAAATGAGTAACATTAGCACTAGAAGAAGAAATCATCAAAGTCACTCTTGCACATAATACTCTGTACACACTCGAGATACATTCCAAGGAAAAAGAACTGCACAGAGACGCCTGAGTGGCTCAGTTGGTTAAGCGTCTGCCTTCAGCTCAGGTCATGATCCCAGGGTCCTGGGATCGAGTCCCGCATCAGGCTCCCTGCTCATCGGGGAGTCTGCTTCTCCCCTCTGCCTGCCACTCCCCCTGCTTTTATGCACACTCTATCTCTGACGAATAAATAAAATCTTTAAAAAAAAGAATTGCACAAAGCCAATCTTACTTAGTAGGTGTGTTGATGGCACTGGTATGGGTGTAGCCAATTTTAAATTATTTGGAGTGCAATGTGTCAACATGTTGTTGTTGCATAATAAGCAGCTGTTGTTAATAACAAGGCGGAAGGGGGTTGTTTATTTAGTCCGACGGGCAGGAAAAGCAGAAGCAAGAAAACCCTAAAAAGGTTCCATGTGGGTGGAACTCAAGATGCAAGGGATGAAGCTGGAGAGGCAGGGGCAGGTGCAGGCTGCATCATCACACAGTTCCAGGGGGGCACTTGTCACTGTAATCTATGTAACTGTACACTAAGATGATCCTGGCCTTCTTGCCCCATGCTAAAAAGAGATTGGCCTTTATCCAGTAGGCAAATAATCTACCATGGAAGAAATTCTCTGGGCTGCCAAGTTCATCCTGAGATGCCCAGTGAGTTAAGATGACACCATGGGCTTTGACAGGAGAGAGCTTCATGGCCAGGGGGGCTCAGGAAGGCTCAGGACCAACAAGTGCCATAGATTTAGATCTGCAGAAAGGCATGTATTTTAAAAACCAATTCCAGCCCTTCCACAATTCCTCTGATTAGAATCAAGCAAAATCAAACTGAACAGCCCTACGCCATGTGACTGCTGGAAAAAAAAATAAAACCAAAAACACAGCTACTTAACCCACTGGAAATAAACCCTTATTATTCCAAGGTAAAAGCAACTCACAAATCATTTTCAGAAAAGCTTTCATTTCCGGGAAGTCTAACAGAAATATTTTAACTTCAGTATTTTAGGAAACATTCTGTCAGCTCCTTAAAATGCTCACTGTTCACTTGCTTTTCCATGATAAGCTCATAATTAAGCAACATTCATTCTATTCTTATTAGTCTAGAATCACATGATAGCTTCCCAAATTCCAGCTGATAATCTTTTAGAGTTCTTCAGAATTACACCTGGGTAACCCAGATGGCAAGTTCAAAAGTTTGTTTCACACGTCAAAGTCCTCGGGCACTAACACGGGGCTGTCTAAGAATTCACATCTTTGTGATGTGTCACCACCACCCAATCTAGAAGGCATCTGTGGCCTCTCCCCTAGATTTTATCTCCCCTGGGTCTCGGAGCAGCATCTCTCTTGCTGTACTAAAAACCACCACAAAACACACTTGCTAAAAACAACGATGGACTATCTCTCCCAATTCTGTGGGAGTAGCAGAGGCTCACTAGGTGGTCCTTCTGCTGTTCTCACTTGGATCTCTCATGATGCGTCAGATGATAACAAGGGCTAGAGCATTTAAAAATGGGTGCACTCATGTCTAGCACCTTGGCAGGCATGGCGGGAAGGCTGGGACTTCTCTCTCATGTGGGGCAACATGCTATTTCCATGGGGCTACTTGGGCTTCTCATATGGTGGCCCGACCCTAGTAGGTGGTGTTCAAGGTATGAGGCAGAAACTACAGATCTCTCTCGAGTTAGTCTTGAAAGTTACACAGTATCACTTCCGCCACAGTCTACTGGTAAAAAAATAAGTCACAAGCCCAGCCCACATTCCAGGGGAAGGAGAGAGACTCTACCTCTCCACAGGTGCATGGCAACAATCTGTGGCCTACCACATGGCCAACAGTATCAGGCCCCTGAGACAGTAAGACAGCTGCCTTGCCCCTGCCTCCCTTGTCTTCGTTCACAGCAGGACTCAGCCACAAAGGCTTTCCTGGAAGAAACAAGTCTGATAACACAAAGAACTTGAATGCTTCTTCAGCTATGGACTATGACAAGGGTTGGCAAACTTTTTCTGTAAAGGGCAAGATAGAAATTTTCCAGGCTTTGAAGCAATATAGTCTCTATCACTATTCAACTCTGCCTTTGTAGAAGGAACTCAGCCATTGACAACATGTAAATGAATGGGGGTAGCTGTGTGAAACTGTGTAAAACTTTATTTACAACAACAGGCGGTGGAAGGGAGTATTTTGCAGACCCCTGGTCTAGGACAAGGCGTACTGGATTTGGGAATGGAAAACCAGGCCTGGAATTCTGACTTCACTATTCACTACCCACGTGACCTTGGTTTAACTTTCCGGTTTATTTCCTGCATCTACAACACAGGGATAATATCATCCATCTCCCATGGTGGCTGGGGGGAAGGATACACAGCAGCCCCCTCAGTAAAACAAGCATGCCTTAGTTCCAGCCTGCAGGGCCTAAAGAACAGCTCCTTGGGAGGGGGTCATGGGGAAATCCAGCTGGGCAGGAGAGAAGGGACTGTTTTTCAATGAAATGGAACCTTCACTATGAAAATTATATTTCTCACCAGACTGAACACTCTTTGTTAAAGACCTGGCACTGTTTCGCTCTTTTTCAACAGCAAAATACCTTATTTTAAGGCATACAGACAGTACTGAGACATCCAGTATGTCACAAATGAGGAGCATACATGGTCAATGAGAAGGAAAAAAAAAAACCAAAATGAGCAAAAGAAGTATTTTACTCAAAACAAAGTTGGTTCAGAAGCACAGCAATATAATCATACTGTATTTAAGCTGGTTTTATAACTTCTGAGAGGTTAAGCAGAAAACAGTCTCTGAGACAAGTATATGTATATTAAAAATATATATATATTAAATGTATATATATCTAATGCTAAAAGCATAACTGGCATTTTTGAAACATGTGAGCACAAGCTTTATGTTCCTCAAGTTGGCCCTGGTGGAAAAAAAAAGTATTCAAAATTTTTTTGAAAAATCTATCCACAGCCAAAAGGAATTAAAAGCATTGCATCTCCACTAATAGGGCAGCCCTTTATCATACCAATAGTCCTCTGTGAGAATAAGAGATTTCCCATAAGTAACTGGCAGCATTCTACTCCCGGGTTTGGAAAATTCCATTGCATCACTGACAACATCTTGTCCACTACCAGATTTTCCTGCTGCACACACCTGAGCAGGATCCTGGCCACCACACATTTTGCAATTTCATGTTCCTTTCTCCCACAGCTGGGCAGCCATGGTCAGAAGCAGCTGTCCCAGAGCCTCCATCAGAGACAGCTGCATTCCAGAGTGATGGCGTCAGGAACATCCTAGAAGGGCGTGGGCTCCCTCCTAAGCCCCAGAGTGAGAGCCAGTGGCTGTCACCATTTGGACTGAACGTCCATTTCCAAAGCAACCTGTACCACTTCCAGAACAAAATCCTACTGGACAAAGTTAAAATCCAGACAAATGGATGAATGAATAGCTCTGCTGCTCCTGATTCAGAAACTAATAAATTGGTACATTGGTACATTTCGCTGGTCTTCAGATTCAGAAATTAAATGGGAAAGAAGTGGGATGACTTAGCATTGACAGAAGCAAAAGTGAACATTTCCAAATTCTCTTGTATTTGTGCTTGAGCAGAATGGAATTCTCACATGATCGCTGGGATGTCTATATTAAGTATCTGAGGCCAATCTTCTCCTAAAGTTCAAGTGGCACTGAGTTCACATGATCCTCGGCACTCTCCACACAGCTGATTGTTCCCCCGTATCTCCCACTTTGGAGCCCTGAGCTTCGAAGTCGCTCCCTGCCTGCTTTTGCCGCAGCCAGAGTCCACTCTGTACCCAAGAGGTGTGAGGGTGATGAGCTACCAGAGGCCCGAGTGGTAACAGAGCTGCCTCCCTCCTGCGTGTGTGTGTTTGTGTGTATATGTGTGCGTACGCACGTGTGTGTGCATATGTGCACACAAGCACACACAGCTGAAGGTCAAAGGTCATGGAGGACGCTAACATCAGGGGAAGCTGGGTCAAGGGTGTATGGGAACTCTCTGTACTCTCTCTGCAACTCTTCTGCAAATTTAAAATTACACCATTATAAAGCGTTTTTCAAAAAATAAAATAAACTTCAGGCCAACTTGAAGGCCTGAGGGGTGCTTCTAGTCTTCACAGGCTCCTTTTACATCAGCCATTCAAGCCCTCAGAAGGTCAGTTTGTTTAGCCCTGAAATGAAGCTTGTGAGATTCCCAAGGGATTGCAAACCATGCCTGACAAAAATGTATGAAAGTTCAACATTAAGAGTTAGGCTTTTCCCCCGTGACAGGCTGCAGCTACAAGCCAGCCAGACCGTTAAGTGAAGCCAGGCCTGGAGAAGAGGCAGCCATTTGCTGGTTATGCTACTATACCACCCCGTATTTCAATGCTACCCCATCTCCACCCTCCCAAATGCAAAGGGATGACAAACACTGAGGGACGGTCCTTTGGTAGCCCTTCAACATTTTAAGGGCACTGAAAATATTTTTTATTTAGTTTTCACAGAGTTGCCTACTCCATATTTAAATGAATATTTCAAAAGTCATGTAACACTAACATCCTCTATTCCTCAAAACTCTGGGTCTTTGTATTTGTTCCCTCTACTTGGAACCTCCTCCCCCGGGCATCCTCACGGCCTTCTGTCCCACCTTTTGACAGATCCTACGGACACATCAACCCCTCAGAGAGCCCTTTCCTGACCACCCGGTTTAAAACTGCACACCTTTCCCAACGCTCCGTATCTTCTTCCCTTTTTATTTTTCTTCTTAGAAGTCATTCCTCCTAGGGGCACTTGGGTTGCTCAGTCGGTTAAGTGTCTGCCTTCAGCTCAGGTCATGATCCTGGGGTCCTGGGATCGAGCCCCATGTGGGGCTCCCTGCTCAGCAAGGAGTCTGCTTCTCCCTCGCCCTTTGCCCCTCCCCACTCCCGCTCGTGTGCTCTCTAATAAATAAAATCTTAAAAAAAAGAAAAAGAAAAAAAAAGGTCATTCCTTCTAATGTACTATAAGTTACTCATTTGTTAAGGGTCCATATTCCCCAAATGGAAATTACACTCCACATGAGCGGAGTTTCTGTATGTTCTGTGCACTGCTAACGCAATTTCTTATAAACCTTCTATGGAGAGATAGCCCATGTTCATGGATAGGAAGACTCAATATTGTTCAGATGTCAGTTCTTTCCAACTTGATCTATAGATTCAATGTAATGCCAATCAAAATCCCAGGAAGTTATTCTGTGGAAATTGACAAACTGATTCTAAAGTTTATATGAAGCAGCAAAAAACCTAGAATAGACAACACAATACTGAAGGAAAAAAAAACAAAATGAAGCTGGAGGATGGATGTTACCCAACTTTAAGACCTACTATAAATCTACAGTAATCAACACAATGTGGTACTGGTGAAAGAATAGGCAAATAGATCAAGAGAACAGAATAAAGAGCCCAGAAATAGACCCCCATAAATACAGTCAACTTATCTCAAAGGAGCAAAGATGGTCTCTTCAAGAAATGGTGCTAGAACAATTGGACATCCACATGCAAAAAAATGAATCTAAACGCAGACCTTACATCCTTCACAAAAATTAACTCAAAACTGACCATTGTAAAATGCAAAACTATAAAACTCCAAAAAGAAAACGTGGGAGAAAACCTAGATGGTATTAGGTGTGGCTATCACTTTTTAGATACAACAGAAAAGGCACAATCCATGAAAGAAATAATTGATAAGCTGGACCTTCATTAAAATTAAAAACTTGTGCTGTGCAAAAGACAGTATCAAGAGAACAAGACGACAAACCACTCAGAGAAAATATCTGCAAAAGACACTTCTAATAAAAAGGACTGTTAGCCAAAAACAAAGAACTCTTAAAACTCAACAATAAGAGAAAAAAACCCAATTGAAAAAAACGGGCCAGTGACCTTAACAGATACCTTACCTAAGAAGATACACAGTTGCAATTAAGCATATGAAAATATGCTCAACATCATATGTCATCAGGGAAAGGCAAATTAAAACAAATATGAAATACCACTACACACCTATTAGAATGACAACACCAAATGCTGACAAGGATATGGAGCAACAGGAACTCTCATTCATTGTGGGGAATACAAAATGGCATAGCCACTTTGGAAGATAGGTGGCTTCTTACAAAACTAAATATACTCTTACCACATGATCCAGCAATCAAGCTCCAAAGGAGTCCGAAACTTGTGTCCATACAAAAACCTGCACACAGATGTTCATATCAGCTTTATACATAACTGCCCAAACTTGGAAGCAACCAAGATGCTCTTCTTCAGTAGGTGAATGGATAAACTGTAGTACAACCACACAATTGAGTATTCTTAAACACTAAGAAGGAATTAGTTATCAAGCACGGAAAGAGATAGAGAAAGCTTAAATGCATATTACTAAGTGAAAGAAGCCAATCTGAAGAGCTACAAACTATATGATTCCAACTATATGACATTCTGGAACAGGCAAAACTATGGAGACAGTAAAATGATCAGTGGTTGCCAGGGGTGGGAGGTGGGGAGTAGGGATGAATAGGCAGAACAAAAGAGTTTTTGGAGCAATGAAATATTCTATATGATATAATGATGGATACATGTCATTATACATTTGTCCAAGCCCACAGAATGTACAACACCAAGAATGACGCTAAGGTAACCTATGGACTTTGGGTGATTACGATATGTCAATGCAGTTTCATCAGCTGTAACAAATATATCACTCTGGTGGGGGATGCTGATAACCGGGAAGGCTGTGCTTATGTGGGGATATCTATGGGAAATCTACACACCTTCCACTCAATTTTGCTAAGTACTTAAAACTGCTCTAAAAATTTTGTTTTTTATTAAAACATTTAAAAAGTTTAAGCATGTGAAAAAAATAAAAACCCTTTATGAGCTTGGCCCTATCATGTCTTAATAACATGGTTCTTTAGGATTGACAGGAAAAGAGCAGAATATTTTAAATAAGGAAAGGACATTTCTTATGCAGAAAAAAAGTGACTAATATCAATCAAGCACTTTCTGAATCACTGCTATGTGTAACACTATCCCTTATGCTCTTAGGTAATGGTCTATACTAAGTACATGTCACTTTCATGTAAATTATCTAACTTGCTCTTCCCCAAAACTGTGATGTAGGAGAAGCAGGTATTATCACTCCCATTTCACAGAGGAGGAAACTGAGACACAAGTAAATGGTGAAACCAAGAAAGAATCTAAGCTACCAATACTTTGCTTTGAACAGTCTCCACCACTGGTAGCTATCTCTCTGTAAGGAAAAAAAACACCCTGAAATCAGTCACTTTAAATTTTTTCCTAGAAAATAATATTTCAAAGTTGGATAATTTCTAAATTAAAAAATAAATATTAAAGAAAATTACATATGACCTATCACATGTATCCTTGTAGGAAAATGCACAGGGCCCTGCTGATAGGCACAGGGAGAAACAGACCACAATTCTCACCAAGCTGCTATTTCCAAAATTCTGTTGGAATTCATCAAGACTACCAGAAAGCCTACCAGTCAAGCCAAGTATATATCCTCCTAAGAGAGGGTTAAATTGGTTCCCATCCTAGAGTGGGGAGTAAAAGTGGAATCTCAAAATTTGTACAGAAACAAAAGCACACGTAAAAATTCCCTGAAGCCCAGGGCACCTGGGTGGCTCAGCTGGTTACACATCAAACTCTTTGCTTTCGGGTCAGGTCCCGATCTCAGGCTCATGAGATTGAGCCCTGCGTCGAGCTGCACTGTGCTTGGAGCCTGCTTAAGATTCTCCCTCTCCCTCTGCCCCAAGCTGCCCTCCCTATCTAAAAAATTCCCTGAAGACCAAGGCCTACTTACATCCTGTGCATGAATATGTATACACACATACCTGGATTTCTTTTAAATCAGGTGAATAAGCTGTTGTTTAAAAAAAATAACAACAGCACAAAGGGCAGATGGTAAAGAATAACTCTCTCAAGATACACATGATACACATTTTTCACATTCAAAGATCTCTCAAATCAAGGTCTTACATATAGCCAATGGTATCTTACACCTTATTTTGCACCATTTTTTTTTCTTTCTTAGAGGTATATAAAACAATGATCTTAACTTTTGGTTAAGACATACGGTAGAGGGGCGCCTGGATGGCTCAGTCGTTAAGCGTCTGCC
The DNA here is from genome assembly GCF_009762305.2 of Zalophus californianus. Lineage (NCBI taxonomy): Eukaryota > Metazoa > Chordata > Mammalia > Carnivora > Otariidae > Zalophus > Zalophus californianus. The sequence goes on along the minus strand of NC_045595.1, from coordinate 70,179,606 downwards.
TTCGGCTCAGGTCATGATCCCGGGAGTCCTGGGATCAAGCCCCGCATCAGGCCCTGCTCCGCGGGAAGCCTGCTTCTCCCTCTCCCACTCCCCCGCTTGTGTTCCCTCTCTCACTGTGTCTCTGTCAAATAAATAAATAAAATGTTTAAAAAAAAAAAAAAGACATATGGTAGACCCCTATTTCTTTAATATAAAAGGTAGCCTACTGTACACGCAGATCTGCTCTTTGCTTTCCTTGCTTAGCAGATCTCCAATCATTATCGATGCACATACAGAGATGTCTCTTTGCCTTTAAACAGACGCACAGCAAGCCACTGAATGGACAAACCATAACTTAACCAGTTGCCTAGTAGTTTAGACTGTTTTAAATCTTTTGCCATATACTGCAATGAATGGCTGTGGATAACCGTTTTGTACGTTCCTAAACGCAGAGATAGACTCCACCATGCTAGACGTGGCATGGTGGAGTCTAAAGATATCATTTAAATACACATAAGTCACTTTGCCAAGAGCCACTGGGACGGGAGAGATAAGCTCAACAACTCAAGTGGCCAAACAAATGATGAGCAAGGACAGGCTGGATATTAGGGGAGATCCTTTCATCAGGCAGGACTGGGTGACTAAGGGTTCCTCTGGTCCTCACTAACCATCATGAAGATGAACATGACAAAACAGAATTTAAGGGGGAAAGGACACTGCAAACAATCCTTATTTCATGTAATCATTGTTAACTGCCAGATGACATGAGAATGATTCACATTTTAAACACAAGGAGACTCAGAGGAGTAATTTGTCCAAAAGCTGGACACAGGTCTGATTTCCCATCAAAATGCCTCCTGTGGCAGAGCAGTTAAGAGAAACGTAAGCAAAATCAGGAGAGCTCAAAGGTGCAAGGACAATCCCCACTCACCTCGGGCAGAGGGCAGAGGTGGGAAGTAGTAAAGGAGGAAGTGAAGTCAGAGCTCAGCCTTAAATGACATGCTCAGATTTACTGGCATTAAAAAAAAAAAAAAATCTTTCGGATGGTTGTATTTTCCAGTTAAACAGGGTGAGTTCTCAAAGTTATAGGACACTTTATGGAGGAAGGACATATGGCCTGCCTGAGAGGCAGATGAGTCAGAGCCAACCCCATTACGCGTCCATCCTTCCTGTTCCACGGGGGCACATGCAGCGTGTCAGTGCCTGACAACAGGCTGGTTCTCCTCAGATAGCTAGGGGAGGGCAGCAGATACAGCGTCACTGCAGACATGACAATGTCCAGGGGAAGGAGAGAGGCAGTCTTCACATCTCTCTTTGTCCTTCCTCAGGAGGCTGAAGCCGACTTGTCCTAATTGCCACAGCCCAGGCCAAAAGCATGGCAAGGAGAATGGGACCACAGTGACAGGCCTAGGTCAATCAGCACCCACCCTCTGCCTCCCCACCCGCACCGCGTACACTGCAAAGGAAGCTGAAGAGCGGCACAAAATCCAGATTCTTCTAGGAAAGACGAAAGCGTGGTGGAAGACGGGTATATGGGCTGGCAATCCGTTTCTGCTACTCCCATCACTTATTCATCCGTTTGTCCGTTCATTCATCCAAGCACCACTGTGAGCTTGTCAGCCTACGTAGAAAAAAAAACAAAACACCTGCCCCAAACTGAATTCTAGGCTTATGGTCCAGCCACACTTACATAAGAATATTTCATCTCCTTGCTATTCAAAGTAGCACTACCCAGGTGATCTAAATATCAAAGAGTAATAGGGCCAAAGCAACCTCTTGCTAGACACGTCTCCAAAGGCAAGAGAAACAAAAGCAAAAATGAACTACTGGAACTTCATCAAGATAAAAAGCTTTTGCACAGGAAAGGAAACAGTCAACAAAACTAAGAGGGAACCTATGGAATGGAATGGAATGGAATGGGAAAAGATATCTGCAAATGTCTTATCAGATAAAGGGTTAGTATCCAAAATCTATAAAGAACTTATCAAATTCAACACCCAAAAAAACAAATAGTCCAATCAAAATATTGGCAGAGGACATGAACACACATTTCTCCAAAGAAGACATACAAATGGCCAACAGACACATGAAAAAATGCTCAATATCACTTGGCATCAGGGAAATACAAAGCAAAACCTCAATGAGATACCACCTCACACCCGTCAGAATGGCTAAAATTAACAAGTCAGGAAATGACAGATGTTGGTGAGGATGTGGAGAAAGGGGAACCCTCCTTCACTGTTGGTGGGAATGCAAGCTGGTGCAGCCACTCTGGAAAACAGTATGGAGGTGCCTCAAAAAGTTAAAAACAGAGCTTCTTTAAGACCCAGCAATTGCACTATTATGTACTTATCCAAAGGATATAGACATAGTGATCTGAAAGGGCACATGCATCCCAATGTTTATAGCAGCAATATCCACAACAGCCAAAATATGGAAAGAGCCCAGATGTCCATCGACAGATGAATAAAGAAGATATGGTGTATAAATGCAATGGAATATTACTCAGCCATCAAAAAGAATGAAATCTTGCCATTTACAACGACGTGGATGGAACTGGAAGATACCTTGCTAAGCGAAATAAGTTAGAGAAAGACAAATACCATATGATTTCCCTCACATGTGGAATTTAAGAAACAACAGATGAACATAGGGGAAGGGAAGGAAAAATAAAATAAGGTGAAAATTGAGAGGGAGGCAAACCACAAGAGACGCTGGTTTCTTTCTTTCTTTTCTTTCTTTTCTTTTCTTTTCTTTCTTTCTTTCTTTCTTTCTTCCTTCCTTCCTTCCTTCCTTCCTTCCTTCCTTCCTTCCTTCCTTCCTTCCTTCCTTCTTTCTTTCTTTCTTTCTTTCAAACTCTAGGAAATGAACTGAGGGTTGCTGGAAGGGAGGTGGGCAGGGGGACCGGGGGTAACTGGGTGATGGGCACTAAGGAGAACACCTGACATAATGAGCACTGGGTGTTCTATGCAACTGATGAATCACTAAACTCTACCTCTGAAACTAATAAAAAAATATCAAAGAGTAATATAACAGTGATACACAGATTTTAATTACTACACCTTAAAATGCATCAGTGTCCTACTTCCCATTGCCATGATCATAGGTGGCTAGAAAGTGGTTCAATGTGAAGCAGCCGAGGCAGAAGGAGCCCTTCACCAGGCCCCTTCTATTAATAGCAGCTCAGCGTGACTCGGGTTACAGGTTGGTTCAAATCCATATACAACTGGCTTCCCCTGACTGAGGCAATTTGGGTACTTTGTTTCTCACACAAGATTTTTATTTTTAAAACCCTAGTATTGGAAATAGAAATGTCAATGAAGGTATTAAAAAGGGTAGAGAGCAGTCTATTACTACAATCAGGGCCAGAAAAAAGTAAGAACTTGTGAACACACACACACACACACACACACACACACACACACACATCTCCCCCCAAGTTTTCAATATTATATTCAATATTGTATGCTCGTGTGGCACACATTTAAGCCTATGATATGAAAAATACACACTTTAATGATGTATTTGAGACATTAAAAAGCAGGAATTCTTATCTTGTTTCTATAGGATTTCCAAGTGAACAGAACAAAAAAGAATGCTTTTAATTTGACAAGTTCTAATATTCACTTGGTGAAATAATCTATTTGATGTTAGTTAATATGTATGCTAAATATAATTTAAAGATCAATGGTTAAAAAAAGGTGGATTTCTCTTTATGTTGAAACATTTTAAGCATTTACTGGATATTCATCCAAGATGTTTTAATTAAACAAAATAATTTCACAAGTTTGTGGGACAAATGGCCAATAAGCCCATGAAGAGATGCTCAACATCAGCAGCCATCAGGGAAAATGCAAATCAAAATCACAATGAGCTACTACACCCCACCCCCTGGGAGGGCAAAAATCACAATGATAAACAAGAGCAAGTGTTGGCAAGCTGATGGACAAACTGGAAGCCTCATACACTGCTTGTGGGAAAATGCAAAATGGAGCTACCACTTTGGGAAGCAGTGGGGCAGTTCCTGAAAAGGTTATCATATATAGGATCGAGCAAGTCCACTCACAGGTAGCCATCCAAGAGAAGTAGAAACACACGTCCATGCAAAAACTTGTTTCTGAATGTTCAGAGCAGCATGATTCATAATACCCCAAAAGTATAAACAATCCAAAAGTTCTACTGATGAATGGATAAATCCATCAGCAAAAAGGAACGAAGTACCGATGCAGGATACCACATGGATGAGCCTGGAAAACATTATGCTAAGTGAAAAAAGCCAAACGCCAAGGACCACATATGATTCTATTTATATGAAATGTCCAGAGTAGGCAAATCCATAGAAACAGAAAGTAGATTCGTGGATGCCTGCGGCTGGGGCATTGAGGGAAATGGGGAGCCACTGCTGGTACAGGGTTTCCTGCTGGGGCGATGGAAGCATTCTAAAATTGATTGTGGTGATGATGGTTGCACAGCCCTGTGAATACACTAAAACCCTGTGAATTCTCTATTTCAAGGGGTGAAGTGCACAGTATGCATATTATCATCTCAATAAGGCCATTATTTTGAAAAAGAAAATTTTTTAAAGTCTGTGGGAGCAAGGGACTGTGAAGGGACAGGGCCGTGTCGCTGGGGTAATAGAACGACTCTTTATCTTAGTGGTGGCTAGTGACACTACACATGTGTTAAAACTCACAGAACTGGACACCAAAAGAAAAATGTCCATTTCACTGTATGGAGATTTGAAAAGTAAAAATTTTTTCACGAGTCTATAGCTTTGGGCATCCACAGTTGACTTACTGGGAGCCAATGTTCAGATATAGTCATGCCAACGATCGGTCTGGAAATGGGGAATGATTCTGCTGACTTGGCTGTATCTGCTATGGGGCATAAAATGACCAAGTCCTCTCCACTTTCCACCTTACATGAATTGTAGCATACTTTAGAAATGTTTCAACCATGGTGGGAACAAGCAGGAAGGTGGTAAAACAGCAGAAGGCCCTTTTCAGAGGCAATGGAGTCCCCCAATATAAGGCTGCCTCTTCCAGTCACCAGGTGAGGAGTGGGAGGTCCTTGATTCTTGCGCTTGCTCCACAACTGCTTTGCTGGTGAGCAGGTGACCTAGGCTGAGTTATTTTTGATCCTTCTGCTTGAACCCGCCCACGGCTTCCCATCACTGCTAAAACAAGACCCAAGCTCCTGATGGAGGCGTGCAAGGCTCTCGGTGTGCGGCCACGTATCTGCCTCTCCATCCTGGCTGGGGGCCAGGACAAGGCAGGACAGCAGGGTGGGCCATGAAACCAGCCAGGCCTGACTCTCCAGCCAGAGGAAGAACGAAAGGAGGTCATTCACTCCACAAGTACTTATTGATCATGTTGACTAAGCGCTGAGCACACGCTTGGCACATAATGCATCCTCAATAAATGGTAGCTATTGTTAGTGTTAAAGATACACACACACACACACACACACACACACACACACACACGAATGTTAGCTTCTTAAGGACAGGTCCCCTCTATGCTGTATCAACACCCAAATGGCAACAATACCAGGTATTCAATAAACACACTGGCTCCATGAAACGTGTCTTAGAGAACCGAGGGAAGATTCTTCGGAGAAAGCCACAGTCTTTAGAGAAATTTCTACTTAAAATGTTGGCAGACCTTTATGCATCCCAGTATCTTTTGTCATAGCTGAAGTAAGTGTCAGGGTAAGGGTAGGCTCTCTGCTGGGACACAGATTTTGATACCCAACTATGTGGGATGAGCAGTAAATCCATCACCAGGCTTGGAAAAAGCAGAGCTGTGGGGTCTCATTTCGCTCAGGGAAGACAAATCAAGGAGGAAGGAAAGGCCACATACCTGGATTCAGAATACCTCTTTGCTCAGGCCAGTTTAGGCCTGCACTACTTGCTGAGCCAGGTCCAAGCAGGGTCAGTGTGAACTTGGCTGAGGAGCAGGCCTGGGGCACCAGCACCTACCCAGCTCTTGCCGGCTCCTCTGACCCTGGATTTCAAGGGCGGGGATGAGGAGACAGTAGCTCCTCTGGATTTCTCCAATCTTTGCCTGGGTCCAGGAGGAGAGGAGATTACACCCCAGAATGGGGACCCCAGCAGAGTATACCCAGCTCCCCCACCAAGAGGGGAGACTCCCCGGGGCCCAAAGCATCCACCTGCCCTAAGGGTTCCCCTCTACTCTTCCCTTGCTACCAACTTGATTACATATTCTGAAGGGACTGTGGTATTTTTCCCTCCACAGAGCGTCTTTTTTTTTCCCTCTGGGAAATGGGAGGATGCCATCATCCACCTTTTTCTCTGTGCAAAGAATGATTCGGCTATCCCACTACTCTAACTGTAAACATCAGATAAAAGTCAACGAGACAGAGTCCATAAGGTCCACCAGCTTAAACAAATGGAAAAGAAAAGATTTCATTGTGTGGGGCACTGCCTGGGAGAAGCAAGAACTCATAGAAAGAGCCATTGTTTGGGAGGAAAGAATCAAGCAGCTTTCTTCCCGGCAGCACATGAAAAAGCAACATTCAGCTGGCTTGCAGAGTCAGGGAATCCGAATGGCAATGGAGTGGCCTGGTTGGTTGGCTCCCCCTGCCTTTCCCCCTTAAAAGAAGGTTCAAGATGAGCCAGGAGCACCAACAACCCCAAATGGCATGAGGAAGATGACTTCTTGAGGGCCTGTGCACCTGGCCCCGCGCTCTTCTCAGAGCGCAGGTAGGCACCTCTGACAACTGGAACTCAAAGCTGGGGGCCACCTGCTACCTCAGTCCCTCGACAGTGGCGTCCAGGGCTCTTCCAGGATGCGTTTGGGGCGGGGGGACAAAATACAGAACAACGCATGCAGTGTGATCTCAGCTAGGGGAAACAGACATCCCATAGCCACAGGCACACACAGGATGAACACTGAAAAGAAACCCCCAGAATGCCAACTGTCCTTCTCACCCATGTACACACACACACACACACACACACCTCGCCAGTTCTTCACAGGATGCAGAGTAAGACAAGTTCTTTTTTTCCTTCGAGATTTACCCATGCTTTTGGTCCGGTTGGCTGCTTTCCCAAATCACAGGCTGCAACTGCTCAACAGGGCACAGGGACCTTAGGCAGTGGCACTGGGGGGATACTTCCCTCAGAAAGCCTCAGGTAATTTTACTGCTCCCGTGGGACATAGATTCCCAGGCTTTGTGCCACTAACCCCTAAGTCCACAAGGACGGGCTTTGGTGTGAGTCTATTAAGATCATCTAAACCAGTCAGGGTGCCTCTGGAACCTTCTGGAGGGCTTGTTAAAAACAAAGATTGCTGGGGCGCCTGGGTGGCTCAGTCGGTTAAGCTGCTGCCTTCGGCTCAGGTCATGATCCCAGGGTCCTGGGATCGAGCCCCGCATCGGGCTCCCTGCTCAGCAGAGAGCCTGCTTCTCCCTTTCCCTCTGCCTGCCGCTCTGCCTACTTGTGCTCTCTATCTCTCTGTCAAATAAATAAATAAAAAATATCTTAAAAAAAAAAAAAAACAAAGATTGCTGGGCCCCGTCCCAGAGTTTCTCTAGTGCGGAGTAAGACCCGAGAATTTACATTTCAGACAGGCTCCCAGGTGAGGCTGCTGCTGCCTGGGGACCGTAATGGGAGCCACTGGTCTAAACCAACACATAATTTCAAGCCAGACATCCCTAAGACACCAACACACTGAATTCTTCAGCACAGGGCTAACGCCCCTGAGAACCCTGCCCAGGAGGGGTGTCTCGGACTTTTAATTCTCTTTAAATGTTTTTGTGGGTTTGGAATTCCTTGATTACTCCTTGCTTCTGAGGAAGCCAGATTTCATAATTCAAAAGCTGGGCCCCAGCTCAGCTATGAAATCACAAGGTCATGGGGCAGCTTCAAGTCACAAAAGGCTTCCAAATGAGTCACCAGGGTGTTGCCAGGCAGTAGAGAGAATGGGATTAGAAGGGAGAGAAGTTTGATAAGGAAAAAATAAATCTCAGTGACATTTAGACAGCCACCAGGACTGTGTTCTTGGGAACTGGGGATGAAGCAGCTAGAACTCCACTGTGTTTCATGATTTAAAAGATGGGGGGTCTCACAATCTTCGAGGTCACATATGTATCACCCATCACTGTCCTTCCCTTCTTCCTCGGCTCATCCAAATGCAGTGCAAGAGCTAGCCATTTTCTGTAAGACTCTGAAGGCCAGTTCACTTGGGTCTTGGGCCATCAAACAGCTACTCACCTGTTCAAACTGGTCCATGAGTACAGACCGGAGCCAAAACAGGAAAACAAGGCAGCAGATGTTGGCCCGGGCTGAAAAGAAAGCTGCAGGTAAAGGGGAAGTCCCCACCAAGGGAGCCTCTGAACTGTGAACAGGGTTGATACTGTCCCCACTGCAGGGGAAAACGAGAAGGCGTGGATGCCACTGAGCTACCAACCCATCTTCCCACTGGCCTTGGAAGGAAGGTTCCCTAGTGATTATCAAAGAACAGGCCATGGAAAGATCTGTACCACCCTCGTGTTCACAGAGGTTAACTCGAAGACTGAGAGCTCTTGCTGGGCTGCTGAACAATGGCACATAGGATGAGATCGGCCACTACTGGGAAGACAATAGCTAAAGAGGTTGCCTCTCAACTGGACTAATGGTACAGTGTTAGCTTTTCTGCACGTAAAAATAAAATTTTGCCTTCAAAATAAAAGTCAGCCACAGGGCCTTCAACTTTACTCCCCTAAGTCCCACAAGGAAAAAAATGTTAAGATACAATAACCTATAAAGTCAAAGAAAATGGAAGAGAAGAGAACATGAAAAATTTCAACCAATTTTCAGAAGATGAAAAGCAGCGGGACCAGGCTTTACCTGTCTTCGCAGAGCAGAAGCAACTCTAGCGAGTGCCTGCAACACAGTCCCAAGGAGAAGTGAGGAACTCTGGGAAGACTCAGGACTTTAGGAACCGAACTGTGGGGGATGATGAGGGAGAACGAGCTTGGGATTAGCAGAAGGTTCATATACAAGAGCAATCTGACACCTTCCCAGGCCCATAGATCCTGTTGGCCTGCCAGAACATCCAGGTAATAGTTCTTTCTTCATTCCAGAAGAAAACTGGAGTCGGAGTGGGTGAACCACAGAGGCACTGGGCCCTCGAACACCAGGCAGGGCTGAGATTGGATCAAAAATGGGGGAGTATGTGTAAGCTACCCCCCCCAACTCACTTCCCCAACTCAATTCACAGAATACCAGCCGCCAGGCAGGAGACTGAGGGTTCCCCTCTGGGGAAAAACAGACCAGCACCAAAGGAAACAATTCCAGATACCCACAGTCCCCAGTGGAAAGGCTAAAGTGCCCCATCACACATAATACTCATAATATTTAATCAACAAGTCCCGCTCTCCATATACAACTCCAAATGGGATTTAAGTCCCCCAAATACGGACAACCAAAGACCACCAGACATTTGAGAAAAGCCTCTAACTTGTAGACAGAGACCAAAGCAAAAAGGAAAAGAAATTCAAAGGAAACAGAGAAAATGCAGGGAACAGAAGCAAATTTCAAAAGATTATCATTAATGCCTTCAGAAAGAGAAGACGTTGTCCCCCCCCTCAAAATATGAACAGGACACTATTCCAAAAAAATGGGAGGGGGGACACTCAAAGAATAAAAGTGAGCTTTCACAAATTAATACCGGAAATTAACTTATGGCAGAAATAAGAAATTAAAGTACTGAGAATAAAGCTGAGGAAATCTCCAAAAAAAGAGTAAGAATTAATAATAGAGGGATAAGATAAAGAGGGAACCAATCCCAGGGGTACAACAGTCAACAAAAGGAGCTCCAGAATGGAAAAGGGGGGAGGAGAATAACAGGAAGAAATTATCAAGAAATTATATAAAGAGTATACAAAATACAAAAATTATATATATATTATGGATTTATATATAATTATATCTATATTTACATCACATATAATATTTCTTAATATTTACATTATACATTAAAACTATGTTTCCTAGAACTGAAGAATATACATTTCTAGATGGAGAGGGTCCACCAAATGCCCAGCATAATGAATGAAAAACATCCTACACATCATCTTGAAATTTCAGAAGCTCCTAAAAAATTGAGTTACATGCAAAGGATCAGGAATCAGGATGGTCAAGGACTTCCCAACAGCAACACTGAAGGTTCAAAGACAGGGAGCATGGCCCTCAGAATTTTGAGGGAAAGTTACTGCTACTGAGAATTCTATACCCAGTCCAACTACCAATCAAGCATGAGAATAAAGTAAACATGTCAGGATATTTTAGAACTACAAAAGCGAAGATAAGAAGAAAAACCTCAGAGCCTGTGACTTCCAGGGAATAAGAGGGAGAGTTGAACAGGTGGGACATGGAAAATACAGTTGTTTTCATTGGTCTCTTAGTGTTATTACACTTTTTAGAAACCACGTACATGAAATTAGCAGGAAATACACTGGACTGAGGACCATGTTGAAATGCACTGTGACTGTGCACACAAGTCATTTCAGAGCTGTGGTCAACTCCGCCGGCCCAGTGGCCTGGGTTATTCAATAAACCATGAGGAAGTGGAAGTGAAGGAAGAGAAAACCTGTATATTAAAATACTTAAAATACATAGCATGTTTTTTGGGGCACCTGGGTGGCTCAGTCAGTTAAGTGTCAGACTCTTGATTTCAGCTCAGGTCATGATCTCAGGGTCATGAGATCGAGCCCTGCATCACGGAGCCCGTTTAAGATTCTCTCTCTCCTCTCCCTCTCCCCCTCCCCACAACACCTACCCACTTGTGCCCTCTCTGAAAAACAAACAAAAAAAAAGTTTTTAAAAATTAGATAAAAATAGGGGTGACTTGGTGGCTCAGTCGGTTAAGCATCTGCCTTTGGCTCAAGTCATGATCTCACGGTCCTGGGATCTAGCCCCGCATCAGGCTCCCTGCTCAGCGGGGAGTCTGCTTCTCCCTCTCGGGGGGCCCCCCCCCCGGACTTGTGCTCTCTCTCCCTCTTTCTTGCTCTCTCTCTCTCAAATAAATAAAAATCTTTAAAAAAATAGACAAAAATAAATTATGGCACCTAGTGATTATGATAAAAGTCTGGGCAGCAGTTACCTTTGGAGGGAGGGTGGAAGGGGCTTCTGCAGAAACTGACAAAGTTGTACTTCCTAAACTGGGCCGTCTCTATAGAAGGTATTTATCTAATAATAATTCATTATGAAATTCATGGTTTTGTGTGGTTTTCTGTATCTATGTTTGATTTTATAATAAAAAAGCTTTAAAAGTTATGTGCATGCACTTGTCTTGATAAAAATGAATTGTTTAAAAAAAAAGTCAAGGGGATCTCACACAGAGATTTTCTGGCAAGATGTTCTCTGTGTATCAACACTGGGTATTCTGAGTGGTCTGATTTGGAATGTTTTCTTGCTTTCATCTCTGTTCTGTCCTAAATCACAGACCCTTAAAAACTGGCTACTGCACAAAAAAGAGTCAATATTTTTAACTTAAAAAAGTCACCCGTAGGTATCTATGGGCTAATCCTTCAAATTTGGGGGCTCCATAGCTTTCTTCTTTTCTCTCCACCTGATTAATGTTAAACCCAGAATTGAAGGATAGAAATGGAAAAAAGTAAATTTAAAGATCTGCCAAAAGACTGGCTTGTGTGGGACCATTTACATTCCCTCTTGTCGCCACTGAATATATGAAGATAATTCAGGGATATAATAATCATGTGTTTTTAAATCTGCTTTACTTTTGTTTACATAAAAAAAAGCAACCTAATACTTTGGCCACACTTAATGTAAAGAATGAATTTAGGGCGCCTGGGTGGCTCAGTTGGTTAAGCGACTGCCTTCGGCTCAGGTCATGATCCTGGAGTCCCAGGATCGAGTCCCACATCGGGCTCCCTGCTCAGCGGGAAGTCTGCTTCTCCCTCTGACCCTCCCCCCCTTGTGCTCTCTCTCTCTCATTCTCTCTCTCTCTCTCAAATAAATAAAATCTTTAAAAAAAATAAGAATGAATTTAAATATTAGGCACTAAAATGTTATTCTGAATTAGTAAGATGTATATACAAGTACCTCCAATCTCAAAGTTTGCACTGTCCCTTGAAAACTAAATGAAGCCAAGGCCATCTAATTTCAACAAAAAATAGTTACTTCAGGGCCCTCAGGAAATACCAAAACTCATGATATTCAGAATGGACAATCAAAAAGCATACACTTACACTAAGGAAGGGAGGAGGGGGTGTCTGGGTGGCTTAGTTGGTTGAATGGCGGACTTTTGATTTTGGCTCAGGTCATGATCTCAGGGTCATGGGATCAAGCCCCAATTCGGGCTCCATGCTCAGCACAGACTCTGCTTGACCTTCTCTCTCTCCCTCCCTCTGCCCCTCCCCAACGCTGGTGCATGCACATACGCGCATGTGCAGGCTCTCTCTCTCCCTCTTTCTCTCGCTCTCTGAAGTAAATAAATCTTAAAAAAAAAAAAAAAGGAGAAAACTACTCAATTAAGACCAGAAAGGTGACCCATTAGTGCTTGATGGGTTTATGGACAGGGAGTTAGTCTTACTGGAAAATGTTTACATTTCTTCCTCCCAAAACAAGTACCATAAATTCTAGCAGATACTGGGCCTTCTAGCCTAAATCCAAACTTAACTGTAAACACACTGATTCAGTTTCCCTCTCAGAAGAGCTCCAAGCACTCAAGAGACATCCTCTGAATTCCAACTTCCTAGGAGTGGGATACTAGAGCCAGAGAAACTCCAGGCACCAACCGGACGAGCCAACAAACTCCTCCAGGAGGGAGGACCATATACAAGCAGCCAGGCAAGACAGCAGAGGGGCACAGACCAGAACCCACATCTGCTCTGCCTTCCCAAGCTACGGCCTTCAGAGGGTCTCACGGGAGTTCCCGAATGGTACGAAAATTGTGTGTGATTTTTTTTTCAAGTACGCTCTATGGCAGATTTGAATCAACAAAAAGAAAGGAAATTGCAAAAGTTGCTCAGTCCAAACCATGACTATCAAGGCAAAGTTTCCAATTCCAAATTTGGGATCTGCTACGCAAGTAAGTCCCTGGTTTTTATTTGTTTGCCATTCAGTTCGGGGACCGCTACCCCAGAACACATATTACTAAGACCCACACTAGTCTGGCAGAGGAGGGAGGTTCATAGGGAAAGAGAGCAATTCTCTGCAGGCTCAGAGACCTGTAGGCACAGGGACTCCACTCATATGATATACTGAATCGTTCAATTATCTTAGAATTCACATGAACCAAAAAGCTCAAATACACAGATTTTTTTAAAGTTACCTTTATATGTCATGGGCGATTGGAACAAGAGCCCATGGGAATGGGTTTGATTCAGAAGTACCTCCGAACAAAGACTATACTATGAAAGGTTTCAGTTTACTTAAACACAGTGGTCTGATTTCTAACCAACCCAGGTGAAGGACGTCTTGGTTCGGGGGGAAGGCAGATGGCATGGCCTCGGGATCACAGGACAACCGAAGGCCAGAGTAAAAACTGGATCCCAATCTGGGGCCCAACCATGCAGTGAACCAAGAGTTCATTGGACTCACTTTTAAGTGTGAGCCTTGGGCAAAGGGTTGGATCCACAGTTACCCCACCTCACAGACAGCATTCAGTTCATGTTTAAATGAATCGCATAATGACGTGATTCCACCTTTAAAACTCTACTCTGAATCACAGTTCCCACAGTAAGGTTCCTTTAAATGAAGGAAGGAGTACAGTTTCTAACTAAGGTTATAAAAAGAAAAGATAAACATTTATAGAGATGTAATGCGCTATAAAATGTGTCCTCTGGCGCTGAAGTTTATAGTAGCAATAGGTTCCGGCTTTGAGAGATTTAAATCATCACATTTCAGAATGGCTACATCTTTAAAAAAAAAAAAAGTTTTTAAGAAACACACAGGCATCAGCTGGTAAAGATTTTCTTTTCGTCAAGTCAATTGGTTTTACAGCTCTAATTTCTTAAACTGGGCTAACTTAAAAATCCAGAGGAATCATGTAATTCAAGTGAAAAAACAGCACAGGAAAGAAAATAAAGAAAACTGGCAACCGGCTCAAGGCTGTTTCAATGGCTGACCTCTGTAACTAAATAAGTCATAATAACAAATAGGTGGTGTTTATTAATAAGCACTTAAACTACAGCGCCCCACCTTACCCTCACTGTCCCATGAAGAAGGCACTCCATCTCAGACCTACTGAGGAGGAGACTGCAACTCTTGGAGCGGGAAAAACAGCCCACACAGCAGGCAGGTGGCACAGATGGGGTTTGAACCTGGGTGGTCTGGCTCTGGAGCCCAGCCTCTTGGCACAGCAAGATGAAACTTGTACTGGCAAATCCAATTTATTGACTACTTTCTAGGAAACTTGCCCTCTCATACAGAGAAAACTTCCACATAATTAAAAACAATATTCAAATGACCTTAAAAAAAAGAGCCTGGAAATTATGGGAGGGGGGGTGTAAGACACCCAGTAGAACTGAAGAAACATTATTTTCAAATTTCAGCATCAGTTTTAAGGTCCAAAATCTAAGTCAACCCACTATCTACTTAGGTAAGTTTCTGCCCAGGCCGGTGGCCGGGACATCTGGGTTCCAGCAAATGAAGAAAACTAGCTGGTCAGCAGACTACCCTTTCCATCCCAAACGAACCCACTTCTGCAGATCAGGGCAAAGAATCACAACCAGATGGTGAACGCTTGAGTTTCCATTTTCAAAATACTAAACTATGACCATAGCAATCATTTTTGTTTTACTTAGAATACACTGTCTCCCACCGATCAAAGGCATTTTAAAGGGCCAGTAAGAAGGCCGTCCATCAAGTTATCAGGAGCTTTGAGGACACAGCATTGTCCTCTTTCCAATCTTCGATTCTGTGCATCCCCTGGGGATGGCGGGGGAGGAGCTCTGCCACTCTCAGGAGGTCACAGTCAGAACCAGGGAGACTGAAAAGCAAAGCCAGGGACTGGCTCGGAAATGGCTGGACCTTGAAGACAGAGCCTGTCTGAGACCATGAAAACTGGGTCCCCCTTTACTCCCCACCTTCGTGGAGAAAACAGGTCTCAAGTTAGAGAAACCCACAGGTGAAAAGTCAAACACAACATCCATCAGAAACCAGAGAGATTTGCTCACAGAGGAGAGGGGCCGGGGGTCACAGTAAGGACAAAGATTCCCAAGACAAAGGGGGAAGCAGAAGGGCGGGGGTCGAGGGAGGGCACTGGCAAGAGAAAGATGAAGGCAGGAGGAGGGATGAAGGGGGAGAGAGGGGAGAGGGAATGGGGGAGGGGACGAAAGGCAGAGGAACAGGGAGGGAAGACCAGAGGAGAGGCGAGGGGAAGGACGGGGGGGGGGGGGGGGGGGGGGGGGGGGGGGAAGAAAAGGGGGAGTGGGGGAGGGGAGAGGGAGAAGAGGGAAGGCAAGAGGAGGGCGACAAGCAGGGACAGACTGAGACAGCTGAGTGCCATGAAATGGTTGCTAAGCTGCTGCCCATAAACCCACAATAATGGCTGCAGATACGCTAATCCTTACCCTAAAAGGGGGAGGCAAGATCAGCAAGAACACTAAAGCAGAGTTCCCGAGATCAAATTCCACATAAGCATCCTTCCTAATGTATTCTTTACAAAGGAGGCCAACATTCTCTGGTTATAAGAACCCAGGCTCATCATTCTTTTTAAAGATGACACAAGGAGATCAGTATAATTAGTAACACTTCCAGACACAGCAGGTCAGGGTCCACTTAAACATTAGAGATAGCAGTGATAGCTAGAGCGGCAACAGGAGATGATCAGCCCCAGACAGCAGGACAGCCCATGTGCCACCAGCATTAAGAACTGTATTTCTTCTCCGGAACACATACTAGGAAGCAATCACTTTCACGGGTTCATTTTCCAAAAGAAAAAAAAAAAACCACACACAAAGAACTTCAGTTCAGTGAAAAACAATTTATAAGCAGAAGCATTTTTTACTCAGAAGTCTCTATTTCAAAAGTATTTTCATTTAATGGAGGTCCTGATGGAGGTCCTGAAAAATAATATAAGGAAGTAATAATCTGAAAGTCATTTACTGCAATACATCATCCTAATAAAATAAAGGACAAAAACCACATGACCATCTCAATAGATGTTGAAAAAACATCTGACAAAAATTCAACCCCCTTTCATGACAAGACACTCAACAAACTAGAAATAAAGAACTTCCTCAACCTGGTAAAAAGCATCTATGAACAACCCACAACTAACATCACACTTATTAATGGAAGAATGAATGTTTTCCCCTATGATCAGAAACAAGGCAAGAATGCCCACTCTTGCCACTTCTGTTCAACACTGTACCGGAGGCACAGAGCAGATCGGAAAGAACACGAAATAAAAAAAAAAAAAAAAAAACACTCATACTGGGAAGGCAGAAGTAAAGCTTCTACTTCTACTTGCATATGACATGATCTTATATACAAAAAATCCTAAGGAACCCACTAAAAACCTATTATAACTAATAAACAGGTTCGGCAAGGTTGCAGGCTATGTCATCAATATACAAAAATCAGTTGTATTTCTATATACTAGTAAGGAATATTCTAAAAATGAAATTGGGAAAATTATCACATTTATAACAACATCTCAAAGGATAAAATACTGAGGTATAAATTTAACAAAAGAAGTGGAAGACTTGTACACTGAAAACGACATTGTAGAAAGAAGTGAAGAATATCTAAATAGATGAGAAGACATCTCACATTAAGACTATTTTAAGATAGCAACGGTCCCAAAATTGATCTCCACATTCCATGCAACCCCTATCAAAATCCCAGTTGCCTTTATTGCAGAAATTAAAAGCTGATCTTAAAATTCAAATGGAAACGTAAGAGATCCAGAATAGCTAAAATAATCTTGAAAAAGGAAAATAAAGTTGGAGGACTCACACTGTCTGATTTCAAAACTTACTACAAAGCTACGGTTAATCAAAAGAGTGTAGGACTGCCATAATGCTACAGATCAGTGGAAGAGAACTGAGAACCCAGAAATAAACCCTTACGCGTATGGACAATTGACTTTCGACCAGACAATTCAACGTGAAAAGAACAGTCTTTCCAACAAATGGTGCTGGGACAATACCCCCATGCAAACCAGCAAAGTTGGACCCCTATGCACACCATACACAAAAATTAACCTGAAATGGATCACAGTCCTAAATGTACGAGCTAAAACTATAAAACTCTTAGAAGAAAATACAGGAATAGATCTTCATGACCTTAAGTTAGGCAATGGTTTCTTAGTTGTAACATGATAAGCACAAGTAACCAAAAAGAGATAAACTAGGCTTCGTCAAAATTAAAACTTTGTGCTGCAGATGATACCATCAAGAAAGTGAAAAGACAACATAGAATAGGTATGTCAAGGCTGTTCAAAACAAAACAAGGTATCCTTGGTATTCTGGTCCAGGTAAAGGCAGCTCAGCATTCCTAAACCTATCCCAACACCCTTGTGCCACCTCTAGGAGGAGACTCTATTTGAAAGATTTCAAGAGTTACCTAGTGGGTTGTGAACCTCTCTCTGCCACACTCCGATCTCAGCCTCCCCTCCACTTGAGGTCCCCCTTATAAAAAGCGATTGACCTCTCAGATCCACACCCTTGTCAGGCAAGGGGCTAAGGATACCATAACCCTGTCTTTCACATATACAAGGTCCCGGGGCTCTCCCTGCAGCAACCCTCCAAGACAGCTCTCGGGAATCCAGGACTGCACACCCTTCTGGCACATTACCCCACACACAGCTTGCCTCTGGAAGGGGGAGAAGCATGGACCCGAGTGAAGATGCCTGGATTCGAACCCCTCAATACGGACCAACTACTCAACTTCCAGTGGTTCGCCAGGACCCACCTCGACGAAGTCACTGGGAGGATGAAATACTATAATCCATGTAAACACTCACTAAATGTCACCTGTTGTTCTGAGAGAGGAGAGGCAGGTATTAGAGCCCACTGCTAGAGACAGAAAGAGAGTCCTCTACCATGATTTCCCAACATGGGTCACACTGCTCCCTCCATCTGAACGGCCCTGCACCCCCCTGAGCTGGGCACCTTTCCTCTACCTCCGGGGACCCTTCCCAAACTCCCCAAGCCAAAAAGCTCCTGTGACAGGCCTCCGAGCACAGTGGCCTCTCAGTCACTGCTAGAACTCTACATTTCTTTGTGAAATGTCATCAATGTCTGCCTACACCACCAGACTATAAACGCCAGCGGGCGGGGGCTGCATGACTGCTCACCATCCCCTGCACCCTGCCCGCCATGCCTTCAACAGAAACGCTCTGCCAGGCACTGTGCTAGGTCCTGAGCATCCCCAGTGAACATCACAGATGAGGTTCCCAACCTCCAGCAGCTTCCATTCTCCTTCGGGGGAAGGCTGGAAATAAACCCCGGAAACCAGCGAAGAAGATCATTAAGAAAACGGGCACAAAGTGGGCACGCTATACATCTGTCCAGTAAGTGAATGACCAAGAACTGTACCCATTTAGTTACTTGACTCCCAAAAGCATGAAAGGCATCTTCCGTGTCTCATGCACGATAGCACGTGCTTGCTTGCCCGGAACCACAGCACTATGGGCTACGCTTGGCCAGGTCCGTTTCCAAGGAGCATCAACTCCCTGAAAGGTGAAAAGGCACTCTGACGGGCACAGTCAGGTCGAGTCTGATTCCCCGTACCAGAAACATGTCAATTTTCCCCAGCTGCGGCATGAGTCAAAGCAACCACAGTTATCTCATGACCCAGGAATTCTGTTATTACACAGCTCTGGTGATGACGACTTGTGATTTTAAAAGGCTCACAAATGTGTGACAAGAGTACAAGAGAGGCCGCAGAGCAAGTCTGCTCCGGGGGGGAGCCGCTCCGAGCAACTTAAATCTGCATCGAAAGGGTCACGTTTGCTCTTCAGCCACAGGAGCTACTGCCTGCCTCCAGTAGCACTGGGGACATAGGGAGAAATGAATCCAACAAAAACCCCTGCCCTGATGGAGCCTGCAGTCCATTGGGAAGAATGATCTCCACATGCTCTGCCCCCCTGTAAGACCCAGACAAGAACAGCCCTTCGGGTCAAGTGCCACATGCCAGGGCGGATGTCTGTGTGCCCTCCACTGTCCCACTGAAGCCTCTCACGGACGTTCTTTACCTCCAAGGGGCCACAGATAAAAAATATCAGCAGTGATAGGCCACCAGGAGAACTGCTGATACAGAAGGGTAACCTGGGGTCAGGAAAGGCTTCCCATGCCAACCTTGGGTCAGACCTACAGAGTGAGCAGGAAACAGGCCAAGCTGCCAGGACAGGCTGTGCGGGGAGCGGGGGCAGGGTTAACAGCCCAGGCAAAGTCCAGGAGGAAGACGAGAAAGCAGGGCCCAGTGAGGGAACTGAAAAGCTCTGAAGGGCTTTAGCAAGGGAAGGGGTGGCAGCAGCCTCTTTGGCCCCATGGGGAGCTCCTGAACAGGTTGTAAGCAAGCAGGTGAAGGGATCTGGCTACGCTTTAGAAAGGTCACCTCAGGAGCAGAGCAGAGAAAATATTAGAGCAGCCAAGCCCAGCAGGGCATTCAGAGCGATCTGGGAGGCAAATATCCACGGGAAGGGATGGGGGCGAGAGAAATGGAGAGTCAGGAAAAGGTCCAGGCTCCTGCCTGAGCAGCTGGGAACAGTGGTAACCTCCATGTGACTGGGTTCACAGGTAGACCCCTTTCTTGGTGGGGAGGGAGCGGGGGACGGGGGAGCAAGGGACAGGGGTGGTAATGAGCTGCGCTGTGTTCGTGCATCCCAAAATGGAGGTGTGCAGTGGGCAGGCAGGCAGGCAGGCAGGTAAATAGGTCCAGGGCTCAGGAGACAAGATTGGGGAAGTGATGGCAAACGAGGCCACAGGTGTGGTCACCTCCAGGGGCAGCGTGCAAAGCAAGGTGCTCAGCTGAGGTCACAGTCCCCGAGGATGCCACCACTCAAAGGCTGGGGCGGGGGGGGGGGGGGGGGGGGGAGCAGAGGAGCCTGCAGCCTGTGAGGCAGGGTGGCAGAAGAAGTGGGAAGGGAGCAGCTTTTTAGAAGCCCGGGGAAAAGAGCCTTTCAAGATGGAAAGAATGCCAAGTGTGTAGCCTGTGCTGTTGAAGGTCAAGAATGCCAGGACTGGGTGTGCCCTGGACTTAGCACCAAATTCAGCTGCTCTCTAGGGGAATAATGGGCTCAGGTGCCTGAGGGCAACAGGGCCAGGGAGGAGGGGCAGGGGAGGTTTCAGTGAGACTGGCCGTGAAGGGGGCTGGGGGAAGAGCCATGGCCAGGGGAGACCAGGGGTCTAGATGATGGGACAGAAAGGAGGAGGAGGTCAGAGGATGTGGGATGCAGTCCACAGACGGGATGAGGCTGAAGAGACAGAAAGAAGGACCGATATCGTCCAGGAGCCACTCCTGAGGAGGTGGGAGAGGGCGAGACCTACAGGATGATGCAAGTCAGCCTCAGGCAGGAAGAGGGTCCCTTCTTCACTTCACAGGAGATAGGACAGAAAAAGGCTCTAACATCTGGACATGAAGGCTAGGAGGCAGCAAATCTGCTCCAGGGGTAAGTAAAATGTTTAGGAAAGACGTGGCAAGTCTAGCACAGTCACTGAGGCACAAGGCAGAGAGAGAAACCTAAAGAAACATACACACACAACTGGGCAGAGCCTAGGGCCCCGCAGCACAGAGTTTGGCCTGGTGGCAAAAAGGAAGGACAATGGGTGCTCGGTGATAGTAGGCCGGGGCGGGGGGGGGGGGGGCGGGGGGGAGACGCCAGGAACCTGGAGGGGGCAAGGGACGTGTGCAGAGGGCTGGAAGGTCTGGAGTTCAAAGAGCATGGTAGTTATGCTGAGGGTTTCAGAGGTGGGACAGATGACTTCAGGAGATGACACAGTCCAGGCTGAGACTAGGGCAGTGGGTAAAGCAGGGAGGAGAGGCCACCACTGAAGAGGAGATGGTCAAGGTGCCGGGGGAGTCATCAGAATCCCGAATGATGCACTAGATCAGGGGAAGACGACCTGAAGCCAAACGTCCTGGTCTTCCATGATGGGAGGCAGAGAGCCTGCGAGTGGAAGGAGAGGACAATATCCCAAAGTGTCACCAGCCCCAAAAGAGTGGCGCTCAGAGCTCCCCTCGCTGAGTGCCTGCTGTGCGCTGCCAACAAGCAAGAAGGAGCCAAACCAGTCTACACATCACCTTAGTAAATCCCCGCGCTCAGGCTACACAGTCTTATTCTACGGATGGAAACACGGACGCTCACTGGCTGAGAACTTTCCCAAGGTCACAACGCCTAAACCGGCTGGACCCAAATTATGAGGTTCAGGCATCCGAAGATCCGATGTGCTCGGCCCCACCACATGCACTGAGAGACAGGGTAGATTGCATTATTTATGCCCCAGCAATCACTTAGCCCCATGCAAGGGCTCTCTAATTGCGCCTCACACCCTCTCCAAGGAGGAGGGGTCAGGGGCCACGGGCTGACGGCTAATAAGCGACCAGCTATCCTCCTGAATGGCTTACTGTACTCGCTGACATGGGAGGCCATGTAATTACCCAGAGCCCATTAAAAAGAGCCCAGAATGTGATGTGCTAATAGTTCCAGAACAAACACATCGAAATATAGTTTAAGACAGTGCGAGCCCAGAACAGATATTTCTAAAAGAGCTGACTCGCTCATATACTACAGGAAAAATCCCTTCCTTCCCACACTTCCAACAAAGCAGCCAGTGTCTGAATTCAATGACAAAGGAGTTTCATTTTAAGGGCCTACCACACTTGTTTGGGGGAGTTAAAAATTATTGGTGTCACAGTCTTGGGGTGACAGAAAAGACCCCAGGGAGTAAAACAGGACAACAATCTTGTAATAAGTGAGATGGCTGTCAGCATTAATTTGGTTCTTCATAACTTGCTGTTTATTCAGATGCCAATAAGACATAGTGGAAAGGCCTGGAAGAGAAGTGTTCAGAGGTTGGAAAGAAGCCCTCAAGTGTTGACACACTCTAGGTGAATTTGAGCAAAATCCTGGGGCTTCACACCATACTTGGCAAAGACTCACTAAGGCCATGAACAGCACGATGGGGTGATGGGCAGCTCCTCTGCGCTGCGCACAGAGGAAACCCAAGCCCCAGAGCCACTACCTGGAAGACGGCAGCACGTTCTAGAATAACCAGGCATGCCCCACTCATCCTCAATTTATTGCAACCCCAAGTAAGCCCAGCTCTCGTGTTGATTATTCTTGACATACTCTACCAGAAAGCAGCAAGATCTTCTGTCCTTAAATATTTCAGATTCCAAGAGAACGCACCTTTCCGATTCTTTACTGCTGACCGGTTTGATTTGAAGCATCAGCACAGGCTTCTCAAAGGAGCCTGCTGAGCATTCCTAACTCAGTCCCTTCAAGCCTGCAGATGAAAGAGCGGAACCCTCTAGCTTCCCAGAGGGAAATCATCTCAGATTATGAGGTAAGCAAGAGTGATAATGATAAACCGGGGATCAGCTTTTAATATTTCTATAATCTTCCTGGTTCCTGAAATTCTGATCCTCACTGGGGGAAAATGCTATCATCCACACTGTGAGGAAATTGGCAACGTACCTCAGACAACCCCACTCTAATTTATGAGAAGCATTTTTAAAACAGTAAATTTCAAAAAGGGCACTGTATCCAGACACAGGATAAGCAAATGGGCAACATACACAAAGAAAATACTATCGAATTCCTTTAAGAATCTTCGGAAATTTTTCAGCGTTGAAAATTCAAATTGCTACGCTTCACTATAAGCAATTGTTACTAATGCTGTGCTCTGAGGCACACCGTTCCTTTCCCTCTTTGTAATCTGTTCAACGGTTACTTCATGCTCCTTGCCTTGGGTTGAAGTTTGAGATTCCTCTTCTTCCCTCGGCCAAGAAGAGTAACTTCGGAGCTATGAAAGAACACAGCATTCTCCTTGCTCTCGGCCTTTACCTCAGGCTTGAGATGAAGATGCCTCCACTCACTTCTTTGGTATTGGGTAAACTTTAACTCCAGCAGTCCCTACTAACCACTTGACCAACAAATGACACAGAATGACTTTTAACACCAGGATCTATGAATTATGTAAATGTTGTCCGGTGTTAAAAGCTCCATTCGGAATGTACGCGACCTAAGGCATCACATTACATTCTTCCTTGCCACAGCTCCTCACATCCACGGCCAGCTTGTTCTGAGCCTCTACCCCAACACACATTGCATCCTTTACCCTGGCCTGGAGCTGCCACCACCCTGACTGGGCCTGTACCAACACAGAACCCTCTCCCACTCCCTCTCCCCGCTCCCACACCCTGGCTCTCTGCACAGCAGCTGGGGAACCCATGCACAAAGTAAATCCATTCATGTTACCTCTGCTCAGAATCCTCCAGCAGCTTCCTTCCAATCATACTCAAAATGAAATCTCAACTGCTGACCGTAGCCAGGCAGGCCAGTGGGACACAGGCCTGTCCTGAGCGTCTCCCTCATCTGTGTCTACTATCCCGGGGGAGTGGGTGGGGGGGGGTTCCCTGCATTAAGGTCACACCAGCCTTCTTGCAGAGGCCTGGGCCCTTGCTGTTTGCTCCACCTCAGAGGACGCTGTGCTTGCAGTTTCCCATGGCTCATTCCCCTCCCCATTACCGGGTCTCTGCTCACCCATAACCTCCCAACAGAGGCCTTCAGAGCCACTCCACCCTCTGTCACCCCTCCCTCCCTATCGCCCCTAGTCACTACCTGGCATTACAACTTACACCTGCTACTCAGCTGACACCTGCCACTCGTTTGCATCTCTCTCTCCCCTGTCCCCAGACCTGGGCTGTCTGGTTTATTGTCACACTCAAAGCCTGGCCCAGGGAGGCCACTCCGCACATACTTACAATCACTCTTCTAACCAGATCTCCAGCTCCCCATCCTGCCGAGAAGGCAATGACTCCAACCAAAGCTGACTCTTACCTGCTGAAGACCTAGGAAATCAGAACCGACCACGTTTCTGGAATAAGTGGACACCACTCAGCAAATACACTGAGATTCGGCATGGACACTTGTCACTGTTGCCCCACAGCCTGGAGCCATGGCACCTGTCCCCACCAGTCTGTAAGAGCTGGGGCAGCCACCATGGGAAAAGGCTTCCTATTTTATGATTCCCCTTCTTCAGATAAAGTTAGGGAAATGAAGAAAAGGCCATTCTTGGTTTTATTTCCCAATCTCTGGATTAGCAGAGAACCCAGTAAGAATAATTACGTGCCCAGTTCAGTAACTCTCTTCCCATGCTGATCTCACTCTACATTTTGGGTTTGGGCTTTTTTTTTTTTTTTTTTAGTATTTTTACAACAAAATGATTTTTAAAATCCAAAAAAAGTATTTTTTCTAAAATAGTTATATTTATTTTCCTTTGAAGAAAAATGCCCAGGTTATAGAAGCTTTTCTTAAAATTAGAGTAAGATAGGACGCTGATATATGTATTATTTCATTTTTGAAATTAAAATAGGATCAATTTGTCATAGCTACAAAATTAACATAAATATCTCAAAACGTCAGCACTTGAAAATAAACAGTAGGAAACTTCTATAGTGAAGCTTGCATCCCTTTGAGCTTTAAAGCACGTACACTGAGGTCCCAGCACATAATAGCACATCCCCTGTAGAGATTCAGTTCCCCCAGAACAATAATTTAAGGTGATCTGATACTGATTTTACCTTGTGTTTCCAAGCTGAGATGGGTTACTATAAAAATGAGGGGTGAGGGAAGGGCCACGTGGAAGCTTACTGATAGAAGTTAACAGCGGGACCCAGGACAACAGTGGCAGGAGAGGTCATCAGCCAAACCCACAACGCACAGACTGTGTGCAAAAATGAGCAGAAGTAACCAGGCCCTGGCCGGCTCCTCAGTCTGCCCCGTTCCAGTAGCCCTGGAACCGCTGCTGAGCCCCACGAGTGGAGAGAGCAGTAAGCTAACCGTGCAGTTTAAAACAGGCTCTGGACCAAACAATCTCCAGTGTTCATCACCCTCAGACTTACCTGCGCTCCTTACTTTCTAGGAAACGCCGAGGCTCACTTTTAACCTAAAATGGGCCAACTTTCTTCCCGTGCCACTCTGTCCTGCCCTAGTCCCACACAGGGTTAAATAAGAGGGCCTCAAAGGAGAAAAGAAGGAAGTATTATAGGAGGGAGGGACTGAGGGAGGGCTGGGGGGGGGGGGGTGGTAACAGCCCAGAACAAGAAAAGATGGGGAGAGAGAGAGAGAGAAACAGAGAGAGAGAAGGAGAGAAGAGAGGCTGGGAGAGAAAGACAACTAACAGAGAGAAAAACAAAGACGAAAGAAGAAGCAGAGAAAACACATAGAGAGGGGAAGAAAAAGATGAGGAACAACAGCGAGAGAAAATGACACAAAGGGCGAAAGAGAGAGAGAGAAGGGAAAAGTTCACGGGGAAAAGGAGTGATGTGTTTCATGGAAAAGCTATTTGTTACCGAGTCGCTCCTTTTCCATGTACTGTATTATGCCATATGTGGGAAATGAACAAGGCTGGAACTCCGCCTAAGAACATCTGCCACGGAGGGACTTGAAAAGCCCTAATAATAGCACAGCTGGTGTCCCCAGCCTAATGAGCTCACCGCCCACGTGACCGCTCTTCCCCGGCGGCTCCTCCCCAGAGAGGAGGCGGCCAACAGACCTCTCCGCCCTCCTTCCCCCAGGCTTTATTTCCTCCACTGCCTTCCCGCTCCCTTCCCCGACACCGCCCCCACCCACTTTCCTGAACTCAGTTACCCCGATCCAGCAGTTCCTATGAACAGAGACCTCCTTAACAGGAAAGGCACAGATCAGAAACAAAAGGGAGGGCACGAGTGCAAATCTTCTAGACAATAAAAGGATAATGGTTATGCCGATAAATTCAAGGGCTTAGATGAAATAGACAAAGTCCTTGAAACATACAAGTTAACCAAAACTAACACAAGAGGAAAGAACAGATCTGAATAACCCCATCTTTATGAAAGCAATGGAACTCCTAATGAAAAACTTGTCCAGATTCCGCAAAAGGCCAGTGGACCATCAGCTGTGCCTTGAGGCCAGGGTACAGGGTACCGGCCCCTCCAGGAGCCCCAGTGACCGTCTGGGGAAGCCCGTCTCTGGCAGGGAGGCTCTCAGCCAGCCTGACTTTCCCACTGACCACTGCATGTTGCTAGGAGAAAACCATGCACAGCAAAACTGGCTAGGGGGTGGGGAGAGCGTGAACAAAGAAGTGAGCTTTTACAAGGCTGGGAAGTTTTAACCCTCTCCGGTACGATTTTTTGAAAGTAATTCCCATATAGCACTCTTTGAAAAGTCCTCTAGTACTTTAAAGAACCTATTACCTTAGCATCAGGAAGGACAAGCATTTCAGCTTCTAAGGGGAAGCCTATCGGAAAGGGACAGAGAGGAGACTCCAGTTGGCACTGATACCGTATCCATAGCAATTGGAAGAGGTGCTGAAAAATCTGGGACCTCCCCCTTCACTCAGTCCAGGCAACACATCCTGACCACAAAGAAGAGCCAGATGGATACGTGGGATTTACTCCCCAGAAAAAGACAAGAAAAAGGCCACAGTTCAGAAACCACGCTTGGTAACATCCAAAAGCATGGATGTGTTTGTAAGCATGCAGTATGGAGGCTAGCAAATTACTAGATTCTACTCTGCCTACCAGGTAATTATATCAACAGCAATCACAAGATTAGCTAAAAGGTGGGCAATCATGAATTTTTTCTACTATTAAACACTGTTCCACACTAAAAGACAGCATTTTATATCTTGTTAATGCCATGAACAAATTATCTGAGCCTTGACAATGTCCTGTTTTGATTCAGGACATCAAGCCACTCTTGCCATAAGTTAACACTACAAAATCCACAGAAACTTAAAAAAAAAAAAATTATGGTATCTGAAGGACCATCATAAGTGCTTGTATATATCATTCCCTTTTGTCAGAATGGGTCTTGTCAGTGTTCCAAGACACAACACAGTTGTTTCCACTCACAAAACACTGAAAAGCATTAACAGAAATCAACTGCCATTCAGTCTTTACCAACCTGCCTTTTCACTTCTTACTCTCTTGAGTCAGTCAGACATCCAGGCCAAGACTACGGTTCTCAAGCCTCACGCTCCACCGGCTCCGTCTTGGGGCCCACGACAGTGCCCCACCAAGCCATAAGGGAGCATGAAGCAAAAGGAAAAATCAGTAATACGGACTCTTTCCATCTTTATGACAAACGTGATGTTTTGTTCATCATTGACTTCTTTGTGCTAAATTAGATTTTTTTTTTTTAAGAAATGCTGCACTAAAATATCATTTCTCTTGATTACTTAAATTGTGGACCCCTTAGGCAAGTGCCTCTATCACATCACCCTAGGCCTGGCCATGGGCCACAGTGATAACTATACACCCTGCATAAACCAAGGAAAAATGACTAAAGACCCAAGCTTCATCAACTATCGCAAAGACTGGACAACAGCTGCCTTAAGGACCATGTACTAGAGGTGCATGTGTATGTTCCAAATGACTCCACAGCGGGGGCAATGGGATGGAAACCACAGATAAGGGCACTGTTAAATTCTGTGGAACAGCTATCTTACGTCATGTTGCATTAAAATCTCATAGTTGCCAAATTCACTGGAACCTTTCATTGTTTTATGCATGCAGCTCCATTAATTTTTCCTTACACGCCCACCTTGCACGGTCAATACCTCCTTGTAGGTAACCACCACTATTCTGATCCTTATTTTAGGATAGTTTTGCCTGTGTTTGGACCTCCTAAAAATGGAATCCTCTGGAATATCCTTTTGTGTCTGGTCTCTTCAGCTCAACATTTTCTCCGTAGTATCATCTACTCGTTGCATCTATCAATAGCTCACGCCTTTTTACTGCTCAGTAGTAGTCCATTGTAGGGATAAACCACGATTTTGTTTACACAGTCACTAGTTAATAGATGTTTGGGTTTCTCCACTTGGGGGGCTAACACGAGTAAAGCTGCTACTAACTTAAGAAGGCAGCACGTGTTTCTGTTGAATATATGCCCAGGCGTGAATCTTGGCATCATAATGTAGATGGTCAGCTTTAGTAAATATTGCCAATTTTCCAAGTGGTCGTTGTTCTTTGTATGTGGTGCGTGAGGCGTCCACTTCTTCCACATCCTCACCAGCGGTTAGTACTGCCAAGTTGTTTATTTTATCCACTGTGTTGGGGTGGCAGAAGTTACCTTTGCTAAAACAAGCAATTTCTAGTTCCCTCCAATTTTACCATGATTCCCCAGCTCTAACAGTACAAACTGTAAACCCTCAAGTTACATGTATAAGAATCACAAGAAAGTGCAGCAAAATCTCTAATTCCGAACTCACCAATTTCGGGAATTCATAAAACACGGGCACCCGTGAGATAAGCACACGATACTTGGCAAGAACACTTGCAAATGTTTCTGAAGGCCACAAGAATCTTCACAGTCATCACGTTACTGCGCTCACAAGGCGAAGTGGGCATCTCTTCTGATAAAACTCTACAAATATTTGCATACCAACTAAGCATAAACAAACCCAAAGAACATTTTAGCTGTTACCTTACTGGGCTTCTCACAGCAGAGAGAACCCAGGAACCTCACTCCTCGCTGCAAGCACACTGTCTCCCCCAGCACTTCTGGTCTCCTCTCAGGTCGGCCTCTGGGAGCGCTTCTTCACATGATATTATTACTGTCTACACGGCGATGGCCCCCAAGCCCTCCCCTCACACTCAGATCTCTCTCCCAAGCCTCCTCGGGCCCAGACGTCCCACTGCCCTAAACTCCTCCACTGGGAAATCTCACAAACCCATCAAACGCAGGACCTCCCCAACAGGATCCTGCATGTCTTAACCCCCCCGCACAGCCGAGTTATCACAATTGAGATAACCCAATTCAAAAATCTCAACCTCACCCTTGAGGCCACCCCTCCCGAACCTTACCACCATGTCTTCAAAGGGCAAGCCGCAGCTCCTCCAGGTCACCCAAAGGAATCCATACATTTTATCCACACTATCCTCACTGCCCAGCTGGAGTCACCACCCTCTCTCACCTGGAGCCGTGCCAGAGCTCCATCCAGCGTGTGTCTGTCATTCTGGGGACCACACACCTGCCTGGGCACGCTCACCGTGTGACGCCGGCCGCCTCCCCTCATGACACCCCTGCCCTGCCATGGCCTTCTCTTCACAAAGTCTACACGCTGCACCCCTGCTCTGCCCTATACTGAGCACAGTGGGTGCGACTTCTTCTGAGTCCGCGAGGGAAATTCTCACACTGGATTACGCTGAGATTCTCGGCCGTGCGGCCTCTTCAATCAGGATACTACAAAAAAGGGTAAGTTTGATGATAAAATAACTAAACGCTCTTCTTTATTCCCTTTGTTCCCTTCTACATGAGTATCAGTTCTCTTCTAGTATCAAGAGACTCAGCTCAGCTAAAAGTTGCTCAAGTTAACACTCAACAGTTGCTATGACATTCTTGTTCTAATCTCTTATAACAACACAAACTATTTTCCTAGCTTCCCAGTACAGTATAAACACACGTACCATGTCAGTCAACAGTTTATAGCCTATTTTCCCAGTGATCTGCCTATCATACCTTTTATCTGTTATAATAGTAAGAATATTCTGCTTGTCTTCTCAAACAGAAAGATATTTTCTCGAATGCTTAACACCAAACTACATTCCTTCCACAAGAGACCTTGGAAATGTCTTGATATTTGTGCCCAAATATCAAGTCCAAAGGGATTTCTCTCATGCCTCGGGATCCTTGCAAAATGAGCCGGTTCTCCCCAAAGCCAAAGGAGGGAAGTTCATTGTCAGGTGAGCAAAATCCACAGCCCACCTCACTGCCTGGTCACGGGAGGCTAGTCCTGTGAGGACCATAAACACTTAGGTCCACACCCCTGGGGCATGGCACAGGATACCTGCTCTGAAATGACTTGTGGGTGAACACATCACAAGGAGTTCAGTAACAATAATAATGGCTCGCACAAAATGTTGACTATGAGCCATGCATACACATTAATTCACGTAATCCCCTTAATAACCATATGAGGTTATCCTACAAGGTAATGATTCAGAAATTGGCTGCCCCAAAGAGGAGTTTTTGCCAGCTTCGATACACCTAACCCTGAGAAAGCACCAATCTTAGAGGGAAACCAAGAACATGGC
Organism: Zalophus californianus; assembly: GCF_009762305.2. NCBI lineage: Eukaryota > Metazoa > Chordata > Mammalia > Carnivora > Otariidae > Zalophus > Zalophus californianus. The sequence continues at coordinate 70,149,404 of NC_045595.1, read as the reverse complement.
TTCAAACGTATCAATCGTGTGCTACAGTTTATCCCAACAAATTGTTAAATCTGGAGAATTTTTTATTCATTTGTTTTTTTTTAAAAAAGCTTTAGTTCACTTTATTCTTCTTGTATAAAACTAGGTGGTGACCACAGCTGGAGCCTGGGTTCTCTGCACGGAGACTCTTATTTTTTAATGAATGGAAATAAGGCTATGCCACACTCAAGTACATAAAACAAAACTGTACAATTCCCATAGGATTCAGCATTTTATTTAAAACATATTCTAGATGCAAAGATTGAAATGAAATACCCACCGTCTGGATGACACTGTTTCCTTCCCTACCAAAGCCAGTAAACCAATTGTCTCAGAAATTCTGTGTCCAACTGGGACACTCGCAGACACAACACCAGTGACTCATACGTGTAACAAATTGCTCATTTTCTTTCTCCCCACCTTTCCTCAGAATCATTATACTGCTATCCCTGAATCATAGGTTTGGTTTTTCGTTTGTTGGTTGGTGTTTTTAATTCCCTGGCACAAAGCTCATCGATCCCAACTATGGTGGGACAAGGCAAGAATCTGCCTGCCACTTTAGTTTAAATAAATCTCCAATTTTCTTCCCAGATTTGAAATTTTTTAAGATTTTATTTATTTATTTGAGAGAGAGAGACACAGAGAGCATGAGAGAGAAGACAAGCAGGAGCAGGGGGCAGAGCAGAGGGAGAGGGAGAAGCAGACTCCCCGCAGAGCAGGGAGCCCGATGTGGGGCTCGATCCCAGGACCCCGGGATCATGACCTGAGCCGAAGGCAGACGCTTAACCACCTGAGCCACCCTGGTGCCCCCCAGATTTGACATTCTGCAATGTGGGCAAAACCCACAGTTTTGGAGCCGACATTACAACTGTGTTGCCAGATTTCTGATGTTAGACCGCCCAACACCTCTACTCCAAGGCAAGGTCCAACAGGCAAACCAAAATTTATCTTAGAACCCTGGACTCAGAATCATAAAACATGATGTCCTGTCTTACTGAGTTGCCTTTCCACTGTTGTCCTACTTGCTCCCCCAATTCACACACCCACATTCCCATTCAAAATAAAAAAGAAGAGGGAAGCATGGAAGGAAAGACCATAAACTCACAGACTAAAATACTAGCAGCTCCTAGAAACCTTATTCATCTGAGTCTCACCACACTTACTAAGAAAATTCAGTGTGACGCCCACAGAGTTAAACAGCAATCAGGAGCAAGGATTGAAGTTAGCACTCCACTTTTCAGGATCTCTCCACAGCTCAAAGCCAGGTAAAGACTGTGGCTAGTGTTGGGAGAATATCAGAATAAAGAAAAGGGACTTGAAAGAAAGAACCCCATCACACCCCTTAGGATGGCTACTATCAAGAAAGAACAGAACAAAAACTGAAAATAACAAGTGTTGGTGAGAATGTGGAGAAACTGGAACACTTGTGTATGTTCTTGGTAGGAAAATAAAATGGTTCAGCCCCTGAGAAAAATGGTACGGCACTTCCTCAAAAATTAAACATACAATTACCACTGGACCCAGCAATTCCGCTTGTGGGTATGCACCCCAAAGAAGGTAAAGCAAGGACTCAAACAGATATTTGCACACCCACGTTCATAGCAGCATTATTCACAACAGCCAAAAGGTAGAAGCAACCTAAGTGTCCAAAGATGGATGAATGGATAAACAACATGTGTCTATACACACAATGGAATACTATTCAGCCTTAAAAAGGACGGAAATTCTGGTACATGCTACAACATGGGTGGACCTTGAAGATACTATGCTAAGTGAGAAAAGCCAGATGCAAAGCAAAAAATATTGTACAATGCCTCTTAAATGAGGCACCTAGAGTGGTAAACTCATAGAGACAGAAAGTAAAAGAATGGTGGTTGCCCAAGGCTGGAGGGACGGGGGAATGGGGAGTTAGGGTTTAATGGGTACCCAGCGGCAGTTGGGGAACATGAGAAAGTTCTGGGGATAGATGAAAGTGATATCTGCACAACGTGGATGTGTTTAATTCCACGAAACTACTGAAAAACGGCCAAGATGGTCAATTTGGTTATATGTATTTACTACAACTTTTTAAAAAAGAATAAAAGCTGAACATTACATTAGAGATTTCCTTTTCTTTTTTAATTTTTTTGTCTTTTCTTTTTTAAGATTTTATTTATTTGAGAGAGATGGGGGGTGAGAGAGCACAAGTGGGGGAGTGGGAGAAGCAGACTCCCCGCCAAGCAGGGAGCCCGACGTGGGGCTCAATCCCAGAACCCCCGGGACCTGAGCTGAAGGCAGATGCTTACGAACTGAGCCATCCAGGCACCCCTAGAGATTTCCTTTCATCTCTCAGACTGGAGTCTTGGGCACTTCCAGGGCAAGAAAAGGAGAATTTTGCAAAGGTGGGCTGTCTGTGCCCATCCCCGCATGAGGTTACAGAAGGAGGACCCTAGGCTGAGAGCTTTGTACCTGCTAGGAAAGCAGGACGGAAGAAGGGAGGTTGAGAAAGGTTACCTATATACTGGGGTCAGATCCACCTACCTTCTCTCTAGCTTCCACCTTGTCTAGCGATGCCCCACGCATATGACCTGGCACTTCCGATCTGTTCAACAAAGAGGAGGTGAGTGTGTGGGTAGCTGGGTCAACTCGATGGCTAGAACTTGGGGACAACCACCTAGTCATTACTCTGGCATATTTTTAAGAACATGAAACATCATCCAATGTTTTAGGTGTGTGCTGTGGCAGGGAGGGTAAGTAACTATCCACATTTTGGACTGCTTTTCCTTACTGCTGACTTGAGCGCCAACTCTCCCCAGTGGGTCAGGAACAAGTGTGTACCGGCCACTTGTTCTTCCCAATATATGCAAAGTCTGGCCTTGCGCATGAGGAAAGAACATTCTGGGGAGCCACGACAAGGTGAAGAGGTCTCTGAGCATCAATACCACCTGGGAATATGTTTAAAATGGAGATTCATGGGACTCCTGGGTGGCTCAGTCAGTTAAGTGTCCGACTCTTGATCTCAGCTCAGGTCTTGATGTCTCGGTTGTTGAGTTCAAGCCCTGTGTTGGGCTCCACGCTGGGCATGGAGCCTACTTAAAAAAATAAAATAAAATAAAATAAAATAAAAATGCAGATTCACACTTCGCAAGTCTGGGGCGGGGTCTGAGGTTCTGCAGGGCTAACAGGCTACCAGGTAATGCTGACGGGCTGCAGGCCCACCTGCCACAGGTCGGGTAGTAAAGCCTTACACTCCTGCAACCAGCTGGAGCCAGGACAGCAAGGAGCAAAGGCCAGGCACAAACAGCACATTCAGGATCTTCCTCTCCTGAGCATTGCTCTCCTCCACCCAGGTCACGGCCAAGTGGTCCCACCATGAACTTGGACTCTCAGCCCCCTTTGGCATAAATAGCAAAAATAAAATTTTGCTCCCCACTCCCCCAGGCAAAATTTCCCAAAGCTCTTCCAACAACTTCAAGGGCGGCTTCTGCCCTCGTTGCTCACCTGCTCCCCCTGGTTCAAATTCCTGAGTCAATAATACAAATGAAGCCAAACATATTCTAACATTCTAATGGGAGGCGGAGGGTGTTTGACCACATCCCCAACTGGAAATTATTTGATAAGAAACATAATAAAAGGAAGCAAACCTACACTAGGTCCCGCCTTCTCTACTTTTTGCAAAACTTAGAAAGTGAGAGCTCGCAGAACGCACCCTCAAAAAAGTCCAGGCCCACAGCACAGGCTGTTGATATAAAGAACGGCTGGGAAGGACTTTTTGACTTTACCAAAACCACCAGAGGAACTGATGGAGAATTTCGAAAATCCCAGGGTTCTCCATTTGCAGAGATGCTTTTTCTCTCTAAACCTGGAGAAGAAAAATCAAAATCCTTACCATTATTCTAATTAATACCCATTTTAAATGACATGTACAAACCTGCATCTATGTAATCCAATGTAGGATTTGCTAATAGCTCATCTCTGTGACCATAATTCGGGAGACAGCAGCATTTTTTAATCAACATAGTCTCACTCTCTAGTAACTAGGTCTAGTCACTAAGGGGGCGTGCAATAAAGAAGTGCTCTGAATGGTATTCTACAAGGGATACCTTCCAGAAAAAGTCAAACCACTTCATCCGCAGGTTCACAGTTATTTTCAACAAATTCTTAGGGGTAAAAAAAAAGATTTCAAATACCCAGAGCATGGTCTTTCTTAACATTCAAATCCAGATAATTCATACTCTGGTGGTTCTTTAATTCACTAACATACCCTTGGATATTGGAGCACCCTTTCCACCTCTAGGAAGGAGATGACCTCCTGCTTTTAAAAAGTCCAGGCACATCATGAAGTTGAACTAGCAGAGCCTCTAGAAATAATCCAGCTCCAAGATTCTAAATTGGGGTACACAAATTTAAGCTGCAGGGAGCCCCCAGAGCCTCAGGGAAAATGAGGTGCATCTTCCTTGAGTGCTTTTTTAATCAAAACAATTTAAAGCATTTTTATATTAAAACAGATGAATCCTCCTACATTCTATTCTCCATTAAAGGCATCAGTGAACGCACATTGAAAAATGCCCTAAAAAGTGCCAGAAACCTTAGGCTACACCCCAAAATCCCCCTTTCCAGGGTTCCTTTGTTCCTGAAGATTATAGGGCAGGTTTAAGAAGCATCAATATGATCCATTTCACAGCTTGAGACCTGGCTGTGAGTGGCGCTAGAAGTCACTGCCATGTGCTGGTCTTCGAAGTGATTTACAGCCCTCCTCCCACTAACCAGGTGAGGCTGGGAGCAACCCTTCCTCAAATGCAGGACCAGAAGCCCAAACAAGGATGCTAAGAGCTCGCTTTCCACTTGTGTGCCATCCTCTTCCACCTCAGGTGCACTCCTAACAAACACATAATTAAATGAGCTTGTCAATGAATCATAAAGCAACACGTCCCTCCATAAAACACATGTCAAAGCATTTCTTTAAGCAGCTGCAGATCACTGGCATTATACATAGCTTAGAGGCATCCAGATTCACACATATGCTATTAGTTACTGTGTCTTCACTAAAACGTTGAATTTTTCAACACTGCAGGTGGCCTCCATTTGGATACAACTAATAAGGTGGCAAGTCAGAATGGGTAGTATTTGTTCCCCAAAATGGGGGAAGGAACCAGAAGGCCCATTCAAAAGTGTGTCTCTAGACAAAAGACACTCCCTCAACACTAAAAAATAAAATCTAAGAACCTATGTGAGACGGTCAACTCAAAAGTCATCTAACAGTTACAGAGACCTACTGTGAGCCAGGTCAGAGGCTGGGGCTCAGAAAGCAATGACCGGAAGGAAGTCCACATCAGATGGCAAATGGTAAGGTGGCCTTGGTTTGGAAACTGAAAGTTTAGGAACTCCTTTCAGTGCAAATATCGCTCTTTTATTTTCAAAGCCCCCTTTTGGGGGAGGGAGGGAGGGAGAGGGAGAATCTTAAGCAGGCTCCAGCCCAGCACAGAGCCTGACTTGGGGCTCAAACTCACAACCCTGAGATCATGACCTGAGCTGAAATCAACAGTCGGACACTTAACTGACTGAACCACCCAGGCGCCCCTCAAAGCCTTTCTACATGATCTGATTTGACCTTCACAGCAAACTTGTAAGAAAGAAAATTAGTATTATAATATCCACTTTATTTATCCCTGTTAGGGCTGAAAAAGGTTACCAAGTCACACACCTAGTCGTGCTGGAATGAGACCTGAAAACCCTCTCACATCATTTAGTCAAACTTTTATAAACACTTTCATTTAAAACACTCTTTTTTTTTTAAGATTTTATTTATTTGACAGAGAGAGACACAGCGAGAGAGGGAACACAAGCAGGGGGAGTGGGAGAGGGAGAAGCAGGCCCCCGTGGAGCAGGGAGCCCGATGCAGGGCTTGACCCCAGGACCCTGGGATGACGACCTGAGCCGAAGGCAGATGCTTAACGACTGAGCCACCCAGGCGCCCCTTAAAACACTCTTTAATCCTTGTAACAATCCAATGAGGTTTGTTTGTTCCAGGGAGGCAGGCAATCCCAGAGAAGGGAAAGCCAGGTCAGAGAGGTTAAGTAAGGGCCCAAGGTCACAAATCCGGTGAAGAGAGGAGCTGGAATTTGAATCCAGGTTTTCCACCCAAAGGCCTGTGTCCTGGGGCGCCTGGGTGGTTCAGTCTGTTGAACAGCGGACTTTTGATTTAGGCTCTCAGGTCATGGTGTTGGGGTGCTGGGATCCAGCCCCCCACCATCAGGCTCAGTGGGGAGTCTGCTTTAGCATTCTCTTTCCTCCTCCCTCTGCCCCCACTCCCCCCACGCTCCCCCAAGAGCACATGCGTGCACGCGCGCGGTCTCTCTCAAATAAATAATAAATAAATAAATCTCTAAAAAAAAAAATGCCTGTGTACTTTTAGAAGGAACATCAACACAGCCAGGGTAGAGACACCTTCCAGGAAGAGCTGGGGATGGGAAACCAGATCTCACAGGCCCCTGGGGAATCAAACAGGAACTGGCTCATGCTGGGGTCAAGCTGAGACCCAACTCTTGCCAAACCTGCTGCACATGGACCCGGGCTTTCTAACCCGGTTCAGCAACCCCCTGCCCTGCTCAACTCTCCAGGTGGCCAGGCCTATGCTTGTCTGGGCACCTCTGTGATAAAACTGGGGTCAGAGATCAAAGGGCACACAAGTGTGATCTTTCCAACCCAAGACAGAGAGGAAGGTGCCATCTGTCACTCCAGGTCCAGGTCCAACTCCCTGCCTGTCATCCCCCCCTGGCTTGGGGCGGGGAGAAGGAAGACCCTCCCCAGTGCAGACTGCTCAGGGCTGGGCATTGCTCAGTCTGGCCACCTCCCTCTCCGCTGCTCTTGCAGTCGCAAACTGAAAAGGACCCTGTTCCCAGCTTGTCTCCCTGTCTGTCACTCCCTGCCACAGATAAACAAAAGATGCTCCAGGAAAGGGTACCCATCCTGCCCACACACTTGCGGACAACATTTACACATTTGTTTGAAGCAATTAAGTTCTGGTGAAGAATATCAGAAAACAACTTTTTCAAAAAAGAAATCAGAGGCCTAAAAACTCGTACTTCGGAGGCGCTCAAAGTGAACGCTGATTTCAGTTTCTGAGCAAGTGCAGGGAAAGGCTTGAAGCACAGAGGCTTCAAGGGCTCGTGTGCATCCAGCGCCAACCCCGGGAGCAGCTCGGCTTTGGACTTGGGCTTCCCTAAACACAACTTTACAAAAGAAGAAACTACACTTCACATTTGTTTTTACCTGCTGACCTTGGAAATTCGAAAAGGATTTAAAAACTCCCGTCAAAAAAGTGACAAAAGTAAACTTGTTAACTCTCAGAACTGAAAGGAAGCCACCCGTTCGGTCCCAGACACACTCATAAGATGTAATTTACATTAGTTTTGCGGGTGAGTGGGCACCGGGGTGCAGCTCACTCTCTGGCCTGGCTCAGCTCGGGACTCTTTGAAGGTCGCCTCACTGTCATTTCGGAGTGCCGAAGCCCGGAATCCAGGCCACGCGGTGTGACCGACACCATGCCCTATGGCCACCTTTTGGGGCCCCGCGAGGGTCTCCCACAGGTGCGGTCAATGCAGGAGGGGTACTGCCCCTCAAGGTCCCGGAGCTCGGCCTCTCCCGCCGCCACCGCCACATCACGCGCTCACACTCCGCGAGCACCCGTGTCCCACCCCCCGAGCCCGACGCGCAGACCCAGGTCTTACCCGCGAGAGGCGCACGGAGCGCGCGGCCCCGTAGCAGGCGCGGTCCCGGGGGCCTCCCGCGCGGGGCTACCCGGGCGCACGGCTGGTTCTGCTGGCCGCCTCCTCTTCGTTGTCCTCGGCCCGGCCCCGGCCGCCCGGCGGCTCCGGTTCCCTCCGCAGCCGCCGGCCGGGCGGCACCGGGGTGCAGGCGGCGGGGTTCGGCTTCGGCGCCCCCTCCTCTCCTGCTGCCCGCCGCCGCCTTGGCGCTCGCGGGCTGGGGGTCCGCGGGGCCGGGACGCGGGGGTCGTCGGGGTGCTCCGGCTGCCCCGCGCTCCCTCCCGCGCGCAGCCCCTCTCGGGAGGGGGGGGGGGCGCCTCGCTCGCGGCGCGCGGGCGTCACGGGCTCGATGCGCGCCGGGACGGCGGCGGTGTGGGCCCCGGGGCGGCGGGCGGGGGCGCTGCTGCAGACGCGGGCACTGATGCGGGCGCCGCGGCGCGGCCTCTCGCCATGGCTCCCCGGCGGGCGGGCGGTTCGCACCTCCCCTCCGCGCTGCCGTCACCGCCCGACGCGCGCCGAGCCCTCCCCTTCCACCGCTCCGCCCGCCAGCCCGCCGGCCTGCGCCGCCACCTGCGGGCCGCCCTCCAGGATGCTCGCCCCGCGGAGCGCGCCCGGGGTGCCGGGAGCCGCGCCCCTCTGCCCTGCTGTCGCGGCCCTTGGCCGGTCCTACGCTTTTACCGGCGCCGCGGGGCTCGGGAAAGTACCCAGCGGAATACCTGGGTGGGGAAAACCTATCACACCTCTCCCCGCGCGCTCATTTACTTCTAGCGCTTCTCGGCGTCCGTCTAGGGTCAGTCTAAGGGGAGCATGGGACTCACACGTGCACTGTTTGCCACTAAAGCAGTGGAAGTCCAGGCGTTGCGTTTCCGCAGTCTCCTGGGGAAGCAACCCTGAGGCTTAAGCAGGGAAGGGCAGAGCCCCGTGCTGGGGGGTTGCGGTGGAGGAGGGGTATGGACAGTCTGAACAAAATGCCAAGGCCGGGAATGGGGGGGACGAGGGGGAGGAGAATCAGAAAAGGATCCAGGAAGTAAGTGCTCACAGGCCACTGTATTATGCAAATCACTGGTGGACAGTTTAACGCGGAACAATCCAATTAGCCCATTTCCAGTTAGGGCTGCTGAGTGTACTACTTCTCCCCCGTCTTGGCCCAAAGGTCGTAGAGGACATTGGGAAGACACGGAGAGGACTCTGATCAGAACCAAAGACCTAAGAAAGCTGAGCCATAGAAAACCTGGTTTCAAATACTGGAAGAGGACTGGTAGTGTACTGTAAAGATTCGTTCAGGCAAGAATCATCACCGGATGCTAACACTAGAGCGGATTTCACTGGAGAGCAGATACTTGCTTGGCTTATTTTGTCTCTCCGTAGATGGTTTAGGCTCATTAATAGCAAGGGGGAAATATTTACAATGGAGTGGGCGGACAACACCTTGACTAGGTGATCAAAATTAACATCACCAATGAAAGTAGATGGATACCATGTCGTCAGAACGTATCACCTACGCAGTATTCCAGGGAGACTGCATAACCTGAATCTGACAATGATGAAACCTCAGACAAACCCAAAATGAGGAACATCTAGTAAAAAGGGGCAGGGGCTGTATTCTTCAAACATGTCAACGTCATTAAAGACAGAAGAGGGGCATCTGGGTGGCTCAGTCCATTAAGTGTCTGACTCGATTTTGGGTCAGGTCTTGATTGCAGGGGGTTGAGTTCAAACCCCACCGTGGGTTCCACGTTGGGCATGGAGCCTACTTTAAAGAAAAAAAAAAAGACAAAAAAATTAATAATAAATAAATAAATAAAAGACAAAAGAAGGTTAAATGTTCCAAATTAAAGGCTGCTAAAAAGTCGTGACAACTTAATGGGATACCTTGTCCTAGACTGGATCCTGTACTGGAGGAGGTGAAATGCTAGTAAAGGCATTTCAGTGGACAAAGTTGGAATCCTGATAGTAAAGTTAAATTTGCTGCTGTTGATAACGTGTACTATGGTCATGTGGAAGAGTATCCCTATTCTTAGAAATACCCACTGAAGTATTGTGCAGGCATGATTTGCATAAGGGCAAGTGACTCAGAAAAAAAACATGTTGATAGGAAAAACGATAAAGTAAATGGGCAAAATATTAACAATCAGTGAACCTGGGTACAGGGTGTACTAAAACATTTCTGCACATTTGAAATTATTTCCGAATAAAAACACTTTTGAGAAACCAAGTAGGGGATGAGGTTGGATGGGAGGAAGGCAAGGTGTGTTTGTAAAAGGGTGACACAAGAGATCCTTCTGGTTTTAGAACTTGTGGTCTTAGAACAGGTGATCGAATTTATATGGAACTGAGATGCACTTAAATAAGTACAAGTAAGACTGGGGAAATCTGAATAAGATAGGTGGATTGTATCAATGTTAATATTCTAGGTGTAATAACGTATTAAGGTTTTGCAAAATGTGATCATTGGGGAAACTGCAAAATGTATTATTTCTTGTAATTAAATGTGAATCTACAATTATCTCAATAAAAATTTCAATCACAAGGACGCCTGGCTTCCTTGGTTGCTAGAGAATGTGACTCTTGATCTTGGTGTGAATTTGAGCCCCACACTGGGTGTGGAGATTACTTAAAAATAAAAAAAAAAAATCTTTAAAAAAAATCTCAATTACCAAATAAGTGATCAAGTATATGCCAGGTTGGCACATAGGTAAGCACGTCTACCTGGGAATATGTAAAAGCAAATGCACTGGTGCTATCTCCTTGTGGGTTTAGAGTAGAAATGGGGCTGTTAGCAACATGTTTTTTTAAGTAAAAAGTAATTAAATAAAGGACTATTTGAAGTATAACTGACAGATCAGGTTCCTTCCAGTTCTGTAATTTAAGAATCCTAGAGCTGGGGGATCTTTGACATCATCTAGTCCAACCTTCTCATTTTCAGGAAACTGCGGGCAGAAAAGTGGTACATGACCAAAGGAGCATCAAATTAGTGGTAGAACCATAACTACAACTCTTGTCTGCCGAATATGTCCAATGCTCTGCACCTTTACCAGCTGCCTATCACTCTCTATGTCCATGAGGTTCAGTCGAGGTTGGTGCCAAATTTTGAAGTCATCCATTCATCCATGTTGACTCCCTGACTGTGGTCCTGTGGGCACAGGGTCCTGACATCCTGTTTCCAGCACCAGATGACAGACATGTGCATCCCACCGCCAAGGAGGAGGGACTGGTTTCCCTCTGCTACTCCCAGCTTGGAGAGAGCAGGTGGCAGGCAGGGCCCCTTGAGTGAGCCCCCAGCTGTGCGCCCTGAGCTACTTCAGCAGCTGGTGACCTGCTGCTTCTGGAGGGTGCAGGGACCTGCGAGGGAAGCTGGATGGGTGTATGGTAGAGAAAGCACTAATTGCCCTGGCAGGTCCCAGCCTTACCCAGCATCAGGCACAGGTCTCTACACCAGAAGTGACTCTGGCCTCCCTTGGGGGACAGATAGCCACTGTAGTCTTTCCTTCTGTCAAATCAAATCAAAATCAGCATATGTTCACTGATACTTGCCAGGCACTGAATAAGTACCTATGGGAAAATTAAAAAAAAAAAAAATCTGATGCCTGCCCTTTAGAAATCCAAAATGCAGCCTGGGACCCAAGATGGAAATGTAGAAAATGACCTGACAAAAGAATTAAAATGCTAGCTCGTTGGCTTGGGTTCTCCTCAAAAGCAGTGTTAGAGAAGGACTTGAGGGCAAGTGCTTTCTTTTGGGATGTGATCCCATGGCACAGGGGTAGGAAAAGGAATCAGGACCAGAAAGAATGAAACAGGGAGGGAGAGAAAACCCATCCAAGGGTGCTTAATCTAGATGGTCTCTGTGCAAGTAGGGCTCAGTCCTACTGGCACCCTCCGAGGAATTGCCTAGAATGCAAGATGGGGGGGCACCGGTGGGGGGGCCTGAACTTGGTTAAGCATCTGACTCTTGGTTTGAACTCAGGTCCTGATCTCAGGGTTGTGAGATCAAGCCCTGCCTCAGGCTCTGCACTTATCACAGAGTCAGCTTCGGGTTTTCTCTCCCTCTCCCTCTGCCCCTCCCCCCTGTGCTCTCTCCAAAATAAATAAATGAATCTTTAAAAAGAAAAAAAAATGCAAGATGGAAGGAGGGAGCATTTATCCACCAGCTCCTAGCTCCCATCGGCCAAGTGGGTACTGAGCAAAAAAGTGAACTAAAAAAAGGTATCACAGGGGACATACATATATAAAATGCTCAGATCCACCAGCAAAAAAGCAGCCTATGGGCAGAGATTTTTGCTTGCTTTATTCATTGCTACATTCCCAGCATCAACAACAGGGCTTGACTCATAGTAGATGCTCAATCAATAGATACAGAATGAGTGAAATATAGAGGAAATTATTAAAAGTATATAAATAGGGATGCCTGGGTGGCTCAGTCGGTTAAGCGTCTGCCTTCGGCTCAGGTCATGATCCCAGGGTCCTGGGATCGAGTTCCGCATCGGGCTGTCTGCTCCGCGGGGAGCCTGCTTCTCCCTCTGCCTCTGTCTCGAATGAATGAATGAATGAATGAATGAATGAATAAATAAATGTAAATAAGTCATTTATCAACAATGTGTGTGTGTGTACGCACGCACGTGCATGTGCACTGCGTATCGGATAGGCTAGAGTGATAGTGAACAAAGAAGTTACAATCTTGGCCCTGTGAACCTTTCAGTCCAAGAGAAGAGGCAGATAATATGCTATACATGCACATTCAATTAGTCTGTGATGCATGCTGGAAAAAAAAAGCATGCAGACACTAGAAATCTAATAATAGGATTTATGGTAGACTAGTTGGTCAGGGAGGATCTGTCTAAGGAGGTAACCCAGAGGAGGAACAGGAACCAATCATGCAAAGGGCAAGGGACAGCATCAGAAAAGGACCCAGAAGTAAGAAAGACACTCAGTAGCTAGAACCATGGTGGGATTTCAGGGAAGAGCCAGACTGTGGCCCTGCACCAGTTTGAGGAAACCCAGAGACCACTTCAGGGCCAGCTGGCAGGGCTCACTCACAACCTCCACCTCCATACTCCACTACTGCTACCAGTAATACTTTGGGAACATGCTAAAACCCCACATGATGTAAGTGGGCCCCCCAAATTCAACTGGTAGAGTATGGCATAGGGTCATAAAACTGAAGGTTAATTAAAATCAGTATTTCTCGTAACTATGTTACAGTTACTATGTGAAAAAAAAGAAGGAAAAATGTTTCCTATTCATTTAATAAATGTGTAGGAAATTATATATAAAACATCAGCTTAACTGAACTAAGAGCATCCCAAATGATCATGGGCTATTCACCTATAACCTCCTCCCACACACACATCCTCCAAGAAAAGAACTTGAACCTGCTACCATTCCAGAACAAGACCAAAAATCCAATCATGTTATATCCACACTCAAGTAGTCACTGAATGTCTTATCCCAGGGTTTTGGTTTGTTGTTGTTGTTGTTGTTGTTAATATTTATTTATTTATTTGAGAGAGAGAGAGAGGCAGAGGGAGAGGGGGGAGAGAATCCCAAGCAGACTCCATGCCAAGCACAGAGCCCAATGCAGGGCTTGATCCCAGGACCGTGAGTTCATGACCTGAACGGAAACCAAGAGTTAGATGCCCAACCGACTATATCACCACAAGGTGCCCCTTGTCCCAGGGTTTTAATCTAACATTTACTGAGCACATATATGCACCAAGCACTGTACTAAGTACTTTAATGACATCACTTCATTGAATCCTGACAGCAAGTCTTTGTGATAGCCATTATCATCTGTAGTTTATAAATGAGACAATTTGAGCCTCGGAGAAGTGAATTAACTTACCCAAAGTCACACACTATTGACAAAATCAGAATCAATCCAGGCTTCCAGCCCCATATGATTGATTCAACACTTTGCTTTTGTCCTCCTGCAAAGTAAAGGAGAATCAACCTCAGTCTTGGAAGAAAGGAGAGGTGAGGATTGGGGTGGGAAAGGAATCCTAGGCTAAAGACGTGTAGCCTTGTGTTTATAATGCTGACCAGTTGCTCATGGGTTCCTTAGAAATGAGAAAAAAAGTAGATTAATACCAATACCTTCTTTAATACCTAGTGTTAGTCCTGAGGCTTTAAACACCATCTATGCGTGGATAATTTCCAACTTTACACTTCCAGCCCTCCCGAACTCCAGACTCGTGTAAGCAAACTGCCTAACTGGCACTTCCATCTGGATATCTAAGAGTCATCTCAACCCTCTGATGTGCCAACTTGAACTGCTGGTCTAGCCCCAAGTAGTTCTACCCTTCCAGTCTTTTATTTTTTTTAAAGATTTTATTTATTTATTTGAGAGAGTGAGAATGAGAGAGAGAGCACATGAGAAGGGGGAGGGTCAGAGGGAGAAGCAGACCCCCGCTGAGCAGGGAGCCCGATGCGGGACTCGATCCTGGGACTCCAGGATCATGACCTGAGCCGAGGGCAGTCATTTAACCAACTGAGCCACCCAGGCACCCTACTCTTCCAGTCTTTTAGATATCAGTTGCTCGAGCCAAAAACCTTATAATCATTTTTAACTTTAGTCTCTCTTTGTTCCCAACCTATCAGGGATTCTGTTGGTTCTACCTTTAAAATAGAATCCAGAATCTACTTCTCACCACCTTCCTTGCTTCTAACCTGCTCCAAACCACCATCATTTCCCCCTGGATCCCTGCAAGAGCATCTTTGACAAGGGTATTGTCAACACAGGAGCAAATGTCCCTGTAAAATGTGACTCATTTCATGGTCCCCCTCTCTCAAAACCCTCCAATGGCTCCACATTTCCCCCAGAAAATAAGCAAAAATTTTTCTAATCATCTGTAAGACATACATGGTCTGCCCCCACCCCCCACCTCCCGGCCTCTTTTCCCTCTTGTCTCCAACTCACTCACTTCACTCCACAGGCATAATGATCTCTTTGCTTTTCCCTGAACATCCAAAGACACTCTCACCTCAACAATGCACACTGATCCCTTCACCCAGAATTCCCCTCCTCCACATGGCCCTTCCCCTCACCTTCCCTGCAAGGCGCTTAGATGCCCCAATTCCCCTTGCCCTCCTCTATTTCTTCTTATTTAGCACATTATAAAATGTACTCATTGCTGCTTATTTTCTGCCTTCTCTCTTTTGATTCACAAGGTAGTTTTTATTCCTAGGTGTAATCTCGGCACAATGTTTAGGACATAATAGTTGCTCAATAATTATTTGTCGAATGATCAATCCTTCTGAATCTTACCAAAGAACCCATCTGACCCAGAATACGCTCACTGATTAACATTTTACTGTCTTGTTGGAGATGGAGAATGTAGTAATTTTGGGTTTTTATATCAGTGTTAAAAGATCTTGAGAATATGTCCTGACTATCCTTAACCTCTCTTCCACAACCCATTATGAAGTGACCATCTATCAAAACCCTGTTAGACCCTATTTGTTCTCAAGATCTATAGTATTAGTCTCAAGGGAATGAGCGTTCTTTCTGACTATTGTGTATTTGTTCATATTGGCTAATGTTATCATAAAACGACTTATCTCCAAGTCCAAGATTCCACATTTCATTGGATGACTCTGTTGATACCAGCTAAACTTCAGCTTGCAGAGTTGCTCATCTAATTCTCTTTCCCAACTAAAGAGTCTCACTCTCAGTTTATCCTGATAGGACTATGTCTGCTATTTTAATTCTTTACTTACTCCCATCTAACTTTTTTTTTTATTTTTTTTGTTTCACTTATTTATTTGAGAGAGAGAGAGAGAGAACGAGCCGGGAAAGAGGAAGAAGCAGGCTCCCTGTCAAGCAGTGAGCCGGATGCGGGGCTCGATTCCAGGACCCTGGGATCACGACCCGAGCCAAAGGCAGATGCTTAACCACTGAGCCACCAAGGCGCCCCTCCCATCTAACTCTTTTCAAATTCATATGCCTCGAAGAATTTCCAATAAATGATATTTTACATGTGGCCAATATTCTCCTAGCTGCCTGTTTCCTAGTGGTATATATTTATATTTTGTTTTATTTTACCCTGAGCACGGATTCTTCATCCAAGGTCCATGGAAGTCCAAGGTGGGATGTCAGGGAGCATATTAGTTAGAGTGGGCTAAACTGATGTAATAAGTAAACGTAAAATGTAATGATTCATTACGGTGGTTTGTCTTTTGCTCAAGTAACAATCTAGAGTAATTTCAGATTGGTAGAGGAGCTCTGTTCTACATATTTTACCAAGGGACAGATTGTGGACTGAATGGGCAAACTCTGGCTCCACCATCTTGGGTCACCCTGGGCGTGGCCACCTCAATGAGGGGCTGGGGAAGAGTACGGAGGAGGCTGTAAGGGAGATTCCATGAGCCAGGCCTGACAGGAACACACAAACCACTTCCACTCAAGTCTCACTGGCTAGAGGTCTTAGTTACATGGCCACATTCACTAGAGGGAAGCTGGGAAATGTTGTCTAGCAGAGCAACCAGGAAGAAGGGGAGAACAGATTTTGGTGCTCAGCTAGCATTTTCTGACACGGGGGCGGGGGGTGGTTGACAAACGGGCACACACACGAAAAATATATTTTTATTTGATTTATTTTGAAAATTATTAAAAAATTGCTTTATTAATTCAAATTATAGGCTTATGGTTTTACTTTACGCTTCATGAGGAAGCAGGAGGTGATCTGATTGGCCCGGTTGGGTCATATGATTCTAGGGCATCCAGGGTGGAGTCTGTTAGCAAGGAAAGTTGCTGGTACTTATGGTCAGGCAAGGTACAAGGATCATCACAGCCTTGCACCACGTTATGACATCTGAATTAACTTAATTGAGAAAAACCCGTTGTGAGGGACACAGCTGGGACTCCCCTATCCCCCCCGTACCCCTCCCTGTGTCCTCCGTGTCCTGCCAAGGTTAGTGTAGCCAGTGTCTAACACCTGCCTCTCTCCCACCTCTTCTGGCAACTGAAGGCTGCTCTGCTCAGTACGATGGCTGGGAGGTTCTGGGGCTCTTGAAGACCTGGTCCCAGAAGTCTTTGTTGCCTTACCCCTTAGGACATGTCACTTTTATGCTGGCTCCCCGACTTTCTCCACATGATTAAGTTCCTGTTATTTTTGCTTGATAACACATCCTTCATTGGCTATCTTTCTTTCCCTGTCTCACTCCTCTGCCCTCCTGCCCACGTCTCTTGGGATCACCAAATAAATAGCTTGAAATCTCTAGGGCTTCTTTTGGAGGGACCCAGACTAAGACACTTACCCTACCATGACCATTATGCATACTGGTCAGTGTTTGTGCTTAGCATAGCACAGACTATGTTGGAAACTGTCAAAGCAAAGCAAAGAGCCTCTATGGAAACTTCTTTAGACACTGTGATTATGTCACACCAGGAAACAAGGTGAGGAGAAGCAGGGTCAGAGGTTTCTGCACTGCAAGGGCTATGAAAAGAAAACAAAAGTAACAATCTCGCACTGCTCAGCATCAGCAAATAGAAAATTTTCCTTTTGCTGTTACTAAATTTATCATGTTTAGCAATAGAATGTAGTTGACCCAATATGAATAGACTCCCATTTCTCTGACTGGAGTTTAAGAATAAATAAGCCAGTAAGAAACAACCTCCATGTAGGGTGTAAGACCTTGGCCCAGATGAAGCAGAGTTAGCTAAGGGAATATGGCAGGGCAGAAACAGTTTGCTCTAGTCCTCCCAAGCCCCCCACCCCCCATGGACCAATTATATTGATGGCAAGGCAGCAAGCTCTTAAAAAAAGATACTAAGCTAAGCCTATCTGAGGTGACAAAGAAGGGCTTGAAAAACAAAAACATTGGAATATCTCAATTCCAAGACAATTGAGAAAACCATCAAGGGCTACTAATTCTGACCAGAGAGCAAAAAACAGGGATGAAGTGCTCATGGCTTTTGTTTTATTGAATCATCGCATGGGACAGGATGCAAAGCCACCCCGTCCCACATGGGATGATGTTCTTGCCGACAAGAGCACAAAGGCAAAGGCAAAGTGCAGGAGAATCTGTGGCTCATCATTGTGAACATGCTGCAGAGACGGTGCGTCTTCTTCCTGAAAAAAACTCAAACTGGAGTCAGCTTCCGTTCAGAAGCCTCGTGTGAAGCCTCCTCCAGGGGTACACATCCCAGTGCCCAATGGAAGAAATGACACACAACTTGAGGAAACTGGATGAAGTCCTTGTTTCCTGCTTCCTCCTCCATTTCAAAAGGTTGCTGGAGAGAACACATTTGGTTGATTCTTTTCCTCCCCGTCTCAATTGGTTTGAAAGTTTTACAACCTGTTTCTGTTTCTTTCATATTTACCCTTAAATTTTTAACAAATATGTTTATTTATCAAAACAAGATCTATCAATCTTCCTTGGAGAATGTTCTCTAGGAAAACAAACAAACATAGATGCAAATAAAGAGGCTAAAAGACGACATGCAAAACAATAATGATAAAACGTGATATGTGCTTGGGGCGCCTGGGTGGTGCAGTGGGTTAAGCATCTGACTCTTGATTTTGGCTTAGGTCATGATCTCAGGGTTGGGGGATGGAGCTCCGAGTCGGGCTCTGTGCTCAGGGCGGAGTCTGATTGAGATTCTCGCTCTCCCTCTCCCTCTGCCACATCCCCCTGCTCTGTCTCTCTCTAAAATAAACAATTTTTTAAAGATTTTATTTATGAGAGAGAGAGAGACAGAAATAGCTAGAGAGTACACAAGTGGGGAGGAGAGGGAGAAGCAGAGTCCCTGCTGAGCCCAGAGCCCAAAGCAAGGTTCGCTCCCAGGACCCTGGGATCATGACCCGAGCCGGGGGCAGACCTTAACCAACTGAACCACCCAGGCACCCCTAAAATAAATAAATAAATCTTAAAAAAAAAAGGAGTGCTCAAAAGACAAAAACAAAACCCACAGTGATAGGGTGCCTGGGTGGCTCAGTCGTTAAGCATCTGCCTTTGGCTCGAGTCATGATCCCAGGGTCCTGGGATTGAGCTCCGCATCAGGCTCCCTGCTCGGCGGGAAGCCTGCTTCTCCCTCTCCCACTCCCCCTGCTTGGGTTCCCTCTCTCGCTGTCTCTCTCTGTCAAATAAATAAATAAAATCTTTAAAAAAACAAAAACAAACCCACAGTGATGGGTCATGTCAACGGGACGCAGGGGTCAACTGCAAGAATTCCCAGTGGCCAAAGCTGAAACAATTTGAGCAAAAAATAAAGTGGTATTGAGTCATTTGGATTACAACCCAAAGTATAAATTAAATAGCCATGAATACATACCGATATAAATAAATGATTGAATAAGTAAATAAACGGGGAGGAAGAGAAAAATCTCCCACACAGAAAAATTCCAAATAAAGTATGTAGATCGCCATTCTCAAGGGGGTGGCGCCTAACTCCCTACTCTGGAAGTGTGGGCTAAATATAGTTACTTACTTCCAGAGAGTTCCATATAGAAAGGGGAAAAAAGAGTTACTTTACAGTGGGGAAACTTGGTAGGCTTGACCTCTGCCAGGTGAACAAGGCTTACATCAACAGTGACAAGTCATGGGGCGCCTGGGTGGCTCAGTCGTTAAGCGTCTGCCTTCGGCTCAGGTCATGATCCCAGGGTCCTGGGATCGAGCCCCACTTCGGGCTCTCTGCTCCGCGGGAAGCCTGCTTCTCCCTCTCCCACTCTCCCTGCTTGTGGTCCCTCTCTCACTGTGTCTCTCTCTGTCAAATAAATAAATAAAATCTTTAAAAAAAAAAAACAAAACAGTGACAAGTCATGTTGACAGCAGGTACCCCTGATATGATGGGATGAGAAGGGCACTTCACCTTTGTGGTCCTCCTGCCCTAACCCATAACCCCTGTCTAATCATGAGAAATATATCAGACAGATCTCAATTGAGTGACATTCTAAAAATACCTAATCAATATTCTTCAAAACTGTCAAGGTCATGAAAAACAAGGAAAGTCTGAGAAATGGTCACAGCCAAGAGAAACCTAAGGAAACACAACAACTCAATGTAACTCAGTATCTTGGATGAGATCCTGGACATTTGGTAAAAACTAAGGAAATCTGAATAAAATGTGGACTTTAGTTATGTCTCAATATTTGTGACAAGCATGCCATCTTAAGATGTTAACAGAGAAAACTGGGTGTGGGGCATGAGAAGTGTTTGTGCTATCTTCGTCATTCTTCTATGAATCTAAAACTATTCTAAAGTAAGTTTATTTAAAGAATAATGGTAAACATTGAAACTGGTACAATTTAAAGTTGAAATAACTTTTTTAAAAAAGATTTTATTTATTTATTTGAGAGAGAGAGCGAGCATGCGCACGAGAGAGCATGAGAGAGAGAGAGCTTGAGCAGGGGGAGGGACAGAGGGAGAGGGAGAAGCAGACTCCCTGCTGAGCAGGGAGCCCGACATGGGACTCGATCCCAGTACCCTGGGATCACGACCTGAGCTTAAGCCTGACGCTTAACCGGCTGGGGCACCCAGGCGTCCCAGGAGCATGATTTTTAAAGCACTGAAAATCACGGGAAGGGCAAACATATAACAATAGAAGGCACAATACATTAAGAAAAGAAAACATACACAGAAAGCATGGGCAACTCTACTAATACAGCAGCAGGGTCCTCAACTGCTTACCTGCGCCCTTCCCAGTGCGCTCACACTGAGCCTGAGTCCGCCTCACGCCTGACTGCAGGAAGTTCTGCCCATTTCCCTGGTAAATCTGAGTGTTTACATTTTCCGAACATCCATCCCATTATTCTTGTCACCTCTTGTGCTGGGCCTGCAAATGACTCACTCGGGCCTCTGGCCTCTGCGGATCTCTTGAGTCAAGGCCACCTGGAGGCCCCCTGATGTCGCCTGAGCACAGCTAATGCAGGGCTGTCATGTTTAATTAGAGTTCGCTAAGACCCAAGCATAGTCATTACACGTTAGCCAAGTTCACCAGATGGAAAGACTCGTTGTTGTGATAGGTCATTTATCCCCCAAACTAATCAGTGGATTTTGTGTTATACCAATCAAATGCCAAAGAAATTTTATTTTAAGGAAATGACAATGTGTCCCTCAGTTCATAGGGAAGGATAAATACATAAGAATATCCAAGACAATTGAGAAAACCATCAGGGGCTACTAATTCTGACCAGAAAGCAAAATACAGGGTTGTTTCTGTCATAGGAATAGACAAGCACAGGAATCACACAGAATTGAGAGTTGAAAAACAGAATAATGCCTCTGTGAGAATTTAGGTTTTTTGCTAGCAGGACACTGTTTTCCCCTTGGTTTAGTAGTTACAATTCTCTGGAGTCCTGAATAATTAAATGAAAACTGTGTTACTGGAAGAAAACTGTACACAGTTTTATTAATCACATAGTGCCCACCGTGACATGAGTTTCAGGCAAAATCCTGAATGATTCAGAGAAAACACTTTTTAAAAATGTTCTCTAAGTGTTCCATGTTTCTCTAATCTCTTCGTAGTTTCTCTTCCTCTTTTTATATTTTTTAAATTTTTTGGAAGATTTTTAAAATTTTTTAAAAGATTATTTCTTTCTTTATTTGAGAGAGAGAGAGTATGAAAGAGAGCATGAGCTAGAGGAGACGCCAATGGAAAGGGAGAGACAGGCTTCCCGCTGAGCAGGGAGCCTGACATGGGGCTGGATCCCAAGACCTGAGCTGAAGGCAGATGCTTAACTGATTGAGCCACCCAAGTGCCTCGAAAGATTTTATTCTTAAGTAATCTCTACATCCAAGGTGGGGCTCAAAGTCATGACCCCGAGATCAAGAGTCACATGCTCCACCAACTGAGCCAGCCAGGAGCCCCCCTCTTCTTCCTCTTTTTAAAGAGATGATCTGGGTAATCTATCTCTAGAGACATTGTCTCGTCCTTTGAAATTCCAAGATTAACAGCCATCACCAACACATTAAGCAATTTTTTTAAAGAAACTATAAAAAATTTCAAACATGAAAATAGAATCAGATAATGGGCTCCGTGTATTCTTTGCCAACTTCAACAATGACCAGTGCAGAGCCCATCTATCTCCATCCTCACTCAATTCCCTCATCCCTTAAATTATTTTGAAGCAAATCCCAAACTCAGACAACATATAGTTTCATTTATAAATATTTCAGTGTGCATCTCTAAAAGACAAGAAGTCCTTTTCTGACAAGTTACCTAAAATGTACATAGTTTTGGTATTATGCTAAGTGAAATAATTTAGAGAAAGACAAATGCCATATGATTTCACTTGCATGTGGAATCTAAAAAACAAAACAAACAAAGCAGAAACAGACCCATAAACACAGAGAACAAACTGGTGGTTGCCAGAGGAGAGGAGGGTGGGGGCATGGGCAAAATGGGAGGTGCAGGCTTCCAGGTATAGAATGAATAAGTCACCGAAATAAAAGACACAGCACAGGGAATCTAGTCAATGGTATTGTAATCATGCTGTATGGTGACAGATGGGAGCTACACTTGGGGTGAGCAAGCATAAGGTATAGACTTGTGGAATCACTCTGTTGTAACACCTGAAACTAATGTAACCTTATGTGTCAACTATACTTCAATTTAAAAGTACATATTATTGGGTGCCTGGGTGGCTCAGTTGGTTAAGCATCTGCCTTCAGCTCAGGCCTTGATCTTAGGGTCCTGGGATGGAGTCCTGCATCGGGCTCCCTGCTCAGCGAGGAGTCTGCTTCTCCCTCTCTCTCTGGTGTTCCTTCTCCCTCTGCTGTGCCCCCTGCTCATGCTCATGCTCATGCTCACGTGCACGCTCTCTCTCTCTCTCAAATAAATAAAATCTTTTTTTAAAAAGTACAAATTATTAATGAAGTTGGGTTCACAAAACTTACCTTGACTTAGCTTTTTGAGGGACTGGAAATCTTTTGTAAAATTTTCAATGTCTTCTTTGGTTATTGTTTTATTAAAAATTTTTCTCTATGTTTGAGGCCATGCTGTTAGTCTGAATTTTGCTTAAAATACATCAATTTCATGAAATTTCCTAATTTATTTTCATGAGATTGCATCTAGTGAGAGAAAAAAAATAGAATATATCAAGTTAATGTTGGAGGAGCAAATTGATGATGCCGGAGAGTGAGGATGGATCCAGGGAACAAGTGTGTGTGTGTGGGGGGGGTGATGCCACCCATCCACTGTGCAAAGGGGAGACACGGTTCATGGATTCTGATAGATGTAAATGGCTTGATTTAGTGCTTCCGCTGAGAGTGAGGATAGTGATGAGAATATCAGAGGTTGCAGGAGAGAAAAACTGAAATAGCTCAAAGAGGGGAAAAGTTAATCGTCTAAAAAAACATAGGATTTCTTGGAGGCCCGAGAGTCCATTTTTTAATAAAAGATTTTATTTACTTATTTGACAGAGAGAGAAAGAGAGAGCACAAGAAGGGGAAGCAGCAGGCAGAGGGTGAAGGTGAGGGAGAAGCAGACTCCACACGCCAGAGGTGGGACTCAATTCCAGGACCCTGAGAGTGGAAGGCAGATGCTTAACCGACTGAGCCACCCAGGCACCACAGCTGAGAGACCATTTTAGATACATGGGTTATAAATTTAAAGGAGGGCTCCATTAGCATGATTGCGTGTTTTTCTCCAGCCCCAATCCTCTGCTCCATGTTGGCATAAAAGAGAGGAAGAGAGTTGGATTTCACCAAAGTGAGTTTTTTCCAATTGAGTTTAATGAAGAAAGAGAGGTAGATTTAGGGTAGTTTAGAATAGACACAGGAGAGTAATTTTAGTGATTGGGAAAGTAAAAAGAAGTTGAGAGTGGTGGATGATGACAAAGCCATTTGAGGTGCTGGAGGAAAAAATAACCATGCCTGAGAGGATGGTAGCAGCAGCGGTGTGCTCAGGGAACAGCCAAGGGGATCTGGGTGATGATGGGCTGTAAGTCTAGAGGGCACAGCAGAAGGGCGGGGAAGGCGCACAGTGGAAGTGTGTGGGAGATTGTTGCATTAAGAGTAGCAGGATAAGATACAAGAGAGGAATGATGTCCGAGGGGGCTTTCACTTCTTGTGCCTGTTAGGCACTGTCTGTGAATCTTGTTGTTCTTTACTTCTGGGCTTTTCTCTATCTAGAAAAGTAGATTTGCTATTTCAAAGTCCCCACCGGGAGGATTTTCTTTCCTTTAGTTTTCAAAGCCATCTTTCTTTGTCTTTCATGTCTTTTAATGCCAAGGCAGTCCACTTCTTGTTGGTTCCAAGAAACCTTGCAGAGAATATTGTAAGCCAGG
The DNA here is from genome assembly GCF_009762305.2 of Zalophus californianus. NCBI lineage: Eukaryota > Metazoa > Chordata > Mammalia > Carnivora > Otariidae > Zalophus > Zalophus californianus. Next base: position 70,125,418 of record NC_045595.1, on the reverse strand, counting down.
CTTAAATTTTTGTTCAGTAGTCAACTGGTCAGGGCGCCTGGGTGGCTCAGTTGGTTAAGCGACTGCCTTTGGCTCAGGTCATGATCCTGGAGTCCCAGGATCGAGTCCCGCATCGGGCTCCCTGCTCGGCAGGGAGTCTGCTTCTCCCTCTGACCCTCCCCCCTTTCATGTGCTCTCTCTCTCACTCTCTCTCTCAAATAAATAAATAAAATCTTTAGGAAAAAAAAAGTCAACTGGTCAAAAGGAACTCCACAAGAGGAAAAACCTGTGGGTTTAAAAGGGGTTTCTAGGGGCACCTGGCTGGCACAGTGGGTAGAGAACTCTTGATCATGAGTTTGAGCCCCATGTTGGGTGTAGAGAGTACTTTAAAAAAATAAAGCATTTTTTTTTTTTTAAAGGGAGGGTTTTTATGAATCAAGAGTTGTCACGCTGGGAATGTAACCAACCTGTTCAGGCAGCTCCCTAATGCCTTCGGGAGCTGCAATTAACAAGGTGGTATTAACACTGGACACACCCACCTTAATGGTTTGGTGGATCATAAAACTTAGTTCATGATAAGCAGCTTATATCCCAAGGGTACTTACTATCTAATGGTATCTACCAGGGGCCTCTAGGAATTGTTTCTCAAAGGTAGTTACCTGATGAAGAGAGGGTGCTCGGTTTCAAATTCATGGGCACCACCCCGGGGCTAATGCAGTCAGAGCTGACCATAGGATCCATGCGGATCTGACACAGACACTTAGAGTAGCATTGCATCCATTGGAGTATGTGGACCAAATCACAGAGCTAGTTGATGAGCTAGTTGATGAGCTAGTTAATGAGCTAGTTGCTCATTAGCCTGGACAGGCTGGAGAGGCTCTTTTGTTCCTGGATCCACTCAAATTTGGCATCCTTTTCATATAATTTAGTAGACTCAGAGTAACACATCTGCATATTTTGCTTCAGAAATCCAAAGAGGTCCAGCAAACATTGTGCATCTTTCTTAGTGGTAGAGATGCAGGTGTGGTAATTTCCTGTTGGCTTTGAAGTAGGGACCACTGGCTTGTCAGAAAATCCAACCAAATAAAAGGTATCTGAATTTTCTTAGAGTTTCTTCTTTTTTTTTTTAAGATTTTATTTATTTGACAGAGAGAGAGAGACAGCGAGAGGGAATACAAGCAGGGAGAGTGGGAGAGGGAGAAGCAGGCCTCCCCCGGAGCAGGGAGCCAGATGCGGGTTTCGATCCCAGGACCCTAGGATTATGACCTGAGCCAAAGGCAGAAGCTTTACCGTCTGAGCCACCCAGGCGCCCCTGAATTTTCTTAGAGTTTCTTAAGATTCATCTCCTACACTCACAGGACAAATATGTATTACCAGGGAATCTAGAGGATCTGTTACTTCCATCTTTCCTAATTCCATCAGCATTATGGCCTCAATATAATGAACCTGTGTGATACCCTGTAGGATGATGAGAGGGTCAATGTGGCTAAATGTGGCACAGAGCCAGAGTGGATGTAACCCTGAGGCAAAATTTAAAAGTGCACTACTCACCTTAGCAGGTGGAAAAAAAAACAAAAAACAAAAAACAAAAAACACCTGATTTTTACCCCCTCTATATCCGGAGATTAAAAAAAAAAATGCATTTGCCAAATAACAAGTTACGTACCAGATGCTAAGAAGGTTGATTTACCCCAATAAGGGGACCACATCTGGAAGAGCAAGTGCAATATTTAAGACACCAACTGATGAAGCCTATGGTAATCCATTGTCATTTTGCAAGATCTTTTGTTCAAGTCAGTCTGGGTTATTTCAAAGCCAGTGCCAAGTATTCCCCTGACAGTCCAGGAATTTCCCTTTCCCTGGTGCACTGTTACTGTGATCAATGGTTTCAAGTCTTTTTGGAAAATACCAGGAAGAAGATACACAGTAAGTTTCTGTGTTGGGGAGGGGGAGAGCATTTTTTTCTCACGGGCATTTGAGCCTCCTGTTCATTCAAAGACTCCTGATATGTCTTAGGTGTGGCACTTGGGTGAGGGGCCATGATTTTCCATCACAGTGTTTCAAATTATACCTCTGTTTTCTAGACCTAAACTTTTTTGGGGGGAGGGAGGGTCATACAAATCAAATAGTATCTTAGTACACTATTATCTATGTTAGTAGTAGAGATTACACGATCAAGTAGCCCCACTTAAATATTCCTGTGGGTGAGCACACTCTATTTATCTCTCCATCCCTGCTGGCTATTATGGTAACCATGCCCACCTTGACTCTCAAAGTCAAGAGCTGCTTGATCAGACCTTCCTGGGGTCCCACCATTCCCAATGAAATGAAGGAGCCCATTTCAACTGTAACACTGCCCACTCCACAGCCTATAGAGAAAAGCCACTCAAGTGCTTTTAAAACATGTTTATACTTCTCTCCCAATATATTTCTCAAGACTTTAGTGAAGTAAGGGTCTTCTGGGTTCTGTTGGGACACATACTAAGGGATGGTTGTCAGGTCCCCTCGTAAAGTCTTTGGAGACCTTTCTCTTTACCAATGACTCTCAAAGTATGGTACAGGGACCCATGTGGGTCTCTGAGTCCCTTTCAGGGTATGTACAGGCTCAGAACTATTTTCAGAGTAAAACATGGGGCCACCTGCCTTTTCCACTCTCATTCTTTCATGAGTGTACTGTGAAGTTTTCCAGAGTCTATGTGACATGACATTTCAGCAGACTGAATGCAGAAACAGATGTGAGAATCTAGCTCTCTCCATTTAAGCTAGACCCTAAAGAGATTTGCAAAACAATGCTATCTTTCTCACTAATTTTTTTCTTTTCACAAATACAGTTATGTTTATCAAAATGTTACTTATGTGAAAATGTAAGGGATTTATTCTTTAGTTAAATATTACATAAATATTTTTAAACTTCTGAGTTTGAATTGTTGATGTGGTAAATATCAATAGCTATAGCACACAAACAAAATCTCTTTGGGGTCTTCAATAATTTTTTAAAGATTTATTTATTTATTTGAGAGAGAGAAAGTGCAAGCAGGGTGAGGAGCCGAGGGAGAGGGAGAGAGAATCCTCAAGCAGACTCCCCACTGAGTGCAGAGTCCGACATGGGGCTCGATCCCTGGATCCTGGGATCACAACCCAAGCTGACATCAGGGGTCAGACACTCAGCTGACTGAGTCACCCAGGCGGCCCAGGGGCTTGAATAGTTTTTAAGAGTGGAAAGATATCCGAAGACCAAAATGTTTGAGAAATTTTGATCTGTATTTTATATCTTGGAGCTTTTGGCATTAAAACACACTGGGTCACCAGTGAGACCAGTTTTGATTAACTAAGAAAACAGGCTATAAATTCAGCTGATGTAATTTGCAATCCACAGGATTAAACTTTTTTTTCAATTTAAGTCATGTAGCTTTGAAATAAGAGATTCTTTAATCACAGTCCTACAGATTCCTGAGGTTTTGTTCCATGCTTCAAACCAAGAATTTAGGAACTTAACATTGTCTAGCCCCATTAGAAGAAGCTATCTCAAGTCATGGGTCTTAAATTGTTTGTGGCGTGTGTGTGTGTGTGCGCGCGCGCGTGTGTGTGTGTTTCTCCTGCAGGAATTACATTTTACTCTCAAGTCTTTTTTCAATTGGGTATCCATCCCAGGTGACTACAGATCATAATTTCAATCATTGTTTTCCCTCATTCTGCTATAGGTTGCCAAATGCCCATCCCTTAAAATGAGCTAGATTTCATCGCCTTGGTCCCTAGGCAGACCTGATATTCATCCCATGTTTGCTCTTAAATTTTAGGGTCTTTCTTTAGTCTGTATCTACTGTTGGGATCAATTCCCACATTAGCCAGGGCTCTTAACTGGAAGCAACAGAAATGGACATTGATTAAACAAAATAGGAATATATTGATAAGATACTGGGCAGTTCACAGAAATATTGGAAAGACTGGGGAATTGGGCTCAAAAAAAAAAAAAAAAAAAAAGCCCAAGAAAGAATAAAGAGAACCACAGGTACCAGGGCTAGGTCTAGGGTCAGAGCTATAACTGCGGTTAAGGTGAAGGTTAGGATCAGGACTCAGATTGGGGCAAGGGCTAGGGCTCAGGCTAATCCAGTGATAGAGTTATGTTTGGGATATGGCTAAAGTCAGGGCTACGGTTAGGGCTAGGGTCAGATTTAGGGCTAACGTAGTCTAGGGTTGAAAGAGTAGATTTAGGGTTATGGCTTGGGCTTGGCTTTTATGGCTTTTGCTAACCTTAGGACAAAGAGAACCATAGGACTAGAGCTGGTGTTACTTCTAGTGCTATAGTTAGAATTATGGTTAAGGCTGGTGTAAGCCTCATTTGGTGGATGTAGTTCATGCTCCTGACTTCTCACCAAGGTTTTCTCTCCCTGGCTAGTGCACTCACCCTCCATTTACTTCCTTCTGCTGAAATTTACTCTATGTGAACAGTAACCAACTCAACCTTGGAAATTAGGCTGCTAACCCTAGTAGCCTTCCACCAATATTTGACTGCTACCAGCATTCGAAAGTGGCACCTCAGCTTCAAGGTGGAACCAATTCTGGGCTGCAATTTATGGTTGAGAGCAATCAGTGGGTTCAGGCCAAATCTTGTTTCCAGGTCCACATCTCTGCTTAGCTGTTCAATGCCCTGCCCTATTTTCCTCACTTCCTTCTTTCTAGGAACACTTCCCGATAAGTCACATGCACAAGAATCTCCTTCTCAGGTTCTCCTTCTAGGCAACGAAACCTAAGATAGTGAGCACTAACTCAAATATAAGGAGATTCGTGTTCTGAACTGCCAACAATAGACAATCACCCACGATGCCTATCGTAAAAGAAAAACAAGATGCATAACCCCCGTTGATGACATATTCTACTCAAGGGATACTAGTTGTCTCTCCAGTTCCAGTAGACTCTGTGTGACAGAATGCTATCTTTTTGCTCGCTGCTTTAGACTCAGGAGTGAATGTCTTGCCTGATCTATAGTAGGCCCTGAGTATACACTTGTTGAGTCTATGCATGGTTAATACACATGATTCCTCTGATCTTGCTCCCAGACTGTTGCCAACTCCAGAGGGTCACCATGCCAGACTTTTCCTCTCATAATTTGATGTTCTGCAGCCACAGGCTGGCTATTAGTGTAGCTCAGTGCTTCAGCTCTAAATGACTCTCCATCACACATGGGGCACTGCCCTGTCTTAACCATCCCCTTCCCTATGTTCTCACTGTCACCCTGCCCCTCCGTTCTCTGCAGGTAATTTGTCTTTCTTCCATGTTATAAAATTTTAAAACCCAAATTATTCAGAATCGTCTCCAACTAATCCACCAATAGAGATCTCAACTGATCAAAATAAGCAAGCCAGAAACAGACCTTCATGTGCATATTAAAAAAACTGGTCTACAATGAAGAAGGCATCACAAGTGCCCGAGGAAAGGGAAAATGTTGGTGCTGGGATAACTGGTTAATCATTCTGAGGTGTAATAAAGTTAGAACCTAATTCCCCAGTGTTCACCAAGATAAATTCCAGATGGACGAAATAATCCAATGTAAAAACTGAAACAATGAAAGTAGAAAAATAGGTGAATGGCTAATCTCCACATGGGAAATGCCTTCATAAGCTTACAAATAATTTTTTTACAGACCACAAAGGAAATGTTAAACCTGTGACACTGCCCTATCATATGTGAATTTACCCGCAGGCAGAAAATCAAGAGCTGCTTGCTGAGATGGATGGATAAGAACATTCATTTCAGTGTTACCAGGAAAGAGGAAAGGGAACTAAGCCCTTCCCCTTTCAGAGACTGTTAGAGAGGCTGGCTTAATAATTTGGCTTGAGATTTTTTTTTTTTTAAAGATTTTATTTATTTATTTGACACAGAGAGACACAGTGAGAGAGGGAACACAAGCAGGGGGAGTGGAAGAGGGAGAAGCAGGCTTCCTGCCGAGTAGGGAGTCCCATGCAGGGCTCTATCCCAGGACCCTGGCATCATGACCTGAGCTGAAGGCAGATGCAGAACGACTGAGCCACCCAGGCGCCCCTAGATTTTGTTTATTTGTTTGAGAGAGAGACACAGAGAGCACAAGCAGGAGAAGAGGCAGAGGGAGAGGGAGAAGCAGACTCCCCCCTGAGCAGGGAGCCCGATGCAGGGCTCGATCCCAAGACCTGGAAATCATGACCTGAGCCGAAGGCAGACGCTTAACCATCTGAGCCACCCAGGCGCCGCTGGCTTGAAATTTGTTAAGAGAAAACTCAAAATTCAAATAATCTACAGACCCTTTGCATACCTAAAGGTAGTAATCAGAAGCGGGCAACATTTGTTTAGGGAAACTCTGTAACAACCTTCCTGCTGATGAAAGATTAGATGAGTTCTGTCCCGAGGAGGTGAGGAATGGGTAGGGAGTTCAGGTGCTCCATCAGATACGATGATGGGACTGAGACAATATTCCCCTGAAGACAAAGAAGGGAGGATGTCAGTCCTGGACCGAGTGAACAGGAGAGAAGGGAAAATGAAACTATCGGGGAATGTCCAAGAGAGGGGGGGTAGTGCGTGGCTGGGAGGCTTGCAGAATGGAGATGAACCACACTCTGTTTTGTCCATTTGTGGGTATATGTATATATGTGTGTGTATACAAAACATGTGCATATGTTATATATCATTTAAAATATATTTATTTACATTATGTGATGTACAGGTGGAAGAGGTAGTATAGTTCTGTGGTTGCAAATTTGAACAGTACAAAGTCTGTCTCTTCTAGCCAGCCCCGCACCCACCCAGCTTTCCTCCAACAGTCAGCAGTTACTGGCTTCTTGTCCTTCCTTCAGGAGGTGTTGGAGTGATTCTTCGCATATATGAGCAAATATCTGCATGTACTCTTGCTCCTCTTTTTTTCTGTTTACAGATAGGAGTATATTACGCTCAGTGTTAGGCACCTTGCTTTTCCCCCTTAATAACTAGTCTTGGAGATATTTTTATATCATTTCTTATATTTTCATTTTTATATCAACAAAGAGCAAATTCATTTCTAATTTAATCAGTATCTTGCTGATAGACTTTTTAAAATTATAGATGAGGTTTCATTGAATACTTTTTGCATTCATTATTTTTCAAATGTAAATATATATATATATATATATGACTTAGATAAATTTTTAGAAGAGCTGCTGGGCCAGTGCGGATGTGCATTTGTTATTTCGATAGATATTGCCAAAGTGCTCTCCCACCAGCAGTGTGCAAGCGTCTGCTTTCTAACACCCTTATGACTATGTCTAACACTCACTTTTAAGTCCTTTCCTTTCTGTGTTATAACCTCTGCTATCACCACATCATCAGTAAAATATGCCTTGCACAGTAACATGGGCTTTGGGGAAGGAAGGAGAAGAGAGCACCATCAGGAGCAGGGTCACAGGTGAATAGGATGTGCTGGAGATAACACAGTGAAAAAGGGGGCAATCATTAAGGAATTTGTTGCAAGAAGTGACCAAAAAAATATCATTTCTCTGGAAATCTAGTCTACCCTGGAGTTGCCACAGCATGTGTAATAGATGTTAGAGTGATTAATTTTTGTTATTGAAGGGAAAAGACATCCCAGGAGGTCAGAAATTTTAAAGACTATGGGTTAGGGCGCCTGGGTGGCTCAGTTGGTTGGGCGACTGCCTTCGGCTCGGGTCGTGATCCTGGAGTCCCGGAATCGAGTCCCGCATCGGGCTCCCTGCGCAGCGGGGAGTCTGCTTCTCCCTCTGACCCTCTCCCCTCTCATGCTCTCTCTCTATCTCATTCTCTCTCTCTCAAATAAATAAATAAATAAAATTAAAAAAAAATAAAGACTATGGGTTAGTATTATAAGGTTGAAAATCTCCCATCAAAGATGGAGGGGGCATCTGGCTCTTCCAGTGTATTTACACTTGTAAGCCGGTGCTAGAGGAATGATCATGCTCTCTCCCAAGACTTCAGAGTAATGGGGTACTTTGGTCTTGAGGTTCTCAGACTTGAACTTGTGTCTCCAGGATAATCCATCCCCTGAGCTGGTAACCCGAGCGTGGAGCACATCATAGGGAGAGCTGGAGACCATAGGGCGCCATGGTCAACTTCTGTGTCTAGTTCTCTGGGGGAAATTACAACGCAGAAGAGAACCATGGAAACCATCTCCTGCCCTCTGAATTTATATCCTGGTTAGATTTTCCCCCCTTCTATTTCATTCATTTGTTTTTATCTTTAATAATGTTTTCCTTCTATTTATTTCCACTGGGATAATTTTGTTTTTATTTCTCTAAGCCCACTGTCCTTGAACTAAACCCATAAAACAAGTATATTGCCAAATCCACAATCATAATGAGTAACTTCAAAACAGCTTTCTCAGGAAGTGGCAGAACAATCAGGATAAAGCAACTTAAAAAAAAGGTTTGGAAGAGTCGAACATGTCAGTTAATAAGCTTGAAAATATGCATATGAAATTTTGAACACAACAAATAAGAAGTAGATCTTCTTTCCAAACTCCTTTGGAACATTTAAAAATATTAACCATTTATTAGACCACAAAGGAAATTTCAGTAGCTTCCCCACACCAAATACATGCAGGCCACCAAGAGCAAAATCTTTCTAGCAACAAAGCAAACAAAAGCCCAACTCTTAAATATCTCTTGCGTTAAAGAAAAAAAAAAAGAGAATGCAAACTATAGATGCTATACATTTCACAGCTATAATGATATTAAAAATTTTGAAGTCTTAGTCTGGTTTCTGCCTTGTTTTTGTTTCATTGCTTTGCTTATTTTAGTCTCTTTCATGTTAGGGTCTTTTCCCATCTATCTTGATATTTCTGGCTATGTATTCACATGCAAGACTAAGGTACTAAAAGGCTCATTCAGTGTTTATAACACATTTTGGGGGGTTATTGATTAGTGAACTTTGTTTAGAAGAAATAAGGCACTAAGACAGCTCTTTTACTGGGAGAACTTCTCTTCTGCCAGGTATTAGGCAAATCTCTTTCCCCAACAGGGAACCTTGCCAATTTTTTCCAACAAAGATTGGAACAGCTGCTGCTGTCATCATTCTAGGCAAAAAAAGCCTCCGGGTTCAGAAGGCATTCTTCATTCTCCACTGCTTTTGGCCTTTTGCTCATGTCATTTATAAAGTATTTCCAAGTTCTATCCTGAAAGCAGAAGCCACTCGAGAAAGATTCTCGAGAAAGTAGGAAGGGTTAGAAGTCAAAGAATAGCTGTGATTCACCTGAGATCAGAGATGCCCAGCTCCTCCACATCAGGTTTGCAAAGCGTGGTTCCTCATCAGCAACATCCACATCACCTGGTAACTTGATAGAAATGCAAAATTTTGGGCCTCATCCAGAAGCACAGAATTAAGATTCTCTGTGTGTGGGCCCAGAAATGTATTTCAATAAATGTTCCAGGTGATTCTTATGCTAAAGTTTGAGAACCACTGACCTAACGTGAGGGAAGAAAGAGCGGAGCTGGGGTTAACGTGTCTCGTTGCTGGAATTTGAGGACGTGGAATTTTAAAAGCCATAAGCAATCAACTCGAGATGGAGGATCTGGGCTGTTTTCTCATGTACAAGAAGCAAGGTAATTCATAGTCTTCTCTTTTCTAAAGGGTGAGGAACCCGAGAAACCGGCTTCTTTCTGTGAGCCTTTAGTTACCCGGACTATGACGCCTCGTCCTTGAGCTCCGGCAAGCGTCAGAAAAAGAATGAAAGAAAACAGAGGAGGACACTGTGGGGCAGGAAGAAACGACAAGGGCCCAGGCTTTCAGAGCCCCCAACGGCACATCTATCGCCCACGCAAGTACCCTGCCCGCCCAAAACCCCAGTCCCCACCCCCAATTAGGTGGACAAACGCTCTGCCTCGGCCCACCACTTCCGGGCCCAAGCCAATAGGAACTCAAACTGCTTAGCCAGTCAGCGCCCTGCGCTACTTCCGGCGTTCTGCGTGCTGCCCTGGAGACGGAGTGGGCGAATCCAAAAGTAGAGGGGTGCTGGACCCGCACTACCTAAACTGCGCCTGCGCATTCCACTTTGCTCCATTTCTTCACCCCGGGCCTTGGCCAGTGGACCTGCCCTGAAGCATTAGAAGGCTAGACGCGCGCGGTGGCGGGAACCTTCCAGCGGGTGGGCGGCTTCTTCTCACCGAGCGTTCAGGTGAGTGGTGGTAGCAGTTTTAGGGTCTACGAATTTGGGTTCGTGTCTTCCTGAGCGGGTGCGGGGGACACTACAGGCATGGAGGGGCGCCATCCACCTGCCCTCTCTCCGTGAACCCTGTGTCTCTTGCGTCTTCTCTCTTCGGGCTTTGCTTTACTGTTAAACTAAAAACCTTAAACAGTTTTCTTGAGGCTTTGGTTCCGGGCACATAGGACACTTCTTCCAGGACTTAGGTGCAGGGGGGGATTCGGGACTGTAGGGGTTCGGGAGATGCGCTTTATGGACGCTCCAGATTCGGAGTTTTCCCCCTTAAAACCTTGGCGACGCTTCCTGAGTTCTAAGCCGGCTGTGCTGACGGATGTCCATGGACGTAGAGAGACAGCGAAAGCCGCCAATTCGCTGGTCATGAGCTTCTTGGAGTGGGGAGTGTTTATGCAGCGATTCAGCGCCTGCACTTTCGAGATCAGACTAAGCTTAAAACCTGTAGTTAATTCGGCCTGTCAAGGAGGAGCACCTGTTGAATGCTTGGCACAGTGCCTGCTACCTTTTATGCCCTCGAAAAAGGTTGTTTTAGCCTGTGGTTAGCGAAGTTGAGCGTGCATCGGGGCGTGAGGGGGGCGGTGAGTTACACCACAAATAGCTGGGCTCTGCTTCCAAAGTTTCTGATTCAATAGGTCTGGGCTGGGACAGCTGCTGCTAGTTGTGGAGTTAATGATCTGAAGATTAATAAGAGGTAAGTGAAGGGAGGATTCTGGTCTTTATCTGCGTGCCTCTAGCACCTGGTCAGTTTCAGAGTTTGTTGAATTTTCACACCGCAGGATGGTGTTCTCATTTTAAAACTTGAACAGTTCAATTCAGCCTCACACATAATAGCCCTGAGTCTGGTTTTTACAAGGTATGTTCTTCCTAGCAAGCACACTGGTTATATTATTGACATTTCAGTAATTTATTAAATGGTATTGTAAAAAAAATCAATCTCGTCTCATAATTACTATAATGGGGTTATCTTACATTTTAAAGCTTTGCGGAACTGTGTAAGCCACGTGCTGGTATCATATTGAGGCTCTCCCTCTTCCTTAACATTCAATGTGATATCTCTGTGCTAACTGGAGACTCTGTCAATTTAAAATCCATCTTGAAACACTCTAAGTATAGCATAGCACAGAATATATGTTACCTGACCTTTGATATAGAATCACCTTAGAAATAAATGCAGCTATAAATCTTGTTGGCCTATTTCTTTCTACCTAAGAGCTCTGTGAAACACCATTATTTCTCTCATTGGGGTTTGATATATCTCAGCATCCTCAAAAAAACAGTATTTGCCAACTTGGTTCTACAACTTCAAAAAAAAAAATTGAATCTTAAATGCCTCATTTGCTCCTAAGTGTGATTCTTTCTGACTTCTGGCTTCTCTGATAATACCTCAGTGAACTTGTAGACTGAGAGTCTTAGAAGACGCGGCACGCCTTTAGAAAATGGGGGAAGACTAGTGTCTGGAAATGCACACTCGGTGAGAAAACGATAAACACTAGGAAGTAATAACCGTGACAGTCAGGATGGTGATTGCTTTTGGAAAGGACAAGGAGTTGTGATTGCCATAGGCTCAGGAAGGGACTTCTGGAGTAGCAGGCAAAGGGATGTTCTTCACCTGGGTGGTGATCACAAGGATGTCCTTCTTATAATAATTCATTAAACTATACATTTATTTTGTGGGGTTTTCTGTATTTGTGTGTTATTTTACAATTTAAGAGGTTATATATTTTAAATGCATTTTAGGAAGTCTTAGGTGAGAATGGTCTTGGGGTGAGCCAAAAAGAATCTAAAAGCCTGGAATTTCAAACTTCAAAGATAACTTAGAAGATCATCTGATACAATTCTTATTTTACTCTAAGGAAACTGAGCCCCGGAGAGGGAAAGTGCTTCCATAGTAAACCACCCTTACCTAAGCCAACTTTGTAATTGGTGCATTTCATTAATTTCAGGCATGGTCTGCCTAGATGCCACTACTCAGTAAAAGATTGAGGAAAATAATTTGGCCTGAATCAAATTCAAACTTAGAAGATTTAATTTTTTTCTTGTGGCTTAGAACCTTATTTTCAAGGACTCAATTATATAAAACTTATTTCAACACCTTATCCTGGTGTATCCTAATGTAGCCAATTTGTGAGCATTTAAAGGTCTCTGGTTATTTTTTTCTGGCTAAATAGCTTTTCCATCTTAACATATTGTCAATTTAAATCTTACTTTGGTTATATTACATACTATGTAATGTTGACCTGTTGCCACAAAATTACTCCTGTCTGGGCTGCATTTTGGCAGGTCATGAGTCAGTATTGGTTTTTAATGAATGGGTTTTAGGAAGAGAGGAACATAGAGGGAACTTAGTAAATGTGTTCATTAAAATAAATAGATACTATCTGTGCCGCTTTTGGTTTTTCACTGATTTAAATTCAGATTTCTCCCACATCTTAGAATTAACACAACTTAGAATTTAAAGAATTTTGCTGTCATTAGTATGAGTTCTTCTGATTTGATATAGAGACCAGGTTTGTAATCCAAATAATTAAATGTAACTACTAGCCTATACATTTTTATAGTAGAATTTTTTCCCGTTTTGCCATAAATTTTAATTTCTTTGGAAGAGGGAATCCTAGAATTAGTTATTCCTAGATTCTCAGATTACTGGTTACCTATACCAGGACGGGACCAATTGCTGCATATTGGCCAAATCTGGCTCATAGCCTGTTTTTATATGGCCTACAACAGAAAATACATTCTGGAGATCTGATGTACATCATAGTGATTATACTAAACAATAGTGTATTATGTACTTAAAAGTTGCGACGAGAATAGACCTTACATGTTCTTACCACAAAAAAGTGATAATTATGTGACATGTAGAGGTGTTAACTAATGCTAGGGTAGTGATCATATTCTTATATATAAATGTATCAAATCATATTGTACACTTTCAACTTAAAGTACTTGTCAATTATATCAACAAAAAATTGAGATATTCACATACTATACAGTCCCCTTTTAAAATGTACAATTCATTGAGTTTTTAAAAAAGATTTTATTGGGGGAGAGAGCGAGCATGGGGGTGGGAGGGCAGAGGGAGAGGGAGAAGCAGACTCTGGGCTGAGCAGGGAGCACTAGGGGCTCAGTCCCAGGACCCCAAGATCATGACCTGAGCCCAAGGCAGATACTTAACCAACTGAGCCACCTAGGCACCCGGATTCAAGGATTTTTAGTGTATTCACAAAGTTGTACAACCATCAGTACTAATTCCAGACATTTTCATCTGCCCCAAAAGAAATGCCATACTCATTAACTTCTCTTTTACATTCTGTTTCAAAGGGTTTTGCTATAGTTTCGGACTTACTGGATACCATGTCGAAACAGCTGCTTTTAAAGAGTGTATCTTACAGCTTACTGGATAATTTCTGGAACATTTTCTATAGTCTAGCATATGAAATCCTTCCAAAGAGATGCCAATTTAAAATATATTTTGCCAATCAAGTAAATACTTTGATATATTATAAAGGTATTGTTCAAGATGCTGAATCCACTAATGTACTTCAATTCTAAATAAAATTTGATAAGACTAAATCAATTCCTATTCAGTCATGCAAATTAGGACAAATTGGCCAAGAAAATGAGCTCTCTTAACTGCTTATATCGTAGATGATGAAGTGATTGGTTAAATTTTTTTGTTTGTTTAAATTTAAAACAGGAGGGGCACCTGGGTGGCTCAGCCATTAAGCGTCTGCCTTCGGCTCAGGTCATGGTCCCAGGGTCCTGGGATCGAGCCCCGCATCGGGCTCCCTGCTGGGCGGGAAGCCTTCTCCCTCTCCCACTCCCCCCTGCTTGTGTTCCCTCTCTCGCTGTGTCTCTCTCTGCCAAATAAATAAAATCTTAAAAAAAAAAAAATAAATTTAAAACAGGAGTTGGCAAGCTTTTTCTGTAAAGGGCCAGATAGTAGATATTTTAGAATGTGTGCAGGCCATTACTCTGTCACAACTCTGCAATTGTAGCCTAAAAGGAGCCTTAGACAATATATAAATGAATGGATGTGGCTATGTTCCAGTTAAGCTTTATTTACAAAAGCAGGCAGCAGGCTGGATTTGGCCCAGGACCCAGTAGTTTGGTGACAGCTGACTTCAAATAATATTTGGATTGACTCTTAGAATCTCTGTGGATTAGATGGAAATATCATTCCATATTTGTTTATAAAGTATTTTAACATACATTGTCTCATTTAAGGTTTAGGTGGGTCATATATTGCCATATTCTATACAGATATTGACACAATGTGCCTGCCTTTGTAACAAGAATGAAAGAAAAGTATCAAGATACATTGGCTGGCATCTCATTCATCCCTCTTTTTGTTACATGTGTTGGAAATAGCTGTCATTTTCATCATTTTTGTTGAGATCTTGTTGAAGGAAATTGAGTATTGGTTTGTCACTTGTTTTATTTTCCTCTTAGTTTTTTTTTCTTTCACCCTACAAAAGACATTCATATCCAACACTTGTAGGTGAATTTTCTGAGTTTATAGAATTACTAGGTTTACATATTAAGTATCCTAGACTAATTAATCATGTAACTAGCTTGCGTTTATAAATATTATTTTTGTTTACCTTTTAGGAACTAGAGATGCCATTAGGCTGTCATTTTATCCAATGTGAGAAGTCAGCCCAGAGATGGAAAACTTTATTCTGTATGAGGAGATTGGCCGAGGAAGCAACACCATTGTTTATAAAGGGCGGCGGAAGGGAACAATCAATTTTGTAGCTATTCTTTGTACTGATAAGTGCAAAAGGCCTGAAATAACCAATTGGGTAAGTCAAGTATGTTTCCCTCCCTCTGGGAAAACACAGAGTTATGATCAAGGAGAGGTAGCAGCATTAAATAGAAGCGATTGAACTCACTATAGAAAATACCACATTTTCAATCTGTAATGGGTGGTCTTCTGTCTGTTTAGTGCCACCAGTCTTGAATAATGACTAATAAACATACCTAAGTCATTATCAACTTAGTGTTATTTTTTTGGGAAGAGTCAGGGAAAATATACTCTATATTAGATCATTTACTTATAAATTTAGTATGTGATTTATGAAGCTTACCAAAGGAAGGACGTTGGGTGAGAGTGACTTGGGTTTAAAATTTGTAGCCCAGGCTCTGGACCAAACTTAGCTTTTTCCCCCCCATTGTGGTAAAATACATGTATCAAAAAATTTATCATCTTGACCATTTTTACGTTTACAGCTGGTGATATTAAGTACATTCATTATGCTGTACAACCATCACCATCTCTAGAATTCATTTTTTTTTTTTTTTTTTAAAGTAGGCTCCATGCCCAGCGTGGAGCCCAATATGGGGCTTGAACTCATGACCCTGAGATCAACACCTGAGCTGAGGTCAAGATTTGGATGCTTAACTGAGCCACCCAGGTGCCCCTAAAAAGTTAATTTCTTAAGAGCAGTTTTAGATTCACAGCAAAATTAAAGTGTAGCGATTTCCCACTTACTGTCCTCCTGCATGCATAGTCTTCCGCATTGTCAGCATCCCTACCAGAGTGGCCCATATATTACAAATGATGAACCCACACTGACACATCATAATCATCCAAAATCCATAGTTGACTTAGGGTGCATTCTTGGTGGTGTACATTCCATAGTTGTGGACAAATATGTAATGATATGTATCTATCATTATAGTATCATCCAGAAGAGTTTCACTGCCCTAAAAATCCACTGTGCTCCACCTATTCATCCCTCCCCCTTCTTTCTGACCTTGGGCAACCACTGACCTTTTTATTATGTCCATAGTTTTGCCTTTTCCAGAATGTTATATAGTTGGAATTGTATGTAGCCTTTTCAGATTGACATCTTTAACTTAGCAATACGCATGTAAGTTTTCTGTGTCTGTTTGTGGCTGATAGCTCGTGTCTTTTTTTTTTTTTTTTTTTGATGAACAACATCACATAGATGTACCAGTTTATTCATTCACCTATTGAAGGGCATCTTGATTGTTTCCAGTTGTGAATAAAGCTCCTATAAACATCTGTGTACAGGTTTTTGTGAGGACATAAGTTTTTAACTCTTTTGGGTAAATACCCAGAGTATGATTGCTGGATTGTTCAGAACTCATGTCATCTTGCACAGCTGAAACTCTATACACATTAAACAATAATTCCTCATTTCTCCTTCCCCAGTCCCAGGCAGCCACCATTCTACTTTGTCTCTGAATGGTACCTCATGTAAGTGGAATCATACCTCCTTTTATGACTGACTTCTTTCACTTAGCATGGTGTCCTCAGGGTTCATCCATGTTGTAGCATGTGTCAGAATTTCTGACATAAGACTCTATAATATTCCACTGTATGTATATACCACATTTTTCTTATCCATTTACCTGTCTTTGGACACTTGGGTTGCTTCTACCATTTGGCTATTGTGAATAATGCTGCTGTGAACATGGGTGTACACGTATGTCTTCAGGACATATTCTGCTTTCAGTCCTTTGGGTATATACCCAGAAAGTGGAATTCTAGGTTTAATTTTTTTTTAAAGGAACTACCACACTGTTTTGCACAGAGGTTGTACCATTTTACACTCCCACCAGCAGTGCACAAGTGATTCCATTTTTCCACATCTTTGGTGGCAACACTTGTTATTCTCTTTGTTTTTGTCTTGAAGGTAGCTATTCTGATGGGTTTGAGGTGTTGGCTTTTGTTAAGGAGTGTGGATTGTTGAGGGAAAACAGGTATATGGGACAAGATACAGGTTAGTTTGTAGAATTCAGCACTAGGAACACAAGGAATTTCTCTTCTAATGAGGTTTTCTCTGAGATGAAAAGCTAAGTCCTCAATTGAGGGGGTGGGGGAAGCCAGTATTTCAGGCAAGAGGGAAGCAGAAGTGAGTTGTCACCTGGAGGACAGACTGGCTGGGGCCATTTGAGATTGGGGATCCTAAATTGAAGCTGGATCAGTCAACATGGCTTGTGTCTGCCTCAGTTGCTTGTGCATATGTGGAGTGTGGATGTCTGAATGGACCCAGAATTGGAGTACTAGAGTGAGTGAGCTGGAAAGTCAAGGAGTGGTGGTCACAGTCTAGGGTGTGTGCAAGATTTTGGAGATGTTACAGCTCTTAGTCAAAACCTAACAATGCAATCCAACAGAAATATAATGGGGGCTACAAATCTAACTTTAAAGTTCCTAGTAGCCACATGGAAAGGACATTTTATTAATATATTTAATCCAGCATAAAGAGTGTATTATCATTTCAACAGATGGGTGGTTGGGGAGATTGAGAGAGTGGAGGTGGACCAGCGTCTGGAAGAGTAGGTACTTGGCATATACTGAGTGATAGGGAGTGTAGGTGGCTGGGCTGTGGCCTGATTTCTGTTGGAATTTCCACACCTCCTTTACTTGTCATCAGGACCTCCCTCTTCCAGTGCCTGAATCAGTGGGGGTCCATTTAAACATGCTCACCTGTGTCTTCCCCATTCTCTTCTGGCCCTTTATTAGGAGTTTATTATAAGGTGCTCCTCAAATTCTCTTGGTTACTCTGATTTTTGTTTTTCTCCTTATCTGTATTCTAAATTATGTGGATTCATTTCCCTTTGTGTTAGAATACGAGCCCACCTAGTTGTTTCTAGAGTGTACCACTTATCCATTTTTAAAATAGGGAGCTCTGTATTTCTATGCATCAATGGACCCATTAGCCTGTGTTGAATGTGAGTGACAGTAGAATTTGTGTGTGTGTGTGTGTGTGTGTTTAAGAGAATCAGAAAACAAGGATCCAAAGCACTTGGGTAGTTGTCACCAATTTAGAGTCTGGATGGTTTATTAGTAAAGCACACATTTTTGTGGTTTTAGTTTCCACATTTCATGGGATTTTGAAGGGAGAAAGCAAAAATCCCTGAGGTGACAGTTGTTGTTGTTGTTGTTGTTGTTTTTTTTTTTTTTTTTTTTTTACTGATAGACTTGCGTCTTTGTTACTGAGTTTTGAATTCACTCTTGTTTTTGGGGCACAGGTATTCTCATGATCTAATGGAAGTGTACATTTTAAGATCAGTGTGCTCATTGTAATGATTCTTTTAATAACCTGAGTGAATTGATACTGGGATTCACAAGGATATTTTTAAGAATAAAATTGTAGAATCCTTTGAGAATTATGTTAAATATTTTAAAAGTAATACATCATTATTATAGAAAACTTGGACAATCTAGAAAAATGGGTAGAAGAAAAACATTGTTCCATCACCTGAGGCAGTCCTGTTCTGTTTTGGTTTGTTTGTTCTAGTCTTTTTTACTGTGAGTTTTTTAAAAAAAAATTTAAATCATGGTATTATATAATTTTGTTTCTTGCCTCTTTTACTTAACATTATTATACTGTCATTATACAAAATTAAATGTCTTAAAGTTGGGCTAATATTTTGTCAG
Organism: Zalophus californianus; assembly: GCF_009762305.2. Classification (NCBI taxonomy): domain Eukaryota; kingdom Metazoa; phylum Chordata; class Mammalia; order Carnivora; family Otariidae; genus Zalophus; species Zalophus californianus. The sequence continues at coordinate 70,106,837 of NC_045595.1, read as the reverse complement.
TTGATAGTTTATTGTGTTATTGAGCCTTGAGGTTATTTTTATGTAGTAAAGGTTTTTTTTTCTTCCTTGAAAATTCTTTCCTGATTATAAAAAGTACTGTGTACTTAATGTAAAAAATAGAAAAAAATCACTAGCAGTTCTGCTCATAACAGCTATTTTGATGTATTCCTTTTGGTCATTTTCCTATGAACATTTCTTTTGCAGTGTTGTGTTTACACAAATACACAAAACTATTGCACAAGTTTTTTTTTTTTAAGACTGTACATCAAATTAGCATTTTTCCATGTCAACCAGCCTTCAGAGCCATCATTTTTAATGTCTGCATAGAATTCCACCACATTCTGCTATCTTGTTACCCATTTCCCAATTGTGTATTTAGGTGTTTCTTAATAGATATGAGGATTTTAAGAAGTGTGTGTGTGAATGCTCTGTTTTTATAGGTCCGTCTCACCCATGAAATTAAACACAAGAATATCGTAACTTTTCATGAATGGTATGAAACCAGCAATCATCTCTGGCTAGTGGTGGAACTCTGCACAGGTAAGTGTGTGTAAGAAGTGCTTCAGATATATCCACCTTATGTAGTGTTTTTTTTTTTTTTTAAGATTTTATTTATTTATTTAATTGACAGAGAAAGACAGCGAGAGAGGGAACACAAGCAGGGAGAGGGTCAGAGGGAGAAGCAGGCTTCCCGCCGAGCAGGGAGCCCGATGCGGGGCTCGATCCCAGGACCCTGAGATCATGACCTGAGCTGAAGGCAGTCACTTAACCAACTGAGCCACCCAGGCGCCCCGCCACCTTATGTAGTTTTGAAAAAACATATGATGTAGGTTTTGTTATTTTCCTTTTGTGTTGCAAATATAAGCACTTGATACTCTTGACTGTTCACTTGCACATATGTTGTTTGGTTGTTAAGGTTGGGTAAAGAGCCAAGATGTCTGATAAGAGGGAGACCATAAAATTCAATTTGGGCTTAACTTTATTTTGATATAAAATATTACTAAATCACCTACATAAAAATTTAGAAATATTTTTTAGTGATGAACTTATCAAACAAGTTTTCCTATTCAATAAAAACCAAGTATTTTAGGTCAAGTGGCTATTAGGCAATTAGTTTATAAAGTGATCATCTTTTTATTTTTATGAAGAGAATACTTGTTTATAAAACTTAAGCAATGTGAAAAAGTACAAAGATGAACCAACAATACCACCACCTAACAATAATTAGAGATAACTTGTTATAACTCTTGCTTGATACAACTTTCTGGGACTATATATATAGGGAGAAAACTGAAGATATGGATATTATCTGGGCTTTTAGTTTCAGTGTCTTCAGGGAAAAAGGACCACTGTTAGCGTACTTCTACTCATACATTGAGTAATAAAGGATCATTAAATATTTAGATATATTGTAATTTCTAGCTTTATGCATCTTACCCATTATATTGGAACTTAGACTTTGTAAGACAATCATGAAAGAGGTTATCTGGAATAATTGCATTTTATTTTTTCTGAATCAATAGGGAAGGACTATGGCTTAATTGCACAGTCGAACACACTGTTGAGGTGATCAGGGGACTTTCCCTGTGTTCCTTTTTGCTTCAGCCATTATTTCTGCTTCCTGACCATCGTCCTAGGCTTAGTACTTTATGCCTGTGTTTGGAGCGGCTCCTCACCCACTGAAACAAAATAAACTTCAAAATACCTCCTACCTTCATCATAGTGTTCTGACCCACACTTTCAGATGACAGCTGAGACTTTTTTATTTTTTTTAAGAGTGTGTGCAGCCTCTGGGGTGGGTGGGGGTGGGTGGTGGGGGTGGGGCAGAGGGAGAGAGAGAGAGAATCATAAGCAGGCTCCATGCCCAGCACAGGGCTTGATGCGGGGCTCAGTCTTACAACCCTGAGATCATGACTTGAGCTGAAATCAAGAGTCAGACACTTAACCTACTGAGCCACCCAGGCGCCCCAAGACTTTTTCTTCTCCCTTTTCTCTTTTCTCTCTCCTCTCCTTTTTTTTCCTCTCTTCTGTTCTTTTTTAAGAGAAAGCAGAAGAGTTTTATTTGAGCCCAAGTGAGGACAGCTGCCTGGGATATACAATCTTCACAAAGAAAAGAGTGCTCTGGGGAAGGAACATTATGTGCAGTGTTCTATATGTTTCTCTGAACTTGGCTCCTGTTGGAATATTGATACTTTGGGGGGGAAAAAAAAGTTTGTTCCCAGCACTTAGATGGTAGAAATATGAGCAGCCTTGGAATAGCGTAGAAATAGAATTCACAGTGTGTCTGCCTTTGACGTTTTATTTCCTCAGTGATATTACTTGAAGGGTTGTGATTTTCTCTTAAGGAAAGGCCTCTTCTCGGCCATGCAGTACTTTGTAGAATGTGATTAACTTTGCACAGGAGTAAATATGGCTAGACTTTGCATGATGTGTTTTAAATGCACAGTTTGCATTAGTATTTACCACTAATTTTTGTAGCTGTTCAATTCCTGAGGGATGAGTTAGAAATCACAGCACCAGAGGGATTCTCCCTGCATCCCACCTGCTTGCTTACTGACTAGTCTCCAGCCTAAGCATAATTCTCTGGAAGCTGGCTCTGGAGTGTGGACACAAATTCCTCTTAGGGTGCTTGGACCACTGTGTTCATTCACATGTGTATTTCCCCTGTCAGGCTGTCCATGTGTACTGATTTGCTCAGTTTTTAAAGGCTCAGTATCTCCCAGCATGGAAGCTCCTGGAGGCACTGTGTTATGCTGGTGAGTTAAAATGGGTGATTTTAATCAACTTGCAGGTGGTTCCTTAGAAATGGTTATTGCTCAAGATGAAAACCTCCCAGAAGATGTTGTGAGAGAATTTGGGGTTGACCTCATTACTGGATTACATCATCTTCATCAGCTTGGCATTCTCTTTTGTGACATTTCTCCTGGCAAGGTAATTCATAAAAGTTTTCATTTCCTAACTGCTTCTGTCTTAGTTATAGTGCTGTCTCAAAGGTGTTTTTATTTTTAGATAAAATTTAGATAAAATATAAACCATATGGAAATTGAGTTAATTTTTTTTCTTTTAAAGATTTTATTTATCTTAGAGAGTGAGAGTGAGTGCTATCAAGAAGAGGGAGAGGGAGAGAGAATCTCCAGCAGACTCCGTGCTGAGCGTGGAGCCAATCCCCCTACCTGAGATTATGACCCAAGACGAAACCAAGAGTTGAGGCCCAACCGACTGAGCCATCCGGAAGCCCCTTGAGTTAATATATTTTTAAAATAAAAAACATAGTGCCATATTTTAGCTACCTGAAGTAGCTTTTAGAATGGGAAGTCTCCCTTCCTCTCAGAATCCTTTGAGTAATTATTGCTGCCAAGGTATACTGTGAATGATGAGCTCAGTAGCTCTATAAAATAAGATGCTAAGCTCTTAAATTATAAGATTATGAGCCATTATTTTAGCTTGATAATGGATTTTGACTTTGTTGTTTGATTAGTGGCACTATGTGTCAAATAGCTTCTTCTCTGGTAAAATTAATGATCCATAACTAAATGGGCTTCAGTATAGTAGAGGCATGAAACCTACGGGTGACACTGACATTTAGAAGTTGTCTGACCCTGGGCAGGTTACCCTTTCTCTCTCTCTCTGCCTTGGCTTCCTTGTCTGTGATCTGGAGATGGATTCCATACTATATTTAGGTTAAGCTTCTAGGGCACTTTCTGGTGTTTTCAATCAATGGCATCTATTATTTATAAGTACATATTCTTAGGGATTTGGTTTGAATTGCTACTTTGTTAAAGTGTACATGATGAAATAAAAAGTTGAATATTGTTAAACATTATTATTGTAGGCCCTCCATATGAGAACATAATTACAGGTGAAGAGACCAAGATTTAGAAAGGTTAAGTAAATTTCCCAGTTCAGACTGCTAGTAAATGGTGGACCTAAGGCTAGATCTCTTAACTTCAAAACCCTAGTTTTGAGCCTGTGAGTAAACAACACCTTGGACGGGTGGGTTTTCAAATCCTCCTTCAGCTGTCATGGAGGATTGGTGAGGATAGATTGTTCCATATACATTGTTCTTTATCTTTCCCAAAGGCATGTGGTTTCCCTCTGTGGTTATGATGTGTTCATTGTATACATCTGAGAATGGGCAGTTTAATATTTGATTCTATTGTTAAAATATTGGATTGGTTTATTTTTAAAAAGATTTTATTTGACAGAGACACAGCAAGAGAGGGAGCACAAGCAGGGGGAGTGGCAGAGGGAGAAGCAGACTCCCCACTGAGCAGGGAGCCCAGTGCGGGGCTCGATCCCAGGACCCTGGGATCATGACCTGAGCCGAAGGCAGACGCTTAACGACTGAGCCACCCAGGCGCCCCCGATTTATTTTTTTCTTTAGCTGCTTTTAAAAATTTGCATGCATTTAATTTTTTGAGTAGTATGAAGCAAGAAGGCCAATGCTCTGAGTTCTTCAGTGGGATGTGAAGAGGTACTGATGGGAGTGCAAATGGAGCTGGTTTCTGAACACCTTTATTTTTTCATCTTTATAGATACTCTTGGAAGGGCCTGGCACATTGAAGTTTAGTAATTTTTGCTTGGCCAAAGTGGAAGGTGAAAATTTGGAAGAGTTCTTTGCTTTGGTGGCAGCAGAAGAAGGAGGAGGTGATAGCGGGGAAAATGTACTGAAGAAAACCGTAAAAAGTAGAGCCAAAGGTATGTGGAGAGTTACAGATCAGAACCCTGTGCTGCCTAAGTCACGTGTTTAGGAGATGATGTCGACCTTATGTTTTTGCCAGCCAAAATAATATATTGAAAATAATGGTGAGTAGAAGTCTGGATATGGGGATGGCTTTGTCCATAACCCAAAGGTTTTCACATAGGTCCAATACTGTGTAAAGTACAGGGAATCTCTAACAAAGCCTATAGCCTATCCTTGGCTTTCTATGTCGCTGACTACTCATTAAACAGGATGGCCGTTTTGTCCTGCTTCCTTCTGTATCCTCGGTACTTAGAACAGTGCCTGGCCCACACTTTCAGCTCAGTAGATATTTTTCAACATTGATGAGTAGCTGATGCTCTGAAACTAAGGGAGATTGTTAGGGTGCATTCTTGGGAGGTGGTTTTGCCAGTGAGATGGGGCCTGAGGTGTTAAGAGTTGCTGTGCTTGAGGGGAAATTGTGAAGTGATATCTCTTTTGTAATACTCTTTTTTGAGAGTGAGAGAGAGAGAGCATGCACTTGTGAGTAGGCCTGGGGCAGGAGGGGGAGAGGGAGAGAGCAAATCTTAAGCAGGCTTCATACCCAGTGTGGAGCTGATGCGGGGCCCAGTCTCACAACCTGAGATCGTGACCTGAGCCGAAATCAAGAGTTGGACTCTTTAACTGACTGAGCCACCCGGGCACCCCTCTTTTGTAATGTTCTATGTGTAAATCTGTCGTGAAACTTAACACACATAATCATTTTTCTGTGTTGTCTTTTCTCATGCAGTTGTGTTGGTAGGGACTTCATATTCATTTGTTCATTAGTATGTTTATTAACTCAATGTTGAAGGAAGAAGAAATAAAGTGTATAAAGTCAACAGAAATTTAGACATGTTCTAGATATTGGAAATATGGATGTGAACAAACAGGCAAAAATCCCTGGTCTAACCAAACTTGCATTCTAATCGGGGAAGACAGACATTCACCTTCAACACCTATAAATGATGTACTTATTAAGTGTTGGGCAGGGTGCTTGGGCATCTTGGGGGTCTTATTTATGTTTGCTTTCTCAGGACCTGGCAAAGTAAAGGCAAATAGGCCCTCCGTAAGTGTTTGCTGCATGAGTGAATGTATGTATGAAATGTGATAGCATAGCAAAAATGTCACACAGGAGAGCTTTAAACCCTGGGGCCGCATGAGACTGCTGCCCTGGCTGTAATGGGCTCTGGAGATACTATTTGCTGGAAGATTTACCTCAGTGGAATTTTATTTTCCAAATGATTGGTGATGACTCACTTCATGGAAAGAATATTCTCATTGGAAGATGAAAGGCTTTTTGGTGGAATTCTGGTGGGTGTTCTGCAACCGCTCGGCCATGTGACTTAGGGGATATTAGGGGACCCTCTAAGCTTCAATTTCTCCCATCAGTAAATAAGGGAACATGGAATTTGCTACTTCTCTGTAAAATTAAACTTTGTATAAAGTCTAAGTGGCACCCCTTAGTGTTCTTCACTAAACATTTCTTGTTCTCCTGGATTGTATCTTCTCCCTGCCAAAGCTAAGGAAGTGTGAGCAGAAGTGTGGGGGTTACTTTGAGGTGGGCATTTTCAGAGCCAGTGTGCAGTTTGCTACATTCTTTCCCCCTGTCTTGGTGATGGAGGAAGCAAGTGTTGAGATGGCTCTTTGAATGACTCTGAGGATCAGGGCCCCTGGGCTGACCTGTGGTGGACATGTAGTTGGAGTAATGAACCTTTGTTGGTAAGCCAGTGGGAATTTGGGGTGTTACTGCTATATAATGTAACCTACTCTAATGAAAATATTATAATCAAAGGTTCTTTTGATTATTTAAAGTGTTAACTTAAAAAAGAATATACCTAGAATTGTGCCACACCTCTAACTCACGTGGATTTTCAAAACCTCTTTGTATTCTTATGTATCCTTGTAAATGAAACCTTTAAATTAGAAACCATTAAAAAATGTGGAATACACATGAAGGCATATAGTCATGTGCACGCTTTCCTACAACCTTTTTTTACTTTACCAGGTCCTTGCGAGGTAGATTTGTTTTGGGGATTGATAGAAATGCTTAACAAAGTTGTTCTTTATACTTCTAGGATCTCTTACATACACAGCGCCAGAAATTTTGAGGGGTACTGACTTCTCCATCACCAGTGACCTCTGGTCTTTGGGCTGTCTGCTTTATGAAATGTTTTCAGGTGATTCCTTTCTGGTTCATTTTAAAATCAGAGCCGGGCACACACAAAAAGATGAAGTTTGTAGTTTGCAACAATTTTACCTGGAAGATGTGAAAAAAACCTGGCTTTTCTAAGTTTTTATATAACTGGTTTTGGCTTGCTTCCCTCTGTATTCCTCCTGTATGCTTGGCATCTAGGCGTATGTCTAGAACCTTTGACATACAGGTCAAGGAACTTTTGACATATAGGTATTTTTCAGGATAATCATTTGGAAAAATGTGCCTACTTATTAAAAACTGATTATTAGTAGAAATTGTTGTAAGGTACCTTGTACCTGGAATTTTTCAGATGTGTCCAGTGGCCCATGCAGCCCTTGGATCATGGTAATGGTCCATAAATGCATTAGCATATTTATTAGGATGATAAGTTTTGAAATATAGAAATATAAAAATATACAGTGTGCCTGGTCTGTACCAAGCATTCAATAAGTAGTTATTGCTCCATATTTTTTCCTGTAAACTTTATAATCCTAAACTATCTGTAGTTGAGATTTATTTAGAATTATTAGTAATAGCAAACTATTGTCTAATTTGCAGTTTTTCTTGTGATTTCAGGAAAACCTCCATTCTTCTCAGAAACTTTTTCAGAATTAGTTGAAAGGATTCTTTATGAAGATCCTTTGCCACCTATTCCAAAAGGTACGATTTGTGTGTGTGTGTGTGTGTGTGTGTGTGTGTGTGTGTGTGTGTGATAAATGCAGTTAGTTTACATCTGACACTTATGGTAGATTTTTATCCAAAGTCTTTTTTGATTCCTAATCCCCAAATTTACATTTTATGCATAGTTCCAGATTTATATTTTTAGAAATGTTAGCATTCCCTTTGCTTTTTAAGACCTTGAAATGAAGAACAAAGTACTAATAGATGCCCTCATTTAAAAACACAAATTATTTTGTGCTCATATCAACAGAAGTCTGGTTTAAAGATTTTAAAAACCCAAACTTCTGTTATTTTTTTCTTGTGTATCATTTACTTTGTGCTCATGTTCCATGTAGTTATTTCTGTTTAGTATTTAAATAGGGACAAGTCAGTCATTTGTCAGTCCTTATCTCAATCAGAATGTCCCTGACGAGTTTTTAAAGTCTTTTAAACTAGATATAGTTGTAGTATTTTAAAAGTATTGGAACTTTAATCATATGAATTTTGATTAATATAACAATCTACCACTAACAATTGTAAGGCAAGAAAAGGAAAAAGCCCCAAACACAAAAAGATAGTAAAGCACTTTGCTGGATGTACACCACAAAAAAAGTTGAGTTTCAAGACACACAAATGAAAACAGGACTTTACCTAACATGTACGTTTTTAGAAGAAAAAACTTTTAAAAGTAATTAATGGAAGAACTGGGAATGCAGAATTCTTTTAGGATTTCAAGAGCCATCCTGAAAGGGAAAAAAACCCAAAATCTTATTCTGAAAATAGTCTATACTTATTAAAACAAAACGAAACTGCATTTGTTTATTCTTTAACTTTTATATTAAGAATGACTGATTTCTACAAAAGCTATCTCCTGTAATGGTGATTTCTGATTTTTGTTTTGTTTTGAATACTCATAATATTATTGGTTTGTCCTGTAAGTTAAGGATTTTTATGCAGGGAAGAGAAACTGAAAATGCAGGTGTCAAAGGTCTGGTCAGGATACCCCTGGTGGCCCAGGTTTAATTAGGCATCTTCCTTTAACTGTGGCCATAGTGCCCAGTAACACCTTCTGTTTCATGTCTTTGTCCGCTGTCTTCATGGCCACTTGCAACCAGAGACTGATAATTTGGTTGTGGTATATTCTAAGTTAAAAAGAACTAACATTTGGAGAATACTGGAATTGGCCAGTATCATAATATTGTCATATTTATTGTTTTCCTGTTAAGAATCTTTAAAAGAGGGAGAGGGAGAAAAGAAGGATTGCAAGTATTTTTATTGTACCTTGTAAAGGCAAGTTGGTCAATTAAGAATGCCTCAGAAAATGAGGCATAATTAAAAGTTGAAGATAAGGGTATGAGTTTGTCGGGCTGGTGATCCTTACTGGGCTTATTCAATAAAGAGAAAGTTGAGAGGTTAGTCAAGACTCAGTTTTTGAGATTCATGTTTTTTATGGTCTAGGAAAAAATTTTTATGCCCACACCTCACCCCCCATTAAATGGAGGCTGTAATTGTTAATAATGGATTCAGTGTTTTCTTAAAAATGATATGTGTTTAAAATACTATTACTCTAAATAGTATGGTATGGTGTAGGGTATGTATTCATGTACTTACCACTTGTTTTTCTTTTTGGGAATCAATTTGTGTGTAGATCCCTCTCTTCCTAAAGCTTCTTCAGATTTTATTAATTTGCTTGATGGCTTACTTCAAAAAGATCCTCAGAAAAGGTATGTATGGGTAGTATTTTAGTATGGAGAAAAGGAATCTTTTTCTCCTTTCAAGTACTTCTAAAATAGTACTGTTATATAGAGAGAGCTATTCGAATTACTCTTACCATAAACTCAGATTTTGTTTCTTTTCTTTTCTTTTTTTTTTTTTTTTAGAGTTTTCTCTCTGTTGCAGGTGTTTTTAAGTTTTTAATTCGTTAACATAGAGTGTAATATTAAAGATTTGTTTATTTTAGAGAAAGTGAAAGAGGGTGAGTGAGGGGAGGGGCAGAGGGAGAAATAGACTCCCTGCTGAGTGGGAAGCCCTACGTGGGGCTCGATCCCATGACCTAAGGTCATGACCTGAGCTGAAATCAAGAGTCGGCTGCTTAGCCGACTAAGCCACCCAGGTGCCCCTAACATACAGTGTGGTATTAGCTTCAGGTATACGATATGGTGATTCAGCACTTCCATACATCACCGGTGCTCGTCGCAGCAAGTGCCCTCCTCCATCCCCAGCACCTATTTCATCCATCCTCCCCCCCACCTCCCCTCTGGTAACCAGCAGTTTGTTTTCTCTAGTTAAGAGTCTGTTTCTTGGTTTCTCTCTCTGTTTGCAGGGGTTTTTAATCATGAGGAAGTTTTAAAAGTCCTTTTATCCTTTAATATATTAAATAGTTGCATAGTAGGTTGACAGATTTTCTTGTAACTCCCAAATCCAAGAGGGGCATTTTTTCCCATTGTGGATTTCAGGCTAAAACTGTCTTATACTATTGAACGAGGGATGATGCTGTCAAGATAGTTAATGTAATAACTACTGAGTGGTATTTTAATGTGATATGTTTTTATGATAATCCTGTCATAACGAGGGTATCAAGTGCGAGGATCATAGGCACAGTGTGAATTTTCTGGGTTACAGTAATGGCAGAAAGTTAGAAATCACTGTGGCACGGGATAGGGGAGGGTGGAAGGGAGGGAGGGGAGCAGCCCGGAGGGGGCCTCCCTGGGTTGGCAGACAAGAGCAATTGGTTTCTATTTCAGATTCTGCCTCCAGGTAACTGGGGGGTTTTTAGGCAACTATTTGGGGTCTTTGCTTCAGGGTGTAAAATGAAGAGTCAGTTCAGTGTAGCATGTAAAATAATGCATTCTCTAGGTTCCTTAAATATAAGAGAAAAACTGCAGAAGGAGATGCTAATTCTTGTATAAGTTGTAGGACAAACCCCTTGCGCTTACAATGGATGCTTTTAGGATTGGTGTTATTTTGCTATAGTCTTTCTTTTGGTAGGATACAAATATACTTGAGAATGGTGTATTCACATTTCCACATATTAACATTCTTGTATACTTTATTGCATAAGTGGTACCACTCTGTAACCTAGTTCTTTCTATATGTCTGCTAAGTCCTTTTAAATGGCTGTAGAATGTACATGTGCTAACCTTAAGCACATTTAGAGTGGTTTTTTTTTTTTTTTAAGATTTTTATTTATTTGACAGAGAGAGAGAGAGACAGAGAGCACAAGCAGGGGGAGCAGCAGAGGGAGACGGAGAAGCAGGCTCTCCGCTGAGCAGGGAGCCCGATGCGGGGCTCAATCCCAGGACTCTGGGATCATGACCTGAGCCGAAGGCAGCCGCTTAACAACTGAGCCACTCAAGCGCCCCTAGAGTATTTCTTGATTTAGAATATTATATGGGCTGATACAGTAAAAATCCTTTTGTGTATTTGTTGTTCACTTAGGTAGTTAGCAGCTTTGGAGAGATTTCTGACAGTGGGTTTGGTGGCCAGAGGCTAAGAACATGAAACAGTTTGATGCATTTGCTACATTCTTGGAATGTGTGCTGGTTTAGTAACCTTAGAGAGCCCCTTCCCTCCCTGTGTTACCTACAATGGACTTTGTTGACCTTATTTATATTTGCCAAGCTGCCAGATGAAAAAGAAATTTCACTTTATTGGCAATTTTTATTTCTCTGTTAGTGAATTTTAAGAGCCCTTTGTATAAAAGGGGTATTATGTGTGATTGCAGATTCTTTCTCTTCATTAATCATGTTTTAGTTTTGATCTAAGTAGTTTCTTTTTTTCTTTTTTTTAAGTAGGCTCCATGCCTAGTGTGGAGCCCAACACGGCTTGAACTCATGACCCTGAGATCAAGACCTGAGCTGAAATCAAGAGTCGGATGCTTAACCAACCAAGCCACCCAGGCACCCCAAAGTAGTCTTTATTTCAATAGAGACATTTTGAATAATCACATTTTCTCTTTTGTTTTGAAATTTCAGTCAGGCTTAACCATTCCAAGTCTGATGATTATAACTAGAAACCTACTCTATTAATTATAAAAACTAATGCATTGAAAGTAAGTCTGGATTTTAGATACAGCCTGAAGTCATTTTAATGTGGGTGAACTAGCTAGATAACATTTTGGCTCCTACACAGAAGTATGACTGTGTAAAATTATGAGGTTAATTTTCTTGTTTATTTCTGAATGCGGTTCTAAAAGTGAAGTCCCCAAAATGAAATGTGTGAAACAGGTAGGGTATATAGAATAAAGGATGACAGAATTATAGATTGATAATTGATATGTTTACTTTAAAATTTTAAGCTAATTATAGACTCCTTTCATAGACTGTTTTTGAGAACCCGAAATGCTTTCATCAGGCTCCATGGAATATGAGCGCTGAGACTTCTAATACTTAGTTGTCAGACTCTTTCATTTGGTACCATTTAAGGCTTCTGAATTATTTTTTTGGGTTTCACTAAGAGATTAATTATATACTAAAATGAAAATAGGGGCGCCTGGGTGGCTCAGTTGGTTAAGCGTCCTACTCTTGGTTTTGGCTCAGGTCATGATCTCAGGGTGGTGGGATTGGGCCCCGAGTCAGGCTCCACACTCAGCAGGGCGTTTGCTTGAGACTCTCTCCCGTATCCCCTCTGCCCATATATGTGCTCTCTGGTGCATTTTCTGTCTCTCAAATAATTAAAATCTTAAAAAAAAAAAAAAAAAAAGTAAAGCATGAAAGAATTGCTGAGCTTCATTTATAGAGACAAATTTATAAATCCTAAAATCTGGTAGATGTAGTTGGGACATGACTTGGGAATTGTGCATGGTAAATAAATCATGTTAAAATAGAATTTTAACAATTATGTTTTATAAAGATTAACTTGGGCAGGCTTACTGCAGCATTCATTTTGGAAGGATGCCTTCACTAGGAAAGATCAGGAATCAAGCCCTGAGGATTCCAACGTCAGGTAGTATATAAGCTTATCTTTGTGTGGGGGGCATGGTTATTAGATGATCATACTGATTACTATTCTATCAATGCAGCATCAGTGACATGAATTTCTCCGCTGACTAGGAGAAAATCAAACATTTCTTTAAGCGTTGCTTAAAGAGTTTAGTCATGACATTCTGTGTTCTCGAATTTGCTTTTTCTGATCAGTTGTTTATTCTCCAGTGATTTAGTATGCTAGTCATTAGCTCTGGCCACCAACTGTAACTCACTTTCCACCTTGCACGCACATGGTAGGATCTCATTTCCCCGTTTTGAGTTAGATGTGGTTATGTGACTTGCTTTGGCTAATGAAATGTGAGCAGAAGTGACGTGTGTTCATTCTGCATGGAAACCTCACAAGCCAGTGTGAGATTTGACACATTTCTTCCCCCTGATGGGGTAACTGGGATGAAGATGTCCAAATAGGGTTGCTGTCAGTCCGGGTCTTCCATGACTGTGATGAGTGTAGCTTCCCTGCAATGGCTGTGTGCATGAGTGAGACAAAGTGATGAGATTTAAGCCACTGGGTTTGGTGGGTTGTGTTTTACCACAGTATAACCTAGCTCCTGTCTGATCCTGACTAATACACCTCATTTTTGTTATGAAATCTTCTTAGTCCAGGACACTTACACAAGTGGTGGTATAAAGAACCAGCTGAGAAGTGGTCGAATAAAGTTCTGTTAATTGGCTTTGCTCCCCCTCCACTTATTCAGTGGTGAATGATTGTCTGATTCTGGATTTTCATCTTGGCAGATTCAGTGTATTGGATAAGAGAAGCCTGAGTTTTAGTTAAGGTCTCTCCCAAACTTGGGTTTCTCTGATCCAGTGAGATTCAATCCTGTTCTCCCCATTGTGTTAGGGTCTGTGGGGACTACAGAAAGTGGGGCCCTGGTCCTGGTCTTCTAGCATTAGCAAGTCACAGAACACCTCTGCCCTTAGTTTGTCATCTTCCCTTTTAAATCTCTATGCCTTTGATTTTGTTTCTTGCCTTATTGCCCTTGCTAAGCCTTTTTCAGTAAGATGTTGAACGGGAGTGATGAAAGTGAATATCTTTGCCTAGTTTCTGCCTCTGGGGTGAAAGCCTTCAGCCTTTCACCATTAAGTAAAATGAGCTGGAGGTTTGTGTAGCTGCTCTTTGTAGTTTGAATGAATGTTCAATTTTGTCAAATGCCTTTTTCTATCAGTTGATAAGATCATATGGGTTTTCTTCTTTAGGCTCTGATTATGGACTCTTACATAAATTGGTTTTCAAATATTGAGCCAGCCTTGCAATCCTACAGTAAACCCCACTTAGTCATGCTATTTTAGAATTTTTATGTCTTGCTGCAGGTGTTTGGGGCCAAGTGGCAGGAGGACAGCAAGATAGGAGAAAAAAAGAACAGAGCAACAGGGATTTGCCTCATGTTCTTGAGATCATAGCTGTGTGATTAAAGGAGGTGCCCCTCTCTGTTGTAGGCACTGGCTAGAAGCTGCTGTTTCCCCAGCTAGCTGCTGCAGGATTACCCGGAGACTGGAACAGAATAAAATGGAAAAAGAAACAAAACAGAACAAAAAACCAAAACAAACCAGGGGATTTCCCCTGCTCTGACCCTTAGAGGTCCCGTGTCCTGTTCCTTAGAACAGAAATAGGAAGCTTCTCTTGGGGGCTCCTTTTGTCTGTACTCATTGCCTTTGAGTCCAGGCCAGGCAATACTGGAAGGAGAAAAAATGGAAACTCACTGTGGGTTTATTGGTACTTTGAGTTCTGGTTTCTTTCCCCAATCTGAGTGCTGCTATTTATTTCTCAGGGATAAGGTTTATAGACTCTGTACAATGCCTTTGGTATAGTGAGTGCTCATTTTAGCTACTCAGTGACCATACTTTCCAACTCCACGGCTTTGCCAAATGTTACTTGTAAGTTAATGATCTTTTCCCACCTCTTGTTCTACACAGAAAATGATAGAAAGCTCAAAAGTAAATTTGGTTGTGTTGGTTTTCTCCTGTTGAACAGCAGGAAAGTGATGCAGCATTCTGGGACACAAGATTCCAAGGAGTTTTTGAAGCCTCCGAGCAGACAAGCCAAGGGGGAGAAGAGTGGTCAACGACTAAGTCATTCTTTCAGACTAGGTGAGCTCTCACTGGAGCACGTTCCTGCTGCTCACAATGCTGTTTCTGAGAGTTTCTAGTTTTTGTTACCACTCCTTTAAGTCTGCATCCTGCTCTTCTCATGGTATTTTTGGTCCTTTATGGATAATGTTTTTCTTTCCTGCCACAGAAAATCCAACTGAGTTGCGGCCTAAAAGTACTGTTGGGGGTCAACCGAATGAGTCCATGTTTCTTCTCAGGTATGTATGTTGACAGAGCAGGAGAGAATCCATGGGAGATGACAGGGTCTTCCCGAAGCATCTGTTGTCCTGGTGCCAAACTGTTACACAGAGCTAAAGGACAGGGATATGAGTGCCAAATTCCAGTTTCACTCTCTGCTTTCAAAGTTAATGTTAAGTGCTGGCCAATGGAATGTTGACTTGGCTGTGCATTTTTAAAAGTTTTTAATTGAACCACCTATTCATAAGGGTTGAAACCTCTTCATTTTGTACTTTCCCTTCAAATAGAATTAGATTTGAAATTTTAGCAGGCCAGCTTCTTTATTGGATAAAGGCCCACAGGAAAGAACAGGTGTTTTTTGTTGTGTTGTTTTATATGGAGGCCTCAATAATGTTTACTTAATAATGTAATCATCGAAATAATTAAAAAATCAAAGGTATTTTATTTTTTTATTTTTATTTTTTTTTTAAAGATTTATTTATTTATTTTGAGAGACTGAGAATGAGAGAGAGAGAGAGTGCACATGAGAGGGGGGAGGGTCAGAGGGAGAAGCAGACTCCCTGCCAAGCAGGGAGCCCGATGTGGGACTCGATTCCGGGGCTCCAGGATCATGACCTGAGCCGAAGGCAGTCGCTTAACCGACTGAACCACCCAGGCGCCCAAAAAATCAAATGGTATTTTAATGTGATTAAGACCAATGTATTTAAAATCTTAGTAATACGTGTTAAGTGTTACATTTTATTTATAGTTTTAGTCTTAGACACAAATAGTTTTATTTTAATGACATAGGGGTTGTAACAATGAACTAAAGTTTCCTGACTTGTTTTACTCTATTTAAATATAAAATATGTTAACTTTATCTATATACATTCTAGGCATTTTAAATTCAGTTTTTAAAAACTTTGATCTTTGGCATATTTTGTGAGTTAAATAAGGACTTGTTCAAGGAATGAATAAACAGATAAGTGAAAGAGAGGAGAGAATCTTGATACTTGGGAATTTGAAGGAATTCATTGTAAAAGACCCTAATGATCTGAATGGAAAAATTTCTTAAAATGAAAAACTCAGAGACCCAGGAGTAATGGAGTGACCCACAGAGTATGACAACCAATTTTAAGGGTAGGAGGGATAGGAGGGATCATTAAAAAGAGATGCAGATTATAACTTGTTTCTTAAATAGGTACCAAGATCATTTTCCATTTCAAACATATTCTGAAATTGTAAATATTTTCCATCCTTTGTAGAGTCCGATCTATTTTATTATGTCAATCCTGATACCAGCAGACATTTAAAAAATAATAAAATCAATGTTTTAAGGTTTTTAGTTAAAATAGAAACTACTGTATATAACATAGGTGCTATAAATAAAAGAAATAAATTAGCCAGGAAATTGCTTTGACATTTACAAAAAAAGTGTTGGATAATCACAAATTAGGGTTTAAATATATGAGATCACCTAGAATCTTGATTATTCTGTTTTTTTTTCCCATGAGGTGTGTTTTTTTTTTTTTTCTCCTCCAGATAATAGTAAACACGTAAAAGTTTCTAAAATGTGAGTAATGTTGACTGGTCTGTATTTTCCAGTTCTCGTCCAACTCCAAGAACGAGCACTGCAGTGGGATTAAGTCCTGGTGAGGATAGGACTCAGCGTTCACCCCAGAAGACTTCTCCTTCAGTCACGGTGAGCAGAGGGGGACTTTTTGTTTTTTTCGCATATGATATAGAGACTCAGAAGAATAATTGCCAAGTTCATCTTTGAACTATGATCGAAATGACGAAATTTACAATTAAGTCGTCATCTTTGATCACTGGTTTTTCTGGTAAGTACTCTTAAGAGGGAGTTGGTTCATAGTTATTTCTTTGATAACAGCTTTCCTGAGATATGATTGACATCCCATGTCATTCACCCAGTTGGAGTGTACAATTCAGGCGCTTTGAGCATATTCATGGAGTCATGCAGCCATCACCACAGTCAGCTTGAGAACACTCATCATCCCACAAAGAAACCGCACACCTATTAGCAGTCACTCCCATCTTCCCTCAATTTCTCTCTCCTCTGACCCTAGGCAACCACGCATTTTTGTCTTGATACATTTGTCTATTCTGGACATTGCGTGTAAATGAAATAACACAATATGTGTTCTTTTGTGACTGGCTTTTTTTCACCTAACCTAATGTTTTTAAGATTCATCCAAATTACAGTGTGTATCAGTCCTATGTTTCTTTTTAGTGCCAAAAAATAATCTGTTGTATATACCACATTGTATGTTTCCATTCATCAGTTAGTGGACATGTGGGTCATTTCCACCTTGTGGCTATTGTAAATTGTGCTGCTGTGAAGTTTCGTATGCACGGTTTTGAGTGGGCATGTGTTTATTTCTCCTCATACCTGTAGGAGTGTAATTGTGGCATTGTGTGGTAACTCCGTGTTCCGAGACAGCTGTGCCATTTTACATTGTCCCCCAGCAGTGGGTGAGAATTCCAGTGTTTACCCATCCCTAACAAAACTTGTTACTCTCCGTTTGCTTTCTAATTGTGGTAAAATAGACTATGTAAAATTTACCATTTCACTATCTTTAAATGGACAGTTCTGTGTCATTGAGTACCTTCCCATTTTTGTGCAACCATTCCCACCATCCATCTCCAGAACTTTTTCATATCTCAAACTGAGACTGTGTACCCACTAAGCAATAGCTCCCCATCTCCCTTTCCTCTCAGTCCTGGGAGCCACGATTCTACTTTCTGCCTCTGTGAATCTGCCTAGTCATCTCCTACAAGTGGAACTATATAATATTTGCCCTTTTGTGTCTGGCTTATTACACTCAGCGTGCTATCTTCAAGGTCCATCCATGTGGCATGTGTCAGAATTTCATTCCTTTTTAAAGCTAATAGTCCATTGTGTGTATAAACCATGTTTTGTTTTCCTGTTCATCCATCTTTGGACACTTTGGTTGCTTTAGCCTTTGGGCTACTGTGAATCATGCTGCATGGTAGCAATACTGGGGTGTATGAAATTTCATCTAGTTTTGATTTGCATTTCTGATGGTTAATTAGGTTGAGTATCTTTTCGTATGCTTATGGACCATATGTATATCTCCTTTGGAAGAATTCAAATCTTTACCCATTTGAATTGTAGAAATTCTTTATATATTCTGGGTATGTGACTTGGTGGTGGTGTCCTTTGAAGCACACAGACATTTTAAATTTTGATGTAGTTCAAATTATCTTTTTGTGTGCATGTTTGTTGTTTATGCTCCTGGTGTCATAATTTAGAAGCCATTGGCTACTTAAAGGTTACAAAGGTGTATGCCTATGCTTAGCTCTTACCTTTAGCTCTTTAATTCATTTGAGTTAATTTTTGTATATGGCATGAGGCAGGGGGTCCAGCTTCGTTGTTTTGCATGTGGATTTCCATTTGTCTCAGCACCATTTGTTGAAAAGACTGTTCTTTCCACAATTATCTTGGCATTCTAGTTGACTATCAATCGACTATAAAGGTGAGGTTTATTTCTGGACTCTCTAGTCTGTTGATCTGTGCATCCTTCTCATGCTGGTAGTAGAATAACTGGTTAGCTATTTTTTTTTTTTTTTTTTTTTCTAAGAGAGCAAGCACAAGGGCGAGGGAGGGAGGAGGGGGAATGGAAGAGGAAGAGGGAGAGGGAGAATCCCACGCAGGCTTCAGGCCCAAAACAGCTCAGTGTAGGGCTCAGTGTCACGACCCTGAGATCATGACATGAGCTGAAGTCAAGAGTTGGACACTCAACTGACTGAGCTACACAGGTGCCCCAATTTTTTTTCTTTTCTTTCTTTCTTTTTTTTTTTTTTTTTTAAGTAGACTCCATGCCCAGCATGGAGCCCAATGCAGGGCTTGAACTCATGACCCTGAGATTAAGACCTGAGCTCAGATTGAGTTGGATGCTTACATGACTGTGCCACCCAGGTACCCCTAGCTGCCTGTCTTGATCACCATAGCTTTTTAGTAAGTTTTGAAGTTAGGAGGTATGATTCTTCCAGCTTTGTTCTTTTTCAAGATTTTTTTGGCTATTCTGGATCCCTTGCATTTCCATGTGAATTTTAGAATCAGTTTGCACTTTGCATGTTTCTGTAAAGAAGCCAGCTGGGATTGTGATGGCAGTGACATTGAATTTGGGGAGTATTGCCATTTTAACAATGTAAAGTTTTCCTCCATGAATGTGGAATGTCTATTTGTTTAGGTCTTTAATTTCGTTCAGTTTTTTTTGTTACGTTAATCACCATATATTACATCATTAGTTTTTGATGTAGTGTTCCATGATTCATTGTTTGTGCTCCATGCAGTACATGCCCTCTTTAATACCCATCACCAGGCTAACCCATCCTCCCACCCCCCTCCCCTCTAGAACCCTCAGTTTGTTTTTCAGAGTCCATCGTCTCTCATGGTTCGTCTCCCCCTCTGATTTCGCCCCCTTCATTTTTCCCTTCCTGCTATCTTCTTCTTCTTCTTCTTTTTTTTTAAACATATAATGTATTATTTGTTTCAGAGGTACAGGTCTGTGATTCAACAGTCTTACACAATTCACAGCGCTCACCATAGCACATACCCTCCCCAATGTCTATCACCCTGCAGAGATATTTTGAATTAAAGTTTTTCCAAGTTATCTCATTGTATTTAGTGCTTGAGAGATATACTTGCTTTTAGTTGTTACTGTAATTTTTATTTAATGTAAAATGCATTTGGACTGCATGAAACTTATTTCTGCATTGAAATGAAATATAAATGCATTATAATCTCATTCTGCCAATAATTGTTTAGTTATATGTGAGATAGAAAATCAGTGTAAAAGTAAAAAATGCATCTGAAATAGATGTTGAATCTCTTCTGGCACATGGTTATTGTAGAGAACACTTAATCATTTTATTGAGAATATTCAAGCAGTAATTATATAAGTACTATATGAGAGTTTATCTTTTCTAATTTTTTAAGTGATACTTTAGATTGAATTACACACTTTTTATAATACCTCTAGAAAACTTGGGGCACCTGGGTGGCTCGGTCGGTTAAGCGTCTGCCTTTGGCTCAGGTCATGATCCCCAGGTTCTGGGATGGAGCCCCACCTTGGGCTCCCTGCTCAGTGGGGAGCCTGCTTCTCCCTCTCCCTCTGCTGCTCTCCCACCTTGTGCTGTCTCTCTCTCTCTCTCTCTCTCAAATAAAATCTTTAAAAAAAAAAATTGTAGAAAACTTAGAAACTGTACAAGAGGACAAAAAAAAAACAAAAAACCCAAAACAAAACCTACTTGTAATTTAATTACCCAGAGGAACTACTGGTTATATTTTGACATATCTTCTTTTGGTTCTATACATATGTGTTCATTTTCAAACAAGGGAACATAATTTTTTAACTTAATTTTTTTTCATTTAGTAGATTGTAGTGTTTGATCATTTAGTTTATTCCTGAGCATTATATTTTATTTTTTGCTATCATGAGTAGGTTTTCTTTTTTATAGAGAGAGCGTGAGTAGGGGTGGGGAGGGACAGAAGGAGAGGGAGAATCTTGAGTAGGCTCTACATTTAGTGCAGAGCCTGATGCAGTTCTCGATCTAATGACCCTGAGATCATGATCTGAGCCAAAATCAGGAGTTGGATGCTCACCAGCATGGGTGGAGGGGAGGCAGAACTACCCAGGCATCCTTGGTATTTCGTTTTTGTAATCTGTTATCTGTGCATACATTTTGTTTATATATAGGAAATTAATTTTTACATATAAATTTCTAATTGGTCTGCCTAATTCTTATAAGAATATATTATATTAGAATATAAGTCATTCATTATGGCCTTTCTTTGAAGTCTTTCTATCTTGAAAGTCCATGCCTTTAAGCATTAAAATTTTTGTTTTCCAAAGTTGTTTCATACTTACTCTTCATGTATTTTTTTTATATATGTCTGTTTTCTAAATTGCAAAGGGGTGGTCTTGGTTTCCAGGAACTTTGTTAGCTAATTATTCTATTCCTTTTTTCATGCCTCTGCCTCAGTTTTGGATAATTTCCTCATTTTTCACTTCACTGATTTGGTTTTCTGTCTTGTTCAGTTTGCTGTTCAGTGTTTCAGTGGAAATTCTTAATGCATAAATCCTCTTATTTTGTCTGATGTGAGGTCCTAAGACATAGCACTAGGAATGAGAGTTCTGTTTACTGTTTGAGCACAAAGAAACATCTCAAAGGAACTGATGGCAAATATCTGGTTACTCATTTTCATTGTGTTAACTCTACTTCAGCTTTTATAGAGGGTTTTAACACTTAGGTAACAGGTACTAACTGACCCTGAAATTCTTTTATGCTGTAATTTTTAACTTCGTACTGAATATTCTGTAAAGCAGAATAAAGTGATGTGTGTTCAGTGGATGAATGATAAAAACCATGCTGGTGATTGAAAAACCAGTTTGCCTCATCATAGCTTAGAACATTAGACTACAGAAGATCTGTTTTCTGGTCCTAACCAACCTTTGTGGTAAACACAAACAAGTCTTTTACTTTGTCTGAGCTTTATGTTTTCCTTCTGTTATTAAAAAAAAAAAAAAAGGAAAAAAATGGGAATGATGATACAGAGGACTGAGGATCTTTGTGAGGATCAAAGAAGACTGTGAAAGTGTTTTGATAGAAAAGTGAGGTGTGCTAATCTAGGTGACCCTTCCAGTGGTGTCTTACTCAGCATCTTATGAGCTCAGTTTTTAAAAGCTCTTCACTAGTCACAGAAACAAAGCCTCATTTTTGTTCTTATTTCAGAATACAAGTGAACGCCTGAGTCAGCAGGACCTGGAATCCCAGATGAGAGAGCTTATCTACATGGACTCTGATCTTGTTGTCACCCCGATTATCGACAATCCAAAGGTGTGGAAAGATGCTGTAACAGCTGAGGGCTGAGCTTTAGACTTTCCTGGGAGCTGGAATCCTGGTGATATTTTCATCGCAAATATTCTTTGCCTTTCCTCATGTCTGCTTTTATGTCACTTGTGCCACGTGTCTACATTTCTAATGCCCGCCCTGTCTGTAACCCTCTTCTCTTCCTGCATTGTTTTTGGCTTCACTGAGTGGTGAGTTTCTTCCTCTTCTGCATCAGCTCTGCCTCCCCTCTGTCCATGGGCTTCTAGGCCTCAGACCTTCGTCCTCAGTCCCTTCGTTTATCCATGTATACTGGGTGAATTTCTCCAAACACTGTAGTTGTGGATGTGTTAGGAAAGCAGATGTGGGTGACCACCATTCCCCCGACTGGGGTGGGTGGGCAGGGCACACGGAGACCATGCCCTCTCACAGGTGCTCAGGACCACAGGCCAGATGGTGGGGAGACACTGGGAGCTTGGGGAGTCCTGATTCACAGTGCATGTCATACCCAGCGTGATTTTTGTTGCTTCATGTTACTTGGAATGTAGTGCTGTATTACTAGGGGAGGATGAGTATTCTGCTTAAGAAAAGAAAAATTAATTTCTCAGGACCTCTGTACTACCTATTCTGTATTTTAATTTTCTTTTTAAATGTCTTCTTCTGTTTTTAATTTATGGCCATTTTCTCTCCTCTCATTGGGGAACATTACTGTAATTTAGAACAAACGGGTTTTTGGATGCATATTTATTAGGTAGACAAGATTTAATATAGATTACCCAACAATTTTTCATAATGGAGCTAATTCTTTTCATGAGTTCAGATATCTGGCAGAGTAATTATGTATCATGCCAAATTTAATGTAATGGGTCATTTTCCCAGTGGACCTTCTAAGAAGAGTTTGTAGTATCTTTTGACCATATTTTTTCTGTTTCTTTATTTCTTTTATAACCATACTTAATTGTTTTGGGGAAACCTTAGTAGAAATTGTTTTAACTTCTAATTTTAGACACACAGAAAAGGTTCAAAAATAGTAGAGTTCCTGTATAGTTTTTACCCTGCTTTTCCTAATGTTAGCATCTTATAGCCCCATAGAATGGTTAGCAAAGCCAGGGAATTAACATTGGTACTGTGCTATTAACTAAATTCCCAAATTTATTGAATTTTACCAGTTATACCACTGATGTCCTTTTTCTGTTCTAGGGTCTCTTGTTAACAGTTTGCTGTTAGGCCTTCTTTTCCTCCTACCTCCTGACCTTGGCTTTCATGGCCTTGTGGTTATTTCTCAGCTTTCCTGACCTTGGCTTTCATGACCTTGACATTTTGAAGAGTACTGGTCAGGTATTTTGTAGACTGTCGCTCAAGCTGGGTTTGTCTAAGTGTTTCTTATGATTAGTATGTATGAGGTTATACATTTTTGGCAAGAATACGACCAGCTAAGCTTTTTAAAATTCTCTATAGAGAAGTTTTGGAGGATTTAGACATAGAGATGATGGTTGAAATTTTTAATTAAAAGTCTCAGGATGAAAGTACCCTTTGTTGTTCCAAACTTATGGAGCAAACTACCTGTTTTTTTCCCTTTCTTAAATGAACCAATTGTGTGCTTCCCTATTAATGCTGTTTACAGCTTCCTGCAATGGATTTGTTCTCTAATTCAACCACGAAGTCCTTACCATTCTTTAAAACCTCAGCCTCCCTCCAGCTCTTCCATAAACCTTGTCAGCCTAGAGTGCTTGCCGCATTCTCTAATATTTTAGAAAATTTTCTTTCTGTGGAATGTTCCAACTCTAATTATGTCCTGCCCATTTTGCATTGTTCAATATTGTATTTTTTTTTTTTTTTTAACAGTTTTTATCTTCCCAGAGTATCAGTTCTCTGACCGTAGGATTGTGTCTTTTATGTCTTGGTTATCCCCCGTAGCACTTAGCATACTGCCTCACCCTCTCAGGCACCCAATAAGTATTTGTTGATATGACTAAATTTCTAACCTAGAGGTTGATTAGCTTAAGAAGATATCCTTTTAAGGATATCCTTACTGGGATAAAGTGCTTCTTTTTAAATGAAGCTTTAGTTTATTGCAGATATCAATTGAATTGATATTTAAAAAATTTTACATATTTGAAGTAAACTCTACCCTCAATGTGGGGTTTGAACTCACGACCCAGAGATCAAGTGTCACATGTTCTACTGACTGAGCCAGACAGGTGCCCTGAAATGATTTTATTTTTATAAATTATTATCTGTGTTTGTATATTTTAAGCTGAAGGGCAATGTTGAATTCTTTTTAGTGACAAATTTTCAGTTTTTTTTTTTTATTCTGCCCTAATTGATTTATAATCTGGTAATAGGCAATATATTAGGAGACAGATAGCTGTCTCAAAAGGCGTCTTAGAAGTTTTTTTTGTTTTTTTCTACCACAGATAATGAAACAACCACCAATTAAATTTGATCCAAAGATACTGCATCTACCGGCACATTCAGGTAGGATTATAGCGGCCTTGTCAAACACATGGACTCTTAGAAGATAAGTATAAATCAGAAATTTAATAGCAAATGGAATATCTTATTTATTGAATAGCTGAGTTCCTGTGTTCTTGCCACCTGGCTGTATTCTTGGGGCAGAGCTGTGTATGTTATAAACCTATAATCCATTCGTGCGAGTGTTTCACCTTACTCAGCTGAGTCTGGGCTGCCATGTACTCTTGGGGGAGTGAAAGTTCCTGTAAAGCTGGGTGGGCCCTTCTCTTGCTCTTGCCCTTTGTAGAGTCCATTGAATTTTCAACACTTATGGTGCTCTTGTGGGTACAGAGGGGTGGAGACCATAATGAAGAACTGAGATTCCACTTCAGAGAGTGGGGCAGTTGACAACGGGGGTCAGATGGTTCACTTTTGTGGGAATGGAGATACTTATGGTATCTCGTGGTGTGGGAATGGAGATACTTAAGTAACTTAAAGGATGATTGTTATGTTTCCTTTCACCTAATGGGAAGTCTTAATTGGGATGAACATCAGAAATTGTTTTATGCCTTAAATTTTGGTGTATTTTGTTTGATAAAATCTATTTGCAGCTATTAAGCTAGATCCAGAAAAAATTTGTTATCATAGCTAGAGTATAATCTATAATTTAAAAGCAAATCAAAGTAAATTAAAAGTAAAATATATTCAAATTTAAATAAACTGTGCCAAGTAGAACCACTATTCATGAAAACCTTAGAGTATTTCAAAATATTCCTTCCCTTTCTCCCTTTATGTTGAATTATTTTAAGAAATTATTATTACAGCTTATTCTGTTTAAAGATAGAAATTAACTGAAACTATGTTAGTTTTAGATGGCATCTCATTGCCCAGTTTTTGTTTTCTGTTTGTGGAGGGTTTGGACTTGGACTTTCCAGAGGACTATTAACCTGTTATGCTTAATAATTTCATTGGAACCTTTTAACAACTGTACAGTTCTTGGCTTTTCTGATATTTTAAGGCTAGATTGCTTTATTTATACAAAGGCTATTTTTGCTTTTTTGTAATACAGTTTAGCTTTGTATTTTGTTAGATTCTAGGTTGCAGGATGATTCTCTTGTAGGCATCTGTTATGCATAGTTTTCCATGCACATAGTGAAAAAGTCTCCCTGGATAGAAAAAGAGGAATCTAGAAGAATAAATAAAAGTAGTGTCATCTTCGGAGGACTTTTTGGTTTTGACATTGTAAAGTTAGGACTTTCTTAGTCCTCATCTTATTTATTGAAATTCTATGTTCCATTTATTTCTCTTGTGTTTTCAGCATTTTTTTTTTTTTTTTACATGATACCTACTTTTAACATTTTCTTTCCTCTCCAGTGGATAAGTTAGTATTTCTAAAAGACCAAGATTGGAATGACTTTTTGCAACAAGTGTGCTCACAGATTGACTCCAGTGAGAAGAGCATGGGGGCCTCCCGAGCCAAGCTCAATCTCCTTTGCTATCTGTGTGTTGTGGCTGGACACCGGGACGTGGCTACCCGGCTCCTCCATTCCCCGCTGGTACGTAGTTTGGTTGTAAAGACTCCTTTCCTGGTCCTTGCAGTGTGCCTTTTGCATGTAACTTTTATATTTCTGTTGAGATTAAAAAATTAGTGCTAAAATATTAATTTGATCTAATTACAGTGGAAAAAAATGATTTATCAAGATTATAGGTTTGCCGAAATTATTTAATCCTCACATCTGAAAGCAGTTGAATAGACAGTAATCTTGAACTTTTTTTGTTGTCTCCTAGTGCAGGGTTCACTTTTCCATTGTCTACAGGTCAGATGTGTTAGTCACTTTCTGTGTCATTTCATGAATGAAATGTACATCTTATTTTTTTTAATTCTAGTTCCAGTTGCTAATCCAGCATTTGCGAATAGCTCCAAACTGGGATATGTAAGTATCATTTATATTTAATAAATTATTCATTAATAGTTACAACATTTATCAAAAGCACATAGGTCCAAATTCTTATATACTGAAGTAATAATTACTCTGAATCATAGGCAGTCATAGGCAAATCATAGGTATCCCAACTGCAAATTTAAAAAGATTTCAAAATAGGCCTTAAACTATTATAAATATAATTCTAGGATTATATAAACTACATCTGGAAACTTTGTTACTGTTCTTCTTTTGAGTATTCTTTTTTTTTTTTAAGATTTTATTTATTTATTTGACAGAGACACAGCAAGAGAGGGAACAAGAGAGGGAACACAAGCAGGGGGAGTGGGCGAGGGAGAAGCAGGCTTCCCGCTGAGCAGGGAACCCGATGTGGGGCTCGATCCCAGGACCTTGGGATCATGACCTGAGCCGAAGGCAGCCGCTTAGCGATTGAGCCACCCAGGTGCCCTTTTGAGTGTTCTTTATTAAACACTTGATTCCTCCTGTGTTTTAGTTTTGCTTCCTGCAGAGTTTTCCCTTGTGACTCTTATCTTTCCCTTACGTGATGCATGACTTCCTCATGATGTTATTTAAAATCTAATGGGATTATGCTCTGTAAGCCCCTGATGGAAGGATGTATATTTGCTTATTATGCAGGCAGCATACCATGGTGGAAAAACACATTAAATAAAGGTTAGAAGGCTCTGGGCTCCGGTGGCCAGTGAGACCGGATGATTACCTCTTTCTGAGTTGCAGCTCCATGGTGGGGGAGGGGGCCCTGTGTGGGGCAATGGAATTGCATGGGCTTCGGATACAGACAGACCTGGGTGTGAGTCACAGATCTGCCTTCTGGGCAAATTGCCTTAAGTGCTGAGCCTCCGTTTCCTCAACTGTAAAATGGGGATAGTGTATCTACCTCGTAGATGTTAATAGTTAAACTTTGAACGAGATAAGTACATGAGCTACTTTGCATGGTGTCTGATTCTTCCTGGGTGGGTGGTAGTTGTTGGGGCGTGGAGGTTGCAGTGGTTGTGCTTGGTATTCTTAAGCCTGCTTATCTTGTATTTCATTTAGAGAAGCACACGAAAACATAAAGGTGAAGGGGTTTTGTGAAATGTGCTAATAACAATTATTCTTCCATGTTGGCGAAATTTGGGGGAAATGAGATATTCACAAAATGCTTTTTTTTTTTGGATAATTTTTGTTATGCATCTTCTAAGGTTACTTCCCCCAGGTAAAACTTGGCATTGCAAATAGGATTTTTAGGTGATTTTTGAGCATGTAAAACTTCTGAGAGGGTTTGTGGTGTGCTCACTAAAAAGAAACCAAAAAAACCAACACTTCAGCTAAAACTTATATCCTTGAATGGGGTGCCCCCTGCTGACTTGTAAAAAATAGACATTTTTTTTTTCCTTTCCAAGTACTGTTTCCCCCCCCCATCTTTTAGATTGAAGCTTCATTATAAAACAGCTTGTGTTTGAGGAAAATGATAAATAATAAGGTGCACAAATCCTCTGCTTGGAACCTTCTTTTATTGTCTTCCTCCATTCAAACACCAGTTCTTCCAGCGGGGCCTTCTCTGACCCAGGTCATATCCCCTTAACAGCATATAAGGGTCCTCAACTTAGCTGGGGGATAACCACTGTTGAAGTAGATGTGTTTATTCCTTGGCTTTGTTCAGCATATAGAAAACAAAATAGAATAACATGATAGAATTTTTTGTTTCTCCAAACTGAGGGTTGCTGGAGCGGGGAGAGGTCAGGGAGTGGGGTAACTGGATGATGAACATTAAGGAGGGCACGTGATGTAATGAGCACTGGGTGTTATATAAGACTGATGAATCACTGCTCTCTACCTCTGAAACTAATAATAGATTATATAATGTTAATTGAATTTAAATAAAATTAAAAAAATGTTTCTTTTCTCCTTATAACATGTACTTTTTTTGAGAGAGAGAGAGCAAGCAGAAGGAGAGGGAGAGAGAGAATCTTAAGCGGGTGCCACGCTCAGCATGGGGCCCATCGCAGGGCTCGATCTCACGACCCTGAGATCATGACCTGAGCCGAAATCGAGAGTCGGCTGCTTAACCAACTGAGCCACCCAGGCACCGATATGTTATGTATTTTTTAATGTCATCAACTATTTGTCTAGGATTTTTTTCAAGGTATGCCTTTTCTTCTATGCTAGGAATGCCTGATCATTTAATTTACCCTGTTCCCTATTTTTGGATAATATTATAACATTGTAAATAATACGTCGATGAACATTTTTGTGTTTAAATCTTGGTGCCTGTTTGTTTTTTCTTTTTCCCCTTAGGGCAGATTTATAGAATTAGAACAAATGAGTACAAGGCAATAAATAGTTCTGCTACTTCTGATAAATTGCTTAAACATTCTTTAGAAAAACTGTATTGACATGCATTCCCAGTTGGTGTGTATAAAAATGCCCTTTTGTTAGAGCTTTCAACAGTGGATGTTTATAAAATTTTGTGTCCTTTGCCAGTCAACTTTATTGTGGTATATAATCCACATATAATAATGCATAATATCTTAAACTGTATTAACTGTATTAACTGTGGGAATATACATCATATGAAATTGACCATTTTAGTAAGTATACAATTCAGTGGTTTCTGTACAACCATCATCACTATCAATTTCCAGAACTTTTTCATCATCCTAAACTGAAGCCATTACCCATTAAACTTTAGCTCCCCATTCCCCTTCTCCCAGTCCTGGTAAACTTCTACTTTTTGTTTCTATAAATTTGCTTATTTTATACCTAATGTAATTGGATCATAAACATCTTTTTGCAGCTGGCTTAATTCACTTAGCTTAACATTTTCAGAGTTCAGCCATGTTGTAGCATGTATCAGAAGGCCCTCCCTTTCTAAGGTTGATTAACATCCCCTAGATGTATATGCCACATTTTATCTTTTTACCTGTTGGATACTTAGGTTGCTTCTACCTTTGGTTATTGCAGATAATACTGCTATGAACATTGGTATGCAAATATCTCTTTGAGTCTGTGCTATCAGTTATTTTGGGTATATACCTAGGAGTGGAATTGTTGGGTTATTTGGTAATTCTATCTTTTCATTTCTTGAGGAGACATCATACTGTTTTCCACAGTGGCTGTACATTCCCTCTAGCAGTGTACAAGTGTTCCAATTTCTCCACATCCTCTTCATCATCATTTTTTTTTTTTTTAAATAGTAGCTATCCTGATGGGTGTGAAGCTGTAAGTCATTGTGGTTTTGATTTGCATTTCACTGATGACTAGTAATGTTGAGCATCTTTTCATGTACTTATTGACCATCTGTTTATCTCCATTGGAGAAATGTCCATTCATGTTCTTTGGCTATTTTCTAATTGGGTTGTTTTATGTTGATTTGTAAGAGTTCTTCATAGCTTCTGGGTATTAACCCCTTATCAGATTATGTGACTTGCAAATATTTTCTCCCATTCTGTGGGTTGTCTTTTCACTCTTGGTAGTGTCCTTTGAAACTCACATTTTCCACTTTTTCTTTTGTTGCCTGTGCTTTTAATGTCATATGCAAGAATCCATTGCCAAATTCAGTGTCTTAAAGCTTTTCATCTCTTCTAAGAGTTTTACAGTTTTAGCTTTTATATTTGGGTTTTTGATCCATTTCGAGTTAATTTTTGTATATGGCGTTAGGTAAGGGTTTGACTTCATTCTTTTGCACATGCATATACAGTTTTCCTAGCACCATTTGTTGAAAAGGTTATTCTTTCCCCATTGAATGGCACCCTCGTCGATAATCCTTTAACCAGATATGTGAGGGTTTATTTAGTCTAAATATCAGTCTTTATGCCAGTCCCACAGCGTCTTGATTACCACAGCTTTGTAATAGTTAAGTTTTGCAGTCAGAAAGTGTGAGACCTCCAACTTTTTTCTTAAGATTATGTTGCTTAGTTGGGGTCCCTTGGGAGTCATAAAGTTTAGGAAGGGCTTTCTAACTTTTGGTATAAGTTTGACAGTTGAATAAGGTAAACAAGTGTTCATCATCAATTTTTTAAATACAGTTTATTTGTGAATTTTTTGCTCTGTTTCACCTCTTAGTTGATTGGATTTCATTTTTTTTCAGTAGTTTTTCTTTTCTTTCTTTTTTTACTAAAGATCTCTGAGTCTCTGCTTCTCTAGTTGTTACCTCCTCAAGGCTTTCTCTCTGGTTTTAGGGTTTAGGCTTAGGGGGCTGCCTGACTGAGACCTTCTTGTGCCCTTGGGCTCACTCACCCCTGTGCCATGCTTTGGAGCTTGCTCTGTTTGCACAGCTCTGGAAGACTTAAGGCCAGCCTGTGTTTTTCTTCTTTATATGTGACTAGTTTGATTGTTTTTCAGTGTCTGGATTTTTCTGTTTGTTCTAGGCCTGTGAAATTTTATTGGAATGTGTATTTCTTTTTACTAATTTGTTTTGGCAAATTAAGTCTAAGTGCTTCAGGCTTTCTTTAGCTTCCCTGTTTCCTTAGGATCTCTTCTGTGTTTCATCCTTTTTCTGCCCCTGAAAGTTCTATAAGGATGGGTGTGGGATTTCCTCTCTTCTTTTCTTTCTATTTTTATTTTTTATTTTATTTTTATTTTTTATTATTTATTTATTTAATTTATTTTATTTTATTATTTTTTATTTTTATTTTTTTATTTTTATTTTATTTTATTTATATTTATTTTTTTATTTTTATTTTATTTTCTATTTTTATTTTTCTATTTTCTTAGATTGATTTATTTGAGAGAGAGAGAGAACAGGAGGGACAGAGGGAGAGGGAGAGAGAATCTCAAGCAGACTCCACGCTGAGCATAGAGCCCAACATGAGGCTCGAATTCATGACCCTGAGATCATGACCTAAGCTGAAACCAAGAGTCAGATGCTTAACGGAGTGTGCCACCCAGGTGCCCCTCCTGTTTCTTGACTCTTCATTTTCTTTTGCTTTCTCTTGTTGAGATATAATTTACATATCATAAAACTCATGTTTTTTGTTTGTATTTTTATTATTTAGAGCAGTTTTAAGTTACAGCAAAATTCAGAGGAAGGTACAGAGATTTCTCCTATACCTCCTGCCCCCACACAGGCTAGCCTCCCCTGTTATCACCATCCCCCACTAGAGCAGTACGTTTGTTGGAACTGATAAACCTACATTGGCACATTATAATCACCCACGGTTCATAGCTTACAGTACAGTTCACTCTTGGTTTTATATGTCCATGGGTTTGGACAACTGTATAATGACCTGTATTGTCCTTATGGTATCATACAGAGTGTTTTCATTGCCTTAAAAAATCTGTGTTCTGTCTATTCATCCCTCTGACAATCACTGAACTTTTACTTTCTCCGTAGTTCCGCCTTTTCCAGAATGCCCTACTGGGAATCCTACAATATTGGGATCCTACGATATGTAGCCTCAGATTGGCTTCTTTCACTTAGTAAATATGCATTTAAGTTTCCTCCATCTCTTTTCATAGCTTGACAGCTCCCCCATTTCTTTTTAGTGCCAAACATCTCCTTGTCTTCATGTACCACACTTTATTCACATACTGAAGTATACCCTGGTTTCTTCCAAGTTTAGTGTTTATGAATAAAGCTGCTGTAAACACCATGTGGACATATGCTTTCAACTCCTTTGGGTAAGTCCCAAGGAGTATAATTGCTAGATTGGGTGGTAAGAGTATGTTTAGTTTTGTAAGAAACTTCCAAACTGTCTTCCAAAGTGGCTGTACTATTTTGTATTCCCATCAACAATGAATGAGAGTTCCTGTTGCTCCATAGCCTTGCTAACATTTGGTGTTGTCAGTGTTTTGGATTTTGGCCATTCTTATGGGGGTATAGTAGTATATTGTTTTAATTTGCATTTCCCTGATGACATATGATGTGGAGTGTTTTCTCATATTTTTATTTGCCATCTGTTTATCTTTTTTGCCGAGGTATCTGCTAAGATCTTTGGCTCACTTTTTCATTGGGTTGTTTTCTTATTGTTGAGTTTTAAGAGGTCTTTGCGCATTTTGAAAGAGAGTCTTACATCTGGTATGCCTTTTGTAGATATCTTCTTCCAGTCTGTGGCTTGTCTTTTCATTCTCCTGATGTTATCTTTCACAGAATAGAAGTTTTTATTTAAATAAAGTCCAGGTTATTATTTCTTTCATGGTCTGTGCCTTTGGTGGTTGTATCTAAAAAGTCCTTGCCACACCTGAGGTTATGTAGGTTTTTTTTTTTTTTCCCCTATGTTACCTTCTAGCAGTTTTATATTTTGACATCTTACATTTAGGTCTTTGATCTGTTTTGAATTTTTGTAAAGTGAGTAAGATCTGTTTCCAGATTCATTTTTTTTTTTTTTTGCATGTATGCTAGCACCATTTGTGAAAAGACCATCTTTGCTCCATTGTATTGTCTTTGCTCCTTTGTCAGAGATCCTTTAAGTATATTTGTGTGAGTCTATTTCTTAGTTCTCTGTTCTGTTCCATTGACCTTTTTGTTCATTCTTAATACCACACTGTCTTGATGACTGTAACTTCGTAGTGAACCTTGATGAAGTCAGGTGGCATCAGTCCTCCAGCTTTGCTCTTCTTTTTCAATATTGTGTTGGCTATTCTGGATCTTCTGCCTCTCCATATAAACCTTTAGAATTAGTGTATCAATATTCATAAAATAACTTGCTGGGATTTTCTTTGGAATTCTATCGAATCTCAGGATCACATTGGGAGAAAATGACATCTGGACAATATTGAGTTTCCTTATCCATGAATATGTAATAACCTCTTTATTTTCTTAGTTTTTTGATTTCATTAATTGTAGTTTTGTAGTTTCTGATATAGGTCCTGTACATATTTCATTAGATTTATTCATAAAAACTTCGTTTTGGGGTGTTAATGTAAATGGTGTCATGTTTTTAATTTCATATGTCACTTGTTCATTGCTGGTAAATAAGGAAGTGATTTTTTTTTTTTTTAAAGATTTTATTTATTTGAGAGAGAGAGAATGAAAAAGAGCATGAGAGGGGGGAGGGTCAGAGGGAGCAGACTCCCTGCCGAGCAGGAAGCCTGATGTGGGACTTGATCCTGGGACTCCAGGATGATGACCTGAGCTGAAGGCAGTTGCTTAACCAACTGAGCCACCCAGGCGCCCAAAATTGACTTTTATATGTTAACCTTGTATCCTGCACCTTGCCATAATCACTACTTCCTGGAGGTTTTTTTTTTTTGGGCAGGGGGAGGGGAAGGGGAGTCAATTCTTTAGGATTTTCTACAGGCAGTTATATCCTATGTGAACAAAGACAGCTTTATTTCTTCCCTCTTAATCTACCTTTTGTTTCCTTTTCTTGTCTTATTGCATTAGCTAGAGCTTTCAGTATGATATTGAAGAGTGGTGGTGAGAGGCAACAGCCTTGCCTTGTACCTGATCTTAGTGGGAAATTTTTGAGTTTTTCAGTATTAAGTAGGATATTGGTTGTAGGTTTTTTGTAGATAGTCTTTATCAAGTTAAAGAAGTTCCCCCTCTATTTCTAGTTTACTAAGAGTTTTTATCATGAATGGGTCTTAGATTTTTGTCAAATGCTTTTTCCTCATGTATTGATACGATTCTGTGATTTTTTTTTTCTTTGTGTTTGTAGATGTGATGGAAATTCTTTTTTAAAAACTGTAAATTCAGTGGTTATTAGCATATTCACAAAGTTGTGCAACCATCACCATTACCTAATTACAGAACATTTTCATCATCCAATGAAACCCCATATCTATTGCCCCGTCCCTCTGGTCCCTGCAAACCACTAATCTACTTTCTATCTATAGATTTACCTATTTTGTATATTTCATATAAATGAAATTTTTATATGAAAATTTTTATATGAAAATTTTTATATGAAATACATTTCATATAAATGAAATATACAGAATTATTTAATTCTTTATGTGGCCTCTTTCACTTAGCATAATGTTTTCAGGGTTTATCAATGTTGTAGTATGTATCAGTACTTCATTCTTTTTATGACTGGATAATGTTCCCTTGTATGATAATATCATATTTTGTTTATCCATTCTTGATGAACATTTGGGTTGTTTCCAAATTTGGCTTTTATAAATGTTGCTGTGAACATTTGTGCACAAGATTTTATGTGAACAGATGTTTTCATTTCTCTTGGATATATACATAGTAGTGGAACTGTTGGGTCATATAGTAATTCTTTGTTCAGCCTTTTGAAGAACTGCCAGACTTTATGTTCTTCCCTGATTTTATCTTTGAGCTTTCAGGTTTGATATTTATCCCTGCTCATTTTATTCTTGAGGATCTCTATTTTATTTTAACAATCATATGAAACGTTTTTTCATTGTATTCTGATTCTTTAGCAGCCTGTATTGGTCTATAATGTATTTTTGAATTTGAGGACAAATTGTAGGGTTATAAAAATTCTGTTTTGGAACAGAATTTAGGGTTATAAATATTATGACTAATATTTAAGTT
This sequence comes from Zalophus californianus, assembly GCF_009762305.2. Taxonomy (NCBI): domain Eukaryota; kingdom Metazoa; phylum Chordata; class Mammalia; order Carnivora; family Otariidae; genus Zalophus; species Zalophus californianus. The sequence continues at coordinate 70,072,291 of NC_045595.1, read as the reverse complement.
TTAACAGTAGGATTATACAAGTTCTATTCTTACCTCCTTAGCCTGTGGGTCACTTCTTTTTCATCACGGTCTCGCTTTTTAGTGCTGTTAGTTCCTCAAATTCTTGGTGGTCTTTGGTACTTATTTATATTATGAATCAATGGTTGAATTGATCAGTATAGAAGTTGGCAATACAAATTTCCCCTATGCTTCTCTAGGCCTGTTTCTCCAGCAACTTCTTTAAAGTAAAGGGCGGGCATGTGAGTGGTGATGCCTGTTGGCTGGTTGACTTACATGTTGGGAGCCCAGCTGGCTAAAGAGCAGGTAGGCAGGCTGGAGGCCTACTCAAGAGTTGCCAGGATGGGTTTTTCTTTGGGATGGAGCTGGCTTTCCTCCATTAATCCTCTTTTCCACTCTAGTATCTGGTGTAGAGGACCACAGTCTCTGGTTCCCACATCCACATCTGTATCCAACCTTAGGGTAGATTGCTTACTATAGGAATAATTTTCCATTTTAATCCTGGAGGCCAGGACTGTAGGGTTTATTTTGTGTACCCAGGAGGGAGATGGGAAGACAGCAGGACCTGGTTGGCCCACTTGTTCATTGTGCGGTTTTGTAATCTGGTGATCGTCCAATGGCTCATCTCATCTTTGCCTTCTGCTTTAGTTTACTCTGAGTCTCTGGGGGTTTCCTTGGGAAGATCTGTCTTTATCTGTGGTTCTTAGGGATTTCTTCTGTTCATTTTCTGTCAATATGATTTCCTCTATGCTTGTCATCTGGGATTTCCTCAAACATTTTGGTCTACTTTCAGCCCTTCTTTCTGTTTCCAGTTATCATTTAATTATAAATTATGTTTTCTTTTTGCAGACTCTTGACAGAACGGAAAGGTGGGTGTCAGTGTCCAGTCTTCAGTGTAAAGCAGAAAAATGTCTAAGTTTCAACTTGTGCTTTTGTGTTGATTATGATTGTGCCTGATGGACATTTTCAGTTTTCATTTGACACATAAGATACACAAAAGTGCCTCTGAATTTACAAATGTTTAGGTTTTTTTTTTTTTTTTTGCTTTATATTTGCTATTTCAGTTTTATAACATAATATGTTCTATAGAATTTCTGCCTTTGAGGATTCTGTGCATTTATCTTTGTGGTGTAATATGAAATCTTTTTTTTTTTTTAGATTTTATTTATTTGAGAGAGAGAGAGAGAGAGAGAGACAGAGATAGAGCACAAGTGGGGAGGAGAGGGAGAAGCAGTCTCCCCGCAGAGCAAGGAGCCCAATGCGGAACTCGATCCCAGGACCCTGGGATCATGACCTGAGCTGAAGGCAGATGCTTAACCGACTCAGCCACCCAGGCGCCCAATACAAAATCATTTTTTAAAAATGTTATTAATGTAGTAAGTGATTTGGTAATAGTAGCTAACCCATACAGCATATATTAAATGTCGGACAACATGGTAATTTCTTCACGTGGATTATCTCTTTTGGTTCTTTGAACAACTTGAGGTACATATTGTAGTAAGTCCTATTTAACATAAAAGTAACCAGGCACATGAAGGATGAGTAACCCAAGGAACTGTCCCTCTCCCCCACCCCCGCTTCCCCCACTTTGTGGTGGGGACAAGGCTGGGCCCAGGACATTTCATTCCAGAGTAATAAATACTGCCCTATCCTGCCTCTCACTGAGTAAGTGTGGTCACTGTTTGTAGATTGTAGTAAGTTTGGTATATACATCTGTTACTTTGACCTTGCTAGTTTTATTATGAATGCTTGTACACATGTATTCACTGTAGCCTCCTTGCTGTGCTTGGAAGAGAAGAAGGTTGAAGTTTCCTATTACTCTTGAGTGTTCTTTGTTACGTGGTGTATAACAGTACCCGTTGTAGGTTATATTGCTTTTAGTTTACAAGGAATCTTTTTCTCATTTAGTGATGTTAGCCTTAAATTTTTTTTTGAGATTTATATTGAAAACCCTTTCCCACTTTTGTTTACCTCGTGTAGTCGTATGTTCACTCCTTTCCTATTAATATGTTTACTTACCTTATATTTGATGTGGATGTTCTGTTCATTCAACAAACATTTATTGAGGGCCTACTTGATGCGAGGGACTGTCTTGGTGTTGGTATTGGTGAGTAGTACCAAGCCTTGCATTCATGGGCCTTCTAGGCTGGTGGGGGAAACACATAATAAACAAGTAAATACATGAAGAAGGAACTACATTTTAGATCTACTCTGTCTAATGTGGTAGCTGCTAGCCATATGTGGTTATTAAAATTTAAATTTAAAAGTAATTCCACAAAAAATTTTTTCTTCACTTGTACCAGCTGTATTTTAAGTGCTCAATAGTCACATGTAACCAATGGATACTCCTTTGAACAATGAAGATATGGTACATAACTGTCCTTGCATGAAGATTATTTGCCAGTGCAATTTTAGCTAATGTCATGAATATGGGGACATTTCTGAGATACAGTGTAACGGGACACTAGGGGCATCCAAAGTGGTGACATTTAAGAGGAAATTGGGTTATGAGAAAAAGTCCATTTTTTGAGGGCATTGTATATAGGATATAGTTGTATGTAAGTATTTGGTATAAACAAAAATGTTTTTGTTACTTTAAATAGTTTATAACTTAAAACTAAGAATTTTAAGGTAGTGTGTTATCTCTTGTTCTGAAAGGATCGTTTCTGGCGAGATTGGGAAAAATAGCATGTTGTAATACATTTTTCTTTTAGTTCTTTTAGTTATTTACTTTTGTAGATTGAAAAAACAGCTTAGTGTTTCGTAAGTACTTTGGGCTTGTCCTTGAACCAAGGTAAGTTTTTGCTTTGCATCCCCTAATTCAGTAGTCCGTTTTTGATAATGTTATATTTTTATTTTTTTATGTTCAGTTAGCCAGTATATAGTACATCATTATTTTTTGATGTATTCAGTGATTCATTAGTTGCATATAACACCCAGTTCTCATTGTAAAAAAATTTAGAAGTTAATCCATCTATCCCTTGAAATTGCACACATGTGGAAATTGAAGCATAATTGACTTGGCTGTGGTCACAAAATGGGTCAGTGGCAGAGCAGTGACTAGGTGCTTTTTCTTGTAACTTTTGGTCCAATGTCCTACCAAATCTTTTTCAAAATGATCACTTTTAAAGTATAATCTTTTTATGACAGTCTCTTCAACACATGGTGTTGGGAAAACTGGGCAGCCACATGCCAAACAATGAAACTGGACCACTTTCTTACACCAAATACAAAAATAAACTCAAAATGGATTAAGGGCTTAAATGTGAGACCTGAAACCATCACAATCCTAGAAGTGAGCACAGGCAGTGATGTTTCTGACATCAGCCATAGCAACATTTTTCTAGATATGTCACCTGAGGCAAGGGAAATAAAAAATAAACTATGGGGATTGCATCAAAATAAAAGCTTCTGCACAGTGAAGGAAACAAAACTAAAAGGCAACCTACAGAATAGGAGAAGATATTTGCAAAGGACCTATCGATAAAATTTATATAACTCAACACCCAGAAAACAATCCAAATAAATGGCAGAAGACACGGACAGACATTTCTCCAAAGAAGACATTGGGATGACCAACAGACACACGAAAAGATGTTCAGCATCACTGATGATCAGGGAAATGCAAATCAGAACTAAGGAGATACCACCTCACACCTGTCAGAATGTCTAAAATCAACAAGAAACAATTGCTGGTGAGGATGTAGAGAAAGGGGAACCCTCCTGCACTGTTGGTGGGAATGCAAACTGGTGCAGTCACTGTGGAAAACAGTATGGAGGTTCCTCAAAATATTAAAAATAGAACTACCCTATGATCCAGTAATTACACCACTACTTGCCAGAGAATACAAAAACACTAATTCAAAGGGATACATGCACCCATGTGTATTTTGCAGAATTATTTACAGTAGTCAAACTGTGGAAGCAGCCCAAGTGTCCATTGATAGGTGAATGGATAAAGAAGACATAATGCAATACGAGTCAGCCATAAAGAAGAATGGAATCTTGCCATTTGTGACAATATGGATGGAGCTAGAGTATAATGTTAAGCAAAATAAGTCAGCCAGAGAAAGACAAAAACCATATGATTTCACTCATATATGGAATCTAAGAAACAAATAAAAAAACAGACTCTTAACTATAGAGAACAAACTGATGGTTACCAGAGGGGAGGTGGGGGGGGGGATGGTGAAATAGGTGATGGGGATTCAGGAGTGTACTTGTGATGTTTGTAAGTATTGAATCAGTATATTGTACACCTGAAACTTATATAACACTGCATATTACATACATATTACATATTATAATACACTGGTATTAAAATTTAAATAACAGTATAATGTTTTTTATTTAGAGGCAGGATCCTAGTCATACAAATGCCTAGGACTTCTTTAATTTGTATATATTAAGAGATTTGAATGGCTAATTCAAAAAGTGTTGAAATCCATAAGAATTATATCTATATGTTAGAGTTCTGACAACATTAACACTTCCCTGTGGTCCTTCTCAGAGTTGTTTCCCTCCGTGGGTCCTGTGTAGTTTATTTTATAACTTGAAAAGTTAGAGACTCTCGCTGGTGTACATACTAATTAGCCCAGAGAACATGCAAGCATCAGTATGAATACAGTGCTCGAAAAAAAAAAAATACGGTTGTCATCAACTCACATGTCCAACTATTTTCTCCAGTTAAAAAAAAAACAACTAAATTTTAACAAATCATCTGAAAATGATATTAATAATTTATTGACCTTATTTTCTGTTGGATAATGATACAGAGACACCTCACTAAAACTGGTAGTTTTTGGAACAGTATAAGATCTAGGATTGTAAAAATTTCTATAAAAGTGGATATATAAATATGTTTAACTGTTCTGATTTTTTTTTTTTCTACCACTTATGTATAAAATCCTTGGTCTAATAAGTAGGACATAACCTTTGCCAAATACTGCTGTACTCAGAAGTAAAAGGGTTAATTACATTTTTTTCTCCTCTCTGGTTAAGGCCTTTCAAAAATTTTACTTTGTATTTTACTACGAAAGCCCAGCTTGTTCAATTTGAGTCACTATTACAGACGGTCCTGCAGAGGGCATTGCTGTTCTTGTCTCTTCAATGTACATAAGGGCTATATATGTGGAGGAGTGAATGCTCACCCTAGTGCACCCCCTTTTTATCTTAATGCTCATAATTGTGAAACATAACTAGGGTTGGTTACTTGGGTCTCTAACTCCTCTTCAGAGCTTATTTTTCTCTCTTTACAGACGGGCCAAGGTTGCTCGGGTGATTGGTTTACTGGCCTCGCACACAACTGAGCTCCAGGAAAATACACCTGTTACTGAGGTAATTCTCTTTTATGACTGTAATGTTATGAATGACAAAGGTTGTTGCTGATTTGTAATTTAGAACACGCAGCTTTCATTGACCATCACTTAAGTTTTCTTTGTGCAATTGTGGCAATTATAAAATAACCTCAGTAGACCCTTAGGCGTAAACACAGCCGCACATTTACAACCTATTCTGTTATTAAAGGTGATATGGTGGAGTTAAAAGGCTTGTGGGCTCTATTCGTCATTATTTCAAGAATTTTTGGATAACCCTTATTTCATTACTAGTTTTCGTGTAGTCTACCCAACATTTTATTAAACCTAATTTATTTCCTAGTTGAAGCACAGCTCACGATTCTGATTAAAATCCTTTTCACCCTGAATTTAGTGTTTTCATCCTCACCAGTTGTCAGTTATTTTTGACAACAATCCCAGTATTAATGGCCATGCATGCTTGAAAGATATTTTGACATATCAGGCATTTATTTCAAGTACTGATACTGGGAAGCGTTTCTTTGTTAATTAGTAAATCTAAGTCCCATCAAGTGAATGCTACCTTTGTACTGCCTTTTTGAGCATCCTTTATCCCTTGGACTAGGGGAGTGTCAAGAGTCGAAATAGGCGAAAAGAACCAAGGCTTTTAAGGGTAAGGGCAATAACTCTTGAAGGAAGGAGAAAGTGAGGAGAAGGAAGTGGGAAGAAGAGGGGATTTTTATAGAGCCAGAACCTGGTGGTGTGGTATTTGGGGCTTTAGGAGGAATTGTTTAGCCAAGTATTGTCCGATAGAACTTTCTGTAGTGATGGAAAATGTTCTGTAACTTTGCTGTCCAGTACCTCAGCCAGTTGCTGGGATAGCATCCCAGTTAGCCCTGGTCTGAGTGGACATGAACGGACAGTTAATTTAAGGTCCCTGCATTTCCTTTGCTTTTAATTCCATCCCTATTTCTGGAAACTGTGAGATCTCTGCGGAGATCTACAGGAAATGTCACTAAGTCTAACTTTTTTCTTGTTTTTATGGGACTAAGAAGAATGAATTGTGACATATGCAACCCCTGGTGGTACCCAACCTGGCTATCAGAGATGTATAAACTTAATTTTTCTTTTTAAGACCAAGCAGATAGGGTGGTATCACTGAGCAGAGAGGCTTTTAGCTCAAAAGTGGGGGGGCTTCTTCCGATGACTCAGAGGAAGAGTTTCCAGTGAAACAGAGTGGTACTGTAGGAGATGGAAGAGAAGTTAAAGAAAATTCTAAGACAAAGTCCTGACATTCTAGAGGGCGTTCCTAGATAATCAGAACAGGTAGTCAGTGCTCAGGAGCAGTGTGCCATGAAGAGTGAGCCCTTGAAGATGTAAAATATGACTATTGAATTAAAATGTTCAATAGGTGCCATGATGAGTAGGGTGAATACTTTAGGAAGCTGAGTTAGTGGATTTGAAGATCAGCTGGATGAATTCTTTTAGGATTCAGAAAGAAAAGAGAAAGGTTAAAAATTATTAACTAAAAAAGAATGGAAGAGAGTTCCAGAAGATCTGTTCTGCTGTCCAGTATGGCAGACACTAGCCCAAAATGACTATTGAGCATTTGCAAAGCAGGTAGTCTGAATCGAGATGAGCTTCAAGTAGAGAACACATATCAGATTTTGAAGACTCAATAGGGGGGTGGGGGGGGGAAGCATCTCATCTGTAAATCTTTTATAGATTACGTTTTCAAATGATAATATTTTGGATATATTTGGATAAATACATTATTACAATTTTACTTTTTATTTTTTGCTGTGGCTCCTGGAAAATTTTAAATTATGTTTGTGGCTTGAATTGTATTTCTATCAGATTGTACTTGTCTAAGATAAACATAATGGGATTTCAAGGAGAGATCAAAGCAAACATTCATGAAAGAAATAATAGAAGAAAATTTCACCCTGAGCTGAAGAAAGACTCAGTCTTTAGATGAAAGGTTTCACCAAATGTCAGGCAAGATACTGAAAAAAGATGCACATTTAGACCTATCCTGGTGAAGTTTGTAATTACAAAGAGAGAAAGAAAACCAAAACTCAGGTTATAAACAAACAAAAACGAATTAGACTTGCATATAATTTATTTGCAACACTACAAGCTGAAGATATGGAAAACAATAGGAATAGAACAACACTTAAGGGATTGTGTGACCTTAAATTTCTCTGTGCAGCCATCCTATTGCCTGCTTGTGAGGACAAAAGGAAGACTTTTTCAGAAATTCAGAGACTCAGTCTTAATTTCACCCACATTTCCAAAAACTTGTACCTGACCAAGCTACTTGAATAGCTGCCTATAACCAAGTTTTCAGGTAAAGAAGAAGCACACATAAACAATGAATCCATTAACATTTAAATCCAAATAATACATCAATGTGTTGTGTAACCTGGAAAAAATGGATTCTTAAAGAACGTATATACTGTGAAAAAATTAACGGTAGCATGGAAGTAAATTCTACATTGGTTTAGAAGATCTGGAAGGGGGAGAGAAGGGAATAGGAAAGGACAAGACAAATCATTGTTGTGCTTTTACTAATTGAACATTTATTGAGTATCTCTTACGGGCATGGCAGTGTGTTACGTGCAGGAAAACCATTACCCCAGGCAGGTCCTTATCTTGTTCTAGAAGAAATTCATAGATACTGTTTTATTAATTGTACTGATACTCTTTTGTTCCTTTTTTAACAAGTATTTATCAGTGGCTGTGTATATACAAGGTACCGTCTAAGTACCAAGGTACAATGTTGAGCAAGAGAGAGAAAAATCCCTGTTCTGATGGAGTCCATGTTCTAGTGTGAGAAAAGAGAGCGAGCAGATATGTAGTGTTAGGTGGTGATAGATGCAATGAAAAAGATAAAAGTAGGCTAGTGGTGTTTGGGAAGGATGAGGTGGTGGCGGCGCCATTTTAGATGGGTTCAGGGAAAGCCTTGGAAAGGGGCATCCAAGCAGAGACCTGAAGGGATTGGGGGAACACTTCCCTCGGTTGGGGGAAGGGTGGACGGCAGGTGCAAAGGATTGGCGATGGGAGAGTGGTTGGCATGTTTCGAGGAACCACACGGAGGTTATGTAGCTGGAACTGAGCGAGAGGGAGACTCAGAAGGACACAGGAGATGAAGTTAGTGAGGTAGCCAGGGGCTAGGTCATCCTAAGCCTTGTCGTAAGCCCTGGTCAGAATTGAGACTTTATTCTGGATGAGATGGGAAGTGATTGGAGGAATTTGAGCAGAGGAGAGCCTCGATGTGGCTGACGTTTAAAGAGGATCACTGTGTTACAAGGACAGGGGCAAGATAGAATCAGAGAGACCACTTGAAGAAGAGCCTGTGATAGTTCAGGTGAGGGGTGATGGTGACTTGGACCAGGTTCGTAGTGGTAGATGCAGTAAAAAATGATTTTATTCTGGATATATGCTTGCTTTCTGGATAGATTTCAAAGTGTTAACAGATTGGCAGATTGCTGTGCTATTTGAAGGCAGACTTTAATAACTAGGTCTGGCCAATATAAATTCTAAAATTCAGTATGAAAAGTACTGAGGCATCAGAGAAATACAAACCAAAACCAAAATGAAATACCGAGAGAGTCACCAGATTGGCAAAAATGAAAAAGCCTCACAATCCTAAATGTTGGTGAAAGTACTGAGCAGAAGGAAGGCTTGTATGCTGCTGGTGGGAATGTAACTGGCCACAGCCACTCTGGACTGAGGACATCTTTACTGTCTAAGCCAGAATCCCCTACCTCGTAACCCAGTGTACCAAGTGACATGTGCGATAATGTATATTACCAGCATTATTTGTAACAGCCCTAAGTGTGAAATAACTGGTATACTTAACAGCAGAATGGACAAAGTATGTCACATTCACACAATGGGATGCTAAATAGCATTGTGCATAATGAACCCCAGCTTTGAGCAGCAAGCCTGAATGAGTCTCCTGGTCATGGGCAGTTGTCCTAGACATCAGTAGGGACATTTCCTGGGGAAAGATTGATCTATAGATTCAGAAATGTCCAGGGGCTATGAAGGTTCTTGTTCAGAGGGCCGGCTCCCTCTTGATGCTGGACATCATGAAGGAGAGGCGGATGTAGGTAGAAGTCATGGAAGGTATGGAGGTGAGGGGTGCCTTGTGGCAGAATCTGGGAAGACGGCCTGGAGGCCAAGGCTGGAACTGAGAGGTTGCCCGCACCCCCGTGGTGTCCTTGTGCTTGGGGCTCCATTTGGCAGTGACTGCAGATAGTATATTGTGCGGTTGTAGGAATTCCTGTGGGTCTGGGCAGAAGGCCTCTGCAGTAACTGGGGACCTGTCAGTCACCCCGAGTGATGTGTCAGCTCACCCCCTGGCTCCGTACCCATGGCTTCTCCCCCTGGCAATTGCTGTTGCTGCCACCGCTGAGAGTGTCTGGTGGGGCAGTTCTGGAAGTGTCCTTCTCTCTGTGTGCACTCAGGTTGTTCATTAGCCCGTGCTTCCCTCCCTTCAGAGACTGGGTACCTTGTGTTCTCAAAATACTGCCCAACTCCTGTTGCTGTTGCATTCTTGATGCTGCCTCCACTGACAGGGGAGGGATGGGTGTTAATTCCTGAGGTTCTGGTGTCCTTCATTCACATACTGTTCTTTTCTGGGTGTTTGCTGATATTTTATTAATTTGAAATGAAACGGGAAAAATTATACTTATTAAAAAATGCAGTAGTGTGTCATGTGTTATCTGGGAAACTTCTGAATTATGCATATTGTGAACTAAGTTCCTTTGGATAATGAGAAGTTCACGGACTAACTTCAAATTGTGCTGGGTGCTCCTGATGATGCCATCTTCTAGAAATTCTGTTACTTCTCACACTTTTTCATTCTTAATTCCGGCTGTGAGCAGTTGGTTGTGGCAAAGCAGCCACTAGAGGGCACTCAAGCACTGGAAACAAAGTTTGGCAAGTTTAAGACTTTCCACTTGAAGAGGAAGCTGGCTTAACAGGTATACAGTGTAGTGTTTCATCTATTCCCTGGTTTTTGGAGTTTTTACTGCATGGTACATGGTTTTATTCCATTACCGATTATTACCATTTGAGATTAATGAACACCATGGCAGCCTATCCAGAAAAACGCAGTCATTTCAGGGGGTTTGAGAACTGCATGGAGTGCATTGGTGAATCTTAGCTTCAGAACTCTGGAGACCAGGTTTCTGTAACACTCATAATTGTGGGTGTTCATAGATATTTTTTGGTAAATCATGAATAAAATCTCAAGTGTGAGATATGTCCTGATTTCCCCAGTAGGTTTACTACTGGTGGACTGCCCCCACCCCCAAATTTGCGGTTGAAGATCTTATAGGCATTTTAAAGGCATAGAACCTTATTTTATAACTTATCTTTGTATCCCACAGTGCCTGGCCAGCAGAGCAATGAGTATTTTAGGCACTGAGTCAGCATTGAAGGATTTAATAAATGATTAAAAGAATAGTAGGGAAGTATGGCAGTATAATTTCTTATGAAGAGAAGAGATGGAGAAAAAGCTATTTTGCTATCCTGGTGGTATAAATTAAGTCTGTTCCATCTAACTCTATCACCAGTGGCCACAGAAAAGAGCTGGTCGTGATCTCTTGTAAGTATTTAGAAGCATTTATTCCATTCTTCTTTATTTTTTCTAAAGAAGGAGATATCCAGCTTCTTGAGCCTATCTTCCTAGATAACACACTTAGTACCCTGTAATGATTATGATTCTTACGTGTAATAATTTTTAAGAAATATTCCTGATATTCTGCTGCATAGATTGTCTTAAGCATGCAGTGGACGGGCTTTAGGAAGTTGAATATAGAATCTAAAATTTAGAACTGGAAGGAAAACTAACAGACATTCTAATTCGATCCCTTCATTAAACATTTTTATTGTGGAAGATTTCAACATACATAAAAGTAGAGAGACAAGAATAAGGGGATACCACTCACTTCCCATAATCACCAGCACTTTGCCAATATTGTTTGTCAAAATCTTGTCTCTTTCTTGTTCCCCCTCCTCTCCTTCCCTATCTCATTCCCTCTCCTTTCCCCACCTCCTTACACCAGTATGTTTTAAAAAATCCCAGACGTCATATTTAACTCATAAATATTTCCGTATATTTAACAGAAAAGAATTAAAAAAAAAAACCAGTTATCACACCCAACAAAATCATTAGTGTTTTCTGAATATCCTCTAGTAACCTGTTAGTATTCAGACTTTTTCTTTTTTCTTTTTTTGAAGTAGTAATTAGTAAAGGTTTATTGTGCACATACCAAAGAGTTTGTAAACTGGGAGCACTCAAAACATGGAATGAGGCTCAGAGGTATGCTGTTGTAAAGTAGATTTATATACTGTGAAGGCAGGGAGTGTTTATTCTTTACAGTGATTGGTTATAATGTTGGAATTCTCTTAAAGGGAATTGGTTAGCGGTTACCTCCTGTCGATTTTGGGGAACTGTTTATATTTCACTTATAATATGCAGAGGAAAAGCAAGAAGTGACCTAGATCAAGTTATCCTTGCTTGTTCTGCAAAATAAGTTAAATTAAGCTTTGCTTGTATGACTAACTGGTTTTGTCTGCTGAGGGAATTTTCAAGTCTGGTCTCTGTTTGATTTTAATAATTCCCCCGCCCCCCTTTTTTTTTTTTGGTTATGCTCTCACAGGCCAAAGAGTCCCATATTCGCTGTTTTCCATTAGGAGTTTTCAGGCTGGAGGGCCACGTAGTTACTGTCTTCATCACTTATGTGGTGGTTGTTGATTTCATCCAGTTGCCTGATTTTTAAGGATGTCATTTGGTGTGCATGTGGCTTCCAATAGACATTTGAAACCCCGGCAAGTGTACAAGCCAGTAGGGAGGTTCATTTGATGACTATAAGAACAGTAGCCAAGGACTGAAAAATCCTCCAGAGCAGGGATTCCTAGGAGCCAAGGTTTAACAAGTTAAATGAGTCTCTGGAAGAGGTGTCACTTATTTGATGAAAAAATTTTATCTGGTCTTTAGGATCCCAAATCTAATTTGGGTAACAATTCCTGATTTGTCGACCTATAAACAACATTTCACCGATGACAGGACATATACCTCCTTGCTGAGCTGTCAGGGCATCAAGGACTCTCTCATTTTGGAGTACTGCTGGAGATAAACCATTTATTTCAGTTTGTACTGCTTGAGGAGCATTTAGGGTATTGTTAAAACTTTTTTCAATAATTGCAGAAAAATTAGTGAGTTTTTTCGAATTCATTAATTCCCAGTTGAAGAAAAAGCATCCTGACAAATGTATAGAAACTAGACCTTTTTTGAATATTAGGATTTGGAAGTTCACAGGAAGCTCACCTATGAGGAGTCACTTTATGAACAAGTGATCATATGTTTCAACCTGACTAGCATTGAAGGAGTCCTATTTCGTCATTTTGGATGCAAGATATCCTAACCTAAAGCATCCAGACCATTTGGGTGGGAAACCTTCGTGTATCTTATTACCACAGAGAATGAATAACCAACCCAGTACTACTCAGAGACAGAGCTCAAGTGGATCCCAGAACCCATCAGTTAGGGGCAATGCGGACATCATAGTTATTCTTTGTTATGTAGGCATCGGCATGCACCCATCTTGAATTGCTGTGGTTTAAATGTGGGTAGGAACAAAAACATTCCTTTGAATTTGGTTTAGCAGCCCGTGTATTGTATTGTTGTTAAATGATTGGTTTCCTTTCCAATGGCCCCCTGAATAGTCATCTATTGAGTAAGTAAAACTTATTTATCTTATGTAATGGGCTTATGGAGACATTCTATTTATCTACAGAGTTTTCCTTGAACTAGAACAGCTTCAGTAATTTCCTTGACAATGTAATTAAAGGTATCGTCATCATTATCTAATTTAAAATCTGTCATTATATATAGAAGTGCAGTCTCCTCCATCTGAGTCAAACTGGAGGGTTTGATTACAGAGTAAGTCTGGAACATGCCCCAAATCTGGTCTCATAGCATTCAGGTTCTTTATGCACAGGGACAGGTTATCCAGCAATGAGGTTTCTAGTGGTTGTGGACCATCTCTTGGGCTGTAAGTCTTCTTCTCAACCCCAGATTAATTGCTCCATGCTGTGAGTGGGGGGTCGCGGGCTGAGCTGAGGTGTCTTGGCCTTTAGGGGGGGAAGCTTGGGCTGGTGGTGCCCTGGGCTTCATGGCGGCTGGACAGGCCCTCCTTTGCTGCAGCCATGCTAGTTCCTCTCAGGGACCCGTGGGGTCACAGCCACTCTCCAGATTTTCCTGATGGTCCCATACATGTCATTTTGTAACTTTTCATTGAGCCAGGGTTGAAATAGGGTCTTGCATTGCATTTAGATAATGTAGACTCTTAAGTCTTTTAATTTCAAGCATTTCCCTATTGTGTTTTAGTGCCATCTATTAAAGACAAATTGTTATTTGTTTTAGCCAAAGCTGGAATGTCGGAAATTTTATTCCACCCTCTTGATGTCATTTCACATGGTCCTTAATCACTTACATTTCCTGTGAACTGTAGTTTTTTGTGTATAGCCTTGATTAGACTCAAGTTCAGTTTTTTGGAGGGGGGATAGGAATTCTTCATAGTTGGTGCCATGTATTTCCTGTTGCCTCAAAGGGAGAGGCAGGGAATGTTTGGTTGCCTGTTACTGATGTTAGGATTGCTCCCTGGCTCCAGGTGTTGTCAGCCTTATTGCGAAGTTGCCCATCGCTCTTTTACTTCATAGTTATTAGCATCCATTATGATCATTGCTTAGATGCCTTAGTCCATTAGGGTTGCAAAAATGATGATTTTCTCATTCTCTCTTTTTTTTTTAATCCCTATACTTTTTTTTTTTTTTTAAGATTTTATTTATTTGAGAGAGAAAGTGAGACTGAACAGGGAGAGCTGCAGAGGGAGAGGGAGAAGCAGACCCCCGCCAAGCAGGGAGCCCAGTGCAGGGCTTGATCCCAGGACGCTGGGATCATGACCTGAACTGAAGGCATACGCTTAACCAACTGAACCACCCAGGCGCCCCAATAATTTTCTCATTCTGCAATTCCTTTCTCACTTATAGTTGGGAGGTTTTTTTTTTTTTTTTTCCAGAAGTATAGTTTATCAAAGTCAGGATAAGTGATTGTTTCCTTTATAGACCATTTTTCAGAGCAATGAGTTGGTACCTTCGTAATCTTGATGTGTCCAGTGATTTTCTTTGTATATGGGTGATAGACATTGGGGAAGGTAGGTGCTATGGTGAGCGCTGTGAATTGTGTAAGACTGTTGAATCACAGACCTGTATCTCTGAAACAAATAATACATTATATGTTAAAAAAAAAAAAAAGATAGCAGGGGGGGAAATCGGAGGGGGAGACAAACCATGAGAGACTATGGACTCTGAGAAACAAACTGAGGGTTCTAGAAGGGAGAGGGGTGGGGGGATGAGTTAGCCTGGTGATGGATATTAAAGAGGACGCATACTGCATGGAGCACTGGGTGTTATATGCAAACAATCATGGAACACTGCATCAAAACCTAATGATGTAATATATGGTTATTAACATAAAAAATGGAGGAAAAGAACTTATGGATTTATATGTGTAAGTTTACATATTTCAGTCTTTTGCAATATTAGTCTTTTTTGATGGTTAAATTGTAATAAGTCCAATGAGAGCCCTTTTGAGTTTGCTTCTTGCTTTTGAACATGTTCTCTGAACATTGTGTGATGTTGGAATTCTAGGTATAGGGTGTGTTGAACTGCATTTAGAGACAGACCCCATGTATATCTTAGAGGTGTGGTATAGAGTGTTCACTTTGAGCCCTTGTTCAGTGTTAAGCTACATACTTGCACCACTTTGCTGTGCTTGGTGGCCTGAGTACTGTAGCGTTTCATTGCTATAGCACAACTGCACACACTATATTCTGTCATGGTCCTTACTTTCCACAGTCCTAGTAATCAATTTGTGACTTTTTTAAAGGTATATTTATTTATTTGAGAGAGAGAGAGAGAGAGCACAAGCATGGGGGAGGAGCAGAGGGAAGGGGAGAAGCAGACTCCCTGCTGAGCAGGGAGCCCAATGTGGGGCTCGATCCCAGGATCCTGGGATCATGACCTGAGCCGAAGGCAGACACTTAACTGACTGAACCACCCAGGTGCCCAACTTACAACTTTTTTGAAGAACAAATGATACTTATTTTTTGGCTGTATTCTTAGGTGTGTTTTATGTACATATATGAAATTATTTTTCCCTGGAGTTTTTCCATGTAACATTCTGATTTCATATTATAAAATATATTTTATATTATAAAAATAATATATGGCCTTCTGAGTGTGGCAACATAGCTACTTAGATAATCTGAAAATACTTCAATAGCAAAAAGAATTAGAAATGCAGGATAAAATATAACAAAGAGACTTTAAAATACTTAGCTGAATGCACAGGAAAATAAAGGAAATTGTCAAAAGTCAGAAATAGGGAGAACTGAAATCTGAAACAGTAAGACCTTAAGGCTGTTTAGGGCAGGTGGGTTGGTTGTTATTGCTATTAGAGTTTTGAGATTTCGTGTAATTTAAGAACAGGAGATGAAGCTTGAGGTTTCCCCGAAGCAGTTAGTTGGAAATAAGACCCTTGACGGGCTACTCCTACTAGTAGAAGGGGCATTTGGAAGAGGGGAGATAAAAAAAGAGCAACAGCACACCTGTCTACATAAGGAGATAACAGGGAAGTTTGTTGATTTTTTTTTTATCTTTAACTCTAGAAAGGGAAAAATTGTCTCCCATATAAACTTGTCACTGCGGGCGAGAGGGAGGGGCAGAGGAAGAGGGAGAAATTATTTTTTTTGTGGTGCTAGTCAATCTTTTTTATTACGGTTTAAGAAATTATGATCAACTAGAATGAGTTACAGGTGTACATGGAACACACCTCAAACAGCAAACAGTGACCCTTCCTCCCTCTTTGTTCCCAACCCACAGAGTCCCTTCCTTCTACAGAATCAAATATTTTTTTCAGAGGGATCCTTGCATATACAAGCATTAGATGTGTCTATTTTTTTAAAACTACAAGTTGCAGCATTTTAATCACACTGTTCAGCACTTTGTTTTTACTTGGAGAGAGCATCTGAAGCAGACTCCATGCCCGGTGCAGAGCCTGATGTGGGGCTCAATCTCATGACCCTAACCTTATGACCTGAGCCGAAACCAAGAGTCAGATGCTTACCTGAGCCCCCCAGGTGCCCCTGTAACCAGTTTTTTGAGTTTCATCATGTTTGGGGTATAAATTTATACTTCTTCCAGACTGAAAAATCAACATAAAAATCAGGGGGTGGAGTTCCGGTTCTGGTAATGGTCGAGAAGCTATATTGGGCTAACCTTTCTGCTCATAACAATAACGAATCTGGACAGAATATAACAGAAGTACATAGAAGCTGAAGAGGACACACTATTCAAAGGAGGGAGGCAGGCAGGCTATGAGAGATGTACTTTTAATTGGCTTATCCCCTGCAGGAGATCTGAATTCATGCCAGGGAACAGAGCCCAGGTAGAACACAACAGTCTTGCTGGGCCAAGGAATTGTGGTTGGAACTTGGCACTGCTAGGCAGGGTAGAAAAGGAGTGGGGGGAAATCTTTCAAGAGCAAAGCCACAAAATATGTGTACCAGTTCCTCTGCAGTCCTTGGCTAACTTGAAAGCTGTGCGTGTGCTGAATGATACTGCATGGAAACAGGCAGAAAGTGGCAGCTGGGAGGTCGAAGAGTTGAGCAGAAATTTCAGCAGTTGCCCAGTGCTGGGGAGATAGACTTTGGGGGTCAAGTCCCACCAAGTTAAGAGGGGCTTGATAAACACCGTGGACTTTCCATTGAAATTCCAGGAGGGCTATAGTTTAGATCTAAGAACCATGCCCTGGGACTAAAGGAAAACCAAGCCTTCACAGGATGGAGGTGATTGGCCAGTATTTTAACTGCTTGACAATAAAACATTCTTTATAGGAAACTAAGATTATCCACAATATTCAGAGGAGAAACTCTTTTGTACCCTCTGAGATTTCTTATACTTAATGCTAAGAGCATGATCCGTAAAAAAACAAAGGAAATCAGTAAATTGGATTTCATCAAAATGAGACACTTCTGCTCTGGCAAAGACCCTGTTAAGATGATGAAAAGACAAACTACACGTGGGAGGAAATATTTACAAACTACATCTCGGACAAAGGACTCATAATAAAGAACTCTCAAAACTCAACAGTAAACAAATGAACAAAAAAATTACAAAATGGGGAAAAGACACGAGAGACATTTCACCAAAGAGGATATATGGCAAATATGCACACGAAAAGATATTTAGCATTATTCATTAGAGAAAAGCAAACTAAGATTTCATGTACACATGTATTAAAACAATTAACATAATCATGACAATACCAAGTGCAGGCAAAGATGTTGAGAACTGGATCTTTTTACATTGCTGGTAGGAATGGAAAATGTTACGTCCACTCTAGAAGACATTTTGGCAGTTTTATAAAAAATGAAACCTACATTTGCCATATGACTCAACAGTTTTGCTCCTGGACTCTCTTTCAGAGAAATGAAATCCTATGTTCATACAAAAGTCTGTATTTGACTATTCGAACCAGCTTTATCATAGCCAAAACCTGAAAATACTACAATATCCTTCAATTTGTGAGTCATTATACAAACCTTGGTACGTCTTTACCATGGAATAGTACTTCACAGTAAAGAGGAAGGAACTATTTATAATAATTTGGGTGGTATCAGCAAGGGTGTTGTGCTGAGTGAAAGGTCAGATTATATATTATTCTTGAAATGACAAAATCATAGAACTGGAAAACAGACCAGTGGTTGCTAGGGGTTAGGGATACTGAGAGAAGAGTGTGAGTTTTACTGTAAAGGCATAGCTAGATCTTGGTGATAATGGATTAGTTCTGTATTATGATTGCGATGGTGGTTATGTGAATCTGCGCATTGTGATAAAATGAAGTAGAACTATACGTACATATTGTACCAATGCCGAATGTTTGGTTTTTGATAATGTACTGTTATTGTGTAGGATATTAATCATTGTGGGAAACTGGAGGAAGAGAATATGGGATCTCTACTACTTTCTGCGGCTCCCTGTGAGTTTATGATTTAAAAAAAGTACTTTATTTTCCAACATATTTACCTCTATAGTATTTTTTTTTTTTTTTTTTTAGAGGGGGTGGTAAGGGCAGAGGGAGAGAGAGACTCTTAAGCAGGCTCCACGCTCAGTGTGGAGCCTGACACGGGCTTTGATCTCACGACCCTGAGATCATGACCTGAGCCGAAATCAAGAGTTGGACTCTTAAATGACTGAGCCACCCAGATGCCCCGCTCTATAGTATTCTTTATTCTTATAAACCCAGGTTCGTATCTAGGCCTATTTCCCTTTAGCCTGAAAGATTTACTTTAACATTTTGTGTTAAATTCTGTTTGGAAATGAATTTGCCCATTTTCTCTTTATTTCTTTATTTTTGAGAATCTTTTTATAGATACAGAATTCTGAGATAGCGTTTTTTTTTCTTTCAACACTCTCAAAATATTGTTCTAGCATCTTATGGCATTGATGTTTTTTGATAAGTCAGCATTCATTCATGTGATTGTTCCCCCAGAATGAAATATATAGGTATTTCTCTAATTGCTTTCAAGATTTTCTCTTTAGTTTTGATGTTCAGCAGTTTGAGTATGATCTGCCTAATGTCCTTTGTATATCTTGGTCCAGATTCAACAAGATTCTTGTTGAGATATCAAATATTTCCTCTGTCTCTATTTTTTATGGGTCTTATATACATATTGTTTATGTTGTACTGTTAGGAAATAGTGTAATTTTACAGATGCTCTTATAATCTGCAGAATATCTAGTAAAAAATTAAACAGTTATGCCTAAATAGACAATAGAGGAAATTAAATAGACTACTAAATGCTCAATTCAAAAGAAGTCGGGAAATTAGGAAGAAAGATCCAATGGGACGAAGAGAAAGCAAATAGCAAGATGATAGACTTAAACTTCACACATTAGTAATTACATTCAATGCCAGTGGCTTAAATAGTGTATTCAAAAGGGGAGAGATTGTCATACTGGATCAAAGAGAGAAACTAGCTATGTACAGTTTATATGAGGCCTACTTTAAATGAGCGTTTCAGTTCGGGACACCAGGGTGGCTCAGTTGGTTAAGCATCTGACTCTTGGTTTTGGCCCAGGTTGTGATCTCAGGGTCATGGAATTGAGCCCCATGTTGGGCTCTGCGCTCAGCATGGAGTCTGCTTGAGATTCTTTCCCTCTCCCTCTGCCCCTGCTCCTTCCCTGCTCTTGTTCTCGCTCTCTCAAATAAATACATAAAATCTTTAAAAAAAAAAAAAGTTTCAACTCATTAGGAAGGTATTAACAATCCTTAATTTGTATGTATCAACGAATAGCATTTAAAATAGATGAAGAAACATTTGCTAGAACTACGAGTAGAAGTAGATGAATTCATTATAATTGTTAGATATGTTTTAAACAAGGAGACAAAGTTGGGACATAAAAGATTTGAATGATACAAATGAAACAACTAGTTGTCATTCAGGGAACACTAACTCCAGCAACTATAAAACACATTCATTTTAAGTGCACACTGAATTTCCACTAAGACATTTTCAGCCACAAAACATATTTTAGAGGATTAAAATAAATGGAATTAATGACATTAATTAAAATTTAGAATAAATTATCTGACTGCAGTGGAATTAAATTAGACATAGATAACAAGAGGAAATCCGGGAAATCCCCCAAATGTTTGGAAATTGAAATACTTTTTTTTTTTTTTTAAGATTTTTATTTACTTATTTGACAGAGACACAGTGAGAAAGGGAACACAAGCAGGGGGAGTGGGAGAGGGAGAAGCAGGCTTCCTGCTGAGCAGGGAGCCCAATGCGGGGCTCGAACCCAGGACCCTGGGATCATGACTTGAGCTGAAGGCAGACGCTTAACCATCTGAGCCACCCAGGCACTCCTGGAAATTGAAATACTTCTAAATAACTCATGTGCCAATGAAGAATGCTCAAGAGGCTTTAAATATTTTAAACTAAATGATATTGAACACCTAATACAGCAAAATTTTTGTGATGTGCTAAAGTGGGACTAAGAGGGAAATAGCTATATCTTGAAATGCCCATTTGTTAGAACAGGAGTTCTGAAGACTCCTCTGACTGCATCAGAATTACATGGGAGGTTTGTTCAAATGCAGATTGTTGGACATCACCTCCAGAGTTTCTCATTCAGTAGGTCTGAGTAGGGCATAATAATTGGCATTTCTAATACAGTTATTAGGTGATTTTTGGTGTTGCTGGTTCAGGCACTATACTTTCAGAACCCCACTATATTAGAAAGTAAGTCTGTTTTAAGTTCCAGTTTAAGGAGCTAGAAAAAAGAGAGCAAAGTAAACCCAATGCAATTAAAATAAAGGTATGATAAAAATAAGAGGCAAAATCAATGAATTGGAAAAGTAGCAATAGATAAAAACCACTGAAACCAATAGTTCATACTTTGGTATCTTAAAATTATTGAACTTCTAGCCAGATTGATCAGAAGAAAAAAAAAGTCACCATTGTCAGGACTAAAAGGGAGATAGTATAAATTCAACATCCATTAAAGGGTACTAACTGTAGGCCTACATACTTGACAGTTTAAATGAAATGGACAAGTTGCCTGAATGACCCAACTTTCTGGAATTGCCTGAAGAAGAACAATTTGGAGAGCCCCATGTCTGTTAATATATTATTAAAAACCTTCGCCCCAAAATAGCTCTGGGCTAGATGACCTCTGGTGACTTCAATCCCCCTATGTATGGTAGTATATACATATGCAGTAGTATATACATTAATATATATATTTATTTACATTTATTTTCATTCAACCTGATTTACTTAGCTTTATGAGAAAGTACAAGACAGGCAACATAGCATGAATGATAATAGCATGGTAGAGGTCTCATGATGTAGGTGTACCTAGTGATGATCCAAGTCACTTTGCTGTTGGGAAGCATGTGGTTGAAAGAGATGATGCTGGATGGGCATAGAACAAATCATTTTGGGGAAATCATAATCTCCGAAGTTAAGATTGTTTTATTACTGAACTTTGCTATCCGTCTTCCTATCATCCATCCATTCATCAACTCTTAGTCTTTAGCGATCTGTCTGTATATCTAAATATCTGTATCTGAGAGTGCTTTATATATTCTGGATATAAATCCTTTATCAAATATGTAGTTTGCAGTATT
This sequence comes from Zalophus californianus, assembly GCF_009762305.2. Classification (NCBI taxonomy): domain Eukaryota; kingdom Metazoa; phylum Chordata; class Mammalia; order Carnivora; family Otariidae; genus Zalophus; species Zalophus californianus. The sequence continues at coordinate 70,050,721 of NC_045595.1, read as the reverse complement.
TTTTTCCAGTCTGTGGCTTGTCATTTCATTCTCTTTATAGTGTTATCCAAAAGTTAATTTTGTTTAAGTCTAAGACAGGTTTCAATCAAGGGAGTAGTTGAGCCCATTGGAGGGAGAGAGTGGCCACTTCCAAACCCTTTCACATGAGGCCCTGTGGTTTTGAGTCTTAGACCCCAGGACCCAGTCCAGGAAAGCAAGTAAAGCAAGAAGGTGGTGCACTCATTGGCTTGGATGGTATTGTTGAGTTTAAAAAATAATTGTGGAAGGGCTTTGAAAAAGGATCTTAAAAAGATGAGAGTGGAGATTAGAGAGTGTTTGAATTTGAGAAGTACTGGAGGTACTGTCAGGGTCCAGGAGGTGACTGTGGATGAGTGGCTGAGTTGGGGTGGAGGAACAGGCTAACGAACTGAACAATGAGCCCAAGGAAACCGTGTGGTCAGGGTGCTGGGTGTGTCTTCCACATGGATATCCACTTTGCTGCAGGTGTAGAAAGGAGTGCAGGTGGGAAAGAAGGTAAGGAGCAAGGAACCAGTGTCCTCAGTGGAGAAGAGGAGTGAGCAGGGTGTCAGTAGTCAAGGGCACCCAGGAGGCTAGTGTAGTATGATAATGTACTCAGTCACAGGTCCTTTGTCATGACAGAAGGTTTGGGAATGTTAGAAGGAATGAGAAGGACACCAGCCGGATCTCACTTCCAAATATACTTTGAAGGGCACCTGGGTGGCTCAGTTGGTTAAGCATCTGCCTTTGGCTCAGGTCGTGATCCCAGAATCCTGGGATCGAGCCCTGCATCTGGCTCTCTGCTCAGCAGGGAGTCTGCTTCTCCCTTTCCCTCTGTGTGTGCATGTGCGCTCTCTCTCGCTCAAATAAGTAAAATCTTTAAAAAAACACACACACACACACCAAAAAAAAAACCCCAAATATACTTTGAGTTAGGTTCAGTATCACCTTTCCTGCATGACAGGGCAACAGGAAGCGGAGAGAGAGAGAGAGAAATTTTCGACGATAATCTCAGAAAATGATTTCGCTGTTCTTTATTTAAATTTGGCCCATCATCAGGACTCGGTTAATAACAGTGTTGTGTGTCTGTCAGTGTATGTGTCTCAACTCAAGACAAAGTAGTTGCTCAAATGCGACCAGTGGGAAGAACTATTAAAAAAAAAAATTAGCTATGTTTCTGGTAATACTTTTCTTTCTAAAACCTGCATTTGAGAAAGTTCTTGTTGATGGCAATTTGTAAAAATGGTGCTGGATGCTTTCCTAAAAAATCAAACAACAAAATGACTTCTTCCTTGTTGGATTTATATTCCCCCCCCTTTTGTAGTTATTAAATAGTTCCACAGAGTGCTTTGTACCCACTGCTGTGGTCAATGCGGTCTCCTCAGGAGTTTTTGTGTTGAGGGGCTGAGAGATGCCACTGTTTACATCAGATACTGTGAACCCATTTCTGGATTGTTTGTAGCCCTGAGCTGAGACTGTTATCAATTATAATCCTCCACATTGTTAGTTTCAGCGACTCTGCCCTTGTACCTCCCTGCTAAACTTGTTTTTCTGTTACTTTTTGGACAGTGCCAGAGACAAATTTGTTGAGAACGATAAAGCAAGAGTTGAGTAATATTCAGGTCTTTGTGTAGAATAAAGTGAAACGTTCTGGATTTGTTGTATTAAACCATGATGCTGAAGTACATAGCATTTAGGGAATTGCCATATTTGAATCACTTTTGCATACAAATGAAACATCTCACATTAAAGAATTCTTGAAAGGCATGTTTCCTAATTTCTTGTAACGGTAGAATTTGTTTAATTTCTTACCTGACATCTTGTAGAACAATTTTTAGCTTCTGTGTTTTCTGCTCTAATTTTTGTGCTCGTTTTACCTGGGCCACGTACGTACCTTTGTTATAATATTTTTAGAGTAGCAGTTGTGAGGCTTATATATCTGAATGTGATATAATTTAGTAATCCTCGGGAACCTAGCAGAGCATCACATTTAATTTTCTATTAGATGAAAGAAACCTGGAAAGAGAATTGGTGATGGGGAGAATTGCACAAAACAAAACTAATCAGAGCTGATCCCTGAGGCAGAAAACTGCAATTTAAAATGAGCTTCCTTTGTATTTCTACTATTTGAGGAGTGTTGACGGGATGACTATTAAGAACATAGTAACGAGTAAATAATAGTAGTAATATATAGCAAGCTCCAACTGCAGTATTGAGGTTATGTTCTTTGTGCCATAACTTTTACATTATTCAAGTCCCTAAAAGATTCAGTATTAATGGACATTGGTAACTTGGTTTCTTAAGAAAACATTTATGTAGCAGGCATAATTTTGTTCTGTTGATCCTAAATAAAAATGTCATTTAACCCTCGATAAAGATATGTATATATATATATATCATCTATGCCCTACCAGCTCCTTCATTAGATACAGAAGAAGGGGTTTACCACGGCAGTGTGGGAGTACCTGGAATATGTGTCTGGCTTTGTTTTTTCTGTCTGGAATGGCTTCTTCATCCCTCTTTGTTAGGTTTAATTTGTGGTTGCCAGAGGGAGGTGGAGAAGGGTGGAAATAGAGGGTATGCATCTCTTTCCAGTATAGCTGCCAAAGAGTCCTGGCTCTGCAGTACCTGACATTGGTAAGAAAGCACTTGTTAGAACAGCATGACTTTTTCATCATTGTAGTTTGATTCTAGATCGAGGCCTCTGCGCACTGCTGGTGTCTTACTTTGTACTGCCCTCCCTTAGCCACTGCCACACAGTTGCCATTGGTGAGCATTGTTGCTGGATGAGTAGTTATACAGGGGCTAATTCTCTGATACCAAGATGACATACGAATCCACTGTCCATGGCAATTCCAGCAGTTCCTTTTTTTTTTTTAATTTGACTAAAACTAACTCAAAACTATAAAATCAATGGTTTATGAAGGCTTCAAGGGCTATTACTCAAAATGAAATCTGACAACTTAGTCATTGATCAGTCTAAGTGTATGAAATTGGTATGATTTTCCAAGAAGGAAAAGACGAATCCAGCTCTTGGGGAGAGGGGAAGGAAATGCCATCATTTCTAATGTTAATTGGTTTCAGAAACTAGTATGGGAAGAACTGGAAAGTGGTGCTTTCAGAGGGAATTATTCATAGTTCCTCACACATGGTACACTCAAATTGGGATAGTTCGTTGATGGTTCATTTACAAAGGGGTTATTAAGTACAAGGGATAGTGCAGTTTTCAGGGGTTAGTAATAGTGGAGTTGCTCTTACCTCTTGGTCCAAAGAGAATAAGGGGGGGTGGGTTGAATGCCATTCCTTGGAACATTTGGGAGTTGCACTGGGAGGTTGACTGAAAGGGACAGTACCATGGATGGTAGAGATGGCTCAAATGCAGGGGCAGGGATGGTTAATTCATACCTGGAATGGGCATCTGTGAGGACATCCCTGTGAGGACAAAATGTCCCCTTCATGATCAGAGAGTTCCAGTATAATCAGCCAGCCACTGGCTGACCACCTGGGTCCTCTAGAGAATGGAGTTACATCAAGACTCAGTGTTGTCCTTTGTTCACGGCAGGTTGGGAACTCAACAGTGGCAGTGGCCAAGTCATCCCTGGTGAGCAGAAGTCCATGTTGTCCCGGGCATAGCCTCCAGCCTGGCCTCCATGCTGTTTAGTTTGTACATGGGCTCATTGAGCAAGCACCAGGGTAACTGGTGAAGGATGTTGATTGGCATCCATAGATGGTTCTGCTTTTCCAGCTGACTTTTTTTTTTTTTTCATTTTATTTATTTATTTGACAGAGACAGCAAGAGAGGGAACACAAGCAGGGGGAGTGGGAGAGGGAGAAGCAAGCTTCCCACTGAGCAGGGAGCCCAATGCGGGGCTTGATCCCAGGACCCTGGGATCATGACCTGAGCTGAAGGCAGACGCTTAACAACTGAGCCACCTAGGCGCCCCTCCAGCTGACTATTGATGCCCTCTGGTGGGCATTTATGGGGGTAGGTTATGAATGTATTTATATTCTGTTCCCATTTAGAAGATTTCCATCTATACTTCTCTCCCCCCACTTTATGATTTTTTCTTTTTGTGGGGGGGTATAATTTTGTTCTTTCTAGGTTTTTGACCCCTTGTTAGTTACTGCCTCTGAGTTGGTATAGATCTATCCTTTAGTGCGTTTCTCTCTGTTAATAGGTGTACCACCCAAAGTTTGGCCTACTCAGTGGATTTTCTTTCACCGTTGTCTTTGTGCGCCAAGTTGAGTGGGATTGCAGTGAAGTGGCCATCCACTTTCTGCTGATTTTGACATACCATGCAGATCCATATAAGAACCTAGTTTATGCTTTTTTTCTCCTGAGAGAGAGGAAATATATAGAAGTCCCTAGGACGTCATGAGAATGGGTCAAGGAAGGGAGAGGCAGCTGAGCAGATAACCATAGGAGTCTGAGTCATCTGCACATGGAGTGAGTGAATCTGCTTGGCTTGGGCCTGTTTTTACCATTTTAATTTAAAAATAAAATGCTAGTGTGTATAACCAATGTTATGGTAACATGCAGTTCATGATGAGTAGGTCAGGTCTCTTGTTATTCCAAGGTCAGGCATTCAGTCTCAACCAGGGTCCAGGAACAAGCCAGGAGCTGCTTTTCAAATGGAGTGTGGTTATTGACAGAGGGCAGGACAGGATCTTATTCCAAAATCCTAGGGGTCTGTGCTATGCTATGATTCTGCTGCTAGGGCTTGCCACAGGCTTTATATAGCATCCCTATCTGCCACAATCAGTTCCAATGGCATTAGGTCTGCTGAGTCTTGAGACCCAACTGACAGAGTAGCTTGTACTTTAGCTTGGACCAGCTGTAGAGCCTTTTCTTGGGCCCCTCTCAAAACTGGCAGCCTTATCAATGATCAGTAGATGGGTTAGAGCCTCTAAAATCCAAACAGACTCACCCATTATTGAACTTCCTTATTTCGGTGGGTAATGCAGCAACTTCTCTCTTACTTTAGAAGGAACATTATCAAATGCTCCAAGACCACTGGATTCCTAGGTACTTCGCCAGTGTCATAGACCATGAACTTTTGTAGGACTTCTCTCCTACCCTCTGGCATCCAAATTAGGGTGCTACTTACCAGGCCAGTTAGCATGTCACCGGTATAATGAAACAATATGCTATCCTGCAGATTATCGAGATGAGGGAGTCCCTCTGTACTATATTATGACAAAGCAGGAGACTTGATACAGGGGCAGTCTGGTAAGTGGAAACTGCTTTCTGATTTTACTTACTGATTGGAATGGAAAAGAATGAAAAGAAAGAACAAGTGCCAAGGGTTATGTTAATTTGCTTCAGTAAAGATGCCACATCTGAAGCTGCAGCTACAATAGGCATCATCGGCTGATTAAGTTTGCAGTAACTATAACCCATGTGGCTTCTGTACTGGCCTAACAGACAAGTTAAATGGGGCTATGATAGAAGTTACCATCCCTGCACTTTTTAAGTCTTTGGTGGCACTGGTTCCTAATCACTGATCTGTGGATATGGCTTGCTTTTGGTTTACTGTCATTGGATGGGTGGGCAGGGCAGGTGTTGTATGTAGTATCAGGAGCTTCCATTTTGTCTCTTTGTCCTCTGAGTAGTCCTCAGTCCACTGGGTGGGAATCCATTGTGGGGATCCTACTAGTTACTGAGTGTATCTTTTCTCATTGTATGTTCTAGGATTAGGAAAATAACCAAGGATACGGTTGTAACCATGGGCCCACTGGACAGATGTGAGATGGGTTTAGTAAGATTGCATGTGGTACCTGGCCTTGATAAGCTCTTTCTTGATCTGACTACTGGATTATAGTGGCTTCTTAGGCCTCCAGAGATCAGCCCAAGTTCAGAGCCAATATCTAATAACTTCAAAGGGTCTGGGTATTTCCCCAGTGCTCAGTCCCATGGTAAATGTCTGAGGACTCTGGGGAAGAAAAGTGGTGGGGGGAGATCAATAGCATTCACTGTGGCCATTTTTTAGGGGTCTCTTTGGAAGGGACCTTTAGCTTAGTGGAGGAGCTCTGCATCTGTGAACGGGCCTGGGTGTGGGATCTGGATGAGAGGCTGTGAATTCTTGGTATGGGGACTTTTCTTAGGTTTCTGCCCAGTAGACCTAGAAATTTTCTTACTCTATGTCCATCATCACCTTAGTAGGCTGATTTGATGGCCAGTTTACCATTGTCTTGGATTCTAGAGAGTAAGAATACTCTGATCACCAGATTGTTGTGTGACTCACTGCAGCACTTGTGCCTACAGTTAAGTGCTCATTAGCCTCTACTGTTGCTAGATCCCATTATTCACATTGTGACCAGAGAACCCAGTTCCATTGTCTGTATTTTCTACTGTCCCCCCTGGCCTGTCAAGGATAGCCAAGAGCTTCTCAAAGGTGCTGGTGCCCCTCTCACTAAGGCATGTTTTTCAGGCCCTCCTGGGAGGGGTGGTTTAGGGTGGCTTGGGCAGGTTGCATTTTGTTGAACCATTCCAACATTTCCAGTTCCCTGAGTTTTCAGTTTGGTCTCTGTAATTCTGATGTCCAGGCTATACCCTAGACCAATTAAACCAGAATCTCTGGGGCTGGATGCAGTATCTATAGTTTTTAAAGCTCTGCAAATGATTCCAATATGCGGGCAATATTGAGTCCCACGGTAGTGATTTCATTGGTGTCTTAGAGCTTAAGAACCATTGGGCGATTTGTTAGACATACAAATTCTCAGGCCCCCACCCCAGACATACTGAATGAGAAACTCGAGGTGGAGCCTAGTACTGTGTTTTTACAAGTTCTTCAGGGATTATGAAGCACAGTAAAATTGAGAATCATTGCTCTACAGTCTGCTGGGGAAATCCTAGCATTTTGACCTCATTAACTGTAGACCATCATTAAGGCCATGTTACCACTGGTCAGCCTAGCAGACTCCCAGGTGCTTGAATCTCTGGTCTCCCAGGTGAGAGGCGATGCAAATGTGACCTACAGATGTGCTTTTCAGACCTGGTTCAATGCTCAGGGAAGGCATTTTTTTCCCCACTGCTTCATTTAGTACCAAAATCTCAAGATTCCTTACTGTCCTCTTTTGCAGACTGGCACACGTTTTATTCCTACATCCTTGGAGTTTCAACTGAATGTAAATGGTCTCCTATATTTGATGCCACACTATGGGCAGAGCCTAAGATTTGTCTCTTACTCCATTTCAAAAGGTTATTTCAAGGTCACCAAGATTTAGCACATGCCACCAAGGTTAAAGTATCTTTAAAAAAAAAAAGATTTCTTATTTATTTGAGAGAGAAAGAGAGAGTGAGAGGGAGTGGGGGAGAGGGAGAGAGAGAATCTCAAGCAGATTCCCCACTGAGTGTGGAGCCTGAATTGGGGCTCAATCCCACAACCCTGCGATCATGACCTGAGCCAAAATCAAGAGTTGGATGCTTAACTGACTGAGTCACCCAGGTGCCCTGGGGTGAAAATATCTTAAGTGCTTACTTATATCTCTGTTTTCCTCTTTTCTCTCTATTTTTGGTCTTTCAGGTTTCCTTAATTTCTTGCCAATTTAGCTGTGCATTTAATAAAGATATTTAAAAATATTTTACCTGATTTTTTGTTATTTTCAATGCAAAGAATATTTAGGGTATGTTGTCTGCTATCCATCTGAAAGGACAAAAGAATTTTAATGGTTACTCAGGATTCAAACTACAGATTTATTAGTCTGACATCTAATTTCTTAACTTAATCTGCATAGCAAGATTTAGTCGTATGCATTTATTGATTGATTGATTGATTTTATTTATTTGAGAGAGAGTGTGTGCACAAGCAGCAGGGAGGGGCAGAGGCAGAAGCAGACTCCCTGCCGGTCAGGGAGCCTGATGTGGGACTTGATCCCAGGACCCCAGGATCATGACCTGGGCCGAAGGCAGATGCTTAACCAACTGAGCCACCCAGTTGCCCTTTTCATATACTTTTGATACACTGCTTTTCTGGTGGTTGGTGCTTTGCAACTGTAGTGTCAGATCCATGACGTAAATGTTGATGGCAGATCTTAGCTGCCACACAAGTGATCTTTTACCCTTAGATATATGTGCAATAGTTTACTGAGTGTTTTATTAGTGATTAAAGTATGAAAACTCCTTTATTTCTATGTATAACTAGAGTGGTCTTCTTGAATTTAATGAGGGTTCAGTCTCATGATAGGCTAGTTTATGTTGTGGTAATGAAGATCATCAACATCTCAGGCTCACCTTTGTTCTTGCAGGCCTAGGTAGCCAGCTGACCTTGGCCTTCCAGGTTGCTTCCATCCTATATGGTATCTCCATCTGTCATAATGCTTTTGAGTTTCCTGGGGTAGGGAGGAGAGACTGGAAAATTGCACATGGGCATACCTACATTATTTCTACTTTCAGCCAGCGGCTGGAACTAGTTACACCACCCCCATCCAACTCCAAGGCAGGGGGTGGGAAATCTGTGTGTGTGTCCAGGAAAGAAGGGGAACTGCTCAGCAGTGGTCCTGTGTATCACTTTCCAGATTGACTCTGCCTAGCTTAAGTATAAATGGTATTTACTAGGAGGGAATGAGCAAGGTCAAAGGCTCCAGAAGGTTTGGAGCAGTCAGGACCTGGCAGCTCCGGAAGGCCTCTGGAGCAGGACCCTCTTGGAGTCTTGGTTGGGGCACTGCCAGAATAAGGGAATGAAGTTCATCATTTCTTTACTCTGTCATTCCACTCAAGGTTCAGATTTCTGAGCAAGAGCTCCATTGGCTGAGTTTAGATTGTGGCCTTCCCTTGACTGTACCAGACTGTGGGAGGAAAGATGTTTCCGAAGGGAGCCAGGGTCCCTTTCAGGTTCCATATTTGGAGGGCAGAATGCCCGTTTTGTCATCCTGCAGACTAAGCACAGTACAGGAAAGGTTTTTCCCCAAAAGGAAGTTCAGGGGTATTAGGAAGGGGGATCAGATGACTGGTGACCAAAAAATGACAAATTTCTTTTGCACTTGAAAGTCGTTCACACCTAATTTAAAAACAAAACCCCCAAGCAACCCGGGAAGTTGATAAAGTGTGTGTGCCTAGTGCTTCAAAACTTTCTATATGACTAAAAGACTGCAGGAAATCTAGTTATGTGTTTTATTTGCTTTTCCTGACAGTTTATTATCTTTAAGAGAAGGAATCCACCAGTTATAGGTTGTTTGTTTATATTTAGGCCTCAGCAGGGAAGGGACAAGTTAGCAGTCCTTGCTACATCTTCCTATTATCTGGTTTTAGGAGTTAGATGCCAATTTGAATGCAGTTGCCCAACCCATATGCAGAGAATCAGATTAAAGGTTATGTCCACAGAAGATAGTGTTAAAACTTTGATGTCAAGATGTCACCAGGAGAGCTTCATGCAGACAACAGTGCTTCGTTGCAATAACATTTTTAGTTATTAAATACAGAGCAGAATTATATTCTCTTCAAAGAGGTTTTCCATCTTTCTTCTGCATCATTGGCTTGCTTTTGTGTGTCAAGACTTCGTTCTCTCTCTGTCTCACTTTTTTAACCCAGCACTTGTGAGAATGAGGGTTTGAAGTTTCAAGCCTACAGGTGTGATTTTACTTGGCAAGACTTAATCAGAAATGCAAGATCCAAGGGAATCTAAGATTTAATATGAATAAAATTTATGAAAGGACTGTGAGGCTTATCATGTTCTTATTTTATGTGCCCTAGCTATGCTGGGGACATTGAAAGTGGGGTTTTAAGAAAGAAAAAGCCTGGGCAGAGTGGTATCAGTTGGAATTCTCTGTTCACTTGAGATTGTAGAATACCTCTTCAGAGGTTAGGGGAGAATGCTGAACAATATCTAATTTGAAAGATTATGTTATAGTTGTTATGATGACTGCTGCTGTATCTCCCACTGGGAGTAGGTTAGTAGGGTTTAGAAAGAGATCCCTTTGGCCTAAAAACATTGACCAAATAGGAAATGCCAGATATTTTCTGGATCTGGGGTTGAATTCAGTTTCTTTTTGTAGCTGTTAATTGTATAACCTTGAACACGAACATTTAAGAACTATTTTGAGGGTCAAGAGCAAGTAAATTATATCTGTGCAAGTGTCAGAGTATTAGTTTTATAATGCAGAACTTCTAAGCCTTGGTATTCTTAATTCATCTTCCTGTCTTTTTGCCTTTGACCTAAGAGACTCAGTCCAGGGTATATAAGACTGATGCACATTTTACTACTTAATTCAATCTGATGACTTCAGGTAAAGCTGAAAGAGGTCTTGTTACACCTTGTCAAAGTTGGTATAAAATGGGTTTGGATTTCAAAGTAGTTTTGGAAATAGTACAGTCTTAAATTATTATTTGTAGTAATCATGCCTGTGGTTGCAGAAGGATAGTCTCCATTAATAATGATGCTAGAAATAAGACCCCTCCCATCCCCTCGTTTTTCTTTACTTCGGTTTTTCAAAAAAATGAACACAATAGTAGTGTAATACTTGAATATCCTGTTTTTATATTTCTTTAAAAAATTTTTGGGGTGCCTGGGTGGTTCAGTTGATTAGTCTGCCTTCAGCTCAGGTCATGATCCCAGGGTCCTGGGATCAAGCCCCACATCGGGCTCTCTGCTCAGTGGGGAGCCTGCTTCTCCCTTTCCCTCTGCCGCTCTGCCTACTTCTCTCTCTCTCTGGCAAATAAATAAATCTTAAAAAAATTTTTTATAGAGATGTGTGTGTGTGGTGGGGGGAGGGGCAGAGGGAGAGAGAGAGAATCTTAAGCAGGCTCCATGCCCAGTGTGGAGCCCAATGCGGGGCCTGATCCCATGAGATCATGACCCGAACTGAAATCAAGACTTGGACGCTTAACCCCCTGAGCCACTCAGATGCCTCATATTTTTGGCTCTTAGTTTCAGTGTTAGAAGGCCAGGTGCATTTTTACAGAATATAGAAAAATAAGCATTAGAACCATATCCACACATTAATTGATTTTTTGAGTTTGAAGAAGAACTAAACAAATGTATTTTTAACCTTTTCGTTCTGTTTAGTATCAGCATTTTCGAATGTTACTGTACCGAGGTCAACTAAAACTTCTTTTTCTCCTTGGTATATGTCATTTATGTGGTATGTTTATTAATCTTACACTTTCCCTTTTTAATATTAAAATTTCCTTAAAAATTAAAAAATAGCAAGTGGAAAATCTATACAAATAACATTGCAGACAAACATTATCTGTTGTGTACTGTTTAGTGCTATCCAGAGTTAACTTTTGCAGGTGACATGTCAGGTCGCCGTGGCATTACTAGTATAGATTCTATGATGTGTGTCTATTTATTTATTTATTTCATTTCATTTTATTTTTTTTTTAAGATTTTTATTTATTTGACAGAGAGAGACACAGTGAGAGAGGGAACACAAGCAGGGGGAGTGGGAGAGGGAGAAGCAGGCTTCCCGCGGAGCAGGGAGCCCGATGCGGGGCTCGATCCCAGGACCCTGGGATCATGACCTCGGCCGAAGGCAGACGCTTAATGACTGGAGCCACCCAGGCGCCCCTGATGTGTGTCTATTTATAAGACACTAAGCTCCAAAGCAATTTCTGTTACGCTGCAGGCAGTTCAGACAGTTTTATCTCTTTAAGGATCTGCGGCATTGAAATGTTTTTAATTTCAAGTGACACTCACTGATAGAAAATGGCAGTGGATTATAAAATGGAGAAATGTTATAAATCCCTGACACTAACTTTGTGAAGCAGAAAGTGGGATCTAGGTTTCAAATTTAGTATGAGGTTGACTTTTTAAAAGAATTTAACCTTTTATTTTGAGATAATTGTAGATCATATGCAGTTGTAAAAAATAATACAGAGATGATATGTATGTATGCTCCATCCAGTTTTTCACAATGGTAACATTCTGGACAATTATGGTACAATGTTACAACCAGGATATTAGCATTAAAACAGTTAAGGAACAGAACGGTTTCATCCCTAGGGATCCCTCATATTGCTGTTTTATAACCACATGCCATTTGCTCTATCACATGTCCCACCCCCATCCCAACCACTGGCAACCACTAATTTACTCTTCATTTCTATACTTGTGTAATTTCAAGAATGTTGCGTAAATTCAATCATATGGCATGTAACCTTTTGGGACGGACTTTTAATATTTAGCATAATTCTTTGGAGATTCATCCAGGTTGTTGCATGTGTCAGTAGTTCCTTTTTATTGATGAATGGTATTCCATGTTATCAGTTGTACAACAGTTTATTTGTTGAAAGACACCCAGGTCATTTCCAGTTTTGACAGTTATGGATAGGGCTGCTATAAACATTGATGTGCAGGTTTTTGTGTGAATGAAAGTCTTCATTTCTCTGGGATAAGTTCCTAAGATCTAGGGTTAGGTAAAGAGTATACTTACCACCAAATCACAGTTTCTCTGGGATATATGCTCAGGGGTACAGTTTGCTGGGTAATCACATGTTTAGTGTTTCCCCCCCCCGCCCCCGCAGAAACTGCTACACTATTTTCCAGAGTGTCTGTACCATTTTGTTTCCTACCAGCAATGTATGAGTGGTCTAGTTTCTTTCCATCCTCGGTAGAAATTGGTGGTGTCACTATTTTGTATTTTTGCCATTCTGATAAGCGTGTAGTGATATCTCATGGTTTTAATTTGTGTTTCCCTAATTGCTAATCACATTGAACATGTTTTTATGTGCTTATTTGCCAGCTGCACATCTTCTTTGATATAATGTCTCTGTGCTTTTGGTGTCAAGTCTACTTTTTTATCTAGATCCTGAAGACTTTATCCCATTCGCCTCCCCCCAGTTTTATAGTTTCATTTTTCATATTAAACATTTAAGTCCGTGGTCCATTTTAAGTTAGTATTTTGTATAAAGTGTTAGATTTGGGTGGAGGCTTACTTTATCCTCTGTTCTTTGGGTAGCCAGTTGCTCCAGCATCGTTTGTTGAAAAGGCTGACTTTCCTCCATTGGATTGCCTTTGCACCTTTGTCAGAAATCAGTAGGCCATACTTCTGTAGAGCTATTTTTGGATTCTCTGTTCCATTGATTGATATGTCTATCTCTTTGGCAGTGCCATACGGTTTTGATTACATTATCTATGTAATAAGTGTTGAAATCAGGTAAAATAATTTGAACCCCCCCCTTTTTTTTTACAGAACTGTTTTGGCTATTCTAATTCTTTTGCCTTTCCACATAAATTTTATTTTTTTTTTTAAAGATTTTATTAGAGATAGTGTATGTGAGAGAGAGAGATCACAGCTGGGGGGAGGGGTCGAGGGAGAAGCAGACTCCCTGCTGAGCAGGAGCCCAACGGGACTCGATCCCAGGACCCTGGGATCATGACCTGAGCAGAAAGCAGATGCCCAACTGACTGAGCCACCCAGGTGCTCTCCACATAAATTTTAGAATAATCTTGTTGATAGCTACAAAAATTTTTGCTGGGATTTTGGTAGGAATTGCATTAAACTGGGCTATCAGATTGGGGAAAATGGACATCTTTACTATGTTTTTCTGTCTATGCACATAGTATATCTCTTGTTTTGTATTTGTTTATAAGATGGTCAGTCAGGACTGGCCACCAAAAGAGACAGAGGAGAGGCTCAGGAAAATAAAGTTTATTATATTCACAGGTCCTAGGGACAGGCGTGGCATGCCACACAGAGCCACATGGAAAAATACTACAGTGATTAGGAGGCAGAAGATGGCAGCAAGGGGAATGCTTAAAGCCATGGCCTTTATTGGGGTTTCCGCAGGAAAGGCAAAGGAAGGGTGAACAGTTTAGGATTGGGTTGTTTGAATAACTTCAGCAGGGTTTGGACTATAGGGATAGTCTCTAGTTGGGTGGTAACTGGCCCTGGGATGATGAAGGCAGAAGAATAGTGCCTCCTGGGGTGTATGGGCCAGATAGAGGAGTGTCAGGGTCTGGATTCGCAAGTTTGCCTATCAAAGACATAGTTAATCTGAGCCTTAGCTGTCTCTAAGAATTGGCTAGCCTTGGGAGGGTCAGTCTCTCCCCAGTCAGAAAGGCCATAATTATAGAAAATACAACACACACACAGTCATCTCTCCATTTATTAAGATCTTCTTTGATTTCTTTTAAACAATATTGTGTAGTTTTAGCATATAGATCCTATACATGTTTTGTTAGACTTATACTTAAGTATTTAATATTTGCAGTGATTGTAAAGGGCATTTTTAATTTAAGTTTCTATGTATTCATTACTTCTATGAAGAAATACAGTTAGGTTTTGAATGCTGATGTTTTATCCTGTCACCTTGCCAGACCCGCTTATAAGTTATAATAGTTTGTTTCTGTAGATTCTTTGGTATTTTCTGTGAAGACAATCATGTCATCTGCAAATAATCTTCTATTTCATATTGGGTGGGTTGTGATAGTTTGTGTTTTCTAAGGGGTTGGTCCATTTCGTCTAAGTTGCCAAATTTATATGTGTAGAGTTAGGTCCTTTTGATGTCTGCTCATTTTCTGCCTACTTGGTTTATCAATTATTGAGAGAAGTGTATTGAAGTCTGCAACTATAATTGAGGGTTTGTTTCTTTTTATAACTTTGTCAGTTTTTGGTTCACATATTTTACAGCTGTTAATGATGCATGCACATTTATGATTGGTATATTTTATTGGTGGATTGACCCTTTTATTATGTAATTTTCTTTGCTCTGAAAGCTGTTATGTGATATTAATATATACATTCCTGTTTTGCTTTAATGCCATATGTATATATACATACATGCACATATACGTGAATACATGTATATATACGCATATATACATGTATATGTATATACATTCATGTGTGTATACATACCTATTCATATATATACATGTATGTGTATGTACATGTATATACGTTATATATTACTTTCAATCTGCCTATATCACTATCTTTGAGTTTCTTGTAGATAGCATAAAGTTGGGTCATATTTTTAAATGAACTCTGTCTTTTAATTGTTGTATTTAGACCATTTACATTTAATATAATCATGATATATTTGTTAAGTCTACCATTTTGTTTCTTCTTGCTGTTTTTCATTTTCTTTTTACTTTTATATGAGTTACTGAACATTTTTTATAATTTTGATTTTTTATAGTATTTTAGAGTTGTATTTGTATAGATTTTTACTGGTCCTAGATATTATATATATATGTATATATAAATAACATACATATGTATATAATTTTACATAACCTATCATTAGTTCAAGTGAAGTATAGAAAACTTACCTTCCTTTTCAACCTTTTAATTTCCCTAATTTTTATATAATTGTCTTAAATATGTCCTCTAAATTCATTTAGAACCAAATCAGACATTATTATAATATTTGCTTCCACCATCAAACATAGTTTAGGAAACCTAAAAGGAGAAGGAAAACCTGTTATATTTACCTATATTCTTCTCATGTTCTTGTTTCCTTCCTGTTAATTCTAAGGTTCTTTCCTTTATCATTTAGTTTCTCTTTGGAATACTTCCTTTAGCTGTTCTTTTGGAGTAGGAGTGCTGGTGACAAGTTTCTATGTTTGTAGTTTACAAAAAAAAAGTCTGAATGCTGTTAATTTCAGATGGTTCAGTGTAATGCTAGTGGATGATCAGTAAAGGTCAAGGAAAAGGAAGACTGTAGGAGAAGTGACCTGCTGCAAGGGCTAATGTGATCTATATGTTTCCCTTTCCTTCACACTCATTGTGTGTGAGGCAGTGAGTGGTGGGGGTTACACATCGGTATATCCATTCAGGGGAATACTACTCAGCAATAAAAAGAACAAATTATTGATATATGCTGCAACATGGGTAACTCTCAAATGCATTATGCTAAATGAACAGAGCAGACCAAAAAGAATACATAGGGTATTATCTCATTTACATAAACTATAGAAAAATGTGAATTAATGACAAAGTAAATCAATGGCTGTCTGGGGAAAGAATGAAAGGGAGTGAGATGGAGGTATTACCAAGGGAACTTGAAGTAACATGTGGAGGTGTTGTTATCTTGACTGTGGTGATGATTTCAAAGATGCATATGTATGTCAAATGTACCTAATTGTACACTTTAAATATATGCAGTTTATTCTGTATCAGTTATAACTTAATAAAGCTGTTTAAAAAAAATACCACATCAACAAGTGTTCCTCTAGTGTGTGGCTGTTGTGCAGCAACCCCACATGCAGGTCCAGCTTGTCTACTCTTGTTTACAGAGGGAGGCCCATGATCACATGCTTGGATGTTGTGGCATTGTCAAATGGCTCTGGAAGTTTTTAAATGTTTACTCTCAGTTTCTTTTCTTTTCTTTCGTTTTTCCTTAGTTCCTTCCTTCCTTCCTTTTTCAAGATTTTATTTATATTATTTGACAGAGAGCTCAAGCAGGGGGAAGTCACAGGGAGAGGGAGAGGGAGAAGCAGGCTCCTCGCTGAGTTAAGAGCCCGACGATGCAAGACTCAATCCCAGGACCCCGAGATCATGACCTGAGCTGAAGGCAGACACTTAACCAACTGAGCCACCCAGGCACCCTGTTATTCTCAGTTTTTATACTTAAATCTTTGTTGACAGTAAGAAACAGTTTTATCTGTTTTAGAGTAGTTCTGTTTTTCATTTTCTTTTTACTTTTGTATGAGTTACTGAACATTTTTGAATCACACTGTTTTAGAGCAGTGCTACCACACTATTTTATATACATTTTTTCCATCTCAGAATGGGGCCATTCTATATGTATCATTCTGAACCCATTTTATTCTACTTTATGGTCACACTGTGATTTGATTAACTTGCATTCTGGTGTATGAATTCTGGCAATGAGTGTATATATGTGATTTTCTTAGCATGACTCCCGGGAAATTAACTGGATCTGATAAAATAGCCTACTGAATTTCAAAGTGGATTATATTGAAACTTCGGTATAATATTTCCTACTCTCAAAATTTTAGAGGAATCATTTAAAAGTTTCATGCAGTGTAAGAATTTTCAAACTGGGGTGTGCTGGAGGATAGTAGGCTCTGGCATGGTAAAGTCTGTGCTCAGATCCTGGCTGTCTGAGTGACCTGGACAGAGACCTGCTGTTTGTCTTTCATCCTTCATTTCCTGTCTTTAGAGATGGAGCAACAGTTGCCTCATCAGATCAGCAATACAGTGAAAGTGTGTGGTAACTGACAAGTGATATATGTATGTGCCTTTCTTTCACTGGATATATTTTTACCTTCATCTGGGACAGTTACCATTTATTTATTTTTTTAAGGACTAAGACCCATATTTTGAAAATAATTTGGAAACTAGTCTTTAAAAACGGAGGGCAAATTTTGTAGAGTGTCTTTTCTTTTACATATAGGTGAAAGAACTGAGAGATATATATGAACTAATATACCTTTTTTTCCTTTTCAGGCAATTACTATCTTAACTGAATTAATTAGGGAAAACTTCAGAAACAGCAAATTAAAACAGTGCCTCTTACCAACCCTTGGGGAGCTGATCTACCTTGTAGCCACCCAGGTGAGACCATCTGATTAACTCTATTTCTTTTTGACCTGTTCTGACAAATCCTGGCTGACAAGTGTTAATATCCTATAAAAGTTGTTTTGACTTTGCCCCTTAGAGCATACCTAAGGAACTTTGGGGAAAGTTTACCTCTGAAAGATTAAGTCTATCAGTGTCTGTCTGTCTGTCCCTCTCCTTGTCTGTCATGTTCCCTCTCTCTCCCATTGCCTCCTGGGAGGTATAGGAAATTCTCAAGCCATATTTAAAAACCAATTGACCAAAAGTCCCCTAAACTACTTTCTAGATTGCTACCATCTTTGACTCCTTCAAGAGGAGGCCATTGGTTCTTTGTGTATAAAAGCTTCCTTTCAGTTAAAAACACTACTTTGTGCAAATAGAGCTCTTAACATGGCCATGAGAGTTTGTGACTACAAAATTTGACTTTTTATTTCTTAAGTTAAATATTGAAGTGCTATTGAATTCAACAAAAAAATTAGTATTTCTTTTGTGTTTTTTCTGAATGTTATTGAATTGATAATGATAAATTATGTTATTCATTTGATATATTTATTATTCATTTTCTTTATTAGTTTCAGAGGTAGAATTTAGTGATTCATCAGTTGCGTATAACACCCAGTGATCATAACGTCAGGTGCCCTCCTTAATGCCCATCACCCAATTATACCCATCTCTCCACCCACCTCCCCTCCAGCAACCCTGTTTGTTTCCTAGGGTTCAACATCTCTTATGGTTTGCCTCCCTCTCAATTTTCATCTTATTTTATTTTTCCTTCCCTTCCTTTATGTTCATCTGTTTTGTTTCTTAAATTCCGTATATGAGTGAAAATATAAGGTTTTTATCTTTCTTTGACTGACTTATTTCTCACTTAATACCCTCCAGTTCCATCCATGTTGACGTAATGGTAGGTATTCATCCTTTCTGATGGCTGAGTAATATTCCATTGTATATGTATACCACATGTTCTTTATCCATTCATCTGTCAGTGGACATCTGGGCTCTTTCCATAGTTTGGCTGTTGTGGACATTGCTGCTATAAACATTGGTGATACTGAGTTTTAAAGAAGTACTGGTAAGTTGTAGTTGATTAGGAAGTTCTCTCACTGTATGATGTTTTGGGTCCTAGATCTTGCTCAAATGTTGTATAACCTGAATATCCTTAGGATCTAAGTTAAACTGACTTTCTACCATAATTGTTATAAAACATCGTTATTTAAAATCATTTAGCTCCATAATTAGTAGTGGTAGCTGGTACAGCAAATCTGTCCTCCTTATTCTTTTTTTTTTTTTCATAAATGTTTTGGCTATTCTTGTTGGAATCAGCTTGTCCAGTTCTGCAAATCATTTAAAGAAATTGCATTGACTATGCAGATCAATTTGGGAAGTACTGTTACCTGGATAATTTTGAGTCTTCTGCATATTTGGAGTTGTACTGAACCCATGTGTCAGGAAAGTAGTGGTATGTTGATGCTCTTTTGTCTTCCAGTGCATAAAAATGGCACTTCCATATATTTCTATTTTTAGAAATACTTTCATTTAAGTTAGTTCATTCTATTCATAAAACTTTTGTACATCTATCTTTGGTTGAATTTGTTCTTAGGTGATTTTATATTTTGAAGAGATAACACATTCATGAAGCTAGAAAACTAGGAAGTCAAGAAAGGTATATGGGGGGGCGGCCTAGGTGGCTCAGTCGTTAAGCATCTGCCTTCGGCTCAGGTCATGATCTCAGAGTCCTGGGATCGAGCCCCACATCAGGCTCCCTGCTCAGGGGAGAGATTACTTCTCCCTCTCCCTCTGCTGTTCCCCCTGCTTGTGCTCTCTCTCTGACTCTCTCTGTCAAATAAATAAATAAAATCTTTTTTTTAATTTTTTTTATTTTTGTTTTTATTAAAGATTTTTATTTATCTGAGAGAGAGAGAGAGCACATGAGAGGGGGGAGGGTCAGAGGGAGAAGCAGACTCCCTGCTGAGCAGGGAGCCCGATGCGGGACTCGATCCTGGGACTCCAGGATCATGACCTGAGCTGAAGGCAGTCGCTTAACCAACTGAGCCACCCAGGCGCCCTAAATAAATAAAATCTTAAAAAAAAAAAAAAAAGTATATGGGTAAAGTGGCTTTCCTATTTTTGTTCCCTATAAGCCTCGTTCCCCAATCTAATCACATCCCTACTTGTATTAACAAAGTTACTTTTGTATGTATGAACAAACAGAAATGTAGATTCTTATTTTGATTTGTTTTTATGTACCAATTAGGACAACTTGCTCTTTTTCTCTTAATAGTTATACAGTCCTTAAAAAAATTTATTTAGGGGGCGCCTGGGTGGCTCAGTTGGTTAAGTGTCTGCCTTTGGCTCAGGTCATGATCCCAGGGTCCTGAGATCGAGTTCCGCATTGGGCTCCCTGCTCAGCGGGGAGCCTGCTTCTCCCTCTCCCTCCTCCCCCTGCTTGTGCTCTCTCTCTCTCTCTCTCAAATAAAATTCAAAAAATTTATTCAAAATTAAAATTCAAAAAATTTTATTCAAAATTCAAAAAATTCAAAAAAAAATCAAAAAATTATTTGAGGGAGAGAGCATTAGCAGGGGGAGGAGCACAGGGAGAGGGACAAGCAGACCCCCCACTGAGCAGGGAGCCTGATGCAGGGCTCCATCCCACAGCCCTGAGATCATGACCTGAGCCGAAGGCAGATGCTTAATCAAATGAGCCACCCAGGCGCTCCAGTAGTTGTGCACTTTTAAGAATAGCCTATGGACTGACTGAGCCAACCAGGCGTAGCCTATGGAAATACATACACTGGAGTTATTTCTTAATTAATGAATATATTTCTTAATCAGTACTTAGGGCTCCATCCTCTCTCCCTCTCTCCCTTTTGTCTCTCCTCACCTGTGCCAAGTTTGGTGAAAGGCAGTTTTACTTTATCTTTACCTTGAGTCTTTGGGGCCTTGACATCAGAGCTCAGACGGACCAAGTTTTGCAGGCCCTCAGAGTAAAAGCAAACTCAGTGCTCAGTTGAGCTCTCATGCTTGCGATTATCTAATTTTTGGTTTGGTTCTTTGTTTCCCTGTCACATCTCTGATACATTGTAAGAATGCCAGAATACAGGTGTTGCTTTTATTAGAGGAGGGGTCAGGTACCTAGTTTGCCATCTGATCAGGGATGAGAGTCTACTCATGTAAGTGGCAGGCAATCAACTGCACATGTTTAAGATTATAATTTGATCAACTTTGATATATGTATACACCTGTGAAACTATCACCACAGTTCAGATAATGAACATATCCATCACCTCTAAAAGTTTCTCCACACCCTTTGTAATCCCTCCCTCCTGTCCCTCTTCCTGCTCCCAGGCAACCGCTGATTTGCTTTCTGTCATATAGACTAGTTTGCATTTTCTAGAATTTTATAAATGGAATCATACAGAATCCTATTTCTATTTGCTTCAAAAAGTAGATCTAGAGAATCATTTTCTTTGGTACGTGTTTTAATTGGATATAAGCTAAGGCTATTTTAATAAAGGGATGATTCTGTGGCATTTGACTATAACTTAGGATAGCAAACTAGAAAAGGAAGTTATGTCCCTGGATCCATAAAAATCAATACCTTTTCATGAGATGAGGGCTTTTGTGGAATTGTCAGTGTGAATACACATGAACCTTAAAATCTCAGGTCAATGCTGATGTAGTGAGACTGACCTGAAGTGAGAGTGTATAATACAGAGACCTAAGCCCTGTCCTGTTGGCTTTCTGGGAGCAGCCCAAGGATGGAAGACCAGCGTAGATTCTGCAGAGGACATTAGGAGGCAATACATTTATGGTTTATGTATTTTTTTCTTTTATCAAGGATACCTCCCACGTTGAGCCCAGGTATTTCTATTTTGTCATTTTTTTTTTTTTTTTTTTTTTTGCCCAGCCATTAATTATCTTTCACCTGGACTGTTGTAAGAACTCTTAGTTGGTGTCCTTGCTTTATTCTTATGTCCATTACAGTCTATTTTCCAGACATTAGCCAGAGTGAGCCTGTTAAAAACACATGAGAGAGTACGGTGTCTTTCCTCAGAGCCCTCCAGTGCTGCTTGTCTTGCTTGTTGGCACCACCAAATCCCACCCTTTGCCCTGGCGGCCATTGTGGGCTGCCTTCCCAGTGTCTGTGTGACCTTAGCTCTCGCTGCTGTCCTGCTCTCTTCCTCTTCCCGCCACATTGACCTCTGCACAGCTCTTTGAACCCGTTATGCCATATTCCTGCCTCAACGCCTTTGCACTTACTGTTCCTCCTGCTTGCAGTGACTTCACACCCTCGCCCCACCAGATGTTTGTGTTTTCTCTGCTCAGACCCCTTCAGAGAGCCTTTTCCTGGCTCTCTGTAGTATGAGATGGAGCCACCCTGTCTACGGTCTTCCTCTAGCTCCTTAGCCTGCTCTGGTTTTCTTTATAGTAGTCCTCACCGTCTTGACTTACTTGTCTTATTGGCTCCTCCTCTACCTCTTCCTCTTCCTCCTTTCCCTTCTTCCTCCTCTTCTTCTTTACCCACTAAGCACTATTAAAGCAGGAAATTTGTCTTGCTCATGGCTGTGTGGCTCTTGTTTAGAAGAATTCCTGGCACTTCGCAGGTGCTTTTATAATGCACGACCTGCACCCCGACCAGCAGGAACAGGAGGGAAGTGAGCAAGGAGGCAGGGCTGGAGAGGCTGGCCAGGGCATGTGCAGGAAGGACTCCTTGCCTGAGTCGGATGTCTTCGTCTTGACCCTGTGAGCAAGGGGAAGTCATGAAGGCTTTACAGAAGGGAATTGACGTCATCTGGCTTAAATACCAAAAAGATGACTCTGGCTTAAAGGTGGAGAATAGATTGGAGAACGATAAGAAAATATTCTGAACCTAAATGCGAGTAAGCAAAATAGGAGCAAAGTTAGGAGTGAGAAGAGGGTGTTTCAGGAAAGAGAAAGTCAGTAGGGCTGAATGTAGTCTATGGGCCATGAAGGAGGACTGAAAAGCGCCTGCTGGCCTGAGTGACATGGAAGTCACCGGAAACTCAGCAAGAGCTGTTTTAGGTACTTATTTACTTTACTTTGAGCGAGGAAGTCAGAAGAAGGCCTCCTGGGAAAGGCAATGTGAGATGAGAATGGTTGTGAAAAGTTGTAGGGGGTGGTGCTGGGGGCTGCAGGCGGCCCTGTTTGGAAGGTAGAGATAGCCTGTTCTAGCAGAAATGGAAAGGACCCGGTGGACAGAACTTGGACAGTTTAGGAGCAGTATGGGAAAGTCCATAACCTAATGACCCTGAAGGAGGCAAGATGCCAATGGGTTCCTGAGCCCACATGGAAGAGTGGTGGATCCTCTCCTGGTATAACCACCGGGTGTAAGTAGCAGACGGCTTCAGGTGTAGGAACCACTGGGAGCTCCTTTCTCACTACCCCGGTGATCTCTGAGGAGGAGGAAAGCAGGTGCAGTGGTGGGAGGATCCCAGGTGTGAAGTCGTCCTTTCGAAGAAGGAATTGGTCAGAGAGGCACGAACGGGAGGCTGCAGAGTGATATTGAAGGTCCCTGGGCTTTCAAAGCTTAAGTCATTCACGGACTCTCTGTGTTCTGGGGTCTGCCCTCTATGAGCCCAGCTGCCTGAGTGCAGACCTGAAGAAGACAAGCCACTGGCTCCCTCCAGGGTCGGTTTCCCCAGAGAGGGGAAAAGGGCATGTTGGAGGGTGAGGTGTTCAGGCTTTTGGCAGGAGTGATTGAATGGTAGAGCATGGCATCTAAGTGGCCGGGAGGGAGGGTAGGTGATACATTACAGAAAGATTGTGGTAGATGGGACGCCTGGGTGGCTTAGTCGTTATGCGTCTGCCTTCGGCTCAGGTCATGATCCCGGGGTCCTGGGATCGAGCCCCGCATCGGGCTCCCTGCTCAGCGGGGAGCCTGCTTCTCCCTCTCCCACTCCCCCTGCTTGTGTTCCTGCTCTTGCTTTCTCTCTCTCTGTCAAATAAATAAATAAAATCTTAAAAAAAAAAAAAAAGCATGGTAGATGTTTTGAATAAGTGAGCTGGAAAGGAGGAAAATTGTGTTTGGAAGTTAAATTGGGTGCTAAATTAGTGATTTTTTAAGCTGGAGCAGCAGCTTGGGATGATAATGTCTCGATTATGACTGAAATTTTTTAAAAAAGATTTTATGTATTTACTCAGTGCGTGTGCACGAGAGCATGGGGGAGCAGAGGGAGAAGCAGACTCCCTGCTGAGCAGGGAGCACGTGGGGCTCCATCCCAGGACCCCGAAATCATGACCTGAGCCGAAGGCAGATGCTTAACTGACTGAGCCACCCAAGCACCCTGGCTGTGTGGAATTTTGTGATTGAGGATTTGCGGGGGGGGGGGGGGGGGGGGGGGGGGAGAATGAGGATATGGTTTTAATGGGTCGTAAGTCTCATCATAAGTGTAAAAAACATTTGGATCAGTAAGGTTCCAGTTCTAAAATTTGGAGAATCTTAAATATTTTCTCTAAACAGTGACTAATTTCTTTTGCTTTAAAGAGATTAATTTTTCCCACCTTTTTCTGTGGTACCTGATTTATATTTTGATTTTATTTGATACACTGCAGGAGGGTTTTAGTGGTTATTACCCTAATTTGGTTCTTCTGTGAGAGAATCATTGCCAATATCATTAAAATTAGTGGACCTGCTAATCACATTTGCTTGTTTTTTTTTTTTTTAACACATTGTCTTACTAGGTGACATACTCTCCTTTACTTGTACTTACGGGTCATCCTGAGTATTCCTCAGAGCTGTGTATTCTGTGCCTTCCAATCGTTTCAGATAATGTAATACCTTTTAGGTAGGAATAACTGTATTATCATCTACAATTATCAATAGAGTAGTTTCTCTAACAACTGGATCATATTGTCATTTCTCACTTCTTTTCGTCTGGTTTCTGATGAAGGGGTCTGATGAATATCACATAGAATATGATGAGAAAGAGAAATACCTTGTATGTACAATGTAGTAAAAGACCCCCTAACCAGGTCAGAACTGTCAGGTAATCTGTAATACTTTAAATAGAATATTAAGAAGTTTAGATAGTTTATTAAGTTTATTAAGTTTATTCATATTAAGAATATTAGTCTGTATTTGAAACTGCCTTTTTCTTGAACGGGTTAATATCTTTTGTGCTGTTAGCTTCACTGCCTTTCCTTCCACTTCATTTTAGGAAGAAAAGAGGAACCCTAGAGAATGCTGGGCTGTCCCCTTGGCTGCGTACACGGTGCTAATGAGGTGCCTTCGGGAAGGGGTAAGGCTCCTTTGTTGTCCTCTGTAGACACCAGCAATTGTAATAACCCTTCAGGCACTGTGTGCGGATTGTAGCCTGCAGCGGTGAGGAGGCTGTCAACCAAGTATTGCTCCTGAATTTAAATAAATCCCGACAAGCCACCGTGAGCAAGTGACCTACAGCGGAGCACGTGTAAAAATGAACTAGCTTTCTCCTTCACTTTCAAAAATGTCTTGCCTTTTAAAAGATGATAGCAAGCACAAACAACATAAGTAGCTTTTTATTAACATAATCTTAATCCTCCCCTGCTTTTAAATTTATTGATACACCAGTTTCATAAGCAAAGTGTATGCAGGGAATTTTCTGTGAGCCTCAAAACCCCATGATTATCTTGTCAGGTTGCCATTTTGCAGTTCAGAAACAGGAAGCTCCCGCTAGTATCCATTGATTTTAATATTAAGTAGTATTTGTTATGTGATTTTTTTTTTTTTTTTTTAAATTTATTCACCGTCCTTCTCATGCGTTGTTAGTGGCTGAAAACCAGCTAGCCGGCCAACCAACCAACCAGTATATGTAGCTCCTGTGTGTTACTATGTAAAGGATTTAGTAGCTGACCTAAAAGGTTCACAATTTCTGTTTGCTTTAAACCATTTGACATTGTTTCACCCAAGGCAAAGCCATAGGCGGAAAACATTCCTTAAGGAATGAAAAAAAAATGTCACAATAAACATCTTCCTTTTGAGTTCATTACTTGCTGCGTTGTATGGAAATGGAATGATGTTGCAAGTGGAGAAGAGCTCTGTGAGATTTTACCCCTAGTGATCCAGAAGTGAAGTTTGAACACTCCTAGCCTGTAGGGTTGAATGCGTTGTCAGCCGTGGTTACAGGATATGAATAAAGCTGGTAAATTGTACTTTATCAATAATACAAGAATTAAGTCATGTTTATCTGTAGTCACAAGACATGCTTTAGTTTATCGTTCAAGGCCTCAAGCTAGGCACACTTGGGGGCACACAGGTGAAGAAGGTGAATATTCTCTTCACACACTGATCCCACCTCTTGCGGGAGATAAGATAAAAATACAAAGTGGAATATGTCAAGTGTATAAATGTGAAAGAACAAAATATGGGAACTTAAGGGAGAAAGGAGTCTTCTAGAAACTTTCTTAATAGTGTGAAGAAATTTTAAAAACTTTGTATTTTAATTTTTAAAAGTTAGATTAACGTGTAGTAAAAGATGATTAGTTCTAGTCCATGGGCTTAAAGCCTTTATTGAATATCTTCTCCCCACCCCTTCCTGTGTTTATCACTCTACATGTAATATGCAGAATAATGTCTGATATCCATGTATATTGTTATTAAATAATTATTGTTAATATTTATAATGACATTTTGTATTTTAGCAGCACACGTACCTTTCAATGTCTTGGTATGTATGACAGGTCTTGTGTATTTTTCATGAAGAGGGAGGGAAGTCCAGGACTCTCTAATTTGTGAAAATTTTGTTTTCTATCTGAAAAGCAGTTAGATATGTGCTTGGACAGCACATGCCCGTGTCCCTTGTTTTTCAAAAGTTCACGTTACACCACTTCACTTTTACGAAAGACCCACGTTAGCACTTGTTTTCTCTAATTGAAAGAAATGGAAAGAGGATTTCTGCTTCTATGAAAAAAAGCAAAAAGCAAAAATAGCATTCAGGGTTTGTTTTGCAATGAGTTGTTACACAGCAGGCCTCCCCTGGCCCCGCAAGGCAGGGAGAGCAGCCCCGCCATGGTCCTTCCTTTCCCCGGAACTACACTCAGCATCTCAGCATCAAGCCGCTATGGCTTTGAACCATGTCGTTGAGCACCTGTGCTTTGTCTTGATGTATTTTCTGCATCCGTTAACAAGATGTGTCCTAAGGTATCAGAGAAGCCTGAGAGAGGTTATTTTTGGGGTCTGGGAATGCTCAAAATCGTGTCTATTTATGTAATTGCTCTTCGCTTTATACCACTGGGGCTTAAGAAAGGTTTCACAGAAACATGGTACTTATGGATAGTGGGGGAAACCTGTACTCTAACATTGTCTCTATAAGACAGATAAATTAAGGGATGATTATATTCCCCCTAAAAAAGGGTTTCTGTTTTTATAAAAATATCTCAATTGTAGCAGTTCTTTAACATATAGGTCTAATGTCTTTAGGACATAGTTGAAGGTAAATAATTTTTAAGCCTCTTATTTTCAACAGTTAAAAACTTTTTTCCAGGTAGGAAAACTGTTTTCCCAGCACCTACTGGTATTTCTGAATGTAGGTTCTTTTTTGAAATTTATGTCATAAACAAAAGAGCATGTGAAATTTATGTGTATGCTTATATGTATGGTTAAAAGCACACACACAGAAAAAAGGCTGGTGGCTTAGAGAATTCCTCTCTGTCCCTCTTGGATTGCAGCTTACTTTTTCTTTCAAGGAGTAGCTCTTATTCTGACTTTGTGATAAACACTCCCAAGTTTTTCTTTATCATGTTTCCATCTTTGTATTGCTAGATATTTCTTTTCTGCCTTTCCTTTTCATTTTCCCTTTTCCCTTTTTGAGAGGGAGGGACAGAGGGAGATGGAGAGAGAGAATCTTAAGCAGGCTCTACACCCAGCCTGATGTGGGGCTCGATCTCACAACCCTGAGATCATCACCTGAGCTGAAATCAAGAGTTGGACGCTTAACCAACTGAGCTACCCAGGTGCCCCTGTATTGCTAGATATTTCATTGACTGGTTCTTAAGGCTAAACTTCATATAAATAAATGGCACTAAATCCTGTGGAGACTTAATTCTTTTGCTCTAATGTTAGGTCAAGATTGATACATGCTAATTGTGAAAACTGTTGTTCATTTATACTACTATGTAGTATGTTGGAATATGCCTCAGTATACACAGACACACATGTGTATCGGTTTATACTCCCACCAGTAGGGTATAGGAGTACACCTGAACCCACATCTTGAACGTTTGATATAGTCAGACTTTAAATTTTTGTCAGTTTCATGGGCATTAAATATTTTCTCATAATAGTTTTAATAATCGTTTTTGTGATTACTAATAGGATCACAATCCTTTTTATTTATCTCTCTCTTTTTTTTTTTTTGGTTTTCCACTGCTTTGTAGGAATTCTGTATGCTGCCTCTCTTACTGCAAGCTTATTGTTATAAAATGTTTGCAATATTAGAAAAGGAAAGAAAACTCTAATGATGACCTTTATTTCCATCACTTAGTTTCAACAGTTTTTAACATTTTGCTCTCCTTGCTTTGTTGTGATATAGGTATATATAGTCATGTGTACGTTCATTTATTACTCATTTATTCATTTCTTTATTTTCTGAATTGTTTGAAAAAATTGCAGATGTCATGGCACTCCACCCACTGGAATTTTTATGTATTCTGGATATTAATCTTCTGCTGTTTATATGTGTTACAGATATTTTATGATTTGTGGTTGTGCTTTTCATTTTCTTTTTTTTTTTTTTTTAAGATTTATTTATTTGAGAGAGAGAGAATGAGAGATAGAGAGCACGAGAGGGAAGAGGGTCAGAGGGAGAAGCAGACTCCCCCCTGAGCAGGGAGCCCGATGTGGGACTCGATCCCGGGACTCCAGGATCATGACCTGAGCTGAAGGCAGTCGCTTAACCAACTGAGCCACCCAGGCGCCCTGTGCTTTTCATTTTCTTTACAGTGTTGATAAGAAGAAGTTCCTCATTTTAATGTAGCTGAATTTATCAGTCTCTTTCGTTATGATTTGTGCTTTTTGAGTCTTAAATGCTTCTCTACTTCATCATTAAGATGGTCTATTCCATTTTCTTCTAAAAGCTTTATTATTTTCCCTTTTTCTATTTAGAACTTTATTTGCAATTGTTTTGTGTGTGTGGTGCTATGTATGGGTAGTTTTATTTTTAAAAAGTAATAATGGGTATTCTGTTCTCCCAGTGCTATTTGATGAGAAGGTCACCCTCTCCCCACTGCTCTGCAGTGTCCGCTGTCATAGCAATGTCTCTTCCTGGGCTCTATTTGTTTCTGTTGGTCTATTATCTGTCTCTGTGCCATACTATCCAAATGAATATTTTCTTTTTTTTTTTTAAGATTTTATTTATTTATTTGAGAGAGAGAGAATGAGAGATAGCACGAGAGGGAAGAGGGTCAGAGGGTCAGAGGGAGAAGCAGACTCCCCGCTGAGCAGGGAGCCCGATGTGGGACTCGATCCCGGGACTCCAGGATCATGACCTGAGCCGAAGGCAGTCGCTTAACCAACTGAGCCACCCAGGCGCCCCCAAATGAATATTTTCTATTATTTAATAATTTTTAAGTATCTGGGGAGTTTTCCCCTACTAACGTAATCTTTTTTTTAAGATTTTATTTATTAGAGAGCACGAGAAGTGAGGAGAGGGAGAGGGAGAAGCAGACCCCTGCTGAGCAGGGAACCTGATGTGTGGGACTCAGTCCCAGGACCCTGGGATCATGACCTGAGCCAAAGGCAGATGGCCAACTGACTGAGCCACACAGGTGCCCTAATGTAATCTTTTTCAAGAGTTTCTTAGCTATTTTTGTTCCTTTCACTTGTATATAGTTTTTACATTCACCTCTTCAGTTGCACCTGTTGGGATGTTAAGAATACATCTGTAAATTTGAGGAGAGTTAGTGGATATTAGTAGAAAATGGAAGGCCTACTCAATGAGAAGACTAATAATAGAATTACACATTTGATTTAAAAAAACTGAATTAAGGTAACTGAAGTTCCTTTGAATTCTTAATGACATTCAGCTCACCTATTTAATTTATTGCTTACGTTAACTCTCTCAGATGTAAGTCTCATTCTTTACAGCTAACATTTATGACAGCCATATTATGTCCTAGCTGGGTACAGGAAAGGTAAAGATGAATTAAGACACTGCCTTGCCTTCATTGTTTTAGGAAAAAGAAATGTTTTTGTCCTTAGTTCTGTGTGCCAGCCTTTTATTGTTGTTTTTGTAGCTTCATTTGCTTTGGTTTCTTTGTGTAGTCACTAAGACATTTCAGGCTATTGATTGTTCTCTCACTCTAGTGTTAGCTGTATCTCACGCGTTTTGACATGTTAGTATTTCCAATGTTGCTATTTCATTGATAGTCCCTAGTCCTCCTTTTAAATTTGTCCTTGATCCAGGTTGTTTATGGATGATTAAAACTTTTTCAGGTGGGTGTGATTTTATTGCCTCTTTTTTTTCTTTGTTAAAATAACGAAGTTGCATTACCTTATCGTCAAGAATGTGGTTTGTCCTACTTCTCTTCGGATGTAAAAAAAAAAAAAAAAAAAAATTGTGGTAAAATACATGTAACATAAAACTTAACCCCTTTAACCACTAAGTATATAGTTCTGTGGTATTGAGTACATTTACATTGCTGTGCTATTTCTTTTGTTTTAAATGTAGTGAGATGTTCTTTTGCCTCACTGAATTTTTTTCTGCATCAAAACTTCGTAATGTGTCTTGTTGAATATGGGCCATTGATTATGGACCCGGTGAAAACCAGCTTTTACCCCTTTTCTTTCTTTCTCTAATTTCTGCTTTGGGAAGAAAGCAGTACAAAAATTTTACTTCATTTTAATTTGATATGTAGGCTTCTTAGAAGCCAAATTTAGTTTTAAAATATATATTTTGGGGCGCCTGGGTGGCTCAGCTGTAAAGCGTCTGCCTTCGGCTCAGGTCATGATCCCAGGGTCCTGGGATCGAGCCCTGCATTGGGCTCCCTGCTCAGTGGGAAGCCTGCTTCTCCCTCTCCCACTCCCCCTGCTTGTGTTCCCTCTCTGTGTCTCTCTCTGTCAAATAAATAAATATATATATTTTTTGTTAATTATGCATAGAAAATTGGCTTTGCTATGAGATATTTATAAGTGTTATAAGAATAAAGCATTTTCTAGTCAAATACATTGAGACACTGGATTAAACAAGGTTGAACAGTTTTTTTTTTTTTTTTTTTTAGTACTTTTCAGAGCTTGTAATTTGACTCTACTTGGGGGGATAGTGTGTGCAATATTTTCAAAGTAATTTACCCGCAGACCCACCTTACCTTATGCCATGTTGTGGGATGCACTTTGGGAGAGGAAGCTATGGACTGACACTGAGACTGTCAGGAGTTTGTTAAGATAGTTTTGAGTAGGTTTTCTCTTTTTTAAAGTTACCTAAGATATTATGACTATGTTTCCTAAACAATCAACCTACTTTCTGAACATGATTTGTGTAACTTTAACAATGGTGATAGAGATGTGAATTAGATGTTTTTGTCCTTGTTACAGATGTCAGTGCTTAGGTGGAGAGAGGGGAAATATTTAGAGAGTAAGAGACATAGGGTGGACCACAAAAACAATAGGAAGATCTGGTATGACTCTTGAAAAAGGAGTATGGCAGTATGGAAGGAAAGGTATTCATGATAGTGACCGACTTTAGAATTGGGGCTGGCATTTCAGAGACCTTGAACTGGGAGCCGGAAGATGTGGTTTTCAATCTCACATGTGCTACTCTTTAGTGGTTTGATGTTGGTCAAGGTCTGGGCACCCCACCTGGTGGTATTTCTTATATAGGAGGGTACTTGTTTTTTTTTGGGGGGGGGGATGGGTACTTGTTCTTGATGATCTTCCATGAGCTTCTGACTTGGGCCCCCTCTGAGTCTGACAAATTTCCCTTCCATTGCTTTGATCTTCATGTTTGCATACAGTAGCAAGGAGTAGTTCCCTCCTTGAGGTCATTGCTGTACTGATCTCAGGAATATTTGGCAATGAATTTACGTGATGTATGTTTTATATGTGCATGGAATAAGGGAGGGTGAGAAAGGTGACCTTTCTCTGAGGTGTTTATTTTTATCAGGTATGTAGCAGTCTATTCTACAACACAAAAAGAAGTTGGAAATAGCTTCTAGACAATTTCCACATATTTGGAGGAAAAGATTAATTTGTATATTTCTATCTGATCAACCACATGTTTTTTGATAGCCTGTGTAACAGTCTGCATATAATTATAGGAGCTGAAATGACATGGCATAGGTTGTAGTTAAAAATATGAGGTTCAAAAAAAATAAACTGTTGGCTTTATTATTTTATTTCTGAATAATAGCTCATTCAATAATTTTGAAGTAACAAAATTATTTTAAGAGGAAATTTCATTTTTTAACTAGAACTTTCTCTCTCTCTCTCTCTCTCTCTTTTAAAGAAAGCCAGTGGTAAAATTGTTTGTGTTTAATTAGAAAAGACTGGGCTTGAATTAGAATGAAGTGCCAGAGATGTTAGCCATTATACATATTATCTTTGAAATGTTTTAGACAACCAGGGTTCCTAAAACAGAGAAATGAGTTAAAATTCTTGGTTTTTGATAAAAGTTAAAATGTACAGTTATATTTTCTGATTTGTTATTGTAACAGTTTAAGTTTCATCTTCTAATAAAGAAATGTGTGTGCCTCAACATCAGGTTCTTTTTCGGTACTCACTGCTCTGTTGGCATTTCTGCAGTGAGACTGGGCAACATGTATGTGGAATAGAAATGATCCAGTGTTTTCTTTATTACTATCCATGATTTTTTTTACTACTTTATTGATGGTATATGACAAGGTTAGTGCTCTCCAAGCCCCTCCCTTTCTTTGGGGTTTCTGGGACGGAAACTGTGTAGAGGTCAGGAGATTCTCAGTGTGTTGGGGGATGAGTTGGGGCAAGGACTCCCCAGCAGCTGGGGGCCTCTCTTTCCTCTTGCTCTCACTGGGGCTGGTGGTCCAGGGGGCTTTTACTCCTTGGAGGCCATGTGGACCATAAAGTCTATCACCTGGTTGCTGTAGCCAAATTCATTGTCATACCAGGAAATGAGCTTGACGAAGTGGTCATTGAGAGCAATGTCAGCCCCACATTGAATGTTGAAGACTGGGTGTCCCTGTTACAGTTGCAGGAGTCAACCTGGTCCTCAGTTAGCCCAGGATACTCTTGAGGGGTCCCTCCCATGCCTGCTTTACTGCCTTCTTGTTATCATTGTATTTGGCAGCTTTCTCCGGGGTGGCAGGTCATATCCATGACTGATATGTTGGAGGTGGGGACATGGAAGGTCATGTTAGTGAGCTTCTTATTCAGCCCAGAGATGATCTTGCCTATGTGGTTCTGGCAGTGCCGATAGAAGCAGGGATGATGTCCTGGGCAGCCCCTTGGCCATCACACCAGAGCTTCCCAAAGGGGCTGTCCAAGGTCTTCTGGGTGGTGGTGATGGCATGGAGTCATGAGTCATGAGTCTCTCCATGATGCCAAAGTTGTGATGGATGATCTTGGCTAGGGGGGCAAAGGAGTTGGTGGTGCAGGAAGCATTGCTGGCAATCTTTAGGGAGTTGTCATACTTCTCCTGGTTCATGCCCATCACAAACATGGGGGCATCAGCAGAAGGGGGAGAGATGATGACCCTCTTGGCCCCACCTTTCAAGTGAGCTGAGGTGGTGCCTTATCCTTATCCATGGTGGTGAAGATCCCTTTGGACTCCACAACATACTTAGCACCAGCATCACCCCATTTGATATTGGCAGGATCTCTCTCGCTCCTGGAAGATGGAGATGGGCTTTCCATTGACAAGTTTCCTGTTCTCAGCCTTGACTGTGCGGTTGAATTTGCCATGGGTGGAATCATACTGGAACATGTAGACCATGTAGCTGAGGTCAATGAAAGGGTCATTGATGACAACAGTATCTATTTTGCCAGAGTTAATAGCAGCCCTGGTGACCAGGCACCCAGTACAGCCAAATCACTTCATTCTCACTGTCACCATTGTGTTTCAGGGGTGTGGATGGCACTGCATCAGAAGATGCAGCCATCTGTCAAATGGGGAGGAGCAGAGAGCCACTATCCACAATGTTTTGAATGCTGTTCAGTAAGATGAAGTAAGGATGGAGTTACCTAATGTGTTTTGAAGTGAACCTTTGATAATGGCATGAGGAAGTGATCCTGAGTTAGTACAAAGTGAGATAGACCAGCTTCCAGAGTGTTGGTGTAGGGTAAGAAGCACAAAGCATGGCATTTTCCATGCAAGGGTGAGGTTGCATCTCCTCTCCTCCTGTGGCAGGTAACTTGACAGGGGAGGCTTCAGAGTTTGGCTTTGCTGAGTTCAGTGTGTGAGAACTGGTGAAATATCAATTGTAATACCTTTCAAGGATTTACATTGGGTGTAAATTTTCATTTTCGTTTGACTTATTTTTATCCCATTACATGGTTTGCACTGTTAACAAATCCTGTAGCTCTTCTGTTTCTTACTCATTTAATACCTGTCCTTATAGTTTTTCTATTTATCTTTTTATTATTTTTAGCTTATGGTATTATTGTTAGAGGAAATGGTGTATGTATGATTTCAATCCTTTAGAATTTGTTGAGACTTCTTTCATGATTCAGTATGTGTATACTTGGGAAAAAAAATGAATTCTGCCATTTTGGATAATATGTTTTTTTCTTGTCCATAGGTCAAGCTTGTTAATCTGATAGATAGGGATATAAATCTTCTGTATCTATGCTGATTGCTTCTTTTATTTTATTAGCTACTGAGATAGGTTTGAAATGCTTTCTTTGGTACAATTGCAATTTTGTTGTATTTTGCCTTTATGTATTTTGAATATTAGTTATTAGATATATGAAAAATTTAGATTATATTTCCCTTGGCTTATTGAAATTTTTATCATTATTTTGTTACTTAAAAATTCACCAGTATGGGGTGCCTGGCAGAGCATGCGACTCTTGATCTTGGGGTCATGAGCTTTAAGTCCCACGTGGGGTGTAGAGATTACTTATTAATAAATAAAACTTAAAAAAAATAACCAGTAATGGTTTTTGTCC
Organism: Zalophus californianus; assembly: GCF_009762305.2. Lineage (NCBI taxonomy): Eukaryota > Metazoa > Chordata > Mammalia > Carnivora > Otariidae > Zalophus > Zalophus californianus. Next base: position 70,016,181 of record NC_045595.1, on the reverse strand, counting down.
AAAGCCTATCCTGTCTTATACTAATTTAGTTATACCATCAATTGCTCGGTTAGATATGACTGGTATATCTTTTACCATTCTCTTGTTTTTAGCCTTTCTGGTTGAAGAACTTTATTTATTTATTTATTTATTTGGATGTATCTCTTCATACTGTATTTAAAAAAATTTCTGCTTTACAGTTTTTCTTTAGTATTTAGTCCATTTACATTTATTGTAATTGTTGGTATAGTTGTATTTATAGCTGCTATCTTATTTTGTGCTTTTTTGTTTATTCTGTTTTGTGTTTTTTTTCATGTCTTTTTGGTTTGTTCTTTTAAATAATTCCTTTTATTCTTTTAGTAATTATTCTCTTGTTTTTGAAATCTATTATGTCTGTGAACACAATTGTAGGTTGACAGTATTTTTAACAATTAAAGATATTGTTTTAGTGTCTTTTGATTGAACTTGTTGCTGTTAAGAAATTAGCTGTTAGAACAACTGTGGCTCTTTTGAAAGAGATACTCTAAATCAAGTGAGGACCTACTTATGCTTTTAGCGTTTGGACTTCCCCTCCTGCAGTATCCTCTCCTAACACATACCGTCAACCCCCAGCTCAGATCAGTGAGGGGTCAGGGAGATGGGAGAGTTACTTTTTGATCATCTCTATTATACTTGACTGTAGTCACAGGAAGCTCTAGCTTTAACTGGGGCTGGGTCTTCATCTAACTTCCAATTTGTGTGGGCCCTCACCTTGCCTCTCATTCCTCTTGTTCATCTTGTCAGACAAATGCTCTCAGCGTAAACATCAGCTTGAGAGCTCTGGGTACCTCTCAGAGTTCTTGCCTATACAGTCACTGGCCTAAGCATTTGGTACTAGTTCATTGATGCTTTTAAGGAGGTTTATTTTCTTATTTTTTAGCGAGCATTTTTAGTTGCTTTTAGAGGGAGAGAGTTGTCCAGGTATCTATTGTAAGAAATAGAAATCCTATTCTCTTGATTGAATGGGTTAATGAAACAGAAAACCAAACAAAATAAACTCCAGGTACCTTGAAGTCTTTAGAAGAAAGAGCATGGTTTTACTAAATCAACAAATGTGAAAATAATTAATGTCAGTATTTTAGGTGTTAATTTTGGTACTCTTTTTTGGAAAAGTCGGCACGTAGACTAACATTGGCAGCAAAACTTTTTGTTAAGACTACCCACAATACATTAGAATTGCTTAACATTATTAAAAAATAGTACAGCTCTTCATTAATAAGCCTAGTCATCATAGGCTTATTTTCATAGGATAATTTCTAATCATCATAGCTTTTGTCCTCATAATATGATGAAATAGGTCTTTGATTTGAATGACAGATATTAGTTCAGTCCAGTTATCCCTTCCAAAGAGTTAATTAAGCAGAAAATAGCACCAATCTTATTGCTTGTATCATGTCCCACAGGGGATTTCAGAGGGACCAGGATAGCTCATTTCAGGTAGTAGCAAGTTGAATTGGCCTGACAGCCTCACTGAGTTTATAGAGAACTGGGATGACACATGGCTCCTTTCCAACCTAAGTGCTAAAATAGTGGTGGTTTTCCAGTACTGGGAATGAGTCCTCTAGGAATTGACTGACAGTTGTGATGTAAAGCACATGCTAAGGTATTTGAGAAAGTCCTTCTCCCTCTCAAATTGCATTTTCCCCCTACATGCAGAGCAAAGGTTCAGAACCTAATGAGAAGACACAGAACAAGGCATATGGGACACAAATATCATATGTGTATGTACTGAGAGCTAGGGAGGATGGAGGATATAGCTTAATATCTTTGGGGGAGTAGGCTCCCTTATATTGCACTGCTGTGTAGGGAATTTTTGCACCAGCCAGGTACAGCTGCACTCTCCATGTGGAGTACCCATTTAGGTAAGACTTAAGATGGGGAATATGAGAAGATAGCTCTAGGTTGGTTGGGCCTGGACTCAAGGAAAAAGGGGCAGGAGTTGAGCTGAGCAGTTAGGCATGCTCAGTTTATTCTTTCCAAATTTGCCAACTAGGTGAAGCATTTTTTTTTTTTTTTAATTTATTTATTTGAGAGAGAGACACACAGCGAGAGAGGGAACACAAGCAGGGGGCGTGGGAGAGGGAGAAGGAGGCTTTCCACTGAGCAGGAAGCCCGATGTGGGGCTCGATCCCAGGACCCTGGGATCATGACCTGAGCCGAAGGCAGACGCTTAATGACTGAGCCACCCAGGCGCCCGTAGGTGAAGCATTTTTCTCTTGGGTAGAATGAATAAAGGGACAGAGAGAGGATGAAAGGGTTATACTAATTTATTCTTGCCACACAGAAGGAAACATCAGGATTGGGGAGGAAGCAATGAAGAAGTTCAGGTATCTTTAAAACTGTTTTTTTCTAGCAGCCTTAGAATTCATACTTTGTGATATTAATAATAGGAAGAAAAAGTAACATTAGAATATTCTACTTAAAAAATATTACTTTTTATGACCTAGGTTAAGTGTCCATGTATGTTGTTTAATTTCCAAACTGCCTTGTGTTTTATTATTTTTATAGATGATGAAGCTGAAGCACAGAGGTGAAAATGCCCAAGGATATATAGCTAGTAGAATGTAAAATAATGGTGTGAACCTAGATCTAACTCTGTATCTTCTATTTTTTTTTTACATTTTCATGAAAAATACATAATTTTTTGGTTGAAAAAGTAATACATGTGTACTGTAACAATTCAAATGTAAAAATGTTCAAAGTAGAATTAGTGGACCCCACTCCCCACAACTCACACATACTATACTCACCATTAACAGGTGTTGTATCTCTTTCCTTTACTTATGTATTTACATATCTATATTTTCTTGTTAAACATGGGATTATATTCTGCATATAATTTTTAATGTAGTTTTCAATATTTCTGTTGACCTATAACTTAAATAAACTGCTCAGATATTTAATGTGTATGTTTTGCAAATATTTTCTCCCAGTGTAAAACACTGTGAGGCATAATGGTATCATTAAGGGTAGAAATTTACAATTTTTATGGGGATTACTCTACCAATGTTTTCTTTTATGCTTAGTGCCCTTTTTTACTAAGAAAGCTTTGTCTACCTCAAAATGGCCAAGATATTCTTTATGATCTCTTCTAGAAGCTTTTTTGTTTTAGCTTTTGCATTTAAGGCTGTGACTCATCTCAAATTAATTTGTGAGTATAGAGTTTCCTGGGATGTTTTATAGTTCAGAACATAGTCTAACAAGGTGATGTTTTGTGTGATCTTGAAACAGACATTGTGTTTTACTTCTGTTCAGTAGAGTGTTCTATCCGTGTCAAAGTTGGTTGATAGTGCTATCTTTCTATATCCTTACTGACTTTCTGGCTATTTGTTCTGTCAGTTATTGAGAAAGGGTATTGAATTTCCGAGCTAAAATTGTGGATTTGTCTGTTTACTCTCTCAATTTTATCAAGTTTTGCCTCAGGTATTTTGAAGTTCTGTTGTTAAGAGGCATACAGTTAGGACTGTTATATTCTGTTGTTGAATGACTATTACCTTTGTGAAATGACCTTTATCTCTGGAGATACTTTTTGCTCCGGAATCTACTTTCCTGAAGTAGTATAGCCACTCTGACTTTCTTCTGATTCACATTAACATGATATATCATTTCCATTCTTTTACTTTTAACCTGTGAATTTATTTTTTTTAAAGACTTTACTTATTTATTCATGAGAGACAGAGAGAGAAGCAGAGGGAGAAGCAGGCTTCCCGCTGAGCAGGGAGCCTGATGCGGGACTCGATCCCGGGACCCTGGGATCATGACCTGAGCTGAAGGCAGATGCTTAACCATCTGATCCACCCAGGCGCCCCTTGTGAATTTATTTATAAGGGAATTTCTCGCAGATAACCTATATATGAGTCTTGTTTTTAAAAAAATCTAATTTGAGAATCTCTACTTTTTGATTAGTATGTTTAGACTGTTATATTTAGTGTGATTGTTGAAATAGGTTTAAATCTGCCATTTGTGTTCAATTTGTCCACCCGTTGCTTTGTTTTCTTTTTTCTTTTCCTGCCTTCTTTTGAAATTAATTGACTTTTAAATGATTCCATTTTATCTCCTTTATTGGCTTATTATTCATTTTTTTTACAATGTACATCTCTAACTTAATCACAGTTGACCTTCAAGTAATGATATATAGATTCATACATATATGTGAACTTTGTATAAGAAGCTTACACCAGAACTTACTGTATATAATGATATACAAATTTATATATCCTATATAAGAAGACCATATATAAGACCATTACACCAGAATACATCTAGTACTCCCTTTCTAGCCTATTGTTGTACATTTTACTTCTACATTTTTTTTCGCTTTATATTTTTAAAAGATTTTATTAGAGCACACGCATGACCAGGGGAGGTGGAGGGGGGGGGCAGAGGGAGAGGGAGAAGAAGCAGCAGGGGGTCTGATGCAGGGTTCAATCCCAGGACCCCTGGGACCATGACCTTAGCTGAAGTCAGATGCTTAACTGACTGAGCCACCCAGGCGCCCCTGTTGTTCTGTTTTGTTTTTCAGTTTTATTGAGGTATGATTGATAAAATTGCAAGATACTTAAAGTATACATAGTGATAATTTGATATGTGCATATATATGTTTATATGTATATACATACACTGTGAAAGGATTCCCCTGTTGAGTTAATTAAAACATCAGTCACCTCACATATTTACCTCTCTCTCTCTCTCTTTTTTTTTTTTTGGATGAGAACATTCGTATTCTACTCTTTAAGTAAATTTCAATTGTACAATACAGGGTTATCAACTACAGTCCAATGTTTTACATTAGATCCTCAGACCTTATTTATTTTATAGCTGCAAGTTTGTACATCACAAACCTTTCCCTATTCCGCCCCTTTATCTTTGTTTTTGAAAGGTGTTATTGTTGGATCTACATTTGTAGGATGACAGTTACCTGTCCTTTTTTATTTTTTCCCTTTTGATACTCTAAAGTTATTGCTCCACTATCTTCTGGCTTGCATTGTTTCTGATGAGAAGTTTCCTGCCCCCCTTATCTTTGTTCCCCTCTACAAAATGTGTCTTTTTACTGTAGCTGCTTTTAAGTCTTTATCTTTAGTACTGGTTTTTAGCAGTTTGATTATGATGTGCCTTGGTGTGATTATTTTTGCTTGGTTCCTTCCCACTTGAGGTTCATTGAATTTCTTAAATTGAGAATTACTAGTTTTTATGAATTTAAAAATTTTCAGCCAATATTTCAACCTTCCACCCCCCTCTTGCCATCTTTGGGATTTCATTGTGCATACATTAGGTTGTTTGAAGTTGCCCTATAGTTTACTGATGCTTTGATGCTCTGTTCCATTCCCCCCCCCCCCCGACCTTCTTTCTGTGTTTATTTTGGATAGTTTTTATTGCTAATTGCTATGTTTTAAAGTTCAGTAATCCCTAAGTCTCCAGAATCTAATCTGTTAATCCAACTGTGTATTTTTCATATAAGACTCTATGGTGTCTGGCCTTTTGATTTGGGCCATTTTTATATCTTCTACTTCACTTTTTAAGCATGCTTATGCTTTCTTCTTCCTTCTTAGTGTATAGACAATATTTATAATAGTCATTTTAATATTTTTTTTCTAAATCCATCATATTTGCCATTTCTAACTGACTGAATTTTCTTCTTAGGAGTCATTTTTTTCTGCTTCTTTGCATGTGTGGTAATATTAAATGGATGCCAGACATTGTGCTTTTTATATTGTTTGGTGCTGGAGTTTTTGTATTCTTATTTTGAAAATTTTTTTATTTTGCGGGTGCCTGGCTGGCTCAGTTGGAGGAGCATGCGACTACTCTTGATTTCAGGATTGTGAGTTAAGCCCACGTGGGGTGTGGAGCCTACTTAAAAAAATTTTTTTTTAATTTGATTTTTTTTCGTATTCCTTTAAGTACTTTTGTGCTTTTTCTTGGATCATTTATGTTACGTGGAAACAGTTTGATCCTTTTTGAGGCTAGCTTTTAAGTATTAGGACAATCCAGAATAGCCTCTAGTCTAGTGTTAATTTGGTCACACTGCTGAGGCAATACCTTTCTTGGGACATTGCTTGTATTTTAGGTGGTGTTTGGCTGATTGGTACGCTAATTATTCCCAGCCCTGAGTGATTCATGAGGATTGTTCTGCTTGGTGCTTTTGATTTTTAAAAGTATCTTCCATTTTTTTGTTATACTCATATTACATATTTTTCAGATTATTTTAGCATTTTAATTTTTTAAATTTATTTTTTCTTTTTCAAGTTTTTATATAAATTCCAGCTAGCTAACATACAGTGTAATAATAGTTTTGGTATAGAATTTAGTGATTCATCACTTACATACAACACCTAGTACTCATCACAACAAGTGCCCTCCTTAATACCCATTGCCCATGTAACCCATCCCCCCCTTCTCCCTGCCAGTAACCCTCTGTTTGTTCTCTATAGTTAAGAGGTCTGTTTTATGGTTTGCCTCTTTTTTCCCCCCATGTTTTTCTGTTTTGTTTCTTAAATTCCTCATGAATGAAATCATTGAGTTTTTGTCTTTCTCTGACTGACTTATTTTGCTTAGCATGATACACGTCATTGCAAATGGGAAGATTTCATTCTTTTTGATGGCTAGGCAATATTCCTGTGTGTGTGTGTGTGTATACCACATCTTCTTTATGTATTCATCAGTTGATAAACATTTGGGTTCTTTTCATAATTCAACTATTATAGGTAATGCTGCTATAAACATAGGCTGCGTGTGTCTCTTCAAATCAATATTTTTATATCCTTTGGGTAAATACCTAGTAGTGCAATTGCTGGATTGTAGAGTAGTTCTAATTTAGCTTTCTGAGGAACCGCCATGCTGTTTTCCAGAGTCTTTCTTATTTTTATTAAAATATATTAAAATTATGTTATGCTAAGTTTTAGTGATTAAAAGATTAAATTTAGTGATTAAATTGTCATAATTTCATAGTACCCTGAAAGAATGATCACACTTCCTAATTACCTAATGCATGCAGGGGCAGATGATACGCGCTTGGTATTAGGCTTTTATTTGCACTGGTTATGAATAAATTGCATGTATGTATTTCTCCTATTAAATAACTCCCTTTCACTCTTCTCTCCTTCTCTAGGAAGAACGTGTTGTGAATCACATGGCAGCAAAGATTATTGAAAATGTCTGCACTACCTTTTCTGCTCAGGCCCAGGGCTTTATTACAGGGGAAATTGGACCCATTTTATGGTACCTGTTCAAACATTCCACTGTTGATTCTCTCAGGATCACAGCAATGTCGGTAAGATGGAGCATCTCTGGAGGATAGATCTGGGGATATTTAAACACCAAGTTTGAAGAACTGTGCCAGAAATAGAGTAAATTTCATTGGATAAGTAGGACACAGAAATCTCAGACTAATATAGTTGGTGAGAACGATAATTTTCTTTTAAAACAAAATTTTCAAAACGGGTTGGAAAACCTTGGGACTGTGGGGAAATTGCAGTAGGACCTTGTGGGACCATAACATATGGTTTCAGAAACGATTGGGAGGTGATAGTAGGACGCTGTGCTCATAGGTGGGGTACAGCATTTGGTTTGGTTTATGTTTCGTGTTCCCTGACTTTTCCTGTTAGCTCCCTCCTTCAGATTTTATGCTAAGTACATTTATCATGAATTAATTATAGAGTGAATTCATGTTAGTGTTCAGGCATCTGTGGTTTTGCAGCTTTTTTATTTTCATTGGTTTTCTACTACTCTGCTCACATGGTTATAGTGACTTAATGTAAAAGATAATTATGGGGAGGTGTTAACATGGTTGTATCAATTTAATAGTCTGTTGAACAAATACAACCCTTGCTCATATGATTTATTAAAATACTCTTTTTGATCACCAGTCTCATCTGGACTCTCAACATTATATGGCAGCCTTGCTGTCTCTCTCTCTCCTGCTCCTTCTTGCACTTCTTTTGTCTCTTATTCTCTTTCCTTAGACCTCCAACCCACATTTTCCTCCTCCATCCTCAGTGACTTTCCTCTGTACTTCCCAGAGAAAAATGGAGACCTCCAATGGTAATTATCCCAATGTACATCTGCCATGTCTGCAGACCTGTTTACATCCCCCCCCTCCCCCAACAACCCTTTGCCCTTGTCTTTCCCTCCTGTTAGAGTTGATGAACTGTCCCTTCTCCTGGTAGAGACAAACCTCTCCATGTTTCTTCCGATCTTCTTCCTGTCCCCTTCTTGGGAATCTCACTCAAATGGTTATTTTTGCTCTTTCCTGAATCTTTAACCCTCCTTCTCTACTAGATCATTCTAATCAGCATTCAGGTATTCTTTACCCCATTTAAAAAAAAAAAAAGAAAAGCACACATGCCAACATATCAAAGAGTCTCTGGGCTGCACATCCCCCTCACAGCCAAACTTCTTTAAAGAGTTATTGCCACAAACTATTACTCCTTTCTGGCTGTTTCCTCTTTAACCCGGTGCAGTATCTGTCCCAAGATGAAGCTGATCTTGCTAAGATCTCCACTGACTTTTGTGTTGCTAAATCCTGGGAATATTTAGGGGTATTTTCCCCAGTTCTTACCTTAAATTTACCTATGTAACAAGCACTAAGCATTCTGTTCGTTGAATATTATTAAGCAAAGGATATGTAGCATCTGCCTCTGTTTCAGTCTTTCTCTCTCTTACACACACACGCATGCTCACATGCTTCTGGAGCCACATGATTTCAAAATGACAGAGAAAACCCTAATTGTGATATGAGTAATTACGGAGAGACTGTCAGAAAGAGTTACAAAGTATACCAGTGAAATTTCTCAAGGCATCTTGGAATCCTATCTTAGAACATCTACTTTATACTACATCGTCTCTATATACAATGGAATATTACTCAGCCATCAAAAAGAATGAAATTTTGCCATTTGCAATGATGTGGATGGAACTAGAGGGTGTTATGCTGAGTGAAAAAGTCAGAGAAAGACAAATACCATATAATTTCACTTGTGTGGAATTTAAGAAACAAAACAGAGGATCATAGGGGAAGGGAAGGAAAAATAAGATGAAAACAGAGGGAGGCAAACCTTCAGAGACTTTTTTTTTTTTAATTTATTTATTCATGAGAGTCAGAGAGAGAGAGGCAGAAGCAGAGGGAGAAGCAGGCTCTCCGCCAAGCAGGGAGCCCAATGCGGGACTTGATCCCAGGACCCTGGGATCATGACCTGAGCCGAAGGCAGATGCTTAACCATCTGAGCCACCCAGGTGCCCACCTTCAGAGACTCTTAACTAGAGGGAACAAACTGAGGGTTGCTGGAGGGGAGGGAGGTGGGGAGATGGGGTAACTGGGTGATGGGTATTAAGGAGGGCACGTGATGTTGATGAGCACTGGGTGTTGTATGCAACTGATGAATCACTAAATTCTACTTCTGAAACTAATAGTACACTATGTTAATTAAATTGAATTTAAAAAATTTTGAAAAAGAACATCCATTTTAATCCTGGGCCTTTAAAAAAATCTGTCTTGCTGTAATTGGGTTTATGTTATTTTCATCTTTATACTCAAATGTGGTTTCTTTTCTTGGCAAATTTTTTTCCAGTTCCCACCAAAGTTGTGTACCTTCTAGCCCTTTCTTCACCTGAGACATTAAGCTTCACCCTTCATCTTGGGGTTCTTATATTTTGTTCTTAGCATTCATCTGAATCATTAATTTTGCACTGAAATTTTGCCTGCTGTCCCAAAAAAGTCTCTCCTTTCTTTGCTCCAGGATCCTATTCAGTATCATGTGTTATGTATTGTTTTCCTATTTCTTTAGTTTCCTCCAATATGAACAGTTCCTCAGTCTTCCTGTGTACTTCATGCCCTTTACAATTTTAAAGAATATAGGGATTTTATTTTGTAGAGGGAGGCTCGACCTGGGTCTGTCTGGTGCTTCCTCATGAAACCTCCTTAGCACCATTGACGACCCCTGCCTGTAAACAGTCCGTGATGGGAGCCATAGGAGGATCACCTATTTTTATTATTCCTTCTCTAGCAGAGGTTGGCAAATGTTTTCTATAAAGGGCCAGATAATAAACAACTTGGGCTTGGTAGGCCACATGTAGTCTCTGTTGCACATCCTTTTTGTTTTTCTATAGCCCCTGTAAATGTAAAAACCATTATTTTTTTTAAAGTATTTATTTATTTGAGAGAGAGTGAGAGCATGCACGAGTGTTGGGGTGCGGGGGGGAGAAGGTGAGCTGGGAGTCCAACGGGGGGCTTGATCCCAGGATTCTGAGATCATGACCTGAGCCACCTGGGTGCCCCTTTTTCTTTTCTTTCTTTATCTCTCTCTCTTCTTTCTCTCTCTCTTTTCTTTCTTTCTCTCTCTCTCTTTCTTTCTCTCTTTCTCTTTTTCTTTCTTTCCTTTCTCTTTCTTTTTCTTTCTCTCTCTCTTTCTCTCTCTTTCTTTCTCTCTCTCTTTCTCTCTTTTTCTTCCTCTTTCTTTCTTTCTCTTTCTTTCTCTCTCTCTTTCTTTCTCTCTTTTCTTTCTCTCTTTCTCTTTCTTTCTCTTTCTCTCTCTCTTTCTCTCTCTCTCTCTTTCTCTCTTTCTCTTTCTCTCTTTTTTCTTTCTTTCTCTCTTTCTTTCTCTCTCTTTCTTTCTTTCTTTCTCTCTCTCTCTCCTTTCTTTTCTTTCTTTCTTTCTCTTTCTTTCTCTCTTTCTTCTTCTCATTCATTTTATTTATTTGAGAGCACGAGCCAGTGGTGGGGGGAGGTGTGTGGGGTGAAGGGCAGAGGGAAAGGGAGAAGCAGGTTGCCCTCTGAGCAGGCAGCTTGACACGGGGCTCTGTCTCAGGACCCTGGGATCATGACCTGAGCTGAAGGCAGATGCTTAACCGACTGAGCCACCCAGGCGCCCCCAAACCATTCTTATTGTATACCTCATGAGCTGTGGGAAAACAGGCCTTTGGTATTGGTTGGTATTCTATTGTAAGGAAGCTCTTTCCCTTCTCCCATGTGTATGTGTGTATTTGTATCATTGTTTTGATGAATAAGTACTTTATGCCGTGGATCATAATGTGATACTACCGCCATTATTATTATTGGCGGGGATGCTGAGGTCATCCGAGATTTGGCCAGTGTGATCCCTTCAAGCTGGCTTTTGTGTTCTGTGGACCCATTTCTATCATTGTTTGAGCACTTCATTATTTTCTGACACCACCTGATGTTCTGGGTTAATTTTTACTTTCTGCCAGATCCGGAATCAGTCATTTCTTTGGGGAACATTTGGTATTTAGAAGCCAAGATCTGGGTGCTCTTTGTACTTACTGCTATGGGGTCATTGTTTCTAGGCCTTCTTAATATTCAGAGTTAGAAAAAAAATATCCATACATATACATACATTTATAATTGCTTTTATATATATCATCATACATATTTGGAACAAAACTCATGCATTCATATCGATACTTCCAATTTTAATCCAATACCTTAAGAATCTTTCTAGCCTTCCCACTTTCTTTTTTTGTAAATCCCTTCTCAGATGGAGACAAACCGGTTCCTGTTATTCTCTTATTGTTATTTACTTCTGTGTAACAGACTCCGTCTACTCAGGCCACCTCCGCTGTGTCCTCTTCTGTCTTCCTTGACATTGCCGCCCTGCTGCCTTGACCACTTGTGCTCGGTTCCCCCTCCCCCTCCCTCTCACTGCCCCCTTTCCTCAGGCACTGACATGTTGACCTTGGGAGGGGAAGGTGAGAAGAGATGAATTAAGGAAAATGAAGGGTCAGGTGTTCTTTTTCATACTTTCCCTTCTCTTACCTCCTCCCACCTCACTGTTCACATTCAGGTGCTTAACCTTCTTGGGAAGCTCATTCCTGAGTTTCTCTCAGGTCTGTCTACCTCTCCCTGCTGCTATGTTGCTACTGCCATAGTCCAGGCCCCACCGTCTCTGCCCTGGACCACTCGAGTGGCCTCCTCACTGGTCTTCCCACGGCCAGTTTGCTCCACTGACATCATTCTGCACACAGAGTGCACTTCCTAAAATCACGTCTCTTCTCTCTTCTCTGCTGCAACTTTTCAACAGCTTTCTACCATTTTTCTTAAAGGATTGGTACGACTTTATGCGAAGTACCAGGTAGAAGTTAAGAATTGGTGAGGCTTTCGCTTTCAGGACAATATTTATTATTTAAAGCGGTTAACACATTTTGCTTAGTAAATTAGTTGTGTTAGCTTATTATAATTATAACAATTATATTATATTGATTAAAACTCCTATAAAGCCAGGACTGTATTTTTTCATCTCCCTATCTGTTTGAAGTCAGGTCTTTGATTACAAGTTAGGATTTTTCTTGTAAACATTGAGATGGAGGGATCCTTCTGTCCCACATTATGAATGGGGGGGCATCACGAGTAGATGTTTAATAACATTTACCATCCCTCTTTACTGGTGAGACAAAAATAGGTCACAAAGATCCAGCTAATAAGAAAAGTGGGGTGATCACTTTTATTATATAAAATATAAATATATTTTATTATATAAAAGTATGAGATCATTGTTGGGGGATCCTAAAATAAAGTTATTCTAATGTAATCTTAAAAAATTGTTTCTGCGTTATAAACAGGTTTACAGGAGGATTTATTAAAGGTTGAGGTGACAGAAACTGAAAATATGCATTCTGAAAACACTTTATGCAAATTCCTAGCAGGGAGTGACAATTGCTTCCTCCCTAGCATGCCTTATAGAGCTGAACTTCCTTTTTCTTTTTCCAAATTGTTCTCTCAGGAATGTTTGCTGGAAGTTAATGTACCCATTTGGTGGTTTGGTGGTACTCTGGTGGTACTCAGATGGTTTGGCCCGTGCCTCCCTTTTTTGTCACATCTCCTAAAGCTCATTGTCTCACTCTCTGTGCTTCAACCATACTTTGTCCTGACATTTTCTGGAATTTACAAACACTTTGCTGCCTCAGGATTTTCCCCTTTGCTGGTTCCCTGTGCCTGGATGCTCTTTTCACATAGCTGAGTCTTCATGTTTCAGCTATCAGCTTAAATGTCACCTCCTCCTATAGGACATCCCCTGACCCCTCAAAACTCTTTGTATTTTTGCTCATAGCAATGACCACCATTCTATTTATCTAAAGTATGGAAGCATAGTTTTCCCTCTTAGTGTCAGTTCCAGGAAGGTAGGAGCCCTTTTCCTCTTGTTCCCTTCCTGAGCACACATGGTGGGTACTTAGCAGGTCTCGTTAACCAGATGAATGCCGGAACTCTGGCTGGGGAAGAGTGGTGTTCAGTGCTGGGACACTGACCTGCTCCTTGTACTGTTTGTAACAGTCTGCATCTGCTGTCTCTGCCACCAATTTCCTGGTCGTCTCTTGGTCCCATAGATTCCCCTGTACCAGTGTGGTCCCTGGTCCAGCAGCAGAAACATCACCTGGGAACTTGTTAGAAATCCAGGTTTTTGGCCCTTGACCCAGACCTGCTGAATAGGAATCTCTAGGGGGAGAGGCTCAGTAATCTGCATGTTAACAAGCCTCCAGCTGATTCTAATACCTGCTGAAGTGGGAGAACCATTGCCCTAGTCCTTGAAGCTCTTGGAAAACACGGGCACGGTGTGGAGTGAAAGATGGTGAATTTCTCCTTCCCACTCAGGAATGGCTCCATGGCTTAGGAATTGGCTGTTGGGCAGAGTGGACCTGACTTAGGAAATATATTGGATGGATAAAAGATTCCTAGACTTATTAGGATTACAGGAACTCTCTATGAACCATAGGGGGGACCGAGAAACCTGTAGAGTTAGATTGAGTGAGATGGCCCCGATTGAGGATGATAACTGGGGTAAACATTACTGATGGGCTGAGATGAAGGGGATAAAAAGTGAAGAATTTTTGCAGTGTAGTGGTTCTCACTGGGGTTGGCAGGGAGCTTTTCAAGCAACATTGACTACTTCCTCCACTTTACTCACACCCTGCCCCTATTCTGATGTAGCTTAAGATCTCCGCAGAGTCAGATGAGAGTGTGTGCAGTTTAGAAAAGCTCCCAGGGTAATTTTGATAGGACTTGGAAAAAAACCATTCAAAAGACAAAATAGAAATGGTTTTTAAAGTTTTTATTCCATGGTGATGCCATGTTTCTAATTAGATATGCATCCTCCAGTTTTGGCTTAGTCTATTTCCTAGAAATTGCTTTTATTATATAGACTATCAGGAATTCTGGAGGTAACACAATGTTCTTTTTGAAGCAAATTTGGAAGTGAATTTTAGACGGGAGGTGTTTTCTCCAGTTTTAAAATGTAGTCTCAAGCTCTATTTTAATAAGTAAATATTTCAAAATCAGTTCACTGGAGATCAGACTTGAGATCTGATTTTTTTGATTCAGACAATACAAGCACTAATGAAACTCTCAACTGTGTTTGATATCCAGAAGTGTTGGGGTAAAGGTTATTTTCTGCATGAGCTTTTTAAAATGGAAAGTCTGTTAGGCTTCTGAGCAGCGTTCTGAAGGTGAGACATTCTAGTTGCCTTCATATTGGCTTGAACACATTTAGAAGTAGTCTGGACAAATCTTTTATCAAGAAATGTCCCCATCATGATCATTATGATCAGGTGGGGATTTTATATTGGTAGAAAGTCAGTTTTGCTGTGAGAGCTGCCCCAACAATTGTTAAAATGCCAATGACAATGTTTCGTGTCTTGAGGTCACTGTTGGGAGAACCCTTAATTTGCTCAAAAAGTTCTGAGTGTGGCATGACCTTTAGGGACTCTGTTTAAAATGCTGGTTTTCTTTTTTTTAATTCTTGGATTAAAATAATGAAATAATTCTGTTTTGATTTCATACAGTGCAGTTTTCTTAGATCCATTATAAATGAGTTTTAAAAACTTCCATATTCTAGAATCAGAGCTAGCTTTATTTTTAGTGAATTCATTTTTCATGCTCCTATTTTCAGATATTAGTTGCTACTTTTCTACTGAAACATATACAATTTGGGCTTTAGGCTTGAAGAACCCTACTGTCATGGTTTCCAAGCCATCATGTCTAACTTAGCCATCTGTAACTCCCATGGAAGGAAGAGGAGAGACAAATATGATTTGAAAGCTGTCCAAAATAAGAGTGATTTTTTTCCCCCCATAATTTCATTCTGCTCTGGTAAATGAATACAGATCCCTGGTATATGTTTGAAATACAGTCAATGATTATTGTTAAGTTTTTTAGCTTTATTGAGATGTCATTGACATAACGTGGAAGTTTAAGATGTACTACATGTTGATTTGATACATGTATATATTGCAAAATGATTACCAGATGATAGTGTTAGCTAACCTCTGTATCATATCACATGCTTACCATTTCTTTTTTGTGGTGAAGACATTTACAATTTATTCTCTTGACAAATTTCAAATATATATTGCAATATGATTAACTATAATCACCATGCTGTACATTAGATTCCCAGAATTTATTCACCATAAAACTGGAAGTTTGTACTCTTTGCCCAGCATTTCTGCATCTTCCCACCTGCAGCCCCTGGGAACCACCATTCTAGTCTCTGTTTCTATAAGCTCAGCTTTTTTAGATTCCACATGTAAGTACTTAGATAGCATACAGTATCCATCTTTCCTTCTCTGTCTTATTTCACTTAGCATAATGCCTTAAAAGTTGATCCATGTTGTTGCAAAAGGCTGAATTTCTTTTTCTCTTGTGGCTGAATAATATTCCATTGTGTATATATGTTACATATATACCCACATCTTCTTTACCCATTCATCCATTGACAGACACTTAAGCTGTTTCCATATCCTGGCTATTGTGAATAATGCTGCAGTGAGTATGGGGGTATAAAATAGCTCTTTGAGATCCTGTTTTCATTTGTCAGTTATTATTGAGACAAGATTATGCATCCCATATGATAATCAGTTCCATGAGGAAAGGGACGCTTTTTATTTCGGCAGAATAGTATATATTTAGTGCTTTGCAAATGCTCAGTTTTCAGTGCATTTGTTTATTCAGTAATATCAGATATGGTAGTAAATGTATACATTAATAATAATGTAAACTTGCCTGGGGTGCCTGAGTGGCTCAGTTGGTTAAGCGTCAGACTCTTGACTTTGACTCAGGTCATAATCTCGGGGTCATGGGATCGGGCCCCATGTTGGGGTAGCCTCAGGAGTCAGATGAGAGTGTGTGTAGTTTAGGAAATTATTATAAAATAATACGCATTTATTTGAAAACTTTGAACAGGACATATGTAAAAGGGTGAAGACTTCCTTGTCTTTTCTCTACCTCTCACCTCTCAGTCCCACCCCCAGAAGACAGAACTTGGAGAGGGTCCTTCTAGATTTTCATTGTTACTAGTTGTATTATCTTTTCCTTTCTCCTTTGTGGTTATAATGTCACATTAGTATTTTCAAAAGGATTGGAACTAAGGTTTAGCATTGAGTAAATGTATTTACTTTAAACTGTTCATTTTGGTGGAAGATTGAGTTTATGCCAATTAACACTTGTTTTCCTTATTTTATCGATAGGAATAACTTCTAAAGGAAGTTCATTTTTGGAGATAAAAAATATTTAATTTTTTTCCTGAGATTTTATTTTTATTTATTTGAAAATAATTTTATTGGTTTTTTAAGATTTTATTTATTTGTGTGCGAGAGAGCACAAGCAGGGGGAGACGCAGACAGAGGGAGAGGCAGGCTTCCCTCTGGGCAAGGAGCCCGATGCGGGGCTCGATCCCAAGACCCTGGGATCATGACCTGAGCCACCCAGGCATCCTTTTTCCTGAGACTTTAAAGAAGATGAAAATATTTTTTGAGATCTTTATCTTTTCCCTTCATCTTTCCTTACAATTCCTTATTATTATTATTATTATTATTTTTTTTTAAGAGAGTGCTTGTGTACCAGGGAGCTGGGGGGAGGGGCAGAAGGAGGGAGAGAAAGAATCTTAAGCAGATTTATCCCCAGCGCGGAGCCTAATGCTGGGCTCATCTCATGACCCTGAGATCATGACCTGAGCTGAAATCAAGAGTCTGACATTTAACTTGACTGGGCCACCCAGGGGCCTCTAACAATTCATCTTATATTGATATTTTCATTATTGATCATGGTTATAGATCTGTTTAAAATATAAATCAGGAAGAAGGAGGTTATAGGACATTAATTATAATGAATGTTTTTATAAAACTATTTCTGGCTCTCTTTGTTGTCTCCCATATATGCACAGAATATGACCATCCCTTGGTTTATTTTTTCTTTCTTTCTTTCTTTCTGTCTTTGTCTTTCTGTCTTTTTGTCTTTCTTTGTTCCTCCCTCCTTCCCTCCCCTCCCCTCCCTTTCCCTCCCCTCCCCTCCCCTCCCCTCCCTTCCCTTCCTAAAAACTTTTGAGGTCTTCCCATTGCTTATGACAAAAAATTCAAAAGTCCTAATTTGGTAGACCAACTCTGGCTCCAGCCTACTTTTCTAGTCTCTGCTTTTCCTCCTACACCTGAAGTGTGTTCTCATTGAATCAACTTTCCCTTCTTAAAACATGCTGTTCATCTCCATATCTCCATGTGAATACTTGTTCTCTTCTCTCTGGCTTGAATTTTTTTAAATTTAATTTTTTAAAGGTTCCAGTATACATACAATTAACATATGGTGTGGTATTAGTTTCAGGTGTCCAATAGAGTGATTCTTCATTTCCGTACATTACTCAGTGCTCATCATGAGTGATCCCCATCACCTATTTCACCCACTGCCCCTCTGGTAACCATCAGTTTGTTCTCTATATAGTTGAGTCTTTTTTTTTTTTTTTTTGGTCTCCTTTTTTCTTTATTTGTTTTGTTTCTTAATTTCCACATATGAGTGAAATCATATGGTATTTGTTTTTCTCTGGCTTATTTCACTTGGCATAATACTCCCTAGCTCCATCCAAGTTGTTGCAAACGGCAAAATTTCACTCTTTTTTTTATGGCTGAATGATATTCCATGGTATATATGTGCATATATACATACCACATCTTCTTTATCCATTCATCAGTTAGTGGACACTTGGGCTGTCTCCATAATTTGGCTATTGTAAATAATACTGCAACAAACATTAAGGGTGCATGTGTACCTTTGAATTAGTGTATTTGTATTCTTTGGGTAAATACCCAGTGGTATGATTACTGGATCAAAAGGTAGTTCTATTTTTAACTTTTTGAGGAACCTCCATCTAGTTTTCTACAGTGGCTGCACCAGTTTGCATTCCCACCAACAGTGCATGAGGGTTCCTTTTTCTTCACATCTTTGCCAATACTTGCTGTTTCTTCTGTTTTTGATTTTAGCCATTCTGACAGGAGTGCGGTGATCTCTCATTGTGGTTTTGATTTGCATTTCCCTGATGATAACTTTCATGTGTCTGTTGGCCATCTGTATGTCGTCTTTGGAGAAATGTCTGTTCATGTCTTCTGCCTATTTTTTAATTGGAATTTTTTGTTTTTTGGGTGTTGAGTTTATATATAGATATATTTAAAGATTTTATTTATTAGAGAGAGAGACAGAGAGATCACAAGCAGGGGCGGGGTAGGGTAGAGGGAGAAGCAGACACCCCGCTGAGCAGAGAGCCCAATCCCAGGACCCTGGGATCATAACCTGAGCCGAAGGCAGACACTTACCTGACTGAGCCACCCAGGTGCCCAGAGTTTTTATATATTTTGGATACTAATCCTTAATCAGAGGTGTCATTTACAAATATCTCTTCCTGTTCTGTAGGTTGTCTTTTTGTTGATTGTTTCCCTCGCTCTGTGGAAGCTTTTTATTTTGATGTAGTCCCAACAGTTTATTTTTGCTTTTGTTTCCCTTGCCTCAGGAGACATATCTAGAAAAAAGTTGCTATGTCTGATATTGGAGAAATTACTACCTGTGTTCTCTTCTAGGGTTTTTATGGTTTCAGGTCTCACATTTAGGTCCCGGCTAGAATTTTCTTCACTTATTTTTCTGCCTGTCCACTTCCCATTTACCCTTCAAAAACCAGTTCAAGATCATCTTCCTATGTTGTTGACTTGCTTTACCTTCCTTTCCAAGCATAATTCAGTGAGCTCACTTCTGTTACAACACTTGTTACATTCTGTTAGTTTATTAATTATGTTTCATCTCTGATCTGTGAGCAAGTTAGGAAAAGTTCAGATGTCTGATTATCTTGGTTTGAATTCTAGCTTTGTCACTTACTAGGTACATGCCTTTGGGCAAGTAACTTTTAAGTTTTCTATGCTTTAGTTCTATTGTCTATAAAGTAGGTTAGTACTAATACCTTTCTTATCTGTTATTGGGAGAACTAAATGTGATAGGCTTCTAATATTCTGAGATACCATTTTTCACATGCTAAACAATAAATGTTATTTATTTTTTATGGCTATTTCTTCCGCCTTTACTAGTGTCTGCAGAAAGAAGGCATTTGATGTTTTTTATTTCTTAAAGGGAAGTTTTGCCATACAGACTTATAGTTTGTCATTTCAGTTAACCCTTTAGAATTTGTATGCTTATCATAAGAGGCTTTGTTGTCTTAAAACAACTTCAGTTTTTACTGGCAGCTGGATTATTGTTTTATTTTTAAATATGCTGACGTTTTCCAACTTTCTTATGCCAAAACAAGTAATGAAGGAGCAAGGTAAGCACCCCAGAAGCGGGTGTTATCTTTCTGAAGTGCGGTTACTGTACTTGGAGTTGTCTGACGGATTTGTTCTTTCTCTTCAGGCCTTGTGTAGAATCACCCGTCATTCTCCTACTGCCTTCCAGAATGTTATTGAGAAGGTGGGACTGAACTCCGTGATAAACTCCCTGGCCTCAGCCATCTGCAAAGTTCAGCAGTACATGTTGACCTTATTTACTGCAATGTTGTCTTGTGGGATTCATCTTCAGAGGCTAATCCAAGAAAAGGTTTGACTTAGATTTCACCTATTACTGTACTTTAAAAATTGTTGTTGAACCATTGCAATTGCAGGAGAAAACAAGTAATATTATTTCTGTAGAATTTATTTTTCTTCTCAGGGGACCTTTTTGAACTTTGCCAAACCCCTGTACCACAAGCCATTCATCTGATGATGTTGTAAGAGTCTTTTAGTGATTAAAATAGAAATCCAGTAAATGGCTCTGCCTGCATGTCCCATTTTATTAATGAAAAGCTGGAAAATTTATGAGTCCTTCCTATATGCTGATATTTCTTATGCCTCTGGCTCTTCAGCCCCCATCTCTTACCATATGCTTTGTCTTCCCTTTATATTCTCTGCTTACTTGGACTCCTTTCTTGCCCCTTTCCTTGTCCAATATTTGGCTAACACAAATCGCCTGGACAACTCCCTTTCTCCTGTTTTAGTTTCCTTCTAATCCTTTGATATTCCTTTATTTTATGTACAGTAGAGTTTTTAAATATTCAGTTCTGATCCCAAAACTGCATAGCTGTGAAGAAGTTTCTGTGGTAGCCTTCCTCAACGTGTCTTCTCCTCAACATGTCTGCCCACTAAAGAGTAATCTGAGAACCAGAAGCAATGGGCATCACCTGGGAGAGGGTTGGAAAGGCAGCCCCTTGGGCCCCATCTTGGGCCTGCTGAATCTGAATCTACATTTTAATGAGATCTCTAGGTGGTTTGTTCGAACTTTATGATTTGAGAAGCCCTGTCCTAGAGTATTAGTGCTGAGTGAGGTGTTACCAGGTAGAAAAGGTGGACCATGTTTGTATATACATGTTTGGAAAGATATGAGTCAAAGTGAAAGGGATAGTTTTAACTGTGCAGCCTTTCCCAGTGTTTTATATGCTCATGTGTATTTTGAATCTTCAGAAGGGTAATGTAGTGTGTGGCGTTCTTTAAACTTACTGGACCAATTATCCTTTTTTTAGAGGGGAGATGCCTCTCAAATTGGAGTTTTGAGAACTCGGTGAAGGTAATGCTCCTAACATGTGGAGAAAGGAACCACTTACATACACTACTTGCCTTGGTTCTTGTGTGTTATGGTCCACACATTAAATTCTGGTTTTTAAAATTTCAGTAATTATGAATAATTATCTGATTTACATGGTAAACTTGATCTGTCAGAGTCAAGATGGAAAGTAAACCACTTCTTGCCTTTACTCTGATTAGTCTGATTTAGATTCTGCTATGAAGTTTGAGCCTCAGAGAAACCTGTTTTTTCCCAACAGTCTGTGTATCTAATTTTTGCTATTAAATTTTCCAAGTCATTAAATATTATCACATTGTATTAGAAAAAGCCCCACTTGAGTAGTTTTCTGCATAAATTGTGATAAGAGAGGCTGAGAGTTTCTTCAGTTTTGTTTTTTTTTTTCCACTCTCAGAACAGGTATGGATTGACTTAGTTTCAAATACGGTATTTCACAAAGGTAGTAAAATAAGATGTATTGATTAACGTGATTTTGTAATTGTTTTATAATATGTAATATTCCATGTATCTTAACAAAAGGGATGATTGAACAGTGAAATATATTGAATAAGTAATCTTTTGATTTTGATTAATACTGGTGCTAAAAAAAATTATCGTGGTAGAAAAGATATAATACAAAATTCACCATCTTCACCATTTTTAAGTTTATAGTTAGTAGTGGTAAGTATATTTACATTGTTGTGGAACAGATCTCTAGAACCTTTTCATCTTGCAAAGCTGAAACTCTGTGCCCACTAACCATTTAGGGGTGCTGTGTTCTAAGACTCTGGGCTTTATTTGAATCTGCTTTAGTAGGCCTCCTCTGACATGGAACTGGCAGAGAAAGGGCGATGCCTGTGCCTGCCTTACTGGGATGGAAGTCCGTGTTCCTTGGTGGGCTTCTGTTGACACCCCAGGGGTGCAGAGAGCCCCTCTTTACTGCTGGGCAAGGGTGCAAGTCCACACTCTCCATAGGCTTCCTTTGATGTCCCCCTAGCTGGGAGTGGGGAGGGCTCCTCATTTACTGTCTCGCCTGCCACTATAGGGTGGGAATGTGAGCCTCATTTCTGGGGGAAGGTGCTGAAGGTGCAGACTTCCCACTCGCCTTCTCTGCTGCCATCTTGGTGGGGAGCGAGAAAGGAATCTGGTTACTGATATATGGGCGGAGACCCAGGCTCCCCACGTGGTCTGTGCTGACACCATGGTTGGGGCGAATGGCTGTTGTTGGGTGGGTGTTATTGTCAGCTCTCCACTCGTTCTTTTCTGGTATTGCCCTTGTGGGGAGAGTGTTGGCTATTGAGGGTAGGAGTTGAGGCTTCCCACTTGCCCTGGGCTGATGGGGATGGCGTCATGGTTTTTCCATGATGTTCGGCTAGAGTAGAGTAGCTATTGTTTGAAAGTTTTCAATCTTTCTGGGCTGCCCCTTTCTTGGTCCTTTGGCTTGAGAGAGTTGATCTTTCTTACGTTTTGTGCCTATCGATGTTTCTAGGCTCCTGGATTATCCAGCACTCAATCCAGGATATCTGAGGCAAAAAATAAAACCCAGTCAGTTCATTGCCATGTTGATGCTCAGGTCCTGAGGTTCCTACTGGTTCTGTCTTCTCTCTACCTTTCAGAGTTGTCTTATGTTTGTTTATATCCAACTTCCAGGGTTTTTAGTTGTGCTTAGTGGGAAGAATAGGAAAAAGTGCATCTTCTCTCTCTTGTCCTTTAATTTTTAAAATGTTTCTGTGACATGTCAATAATATGCAGTGAATTCTCTTAAAATGTAAGATTCTATTTTTTATTAATTAAAAAGTATTACCATTTATTGAACATTCATTATGGGCCAGTTAGTGACTTGCAATCCTGGGGTATTCGTGGATGAAACTTAGTGTGTTGAGTACTTTTGTCAAGTTAATGGAGGATGTAAGTGCTAGAGCTAATGCTCATGCCAGACAAATGAGGGAAGCAGAAAAATTTTGGATAATGTTGATGCTCTGAAGAACATAAAACAGAGTAATGTGATAGAGTGTCTGTAATAGCATGCAGGGAGTGCAGGTAATGATATTACCTGGGTGTGTGTGTGTGTGGCGGGGGGAAGTCAGGGAAGGCTTCTCTGAGGAGGTGTCATTCCATCTGAACCCTGAGTGACAAGAAGGAGTTTGCTCTGTGAAGCCCTGGGGCCAGGGGTGGGGGGAGAACTTTATAGTTCAGCTTCTCTGAGGTGTGAGAGATCTTGGGAAGGTCTGGAAAGAGAAAGAAGGCCCACAGAGCTGAACCTAGTGAGCAGGGGGTGGGGGAGAGGCCACTGGGAAGAGGCTGGGAACAGAGGGAGGCCTAGACCATGTAGGATCGGGGATATTGGCCTTCCTCACAGGTTTTATTTTTACTTAAAAGTGCATTTAAAAAAATAGACGTGTATTTCAGGGGCAGGTTTAGCAACCTTCTTATTGCTAAGTTGAGCTGCTTTTCTGAGTGTGAGAGGAGAGGACCTAGGAACAACAAGTACCAGCTGTCCTCCTTCCTGTTGGACAGAAGAGCTGCATGTGTGCTTTTTGGGGAACCATGGACTGTATATCATGATCTTTTAAAAACTGAAAATAAGTCCCCAGAAGAGCTTCATGCTATTCCTTTTAAATAAAAGAAATTACCGTTTAGTGCCGAAAATTTAGAAGAAGCTAAAGAATAAGACAAAATCAGCTGTAATCTCACTGCCCAGAGATAATGGCTATGACCATGTTGGTTTGTCTCTTTTTAGTCTTTTGTCTGTGTGTCCATGTATTTTATGCACACATTTATAAAATTAGGATCCAAATGCGTAGGTTTATCTTTTTTAAAAATTTATTAGAGAGAGTGCGAGTGCACTCATGCTCATGTGTCGGGGGAAGGGGAATGGGGGGAATGGGCAGAGGGGGGAGGGAGAAGGACAAGCAGACTCCACGCCCATTGAAGAGCCCAGTGCAGGGCTCAATCCCATGACCCTGAGATCATGACCTGAGCCGAAACCAAGAGTTAGATGCTCAACCCATCCAAGCCACCCAGGCGCCCCAATGTGTAGATTTATCTTGATGGCACTTTGTCATTAAATATTCCCCAAGAACATTAAAAAGTATTATATAATTTTTCATTTTGTGGTACTACAGTAATTTAATTCTTTCTCCACTGTTGAACTGTTTGCTTCTCATTTTTTGATTTCCATTGACCCTGATGCAGTGAACATCCTGTTGGCATACATCTTTGTGTTCACCGCTAATGGATTACCACAGGTATTATCCGCATTTAGAAGGCTCAGCCTAGACAGTGCTAGACTATTCTCTAGAAAGGTAAATGATGAGAGTATACTGACTTGAAATTTAACTAGCAATCATTAGAGACATGCTATCTTTCTCTTATAATAAAATGTGGGGTTTGGGATTATTAGCAGCATACTGCATGTTTTCATAGTTATTTGCAGTTAGCAGTTAACCTGACTCTCCATTTGAACTATGTAAGTGTAGCCAGGTTTTCCTCTTAAACTAGACTAATGAGATTATTATTCCCTTCTGAATCATGCTCATGTCCTCGCGTGGGCAGTGAGATATTAAAGGAAGTGGTTCAGCTTATTCTCTTACCTGTATGAGCTGCTTGCATGTCTGTGCCCTTAGCTGACCAGTATCCAGCACCCATGTGTATCGGTGATGTTTAATTTGTATTGTCATCTTTAAAATGATCTTCTTTCCCATAAATGTACTAAATGGCAGAATATTCCTTTATCCAAAAACAAGTGTTAGTTCCCTCCGCTGAGATGTGAAAAGTGAGCTATCACAGCCACGATGACAGGGGACTCTCTGAGTCACAAATCATGTGTTCTTTTTTTGTTTAATATTTTATTTATTTATTTATTTGAGAGAGAGAATGAGATAGAGCATGAGAGGGGGGAGGGTCAGAGGGAGAAGCGGACTCCCCGCCCAGCAGGGAGCCCGATGCGGGACTCGATCCCAGGACTCTAGGACCATGACCCGAGCCAAAGGCAGACGCTTAACCAACTGAGCCACCCAGGTGCCCACAAATCATGTGTTCTGAATATTCTAGTAACTGGAGAAATTGAGCAAAACAACAAGTGACAAGTAGTTTTGCCACTTTTTTTTCCTCCCCAGTACTCAACAGGATACTTTTTGAACCATTGGTAGATGGTACTTTATTTGTTTATTTTTTAAAGATTTTATTTATTTGAGAGAGAGTGAGAGGGAACATGAGTGGGGTGAGGGACAGAGGGAGAAGTGGGATCCCCGCTGAACAGGGAGCCCAACATGGGGCTCGATCCCAGGACTCTGGGATCATGACCTGAGCCGAAGGCAGATGCTTAACTGACTGAGCCACCCAGGTGCCCCGGTAGATGGTACTTTATATGTAATTCCTGTGTCATTGCTAGAGGTTGGGAATTGATAACTTACTCACAATTCAGATACATGAGTGGCTATGAACAAGAGGCTTCTGGAAGGTATGACCAAGTGTAAGAGAAAAACATGTAGGTTAGGTATGAGTTCATTTAGTAATCCTTGCCCTAGAAACTTTTTTTGGTTTTCGTTGCTGTTTTAGTTTTATTTTTGTGGTTCTTCCAAGCTGTTAATGTGTCCTACAGATATTCAGTATTTAAGACCTGGGGCTGGATTAGTTTGGGAGTTCATAAATGTATTTCCTGCTGTTTTATTGAGGAGAAAGATGTTGGATGAAGTCATCACAATTTCCCTTAATTACCAGAGCAAGAAATGTAGAGTAGGAAATGCTAATCTATTTTTATCAGGTTATATTTATAACTTTTGTGAATTTTGGGGTTTACATGTTTAGTATAGAAAATTCAGAATGTACAGAAGACTGAAGTGCTTACCTTCCTGAGGTAATCTCTGTAAAAATTCTCATATTCTATCCCTTTCAAATTCATATTTGTTGTGCATGGATACACACACACACACACACACACACGTGCACATGCATTCCCATATTCCCTCCTCTCTGCCTCCACACACACATACTGTTAGAATCTTTTTTGCAGGAATTGGATCAACTATATATTGTTTGGTAATCCATATTTTTTCTATTCCATGACATGTTAGGAATGTGTGTCTAAGTCAGTATAACTCTTCAATATTATTTTTAAAGGGTAATGACATTCTATCCCATGAAGGTATCACCAGTTAGCCCAGCAGCTCACTATTGCCCATCTAAGAATTATTTTGCCATTGTTTTCCCAGGTAGAACATTCTTATGGCCTTTTGCATGGCCATCCTTAATTTTTCCTTTAGGATAAAACTTGTAAGTAAAATTGCTAGGTTAGTCTCATTTTTAGAAAGTTCCTTTCTCTTCATAGTTTATAGGTTTTAAAAAAACCCCACTATGGTTGTATGTATGTATGCAGATAGACTCAGTGCCAGTAAAGAGTGTGGTAACATTGCACCCAGATTATGTGTCTCTCACATCTGCCAAAATGTTTTGGTTTCAGGCAGTATTAAGTGCATGGCTACAATCCCATCATTCCTTTTGATTTACTTTTCTGTCTTTGAAAATTTCAGCCCAGATACTGAGAGGTCACTTGGTAAATTCTCTTTTTCTTTTTTTCATAATCTCTGTCTTTTACATTCACTGAACCACAGTGAGTTATTTCTGGGTTGTTGAAAGTTGTGGCTCTGTTACTTTGGTCTAGAAATCATGCTAATTATGAAATCTATGTCTTGTAACGTCAGGGTGTCTGATAGAAGGTGACTGGTTATGGAATTTAGAAATCTGATCAGAACAATAACAGAATCTTAAAAGGTATCTGTTTTTGCCAGTATGGCTGACTTGTCCTTGCAGGGACAAGACTGAATTTTCAGGAAAATAGCAAGATGCAGAAGCTAACACTGAAGATGAAATGAAAATTGGGAGGGCTACTGTGAGAGTGATGGGGCCACAGCCTGGTTATCAGGGGACTGGAGTCTGTGTGTGTGTGTATGTGTATGTATGTATGTATGTAGCATATGTGTATGGGGTGGGGATATATGTGTGTGTATGGAGTTTGGGGTGTGTGTGTGCAGGGTTTGTGCATGTATGTGGGGTGTAGGTATGTGTGTGTGGGTGTGTATAGGGCATGGTGAGTGTGCAGTGTGTGTACAGGGTTCGTGTATGCAGGGTGTGTGTGGGGTGGGGGTATGTGCAGGGTTTGCGTGTGCAGGGGGGTGTAGATTATGGATGTTGTGTGTGTGTGTGTGTGTGTGTGCGCGTGCGCTAGGGTGTGTGTGTGTGTTTAATAAGAAGAGTGAAACCTAAAAACCATTGAGAGAACAATGTAATTGGCCCATATATACCCATCATCCTCAGCATCAATTTTCAGTACATGCTGATGACGTCTCATCTTTGCTCCCTCTTCACTTGTACTTCATTTCTACACACCCCTTTTGCCTCTGAATTATTTTGAAGCAAAACATGGACATCATATCATTTGTAATTATTTCATCTATATCTGTAGAAGATACCAATCTTTTAAAATAGATATATTCACAATATTATTAAACACCAACTGATTAATAAGTTCTTTTTTCTCCCCCCCCCCCTGGGTTTTCTTGTTTTTGGTTTTTGGCTTTTTTTGAATAGGTTCTTAATGCAGCCATATATCCAGTCAGAGTTCACTTGACTGGCTCATCAATGATTATTTTCTAGATTGTTTGAATCAGGATCAAATCAAGGTCTGTATATCTCCTTTCTAATTCAGGTTAACTTGTCTCTTAATTCTCTTTAAATCTATAGATCCCCTTATCATTTTTTAATTTTTTACTTTTTTAGTCCTTGAAATGAATCTGTTATAAGGAAAACAGAGTTCATTGGCCTTTCATGTTTGGATTTTACTGATCGAATCTAGAAACAACATAGTGTTGTGTCCTTTAAACTGCTGCTCCTGTGTTTCTTGTATAAATTTATAGGTTTGATCAGATCCAAATTAGATTTTTTTTGAAGACAGTTCATTGGTGGTGGTTTTTTGTTTTGTTTTTTATTTTTTAAAGATTTTATTTGAGAGAGTGAGAGTGCATGCAGAGAAGCAGGGGGAGGGGCAGAAGGAGAAGCAGGCTCTCTGTTCAGCAGAAAGCCCCGACATGGGGCGTGATCCCAGGACCCTGGGACCATGACCTGAGCTGAAGGCAGATGCTTAACCGATTGAGCCACCGAGGTGCCCCTGTCTTTGCTTTTAAGATTTTATTTATTTGACAGAGAGAAAACTAACACAAGAGCACACAAGCAGGGGGAGCTGCAGAGGGATAGGGAGAAGCAGGCCTCCTGCTGAGCAGACTGCTAGTTGAGCTGGGTGTTGAGCTGGGGGATCCCAGGACCTTGAGATCATGACCTGAGCCAAATGCAGGCACTTAACTGGGGAACCACCCAGGCGCCCCAGTGGTGTGTGTTTTTTCATAACAGAAGGCACACATGGATGACTTGGCTCTCCCTTTTCCCATACAAAGAATGAGCAGTGGTGTCACTTCCGGTCTACTCATTTTAAGTTTCCTCACCAGCTCTCCTTGTAATGGTTTTAGCAGGTGTCAATGATAATTGCTGAGATACATTGTTTTGGTATGGGTGAAAATATATATTGTCATTCTGACTTCATGTATTAATCGAAATTGCTCTATAGAAAAAAAGCTCTTATCACCTGTGTGGTTACTCTGAGGAATAGTTTATGTAAGATTGACTTATTTACCGGGTTTTGGAATCAGGAGTTGGTTTCCCTGGCAGTCTCCAAAGACTTACTTTTTAGGA
Source organism: Zalophus californianus (assembly GCF_009762305.2). Taxonomy (NCBI): domain Eukaryota; kingdom Metazoa; phylum Chordata; class Mammalia; order Carnivora; family Otariidae; genus Zalophus; species Zalophus californianus. The sequence continues at coordinate 69,987,590 of NC_045595.1, read as the reverse complement.
CTGGGACTTTAAAGGATACTTCAGTTCCCTTATGAACTCACAGATTTTAATATTTTGGTGTGTTTCCATTGTGGATGATGTTTTCAGTACTGATAGTGTTGCTGCTTTAGCCAGTGGAAGCCTCCATAAGTGGCCTCCTGGGTCCTTTTGTCAGAAATTCAATAGTCTTTACTTTCTTGCCTTCTGATGGAACAGTGTGTTTTAGGCTTCTCTTGCACGTTTTCTGCTCTGCATCTGGAACCAGTTGTTCCTCTGAAGAGCCCCGTTTCCTCTAGTGGGAAATAATGTTTAGAGACCACAATCTGATTGGAGTACTCACTGCTACTGGGTTGGTTTTTGTTTCTAGGCATTCCCAGCAGAAAGAGCCAGGAAATAACTCTTTTAAAAATACATCTGTTCAGGGGCGGGCAGCCCGGCCGTAGCGGGCCATGGAGGATCGTCCCGCGGGTGGTGGGCCGCCGTGCGAGGGGTCGGCGGAGGAGGAGGCCGAGCTCCAGGGAGCTGCCTGGAGCGGGGACAGCGGCAACGTGTCCCAGAGCCACAGCAGCGCGTCGGGGCCGTGGGAGGACGAGGGCTTAGAGCTGGGCGTGCCGGGCCGCGATGTGCCGCTGCTGCGTCGCGCCGCCGCGGGCTGCGCCGCCTGCCTGTTGCCGGGAGCCGGGGCGCGGCCCGAGGTCGAGGCCCTGGACGCCAGCCTGGAGGACCTGCTCACCAGAGTGGACGAGTTCGTGGGCATGCTGGACATACTGCGCGGAGACTCCTCCCACGTCGTCAGCGAGGGTGTGCCTCGCATTTACGTGAAGGCCACCGAGATGCGGCAGGTCTACAGCAAGATCGACTGGCTCGAGGCCTTCGTGGGGATTGATTGGCGCCAGCGTGGCCAGGATGGAGGAGCAGGTGGCCAGGGCGGAGGCCGAGCTGGGCGCTTTCCCCAGCGCCTTCAGGAAACTGCTGCACACGATCAGCGTGCCCTCCTTCTTCAACAAGGCGCCCTCCAGCAGGCCGCAGCAGAGTGGCTACGAGCCGCCCGTCCTGTTCCGGACCGAAGACCACTTTCCCTGTTGCATTGAGAGACCCCAGATCTGAGTCCGCCGGCCAGCACTGCCAGGGGACGCTGTCTGAGGTTACTGCGGGCGCTGAGTCAGCTGGAAGTCCGCTGTAGACATCCACGGTGTTGGGAGTATGGCGTGTCTATCTTTTGCACACTCTTGTTTCTCACTGTCTGCATGACTTCACATCAGGATGTGTGGTTTTCTGTGTGTTCCAGTGCTAAACTGACGGCTGCATGGGCGGGGGCGTCGGGGAAGCCAAATGAATGAGTTTATCTGTGCGCTGTGGCAAAACTTGTTTTTATAGGTTTTACAGCTCAACCAACAGTATTACCTTTTCCAAGTTTCTATATTTTATACTTTTAAGAAAAACTGCTGAAATGTTTGTTTTGTTGTTATTCGATCCTAATAGCGATTCCATTTTCCGTAGCTTTTAGGGTAGATGGTAAGTTATTTCAGGTTATATTAAACTTTGCATATCATGGGTTGTAAACCGAAGGAAATCATACAGATTCTGAGAAGATGTCTTGATTTATTGCAACTAATTCTGAAGTTGTATTTGAAAGTAGGCCCTCCGAATCTTAATTTGTCCACAGCAAACATGTCTATATGTGGTTCCTAACATTTGGTTTATAATTTAAGTATCAATAAAAATTTTAAATTTTATTGGAAAAAAAATACATCTGTTCATACTGGTATTTCCAATTGCAGTATTTTGCCTAATTTATTTTATATGAGTAATTCTTTCTCTTAAGCTAAAAATCTTGTTTTCTATTGACATTATTTGCTTTACAATATTTATAGAAGTCTCAGAGTAACAGTGATATTAATAATGTTATGATTTCTGAATACAACCTAGGATTTTTGTGCCGTTGTTTTAGTGCTTAGGGTATATCTAACTCGATGTATTGTCAGATTAGTATGTGGTAAATTCTTTTCAAATAATTTTTTTTTTTTGTCTTCTTAAACCACCAACATAATATACCCTTAAGTATCATTTTCTTTTCGATTTGAGGGGATTGCTTTTTAAAAGTTTGATTTAATTTTTTTTATAATTATGTAAAATGTTGACATGTTTTTTTTTAAGATTTCTTTCTTATTTTTTTAAAGATTTTATTTGTTTATTTGACAGAGAGAAACACAGAAAGGGAGGGAACACAAGCAGGGGGGAGTGGGAGAGGGAGTAGCAGGCTTCCCGCTGAGCAGGGAGCCCAGTGCAGGGCTCAATCCCAGGACACTGGGATCATGACCTGAGCCAAAGGCAGACGCTTAATGACTGAGCCACTCAGGTGCCCTGTTGATACGGTTTTAATGTCAGTTTACAAAGAATCAATTCAGAGGAAACTGTTTTCCATCTCTACCCTCCTCAGTTGTTTCCTTCTTTACGCATTGAATGTAAACATTTAAAAAATTTTTTTTATTATGTTAATCACCATACATTACATCATTAGTTTTTGATGTAGTGTTCCATGATTCATTGTTTGTGCATAACACCCAGTGCTCCATGCAGAATGTGCCCTCTTTAACACCCATCATCAGGCTAACCGATCCCCCCACCCCCCTCCCCTCTAGAACCCTCAGTTTGTTTTTCAGAGTCCATCGTCTCTCATGGTTCTTCTCCCCCTCCGACTTACTCCCCTTCATTCTTCCCCTCCTGCTATCTTCTTCTTCTTTTTTTTTCTGAACATATATTGCATTATTTGTTTCAGAGGTACAGATCTGTGATTCAACAGTCTTGCACAATTCACAATGCCCACCATAGCACATACCCTCCCCAATGTCTATCACCCAGCCACCCCATCCCTCCCACCCCCCACCACTCCAGCAACCCTCAGTTTGTTTCCTGAGATTAAGAATTCCTCATATCAGTGAGGTCATATGATACATGTCTTTGTCTGATTGACTTATTTCACTCAGCATAACACCCTCCAGTTCCATCCATGTCATTGCAAATGGCAAGGTCTCATTCCTTTTGATGGCTGCATAATCTTCCATCGTGTATATATACCACATCTTCTTTATCCATTCATCTGTCGATGGACATCTTGGCTCTTTCCACAGTTTGGCTATTGTGGACATTGCTGCTATAAACATTGGGGTGCACGTACCCCTTCGAATCCCTACATTTGTATCTTTGTGGTAAATACCCAGTAGTGCAATTGCTGGATCGTATGGTAGCTCTATTTTCAACTGTTTGAGGAACCTCCATACTGTTTTCCAGAGTGGCTGCACCAGCTTGGATTCCCACCAACAGTGTAGGAGAGTTCCCCTTTCTCCGCATCCCCGCCAACATCTGTCGTTCCCTGACTTGTTAATTTTAGCCATTCTGACTGGCGTGAGGTGATATCTCATTGAGGTTTTGATTTGGATTTCCCTGATGCCGAGCGATGTTGAGCACTTTTTCATGTGTCTGTTGGTCATTTGGATGTCTTCTTTGGAAAAATGTCTGTTCATGTCATCTGCCCATTTCTTGATTGGATTATTTGTTCTTTGGTGTTGAGTTTGATAAGTTCTTTATAGATTTTGGATACTAGCCCTTTATCGGATATGTCATTTGCAAATATTTTCTCCCATTCTGTCGGTTGTCTTTTGGTTTTGTGGACTGTTTCTTTTGCTGTGCAAAAGCTTTTTATCTTGATGAAATCCCAATAGTTCATTTTTGCCCTTCCCTTGCCTTTGGCGATGTTTCTAGGAAGAAGTTGCTGCGGCTGAGGTCGAAGAGGTTGCTGCCTGTGTTCTCCTTTAGGATTTTGATGGACTCCTGTCTCACGTTTAGGTCTTTCAACCATTTGGAGTCTATTTTTGTGTGTGGTGTAAGGAAATGGTCCCGTTTCATTCTTCTGCATGTGGCTGTCCAATTTTCCCCACACCATTTGTTGAAGAGACTGTCTTTTTTCCATTGGACATTCTTTCCTGCTTTGTCGAAGATTAGTTGACCGTAGAGTTGAGGGTCCATTTCTGGGCTCTCTGTTCGGTTCCATTGATCTATGTGTCTGTTTTTGTGCCCGTACCATACTGTCTTGATGATGACAGCTTTGAAATAGAGCTGGAAGTCCGGAATCGTGATGCCGCCAGCTTTGCTTTTCTTTTTCAACATTCCTCTGGCTATTCGGGGTCTCTTCTGATTCCATACAAATTTTAGGATTATTTGTTCCATTTCTTTGAAAAAAGTGGATGGTATTTTGATGGGGATTGTATTGAATGTGTAGATTGCTCTAGGTAGCATTGACATCTTCACAATGTTTGTTCTTCCAATCCATGAGCATGGAACATTTTTCCATTTCTTTGTGTCTTCCTCAATTTCTTTCATGAGTATTTTATAGTTTCCTGAGTATAGATCCTTTGTGTCTGTGGTTAGATTTATTCCTAGGTATCTTATGGTTTTGGGTGCAATTGGAAATGGGATCGACTCCTTGATTTGTCTGTCTTCTGTCTTGTTGTTGGTGTATAGGAATGCCACTGATTTCTGTGCATTGATTTTATATCCTGCCACTCTACTGAATTCCTGTATGAGTTCTAGCAGTTTTGGGGTGGAGTCTTTTGGGTTTTCCACATAAAATATCATATCATCTGCAAAGAGTGAGAGTTTGACTTCCTCTTTGCCGATTTGGTTGCCTTTGATTTCTTTTTGTTGTCTGATTGCTGTGGCTAGGACTTCTAATACTATGTTGAATAGCAGTGGTGAGAGTGGACATCCCTGCCGTGTTCCTGACCTTAGGGGAAAAGCTCTCAGCTTTTCCCCATTAAGAATGATATTTGCTGTAGGTTTTTCATAGATGGCTTTTATGATATTGAGGTATGTACCCTCTATCCCTATACTCTGAAGAGTTTTGATCAAGAAAGGATGCTGTCCTTTATCAAATGCTTTTTCTGCATCTATTGAGAGGATCATATGATTCTTGTTCTTTCTTTTGTTAATGTATTGTATCATGTTGATTGATTTGTGGGTGTTGAACCAACCTTGCAGCCCAGGGATAAATCCCACTTGGTCATGGTGAATAATCCTTTTAATGTACTGTTGGATCCTATTGGCTAGTGTTTTGGTGAGAATTTTTGCATCCATGTTCATCAAGGATATTGGTCTGTAACTCTCCTTTTTGATGGGGTCTTTGGTTTTGGGATCAAGGTAATGCTGGCTTCATAAAATGAGTTTGGAAGTTTTCCTTCCATTTCTATTTTTTGGAACAGTTTCAGGAGAATAGGTATTAATTCTTCTTGAAATGTCTGATAGAATTCCCCTGGGAAGCCATCTGGCCCTGGGCTTTTGTTTCTTGGGAGATTTTTGATGACTGCTTCAATTTCCTTAGTGGTTATAGGTCTGTTCAGATTTTCTCTTTTTTCCTGGTTCAATTTTGGTAGTTGATACATCTCAGGGAATGCATCCATTTCTTCCAGGTTATCTAATTTGCTGGCATAGAGTTCCTCATAATATGTTCTTATAATTGTTTGTATTTCTTTGGTGTTGGTTGTGATCTCTCCTCTTTCATTCATGATTTTGTTGATTGGGGTCCTTTCTCTTTTCTTTTTGATAATTCTGGCCAGGGGTTTATCAATCTTGTTCATTCTTTCAAAGAACCAGCTCCTAGTTTCATTGATCTGTTCTACTGTTCTTTTGGTTTCTATTTCATTGATTTCTGCTCTGATCTTTATTATTTCTCTTCTCCTGCTGGGTTTGGGCTTTATTTGCTGTTTTTTCTCTAGCTCCTTTAGGTGTGAGACCTTTCTTGTTTCTTGAGAAAGGCTTGTCTTGCTATATACGTTCCTGTCAGGACTGCCTTTGCTGTATCCCAAAGATTTTGAACAGTTGTGTTTTCATTTCCATGGGTTTCCATGAATTTTTTATTCTTATTTAATTTCCTGGTTGACCCATTCATTCTTTTTTTTTTTTAAATTTATTTAATTGACAGAGAGAGAGAGAGAGACACAGTGAGAGAGGGAACACAAGCAGGGGGAGGGGGAGAGGGAGAAGCAGGCTTCCTGCCGAGCAGGGAGCCCGATGCGGGGCTCGATCCCAGGACCCTGGGATCATGACCTGAGCCGAAGGCTGTCGCTTAACGAACTGAGCCACCCAGGCGCCCCAACCCATTCATTCTTAGTAGGATGCAAAGAACTCAAATATATGGAGTTCTTTCGACTTTCCTCTTGTGATTGAGTTCTAGTTTCAAAGCGTTGTGGTCTGAACATATGCAGGGAATTATTCCAGTCTTTTGGTACCGGTTGAGACCTGATTTGTGATCTAGGATGTGATCAATTCTGGAGAATGTTCCATGGGCACTAGAGAAGAATGTGTATTCCGTTGCTTTGGGATGGAATGTTCTGAATATGTCTGTGAAGTCCATTTGGCCCAGTGTGTCATTTAAAGTCTTTATTTCCTGGTTGATCTTTTGCTTAGATGATCTGTCCGTTTCAGTCAGGGGGCTGTCAGAGTCCCCCACTACTATTGTATTGTTGTCAATGTGTTTCTTTGCTTTTGTTATTAATTGCCTTATATAATTGGCTGCTCCCATGTTAGGGGCATAGATATTTACAATTGTTAGATCTTCTTGTTGCAGAGACCCTTTAAGTAGGATATAGTGTCCTTCTTCATCTCTTATTACAGTCTTTGGTTTAAAATCTCATTTGTCTGAGGGGCGCCTGGGTGGCTCAGACGTTGGGCCTCTGCCTTCGGCTCGGGTCATGATCCCAGGGTCCTGGGGTCGAGCCCCGCATTGGGCTCCCTGCTCAGTGGGATGCCTGCTTCTCCCTCTCCCACTCCCCCTGCTGTGTTCCTTCTCTCACTGTGTCTTTTTCTGTCAAATAAATAAAATCTTTAAAAAAAAATAAAATCTAATTTGTCTGATATAAGGATCGCCACCCCAGCTTTCTTTTGGTGTCCATTAGCATGGTAAATGGTTTTCCACCCCCTCACTTTCAATGTGGGGGTGTCTTTGGGTCTAAAATGAGTCTCTTGCAGACAGCATATCGATGGGAGACAGCATATCGATGGGTCTTGTTTTTTAATCCAATCTGATAGCCTGTATCTTTTGATTGGGGCATTTAGCCCATTTACATTCAGGGTAACTATTGAAAGGTATGAATTTAGTGCCATTGTATTGCCTGTAAGGTGACTCTTACTGTATATTGTCTGTGTTCCTTTCTGGTCTATGCTGCTTTTAGGCTCTCTCTTTGCTTAGAGGACCCCTTTCAATATTTCTTGGAGGGCTGGTTTCGTGTTTGCAAATTCCTTTAGTTTTTGTTTGTCCTGGAAGCTTTTTATCTCTCCTTCAATTTTCAGTGAGAGCCTAGCTGGATATAGTATTCTTGGCTGCATATTTTTCTCGTTTAGTGCTCTGAAGGTATCATGCCAGTCCTTTCTGGCCCGCCAGGTCTCTGGATAGGTCTGTTGCCAATCTAATTTTTCTACCATTGTAGGTTATATATCTCTTCTCCCGAGCTGCTTTCAGGATTTTCTCTTTGTCTCTGAGACTCGTAAGTTTTACTATTAGATGTCGGGGTGTTGACCTATTTTTATTGATTTTGAGGGGGGTTCTCTGTGCCTCCTGGATTTTGATGCCTGTTCCCTTCCCCTCGTTAGGGAAGTTCTCTGCTATAATTTGCTCCAATATACCTTCTGCCCCTCTCTCTCGTTCTTCTTCTTCTGGGATCCCAATTATTCTAATGTTGTTTCGTCTTATGGTATCGCTTATCTCTCGAATTCTGCGCTTGTGATCTAGTAGTTGTTTATCTCTCTTTTTCTCAGCCTCTTTGTTTTCCATCATTTGGTCTTCTGTGTTGCTAATTCTCTCTTCTGCCTCATTTATCCTAGCAGTTAGTGCCCCCATTTTTGATTGCACCTCATTAATAGCTTTTTTGATTTCGATTTGGTTAGATTTTAGTTCTTTTTTTTCTCCAGGAAGGGTGTCTCTAATAACTTCCATGCTTTTTTCAAGCCCAGCTAGGATCTTTAAAATCATGATTCTGAGCTCTAGGTCCGACATTGTACTAATGTCCGTAATGAGTGGGTCCCTGGCAGACGGTACTACCTCTTGTTCTTTTTGCTGAGGTGATTTTTTTCGTCTTGTCATTTTGTCCAGGGGAGAATAGATGAATTAGAGAACAAAATGCTAACAGGTTAACAACGTCCCCATAAAATATACTCTAAACAAATCAGAAAAGACCTGAAACCAGGGGAAAAGAAAGGGAAAGAAAGAAAAAAGAAAGAAAAGAAAAAAGAAAAAGATAAAAACAAACAAAAACAACAAAAAAACAGAATATGATCAAATATGATCAGGGTAGTGCATAGATCAGTGCCACACACTAGATTTTGGGTGTATTTTGGTGTCTTAGAAGATAGTGCCTCCTAAAATTGTAAGGAAAGAAGGACTTATATATGTACAAAATGAGGGTTGATACAATGAAGGGATGGAAGATGAGTGCAAAGATGAAAATTATAAAAGGTTTTATAAAAGGAATTGATAAGAAGTTGTTTGAAGAAAGAAAGAAGATTTAAAAAAAAAGGGAGAGAATGTGATGAGGCAGGAGACTAGAACAAAGCCATACACTAGAGCTTTAGGGTGTATTTTGATCTGTTAGAAGAAACTGTATCTCAAAATTTTAAAGAGAGAACAACTTATATATATATGCCAAAAATAAGGGTAACTACTATGAAGGGATAGAATATGACTGTAAAAATGAAAAATAATTTTTTTTTAAAAAGGGATTGATAAGATGTTGGTTGAAAAGGGAAAAAGAAAAAATAAAAAAAACCAGTTAAAAAAATTAACTTTGAAAAACTAATGAATCATGGTAAAAAAAGCCATGAATTCTCTGTGCAGTATTCGCCTAGCCCTGGAGGTTCTCCCTTTCTCCTTGATCGGTAAACTTGGTCTTGGCTTGCTGGCTGTCCGTGCTGATCTTCTGGGGGAGGGGCCTGTTGTTGTGGTTCCCAAATGTCTTTGCCGGAGTCGGAATTGCCCCGCCCTTGTCGGTCCGGGCTAAGCAAGCTGCTCCGGTTTGCTCTCAGGAGCTTTTGTTCCCTGCAAGCTCTTGGTACAGCTTTGGTGGATGAGAGTGAAGATGGTGGCCTCCCAATCTCTGCCCGGAGGAGCCGAGAACTTGGGGCCCCGCTCCTCAGTGCGCCCCCAGAGAAAAGCGGTCAGTCAGTCCCATCTCCCCGGTCTCTGGCCGCACTCTGTACTCACCTGGCCTGTGACCGAGCGTTTCTATGTCTGGCACCCGACCCCGTGTGGAGTCTCCAGACCCAGCAGATCCCTGCGGTGTGCTCCCGCACCGCTCCTCCCCGGGGAGGAAGGGGAGTCTCCCCGGCTCTGCCGCTTGTTGGGTCCCTGCTGGAGGAGCAGTGGCCCGACTGCCGCGGATCACAGTTTATGGCCACCCCGAGCTGAGAGCCCGCGCCTCGGCTCCGTCTCTGCAGCCGGCTTCCCCGCTCCGATACCTGGGAGCTCTGCCGCACTCAGGCACCCCCGGTCTTTCTGACCCCCGAGGGTCCTGAGACCACACTGTCCCGTGAGGTTTCCACCTCCCGCTCAGCCACTGGAGCGAGGTCTCTCAGTGGAGCCGACTTCTAAAAGTTCCGATTTTGTGCTCCGCGGTTCTATCACTTCCTAGAAGCGGCCGTCGAGGTTCCCAGCCCCGCTGTCTATCCTCCCGAATATCGCCTCAGATTCACTTCTCCGCACGTCCTACCTTCCAGTAAGTGGTCGCTTCTCTGTTCAGAGAGTTGTTGCTATTCTTCTCTTCAATCTCCTGTTGAGTTCGTAGGTGTTCAGAATGGTTTGATCCGTATTCAGCTGAATTCCTGAGACCAGAGGAAATCCAGGTCTCCTACTCCTCCCCCATCTTGCTCTGCCTCGAATGTAAACATTTTTTTTTAGTATCTGTTTAAATCTTATATTTAAAAAAAATCGAATATTTAAAAAAAAATCGAATATAAGCATCTATGTCTCTCTCCCTGTATCTTTCTATTTCTCTCCTTATATCTATGTATTATATCAGTGTATTTATCTCTATATCTCTAAAATTTTTATTAATGTGTTATTTCATAGATATATTATTTATCTCTTTCATTTTATCTACCTTCACCCCCTGCCCCACAGTGGTCCTATATTTATCTATGGGTAAAGGTTTAAGAATTGTACTTTCAGTTAACTTTCCAGCTCTGTGTTTCTGGAAACCTAAGACCAACCTGTCATCTGTGAAGTTGTTACAAGAGAGATTGGTGCCTGTGGGGTATGAAGCTTCTAAGCGAGGGTGACCCTCATACCCACCCAGTGTGGCTCTTTTCTTACTATGCCAAGCTGTGCTCGGTAGGCTTTGGCCAGAGCAACTTCTGATGCTGCCTTCCCAGCAAGTTCTGGTTTCTGAGCAAACTGGTTGAAAATGTGAGCTATGGTCGTCTTTTGCATCGGTATGTCTAGTTGACTCTAAAATGACCTCTGGTGGGTGTTGTATTTTTCTCTCCCTTCTTTAGACTAAAGGACAGCATATGCCATTTTGTACCTTGTTTTTTGTTTACTTGGTAATATATTTCAGAGATCACTGCATTGTTGTTAATAGATATGTTCTTTGTGTGTGCCCCCCCCCAACTCTTTTAAAAACAGTGCTTCATAGTGGATGTGCCACCTTTTAGTCAACCATTCTGCTTTTGAAAGATAATTGGCTCTTAGGTCTCTTTTCTTACATTTTCAGACTAAAATGTGAAAACTTGAAAAATTTTTAAAAGAAAATATAAGTGGCTATCTTTGTGACCTTGCTCTAGGGGAAGTTTTCTTAAGGCTTAATATCCAGCATGTAAAAAATAGCCTATGTGTAAAAAGGAAAACACAAGACAAAATGAACATAGGCTCTGAAGACTTAGTTCATAGAAGAGGAAACTAGAGTGATCCATAATGTTGGGAAAAGCTCACACTGAATGTTGATGAATAAAATGAAGGTTAAAATGAGTTAGTTTCATACACTTTAGGTTGGCAAATATAGAAGTCTGACAGAGTTGTTGGTATAGACCACTGGGAACCCTCCTAGGTAAAATGGTATAATCACTTTGGAGTGCTATTTCATACTCTCTAGTGAAGTTGAAGATGCACATAGCATAGCAATAAATATTTCCATTAGGAACGTATTCTTGTACAGTTGTACACAAGAACGGAGTATTTGTCTCAGAATTTTTGTAGTGTCAGAAGGTGGCAAGCGATGTAAAAGTCAATCAACAAAGGATTTGGAAATTAAATTGTGATATATCCATATGATGGAACAATACATAGCAAGTAAAAATGAGTTAACTAGACTGAAAATGTATTGATTTGGATAATCTCGTAAATAAAACTGAGTGAAAAAGGTAAGCTGAAAAAGATATGGACAAAAGAATAACATACACAAAGTTTAAAATATGCAAAAATATTTATTTTTTATGGGTACATAATTCTGTTGTAACCACCAGAGTTCTGAGAGTGCCTTTTGGTAATAGAGGGAGGGTGGCAGCTTCAGCTGTGTCTCTGTAATATGTTGTTTCTTAAAAAAAATAAAATAAGTAGAAGGAATTTGGGTTTATCTTTTTTTAAGTATTAAGATTCGATAATGTTGAATGGATTTTTAAAATCACTTTTCTGTATCTTTGAAATGTTTCATAATTTGGATGAGAGGATTCATGTTACAGCACTCAAGTTATAATTTACATTTTCTTCACTTTTGAGGTTTCTCATGATCTCTAGGGAACATTTGGTAGTTTTCTCCTTGTGTGTGTGCTGATTGTGGCTATGGTGTTAGGTGTGATAGTCTGCCTACCACATGGATACTTTTTACTATTTGCGGTATGGTCTGAAAGGAAAACCATGGTGACATCTCGCAGATACTCATTTGTGATTTTTTTTTTCTTGAAGTGCAAGAATTCTTTCTTCAAAAATTCTGGTGTTGGGGCACCTGGGTGGCTCACTTGGTTGGGCATCTGCCTTCAGCTCAGGTCATGATCCCCGGGGTCATAGGATCAGGCCCCACACCTCCCTGCTCAGTAGGGGTGGTCTGCTTCTCCCTCTCCTTCTGCCCCTCCCCCTACTTGTGCGCTCTGTCTCTCTCTCTCTCTTAAATAAATAAAATCTTTAAAAAAATTCTGGTGTTTACTAACAATATGACTACCAATGAAATACATCTTTTAGTTTACATTTATTGAGTTTTGGTATCATTTGTGATTCTAAGCTTCCTTTTGTTCTTTAGAAATAAACTTGAAGGTAGAAACACTGTAACGTATTTTTTTTTAAAACATTTTATTTAAATTCAGTTTAGTTAACATATACTGTATTATTAGCTTCAGGGGTAGAATTTAGTGATTCATCAGTTGTATATAACACCCAGTGCTCATTATGTCAGGTGCCTGCCTTAATACCCATCCCCCACTCACCTTCCAGCAATCCTCAGTTTGTTTCCTAGAGTTAAGAGTCTCCTGTGGTTTGCCTCCCTCTCTGTTTTCATCTTATTTTATTTTTCCTTCCCTTCACCTATGTTCATGTGTTTTGTTTCTTAAGTTCCACATATGAGTGAAATCATATGGTATTTGTCTTTCTTTGACTGACTTATTTCACTTAGCATAATGCCCTCTAGTTCCATCCGTGTCATTGCAAATGGCAAGATTTCATTCTTTTTGATGGCTGAGTAATATCCATTGTATATATACACCACATTTTCTTTATCCATTCATCTGTCAGTGGACATCTGGGCTCTTTCCATAGTTTGGCTATTGTGGATGTTGCTGCTATAAACACTGGGGTGCATGTGCCCCGTCAAATCACTGTTTGTATCCTTTGGATAAATTCCTAGAAGTGCAATTGTGGGTCATAGGGTAGTTCTATTTTTAACTTTTTGAGGAACCTCCATACTGTTTTCCACAGTGGCTATACCGGTTTGCATTCCCACCAACAGTGTAGGAGGGTTCTCCTTTCTCTGCATCCTCACCAACATCTGTTATTTCCTCAGTTAATTTTAGCCATTCTGACTGGTGTGAGGTGGTATCTTATTGTGGTTTTGATTTGTATTTCCCTGATGATGAGTGATGTTGAGCATTTTTTCATGTGTCTGTTAGCCATTTGTATGTCTTCTTTGGAGAAATGTCTGTTCATGTCTTGTGCCCATTTCTTGACTGGATTTTTTTTTCCCCCTATTATTCTTAAAGCTTTACAGACAGTCTCACAATATACAGGGTTTTAGGAGCCCTATCACCTCATTGAAAATAGTATGGATTCTTAAACGAACTAACTTTGAACATTACCACCTATGTTTAATGGAAATATTCTGGCAAGTTGGTAATGTGGTACTTTATGATAGATGAGATGGAACGTGATATAAGGATGAGACCCATGTCACCACAAAAATAACAAGTTATCCCAACCCCATGTATGAGATGGAATGAGATGGAACGAGATGGCACGTGATGTAGGCTCACTTAAGGGAGCCAGGGAGTGAATGTCTTCTTTTGTGACAAGCTGTGTTAATAGTTGGAGTATCACTTGTTTTGGATATAAGAAAAAGTGTTCTTATCCTTTTTTATTCTGTCCTAAACATCACAAAATTAGTCCTCTTCTTTCAATTTGCAGGCCTTCATGGTTGGCTTTAGGCATACTGGTTTAGTTAAGGGGAGAATTTGAAGTTAATTAAAAAAAACATTTCTTTAAAGAAGTTTAGCTTTCAAAAATAGTATTTGCCATCTAAAAGCCTACCAGATACCCTTCTGCCTTGTGATTCAGGAAGTATCATTCTATTAAATTCACATATGAAAAAAAAGTTCACATATGTATTACACATTTCAGTGGCAGCATTGCACTCTGTAGAATTGGGAAAATTATCCTGTGATTGGAAAGAGTGCTCTGAGGGAAGAGGTGTATTGCTTATGTGGAATGCTTGAGTTATTTAACACTGGATCTTGTGGTATACTGATGTGATTGGGCGGTTGGCCACAGCTTTTGTGTATGCCTTCTTGTTTCGTTGTTTTGGTCTTTTGGGCTGTGGCCCATGTTTTGGACGGCCTTGGAGCTTTTATTTAGTGGTATAAAAAGATCTGATTGCTGGTCTTTTTATTCTTATTCCAAGTGGTGCCAACCTGGTGCAATGAGTGGATTCTGAGTAGGATACATATATACACTTAAAATAGTTACTTAATATTTATATGCTTGTCGGCTTGTCAGATAGTCCATATTTGAGATTGTCGCTTTGTAATTGATTTTAGATTATAATTTACTGACAGGATTATTCAGATGGCAGAATCAACGTCATAGCCCCTTGCCTATGAATTCTGTTGAAACTGAGAAAAACTCAAAGGTAAACATTATAAAATAATGTGTTCCTGTTGGGGTAGATTTGGGGAGGAAGAATGTTGCTGCTACATAGAATTTTTTCACCTCCTCAGATCTCCTCATAAAGGTGTCAAGTTATTCCACAAATGCCAGAATAGGAGTGCGTGTGGTGAAATTGTGAATGGCAGTGTGGGGTCAGCACCTGTTTGGGAGGTTGCGGAGAGGAGGAGAAGGTGCATTCTGTCAGTCCCAGAAACTGGGGAGTACAAGAATTTCCAGCAAGTACTCACTCTCTAACCATGAGAGTGGTTGAGGGCTGAGTAATATTCCATTGTATATATACACCACATGAGGAAAATTCCTCACTCATTTTCCGAAGTGGAAAACCTGGCATGCGGTTCTTAGATTAGTCTTTGAAAGTCGGGGAGACTTCATAAGTTCTAGTGTGTGGTTAAGTACAGAAAGACTGGGGAGACCAGGGTGGGCAAGAGTAACATAAGCCCTTCCAGGTTTTCAGAAATACCCAAGAAAAACTCTCTCCCAGGAGAGCACTGCATGCTGGACAAACCAGGACTAGAATGCACATTAAATATGGCGGGAACCCTGAGAGAAAAGATGTAGAGGACATTGGATAAGGCAGCTCTGAGAAGGTGCTGTGGAGTTCACTCCAAGAGGCCATATGTGTGAACATTTCAGAGTCACAGCAGAGGAAAGAGCCCTCAAATCACAAAAATAACAAGTTATCCTGGTCTCTCCTCACTGTCCACAGTAGAACCTCCTTCTCGAAAGTACAAGAAAATCCATTTCATTCAGACACCAATAAAGCAAAAGGGTTGTTGTCAAAAATCCATGAAAAGATAGTGTAAAAGAGTATATAGGAAGGTAAGAATAAGTGGTTCTGAATAACATCCCCCTGGACAATGGAGGATTAGTAATAAAAACATGGCCACAAAGCATTATGAAAACTTTCAGACCTAATATTTAAAAAAAAACTGAAACGAATGAGAAAATTTGGCATGGAAGCTCTGGAAGAACGGCACAAGTTGGAAATAGGAGAGTGGAGGACGGGACTGGGCTGTAGAAAAGTACAAAAAGATGATGTTATCTCCGGAAAGATTCCAAAATAAGGGGAGAAGCAGTAATGAAGACAGTTTACAAAGGAACACAAAGGGAAATAGGCGCTAACACTTTTGTTTTACAAGGATAATAGGAATAGAAAGGAGAAAAGTGAAAAAAAAAATCAAATTAAGATTAAGATGAAAAGTATCCCATCGCTCGGCATCAGGGAACTCCAAATCAAAACCTCAATGAGATACCATCTCACACCCGTCAGAATGGCTAAAATTAACAAGTCAGGGAACGACAGATGTTGGCGGGGATGTGGAGAAAGGGGAACCCTCCTACACTGTTGGTGGGAATGCAAGCTGGTGCAACCACTCTGGAAAACAGTATGGAGGTTCCTCAAACAGTTGAAATTAGAGCTACCGTTCGATCCAGCAATTGCACTACTGGGTATTTACCACAAAGATACAAATGTAGGGACCCGAAGGGGTACGTGTACCCCAATGTTTATAGCAGCAATGTCCACAATAGCCAAACTGTGGAAAGAGCCAAGATGCCCATCGACAGATGAATGGATAAAGAAGATGTGGTATATATACACAATGGAATATTATGCAGCCATCAAAATGAATGAGATCTTGCCATTTGCAACGACGTGGATGGAACTGGAGGGTGTTATGCTGAGTGAAATAAGTCAATCAGAGAAAGACATGTATCACATGACCTCACTGATATGAGGAATTCTTAATCTCAGGAAACAAACTGAGTGTTACTGGAGTGGTTGGGGGTGGGAGGGATGGGGTGGCTGGGTGATAGACATTGGGGAGGGTATGTGCTACGGTGAGCGCTGTGAATTGTGCAAGACTGTTGAATCACAGATCTGTACTTCTGAAACAAATAATGCAACATATTTTAAGAAAAAAGAAAAAGAAGAAGATAACAGGAGAGGAAGAAAAGGGGAGTATGTCAGAGGAGGAGACGAATCATGAGAGATGATGGACTCTGAAAAACAAACTGAGGGTTCTAGAGGGGAGGGGGTAGGGGGATGGGTTAGCCTGGTGATGGGTATTGAGGAGGGCACGTTCTGCGTGGAGCACTGGGTGTTATGAACAAACAATGAATCATGGAATACTGCACCAAAAACTAATGATGTAATATATGGTGATTAACATAACAATAAAAAAATTAAAAAAAAAAGATGAAAAGTATCCCAGTGACAGTCTTGGATATAGAGGAGACAAAGATAATCCAACATACAAAGAAGAAAACTAAATCATTGAAACAGAACAAATACTAAAAACTACGATCCAGACAACACTTTCCTGAGTAAAGGGTACTTGAATGGACAAATCAAAGGGACACACAGCGTATCTAGGAAAATCATTCTACAATAGCAATACGATGACATTTTAAAGAAAACTCCTTTGAGCATCTAGGCAAAAGGACCTTAAATCTCAGCAAGTCACTTTTAAGGAAACAACAATTTTACTGGCATCAGACATTTCCATAGTGACCCTTGATGTCACAATACAGCTCCACTTATTCCTAAGGCATTTAAGATTTTTAAGAAAAGATATTAGCCAAGGATTTTATATTCAGTTACATTGGGTCTTTGTTATAAAAACCACAGGTAGATGTGTGAACATGGAAGAGATCAGTTTCTGTGAACTCTTCCTGAGGCTTCTATCAGAGAATGAACTGCACACAACCAAATAATGTTTGACTAAGCTAAGGCCAAGTAATGAGAATCAGGTTGATAGCATAGTATGTCATTCTAAACCTGCAGTGACTGTCTCCCTCCCTCCCTCCATCCATCCATATGCACACATATATGTAAATACATGCCTATGTATGTATATGAAAAGGGGTAAGTATATGAAAGTTACAATAAACTAGTCAACTGCTTTGTAAATAAATCACTGGTGTGACTTAAAAAAAAAAAAGCTTGGGCGCCTGGGTGGCTCAGATGGTTAAGCATCTGCCTTCGGCTCAGGTTATGATCCCAGGGTCCTGGGATCGAGTCCCGCATCGGGCCTCCTGCTCCTTGGGAGCCTGGTTCTCTCTCTCTCTCTCCCTCTCTCTCTCATGAATAAATAAAGAAAATCTTTAAAAAAAAAAAAAAAAAAAAAGCTTATCATAGAAACTCAGTGTCTGATTGCTGATGTTAGAAAATTGACAGCATATGAAACTCCTGGAACTCTGCTGTATTTCAGTTAATTGAGCTTTGAAAACTCACATCAACTTGTTTAAGTTACATAGATTCAAACGTCTGCCTGGGTTATGTTTTTCCTAAGGTAAGTGACCTCGAATGTACCTTGTAGCTGGATAATCAGTAATGCATCCTTTGGACTTTATATGCTTTGGGGGTTAAAGATTTACACATTAATTTTTAAAGGCATAGCATATTGCACAGGTGAGTTTGTTCATGCTCACTGGTAAGAACGGCTTCCTTCTGAGTGTTATTGACTAGAAATACTGTCTTCTGAAAATTTTTTGCCTTATTTTGACAATAGCTGCTGTCCATTTTTATTTTGGCAAACTAGGTTGACTGAAGTCGTTGCTTCAGGTTTTATGTTTTGCCCAAGTAGCACAATAGCAATTAATAATAAACCAGAAGCTGTAGACCACTGTTATTTGGAAGTACCAAGAAAGATCACTGAATTATTTTGTGCATGTAAAATTTAGAAATTTTGAATGCTAAGCTTTCTCAGGCTTTTTTTTTTTTTTTTCCTTCTCAGAGTCACTAGGCATACTGACTCAATGGTCACTAATTAAGCATTTAAAAGATGGTAATTTCTGCATATTCATCAGACCATGAGTTTGTATTGTGGTATTTTTAGTCCGTCTACATTAATAAGTGTATTTTGTGAGACGTTTAGTTAGATACTTGGCTAAACTTTAAGGAAAGTGTAGCCCCAAAACAATTTGAGATTTAATCAGTACATTTTTTTATTTCCATTGCTATTAAACAGGAAAAAATCGTGTCCGTGATTTCTCACTGTTTTCCTTGAGGCTATTATCTGTTGATGGCTAGGCTGTACTCATTGATTTTTACCTGTGACAGTTGATTGAAGCAGATCAATTTTCCCTCTTGAGATTTGCAGGAGAAAATTTTGAAGTTTTCGACCTCATCATTATTTTTATTTATCTAATAGTTTTGTCTTTATGGGATGTAGTAGAGGGATGTTTTATCCTTTTGCTGAATTTTGATGAAGGTTTCATTTTGTTTGCTCTGGAAGCTTCACATATTTGGACCAATTCCTAGCTTTCTGAATATTTCATCATCTCATCTTCATTAGGTAGATCTGTCCACTGTGAAATCACTGCCAAGTACCATTTGATTGTTGGACATAAACTCGTCTTGCTGTGGTTTGGTTATAGACCTACATGGCTTCTGCTTTTTTTTCCCCACATGTAATATTTAGGTATGTTGAGCTGAATGGCAAGATGAATTTAAATCAGAGCTGAATGCATAGTGGACTGCAAACTGAAGTGACCTGAGGTCATTTTTGGTTCTCTAAAGGTAGTTTTGATTATTCATCCTTGGCACTGAGTCTTTGCCTGCAGCCTATAATCTTCCATCCTCAAGTGTTCTAAGACTAATACTGTTCTAGAGGTGTGGTGCATGTTGCTTAAGATTAATTCTGGAGTCCTGGGCAGTTAGTGGTAGGGAATCAGACTGTTCATTTTATTTCAGATATGACTAAATGAGAATTTATTTAGGGCACGAGATGTTTTTAGGCCTCGATCCAAAATTGTAGTCTGTAATATACTGCATCTTCTCAAGGGACTCAGAGTTACTGTGTTACAAACAAATCTAGTATATAATTTTTTATTTTTAGTATTTGTTATAGTTTAGTTTTTTTCCCCAATCAAAATCATAAATTATTTCAGTTTTGCAAGATTGTTAATAATGGCTGCATCCACTACACCAAGAAGAAATACGTTAGACCTCATCACTTACTTGTGGGCATTTCTGTGTTTTAAAATTATGGCTATTACTGTACACAATTTTTTTTATGCCTGGAAAGTTTTCATCTTTCATTATATACTTAAGCTGTATTTCACTCATCTTCCCTCTCTAACAAACTACTTCAAAACATAGTGGCTTACACAAGGACAGTAATTCATTTTGCTCACAAATCTGTAATTCCAGCAAGGCCGTGTTAGCTGGGAAGATGGAGTGGGTTTGGAGAATAAATTTTCCAGATGGTTCGTTCATTCATATGAGCAGCAAGTTGGTGCTAGCCATTCAGTGGGCACCCCACTGGGGCTGTGGGTTGGGAGCCTCATTTGCTTTCCACGTGGGCCTCTGAAGGTTGTTTGGGCTTCCTTACAGCATAGTGGCTGGGTTCCACAAGTGCTCTGAGAGGGATGCCTGGGTGGCACAGTCTGTTGAGCATCCGACTCTTGGTTTCAGCTTGGGTTGTGATCTTGAGGTCATGGGATCGAGCCCCCACATTGTGCTCCATGCTCCACATGGAGTCTGCTTGAGTTTCTCTTCTCTCTCCCTCTGCACCCCCCTACTGCCGTGCTCTCTCTCTCACTCTAAAATAAATAAATCTTAAAAAAAAAAAAAGTATTTTCTAAGAGAAGCAGGCAGAGGCCACCTGGCCTTTTCTGACCTGGCTCTGGAAGTCTTGTAGTGCCCCTTATACACCTCCACCCACCAAGCGTGTTGTTAGTGTTTGCCATGAAAGAAGACAATGAAACGGGAAGTGGGGTAGATACAGTCTTTGCTACAGTTATGATTTACTTAACAAATCCCTTATTTGGGGATATTAAGATTGTTGCTTGTTTTTGTTTCTGTCATGTAAACAATATTACAGCAAACATTTTTTTTTAAAAGATTTTATTTATTTATTAGAGAGCATATGAAAGGGGAGAGGGTCAGAGGGAGAAGCAGACTCCCTGCCGAGCAGGGAGCCTGATGTGGGACTCGATGCCGGGACTCCAGGATCATGACCTGAGCCGAAGGCAGTCGCTTCACCAACTGAGCCACCCAGGCGCCCGCTACAGCAAACATTATTGTACATAAAGCTCATTTGTTCATCACTTTGTTAGGAGAAATTTCTTGAGCTGTAACAGCTGTGTCAGAAGAAAATAACATTTTTAAGGCCTTTGAGAAATAACTTACTTTCCTCCCAGCTGGAGGTTCTGCTGTCAGGTATATATGCAAGAGAAGTGAATACATACGTTATTTGTTCACAAAATAACATTATTTTCATATGGGCTCTATTTAAGATTTATCCATTTATCCATGACCATGCCAACACTGGCTGCCATCCATTTTCATCTTTGCTGGTCTGCTTTGCAATGAGTTGGAATCTTATTCTTCTGAAATTTGCATTTCTTTGCCTACTAGTGAGAGTGGAAGATTTATTTCCTTGTTAGGCAGTTTAGAGTTCTTTTATCAGTTGTTTGCTAGTTCATGTGTTTTTTGACTGGAGTGTTCATAAATTTTTTATTGGCAAAAGTGATTTGTACATATTTCAAATACTTTTTCCAAGATTATGTATTTATTTCGACAGACGTATCATAAGGCTGTTCCCCCACCCCTTCTTTAAATTGAAATTTTTAACAACACATTTGGAGTCTTTCTAGTGTAAGTAGAAAAGTAAGAATCTCGATAAATGAATAGTCTATCTTTTTTATTTGCTAAAGTCTTAAATATACTTCTGATTATTTTCCTCTTTCTATTGTTTTATTTATGTTTCCCATACACATTTCAAAACTTTAGTTCTTGCAGCACTTTATATGTTTTAGTAATTGTATGGAAAATACATTATTTAGTATTTTTAGTTATTTTAGCATTTTTAAGTTGGGCAAAAAGCCTTCAATCATTATATCAATCCTGTAAAAATGTCAGTGTAATCATCTCCATTTTATTTTGAAGTTGGGGAAACAGAATCCTAGAGAGGTTATTTTGTCAAGGAATATGGCATTTGTTAGTCAGGTTTGCTTGGCTCCTGATTCCAAGTTCTTTCCCAGTCTGTATATTATGCTGCCACTCCAGTTGTTCAAGAGTTCTCTTATCACTCAATCAAAAGCTATTTTTCTTTAAGTCATACATTTTTCTCAAGTTTTTTCTTAAAAGGTTTGTATTTTTGTTATTCTTTGTTGAAGGAATTCATCTTTTCATGACCTAATAGAGTGAAAACTATGGAGTTTTCAGTTTTATTTAGCTACTTTCCTAGGCATGTGGAAAAGAAAGAGAAAGCACCAATTATATTTTTGGCATAATGGTTTTAGACTTGAATGCATAAATGCTAAATCTATGAGTACTTAAAAAATTTAAGTGTTTAAAATTTAAGAAGATGCATTTTAATATACATAAAAATCTTTAGCAGGAGTATTCACCATTTATAACTATTTTCTTTAAGTTAATACACATTTTCATTTTCTTGATTTTTTATTTATACTAAAGTCTTATGTTGTATTCTTTGTCAGGGAATTAAATCTATTTAAATATAGATCTCCTTATATGGAATCTATGTGTATATAGATTGCCGTGAATCCTTTTTAGTTCCTTTTGAGTTAGAATAAGGGATGTGTTATCTTACTCATAAATTTTGGCTTTAAAGTAATACTAGACTGTTTAGAAATTTCTCCTAAATTGACTGTCATTTGTGTTCATTGTATTTGCTCTAAACTCAGTTAAAACTTTAGATAAAATGAAAAGATGGATAACAAGTGTTGGGAAAGATGTGGAAATGCAACTTTCATATATTAGTGAAGAATAACTTAGTACAACCACTTGGGAAAATCATTTGACAGCCTCTATTAAAGCTAAAGAGATGCCTACTTCTTGACTTAGAGGCTCTGCTCTCAGGTATATATGCAAGAGAAGTGAATACATACGTTATTTGTTCACAAAAAGATACATAAATGTATCATGACATTGTCCATAGCAGCTTTACTCATAATAGTCCCAAACTCCAAACAACACAAATGTTCAGGAGTAGAATGGATTCGTATATTTTTCTGTGTTCACATAGTAGAACATTATAGAGTAGTAAAATATGAATTGCTTCTGCACAGAACACAGCTGACTTTCATGCCGCTATATTTTTTTACTTTTTTTTATATCTTTGCTGTCTCCCCTTTTTCTTAGTGCTTTCTCTATTTTGTTATTTTTCAAAAAACCAGCATTTTGACTTATTTATCATTTGCCTTTTTTTTCTATTTTCTATGTTATTACCTTATGTTTGCATCTTTATTTTCTTTGATTTTCTTCATTTTTATTTTATTATTTTTTTTCAGTTTCAGTGTTGGGAATTTAGTTCTCATATTTTTGTTCCATTTTCATTTACAAATATATTTACAGGTTGTATTTTCTTCTGACTGCTGTTCTAAATGTATCCCATATTTTTAAGTTTTTAAATTTTGGCTTGTATAGAGAAAAATTTCCAGGTATAAGGATCTTTTGAAGTATTGGTGCTTTTATTAATTTCTAGTTTTATTGCATCATGCTAATAAAAATTATTTTTTCTTCTCAAAGTATTCCAAAAAAATAGAAGGAAGCTTCCAAATTCACTCTCTGAGTTTCAACATTACCCTTATAACAAAACTAGAAAACGACATTACAGAAAAGAACTACAGGCCAATCTATCTGATAAACACAGATGTAAAAATCTCAACAAAATATTAGCAAACTGAATCTAGCAATATATGAAAAAAATCATTCACTACAACCAAGTGGGATTTATTTCAGGGATGCAAGAATGGTTCATTATTCACAACTCAATCAATATACATCACATCAACAAGAGAAGGGATAAAACCATATGATCTCAATAGACACAAAAAAAGCATTTGACAGAGTACAACATTCATTCATAGTTAAAAACCCTCAACAAAGTAGGTTTAGAGGGAACATAGCTCAACATAATAAACGCCAATAAAGGCCCACAGCTAACATCATACTCAGTGGTGAGAAGCCAAGAGCTTTTCCTCTAAGATCAGGAACAAAACAAGGATGTCACTCTCCCGACTTCTATTCAGCATAGCACTGGAAATCTTAGCCACACCAATTAGACAAGAAAAAGAAATAAAATGCATCCAGGTTGGTAAGGAAGAAGTAAAACTTTCACTATTTGCAGATGACGTGATACTCTATATAGAAAACCCTAAAGATTCTGCTAAACTACTAGAACTGATGTCACTGGATACAAAACCAATGCACAGAAATCCATTGCATTTCTATGTGCTAATAATCAAGTAGCAGAGAAATTAAGAAAAATCCCATTTTCAAGTGCACCCAAAATAATAAAATACCTCGTAACAAACTTAACTAAGGAGGTAAAAGACATGTACTACAAACTATAAAACACAAATGGAAAGACATTCCATGCTCATGGATTAGAAGAATTAATATTTTTAAAATGCCCATACTACCCAAAGCAATCTATAGACTTATTGCAATCCGTATCAAAATACCAACAACATTTTTCACAGTACCAGAACAAATAATCCTAAAATTTGTATGGAATCCCAGAAGACCCCAAAAAGTCCAAAGCAATCTTGAAAAAGAAGAACAAAGCTGGAGGTATCACAATTCTAGATTTCAAGATATACTACAAAGCTGTAGTAATCAAAACAGTATGGTACTGACACAAAAATGGACACACAGATCAGTGTAACAGAATAGGGAGTCCAGAAATAAACCTGTGCTTTTATGGTGAATTAATCTACGACAGTGAAGGCAAGAATATACAATGGGGAAAAGACAGTTATTTCAACAAATGATGCTGGGAAAACTGGAGCACTTTCTTACACTATACACAAAAATAAACTCAAAATGGATTAAGGACCTAACTGTGAGACTTGAAACCATAAGATTCCTAAAAGAAAACATAGTAATTGCTGTGACATCAGCCGTAGAAACAATTTTTTTAGATATGTCTCCTCAGGCAAGGGAAACAAAGGCAAAATTATTGGGACTACACCAAAATAAAAAGCTTTTTCACAGCAAAAGATACCATCAACAACACAAAAAGGCAACCTACTGAATGAGAGAAGATATTTGCAAATGATATAGTCAATATCATTTAGGGGTTAATATCTAAAATATATAAAGAACTTATGTAACTCAATGCCAAAAAGAAAACACCCCAAATCTAATTAAAAATGGGCAGTGGACCTAAAAAGACATTTTTCCAAAGAAGATATACAGATGGCTAACAGACCCATGAAAAGATGGCTCAACATCACTAACAATCAGGGAAATGCAAATCAAAACCACAATGAGATATTGCCATACTCCTGTCAGAGTGACTGGAATCGAAAAGACAAGAGATAACAAATGTTGGTGGGGATGTGAAGGAAAAGGAATCCTCATGCACTGTTGGTGGGAATGCAAACTGGAGCAGCCACTGTGGGAAACAGTATAGAGTCTCCTCAAAAAATTAAAAATAGAATTACCATATGATCTCATAATTTCGCAACTGGATATTTACCCAAGTAAAATGAAAACAATAATGCAAAAAGATAATGCATCTTTGTTTATTGCAGCATTATTTACAGCCAAGATATGGAAGCAACTGAAGCATCCATTGATAGATGAATGGATAAAGATGATGCCCCCCCCCCCACACACATTATTCAGCCATAAAAAGGAATGAGATCTTGCCATTTGCAACAATATGGATGGACTTCAGAGGGTATAATGATAAGTGAAATAAGAGCAAGACAAGTACCATCTGATTTCACTCATATGTGGAATTTAAGAAAACAAATGAACAACCAAAAAAGAGACAAACAAAAAAGACTCTTAAGTACAGAGAACAAACTGGTGGTTGTCAGAGGGGAGGTGGGTTGGGGGAGAGATGAAATCTGAAAATATTTTTTATTTTATGGATTACATTAGGGTTTTCTTTGTGACCTTTTATATGGTCAGTTTAAAGGAACATTTTATGTTGAAGAACAAGGTACATTTTCTGTTATTTAAGTGTAAAGTTGGATATATACCATAACATCTGTTGTTTATGTCATTTAGTCTTTTATGTTCTCACTTATTTTTGTTCTCTTGACCTTCTTGGGCTGAGAGTGGTATGATAAAGTCTGTTGCTTCTTGCATCTTCTATAGTTTCCACTTTATAAAAGTGGTTACTGTGCTCTTTAAGGCATAGCATTCATTACTGTATTCATTACTTGTTAAGTGTTAAGTGGCCTTTAGCATTAAAAAGTCTTCCTCATCTTGTTTACTTCTTTTTGGCCTAAATTCTGCCTTATATGTGAGGCAGAGTCGTTATGTAACTCTTTGTATATTAGGAACACAAACACAGTTCCTACTTTCTATTCTTGTTTGCCTCTCTCACTTTTTATCACTTCTAACATTTACCACTTTATCACTCTAACATGTTAGAAGTGATAAATTTACTTTTTGGAGTACAGTTCTGTGAGGATTAACACATGTGTAGACCCTGTCACTACCACCACAAGAAGGATACAGAACAATTGCGGCATCGCAAAGAATGACATTGTGCTGCTCCCTTTTTAGGCAAACCACCTCCCACCCCATTCCCTGGCAATTACTGATGTCTTCTCTGCCCCAAAGTTTTACCTTTTCTAAAATGTTATGTAAATGGAACTGTTTTGTATGTAATCTTTGAGACTTTTTTTTAAATGCAGTTGAAATTCATCCATGTTGTATCAATAGTTCATTTCTTTTTGTTGCTGAGTACTGTTCTGTTATGTAGATATACCACAGTTTATATACCCATGTACTCATTCAAGGACATATGGGTTGTTTTCATTTCTTGACTGTTATACGAAAAGTATTGCTGTCAACTTTTGTGTGTAGGTTTTTCTGTGAGCATACATTTTTATTTCACTAGAATAAATACTTAGAAGTACAGTGGCTGCAACATATATGGTAGTTGTGTGTTTAACAATTTTTTATGAAACTGCCAAGCTGTTTTCTAGAGTAACTGTGCCATTTTGCAGTCCTACCAGCTATGTATATAGAATTCTAGTTGTTCCACATAGTAGTCATTTTTCAGTTGGTCATTCAAATAATTGCATAGTGTCTCACTGTGATCTCAACTTGCATTATTTTAATGATTGTGACATTGAGCATCCTCTTGTGTTTATGTGAATATCTGCATATGTCCTTTGGTGAAATGTCTGTTTAAATATTTTGCCCATTAAAAATGTTTTTTCTTAATATTGAGTTTTGAGAGTTCTTTGTATATTCTGCATACAAATATTTTATGCTAGTATGTGGCTTGTCTTGTTGTATTTGTCTTCCACAGAGGATAATTTTAATATTCATGAAGTTCAGGTCATCAGTTATTTCTTTTATGGATTGTGCTTTTGGTGTTATATCTAAAAA
Organism: Zalophus californianus; assembly: GCF_009762305.2. Taxonomy (NCBI): domain Eukaryota; kingdom Metazoa; phylum Chordata; class Mammalia; order Carnivora; family Otariidae; genus Zalophus; species Zalophus californianus. The sequence continues at coordinate 69,960,870 of NC_045595.1, read as the reverse complement.
CTGCCTAATCAAAGGTCATGAAGATTTGTGTTCTGTTTTCTTGTAAGAACTTTATAGTTTCACATTTTTTATTCAGATGTATGATTCATTTTGTATGATTGCAATTTTTGTATATGGTGCACAGTATGAAATGAAGTAAATTTTTTTTTGTATGTGGATATCCATAATAAGTACTACTTATTGAAAAAACTGTCCTTTATCCTAAGTTCCCTTTGCAACCTGTCCTAAACTAATTGATTCCATTTCTGAACTCTGTTTCCTTGGTCTGTGTATCTGTCATTTTGTCAATACCACATTGTTTTGATTACTCTAGGGTTTTTTTTATGTTTTAAAATAATTGTGTGATTCATCTTTTTCCCCCCAAATTGTTTTGCTTAGGGGTTCCTTTGCCTTTCCATATAAACTTTATGATTAGCTTGTTTATATCTACAAAAAATCCTGCTGGGATTTTTTTTTATTGGAATTAAATCTGTAAGTCAGTTTGGGGGAAAATTGGCATATTAACTATTTTGAGTTTTTAAAGAGATGAATGTGAAATGTCACTTCATTTATTTATGTCTTTAACATTTTTTCTTTCATGATTGTTGTATAGTTTTCAGCTTAGTGATTCTGCACAAATTTTGTTAGGTTTATACCTGTATTTCTGTTGTTGTTCTTGTTAGAGTTATTGAAAAATGATACTTCAAAAAATTTGTATTCTAATCGTTCATTACTGGTGTATAGAACTACACCAGATCTTGCTAAACTCATAAGGTGTAGAAGCCTTTCTGTAGATTCCTTGGGATTTTCTACATAGACAATCATAATCTCTGAGAATATTGTTTCCATTATAGTGTGAATGACTTTTATTTATTTTTCTTTCCTTATCATACTGGCAATGACTTTCAGTAAAATATTGAATTATGAGTAATGGGAATGGGCATGCTTGTTTAATTCCCAGTCTCCGTGGGGAAGCATCAGGTGTTTCCCCTCTAAGTACGATGTTAGCTGCAATTTTTCTTTAATACTCTTTTATAGATTGAGGAAGTTCCCTTCTGTTCCTTGTTCGGTGGGTTTTTATCATGAATGGATGTTGGGGGTGCCTGGGTGGCTCAGTTGTTGAGCGTCTGCCTTCGGCTCGGGTCATGATCCCAGGGTCCTGGGATCGAGCCCCGCATCGGGCTCCCTGCTCTGCGGGAAGCCGGCTTCTCCCTCTCCCACTCCCCCTGCTTGTGTTCCCTCTCTCGCTGTGTCTCTGTCAAATAAATAAATAAAATCTTTAAAAAAAAATTGTTATTATCATGAATGGATGTTGAATTGTGTCAAATGCTTTTTCATTATTTATTGATATGATCATGTGATTTTTCTTATTTAATCTGCTGAATTACGTGGATTGATACTCAAATATTGAACCAGTCTTGATTTCTGAGATAAATTCTACTTGATTATGATCTTTTTATTTATACGTTTTATGTATCATTGGATTCAAATTGCATATATTTGTTGAGGATTTTTGCATCTCTATTCCTAAGGTATGTTTATACTTTTTATTCCTTGTATCGTTAACTGTCTTGGATCTTTTTCATGCCTATAAATGCTTGTGTGTGTGTGTGTGTGTGTGTGTGTGTGTGTGTGTGTGTGTGTGTGTAAATATATATACATCTGATATGTCCTGTGGCCTCTTGTAGATATTTTTATTCTTTTTTGTTTATTTTTTAAATTTTAGATTTGTGTGGAGTTTACTTGCAGGTATGACACTACCACAAACATGCACTCATTCTGTTAGTTTTGGTTAGCTCAACATTCAGCAGAATTTTATTACATAACTTTCTGTTTTTAGATTGCATTTCAAAGCATCAGGTGTTCTGTCCATTTTTTTTCTCCTTAAAGAGATCTCTCCTGGAATCTTCTAAACAACTCCAATATGGTTAGGCTGCCCTCTGTGCCTGGTTATAACTATCACCTGGAATCATCGTGGGATTCCCTTCCTCTCTTCCCTTTGTTCAGTATCCTCTGTTTTCTTGGTTCATTTCCCCAGAGTGAGTGTTGGGGGTTATAGAGATTAGTGGTGGAATGATAAGTGATTTTGGAAAGATAATAAAAGGCCAGATCATGAAAAGCTTTGTATGCTTTGGTAAGGGTTCATCTCAAGGATTGCAGCAACTATTGAGGATATTTTATAGGTGAATAACATAATCATATTCGCTGTTGGAGAAGATCACTGTGGCTATCACTTGTGAAATAGATGGAAGAAAGCAAAGTTATAGTAATTCAGGAAAAATATAATGGTGCATTGAAATATAAGGCAATGTTAGTGGGGGTATCACTCTCACAGTAATTGGGGATCAATTGGACATGGGAGGAAGGAGGAGTCGAGGAAGATGCTCAGGTTTTTAAGTTTGATCTTGAATTGATGATCCTCAGAGGGCGAGTATCATGTTTAGGGTAGGTTCTGAGTTTAGTGTTGGATGTGCAGTTCAAAGGATTGTAGTATACCCTTTACCCACATTTAGCAAATGTTAGCATTTTACCATGTTTGATTTATACTTTCTTTCTTTTACCGTGTGTGTGCATGTGTGTGGCCAAAATGAGAAGAGGTTGGAGACCTGATGCTCCTTTACTTTTTTTGTTTGTTTTGTTTTGGTTTTTGATGCTCCTTTAGTTTTATTTATTTTTTTATTTTTTTATTTTTATTTTTTTATTTTTTTTTATTTTTTTTTATGTATATATGTATATATATATTTTTTTAATTTTTTTTATTGTTATGTTAATCACCATATATTACATCATTAGTTTTTGGTGCAGTGTTCCATGATTCATTGTTTGTTCATAACACCCAGTGCTCCATGCAGAACGTGCCCTCCTCAATGCCCATCACCAGGCTAACCCATCCCCCTACCCCCTCCCCTCTAGAACCCTCAGTTTGTTTTTCAGAGTCCATCATCTCTCATGGTTCGTCTCCCCCTCTGACATACTCCCCTTTTCTTCCTCTCCTGTTATCTTCTTTTTCTTTTTTCTTAAAATATGTTGCATTATTTGTTTCAGAAGTACAGATCTGTGATTCAACAGTCTTGCACAATTCACAGCGCTGCTCCTTTAGTTTTAATTACTTTACTGAATATTCCCTAAAAACAAGCCATGGATTTAAAAAGAAATTAACATTTAAAATTTAACGTTATTAACTCATCTACAGACCTTATTCAGATTTTGCAATTGTCCCAGTAATGTTCTTTTATGTGAAACAAAGTTGCCAGATCTTGAATTGCATCAGTTATCATGACTTTTTAGTCTCCTATAATCGGAACAGTTTTTCAGTCTAAGGCTAGTGGATCTTTGAGTGGTTTTGGAATTATGTGTTTGTGTGGCAGGTGGTATTAGTGTGGGAAACAGATTTGTAATTGTGGTACTTGGGCCCAGGGTATAAATTAGAATGGGAATTGACTGTGGAGAATTGGGTTTTCTACTGTCTACCTGCTGGAAAGGTGGAAACAGATCTATTACTCAAAGATACCTTAGTGTTGATTTGTTTTTTAACCCTAGGTGATGAATTAGCTTGATTATTTTGTTCATGACCTGGTGAGACTCATGCATAGGTATAGATACGTAGGTATTTCTCCATCCTTAAATAAAAGCAGGTGCCTGACTATGTAAATTCTTCCTGCTTGGCAGCATAGCACCCAGTGTAAAAGGACCGTGGCATGGCCAAAAAATCGAACTGCTTACATTTGCCTTGGACATAATAGTGTCACTGTTAGGTGTTTGCTTCTCTTCAGGACCATTGGGAAGTTCCACTCTTGCTCTGTGTAGCCATCTTGCTAACAGTACAATCCAGTATTCCTGCCTGCTTACATTCATTAACTCTGTGTGCATATATGTATGTGTCTGCATTTCCTTTTTGCATATCTATAGGTACCTGAGATGATGTACAATCTGTTAGAAGGGAAAATAATATAAATAGTAGTCAGTATGTGTTCCTCTCTGTTGTATTATGCCTTTGGTTACAGAATGTTATAGAAATATAGGTTCTTCTTTTGGGTATTCGTATATCTGTAGGACCTTAGTTATATAGACTAGAGATGTGTTTTCTATAGACGCAGGTTTGTACAGATGTTCACGTGTACGTGCAGTTGTGACTTGCAATTTTTCTAGTTATTTATTGCCACACTTCCTGTTGGGTGGTTGAATGGTTAAGAGGAAGGCTTTGTTGTCCCACTGGCCTTGATTTCAATCCAACTTTTTGAATTGGTTAACTTTTCAAGATTGATTTTCCTCTTTAAAATAGGGATAACGGGGCACCTGGGTGGCTCAGTCGTTAAGTGTCTGCCTTCAGCTCAGGTCATGGTCCCAGGGTCCTGGGATCGAGCCCCACATCGGGCTCCCTGCTTGGCGGGAAGCCTGCTTCTCCCTCTCCCACTCCCCCTGCTTGTGTTCCTCTCTTGCTGTTTCTCTCTGTGAAATAAATAAATAAAATCTTTAAAAAAAATAAGTAAAATAAAATAGGGATAAATGGGGTGCCTGAAACTATGGAAAGAGCCAAGATGTCCGTCAACAGATGAATGGATAACGAATATGTGGTATATATATATGATGGAATATTATGCAGCCATCAAAAGGAATGAAATCTTGCCATTTGCAACGACATGGATGAAACTAGAGGGTATTATGCTAAGTGAAATAAGTCAATCAGAAAAAGACAGGTATCATTTGATCTCACTGATATAAGGAATTCTTAATCTCAGGAAACAAACAGGTTGCTGGAGAGGTGGGGGGTGGGAGGGATGGGGTGGCTGCGTGATAGATATTGGGGAGGGTATGTGCCATGGTGAGCACTGTGAATTGTGTAAGACTGATGAATCATAGACCTGTACCTCTGAAACAAATAATACATTATATATTAAAAAAAAAGATAGGAAGGGAAAAATGAAGGGGGGATATCAGAGGGGGATACAAACAATGAAAGACTATGGACTGAGAAACAAACTGAGGATTTTAGAGGGGGGTGGGGGGATGGGTTAGCCTGGTGATGGGTATTAAAGGGTACATACTGAATGGAGCACTGGGTGTTATATGCAAACAACGAATCATGGATCACTACATCACAAACTAATGATGTGATTAATATAACATAGTAAAATTAAAAAACAAAACATTGGGGCGCCTGGGTGGCTCAGTCGGTTAAGCATCTGCCTTCGGCTGAGGTTGATCCTGGGGTCCTGGGGTTAAGCCCTGCAAGGAGCACCTCACTGGGCTCCCAGCTCAGTGGGGAGTCTGCTTCTCTCTCTTCCTCTGCCCCTTCCCCCCCGACTCATGCTCTCTCTCTCAAATAGATGAATAAAATCTTTTAAAAAAAAATAGGGATCATAGTATCATGTTGTTATGGCTAGTTTTCAGGTTTAAATGGGATAATACATACTAAAATTTTAGTATAGAGTCCAGCGCCAATTAAGAATGCAAAACCAGTAGCTGATATTTTATTTTTTTGCGCTCTGTTTAGTTATTGTGCACTACTGACCCTGATAGTTGACTGCTCTCTTCATTTCATGTTTTCTCAAAAAGTATTTTATTATCTTCCACAGGATTTTGTCTCTACAATTATCCGTTTACTTGACAGCCCCTCAACTTCCATTAGAGCAAAAGCCTTCCTCGTTCTTTTATATATTTTGATTCATAACCATGAGATGCTGCTGCTCAGCTGCCAGGCAAGGTATGATTTTCTCTGATATGGTTTCATCAATAACATCGATTTGGAACCTCTTTTATTGTTAGTATTTCTTGGCCTCTGTATGCCTAATGCTGAAAATTTTTTTTCCTGGACCTTTCTATGGGTTTAATTTTTCACATACAGCTGCAGCTGGGAAATACAGAGGACCGAGAGAAGACCTCTGGAGCTGAGGCAGGGTGGTGGGAAGGAGCTGGAGTTCCTAGGTGTGAGGACGGTCCAAGTCAGGGTGTTAAAGTTGGTTCTGGCTTGCATCTTTGGGAGGCATTCTTGACTCTTGGTTTGGTCATAGTTTTCACTTTTGTAAGATTCTGGAATGAGCAGCTGGAAGCCCAGCGGAATAGTCTAGTGAAGTGTAGAGGAAGAGGCAGAGCAGGGACAAGTTTCTGGACTGGACCTAGGCTGGGCAGATCTCTCTCTCCCTGGGTTCCACCTACTTCCTCAAAAAGGAGAACCTGTTCTGACGCACCTCAGATTCCCGTCATGCTTTGATGCTTCCTGATGAGCATCTGGACTGTCTGGTCCATGCAAAATTACAACCCAGAGGAACCTTGAATATGTGGTTGAATGTCTGTTTCTTGATTTAGCTTGTTACTCACTGTAGAATACTGAGGAGACCCTATAATTGCTGAGATTGATCTAGATTAGAGATTGGAAAACTTTTTTCCTGTAAATAGAGTAAATATTTTAGGATTTATGGGTTAAGAGGCAAAATTGTGGCTATTTGTATTTACGTAACAAGAAAAAACAAACTTCCACAAATTTTTTATTGATGAACGTACTTCTATAACAGGAGAGGGAACCAATATCTACAGATTTTTAAATTGACATAGGAAAAATATACTAATAAATGAGTACAATTTTTTTTGTAATGCAGGTCTACAGATGAGAAGAACAGAATTCTTTTTCTGAGGGAGAGATAACATTTTGCTTATTTAGGGATCAAAGTCAGTGTCTTCCTCATCAAATCAGTTGTAAATGTCTATGTTAGTGCTCATTGCTAGCTTAATTTTGTGTATCTTGTCTTTGAAATGTCTTTTCTTATAGATAGGTATTGTCACATACCAATATTAGTTCATGAGTATGTGATTTTAATTGAGCATATTCATTGCTTGGAAGGCATTTGTAGGATTCTATTAGATTCTTCCTTGACATCTGCCTTTTAGCATGTCCTTATGTTGCAGGTTAATCAGACTAAGTGAAGGGTATGTAGAAGCTCCTACAGAGCCTTCTTTCTTGTCTCAGGGATCATCGTCCAGCTTTGTTTTACATCCAGTGTCTTGAAAACTGATGTTTCACATATTTTGTCTATCTTGTAGTTGTGTTTTTTAAAAACTTTTTATTTAAATTCAATTTAGTGAACATATACTGTATTATTAGTTTCAGGGATAGAATTTAGTGTTTTATCAGTTGCATATAACACCCAGTCCTCTTTATGTCATGTGCCCTCCTTAATACCCATCACCCAATTACCCCATCCCCCCATCCACCTCCCCTCCAGCAACCCTCACTTGTTCCCTATAGTTAAGAGTCTCTGATGGTTTGCCTCCCTCTCTGTTTTCATCTTATTTTATTTTTCCTTCCTTTCCCCTGTGTTCATGTGTTTTGTTTCTTAAATTCCACATATGAGTGAGATCACTTGGTATTTGTCTTTCTCTGATTTTGCTTAGCATAATGCCCTCTAGTTCCATCCACATTGTTGCAAATGGCAAGATTTCATTCTTTTTGATGGCTGCATAATATTCCATTGTATGTATATATGTGTGTGTGTGTGTATATATATATACCACAACTTTTTTATCCATTCATCTGTCAATGGAGCTCTAGGCTCTTTCCATATTTTGGCTATTGTGGACATTGCTGCTGTAAACTTTGGGGTGCATGTGCCCCTTTGAATCACTATGTTTGTATCCTTTGGATAAATACCTAGTAGTGCAATTGCTTGGTCGTATGGTAGCTCTATTTTCAACTTTCTGAGGAACCTCCATACTGTTTTCCACAGTGGCTGCCCCAGCTTGCATTCCCACCAACAGTGTAGGAGGATTCTCCTTTCTCCACATCCTTGCCGACATCTGCCATTTCCTGACTTGTTAATTTTAGCCATTCTGACCAGTGTGAGGTAGTATCTCATTGTGGTTTTGATTTGTATTTCCCTGATGCTGAGTAATGTTGAACATTTTTTAATGTCCCTGTTAGCCATTTGTATGTCTTCTTTGGAGAAATGTCTGTTCATGTCTTTCCCCATTTCTTGATTGGATTATTTTTTCTTTGGGTGTTGAGTTTGGTAAGTTCTTTACCATAATAAAATAAAAATAAAAAACAAAGCAAAACATTGGGGCACCTGGGTGGCTCAGATTTTGGATACTAGCCCTTTATATGATAAGGCATTTGCAAATATCTTTTCCCATTCCATACGTGTCTTTTAGTTTTGTCAACTGTTTTCCTTTGCTGTGCAAAAGCTTTTTATCCTGACGAAGTCCCAGTAGTTCATTTTGCTTTTGTTTCCCTTGCCTTTGGATATTGTTTAGCACAAAGTTGCTGTGGCCATGGTCAAAGAGGTTGCTGCCTATATTCTCCTCTAGGATTTTGATGGATTCCTGTCTCCCATTTAGGTCTTTCATCCATCCTGAGCTTATTTTTATGTGTGGTGTAAGAAAGTGGTCCAGTTTCATTCTTCCGCATGTGGCTGTCCAATGTTCCCAGCACCATTTGTTGAAGAGATTTTTCTTTTTTCCATTGCCTATTCTTTCTTGCTTTGTCGAAGATTAGTTAAGCATATCGTTGAGGGTCCATTTCTGGACTCTCTATGCTGTTCCATTGATCTGTGTGTCTGTTTTTGTGCCAGTGCCGTACCGTTCCGATGGCTGCATATTTTATAGTTGTTTCAAATGGGAGCATGCGTCCTTTTTCTTAGTCCATTAGAACCGGAAGGTGAAGTTCTTGTCTATTTGTAAAGGCCTCTCACCACTCACTTTGCTGCCTCTGCTCTGTGTGTCTACCATCATTTTCACCAGGGCAAATAATATAGTTTCTCAACAGATGTTCTTACATTGTTTCCTAGACTCATAGTCTGGTCTTCATGTAGGAACTAGAGAAGCTCTTACACAGTGTGAATTGACTTTTGTTTCTTCCCTGCTCAGACTCTTCTAAAAACATCCTGTCATGCTGAAATGATGGCCTTGGCCTCCTCTGCCCTACTTCACCTAGTCCCTGCCCACCTGTCAGCCTGTGTCTTCTGACTCTTCTTTGCTCTTGCTCCATTCCAGCCACATAGTTTCTCTTACTGCTTTTCGAACACAGTAAGCCTACTAGACCCACCGCAGGGCCCTTCCCAGGTGCTGTTCCTTGTGCCCATTTTGCTTTTCCCCCAGAGGCTGGCTTCCTCAGGTCATTCAGGTTTCTGGTCAGTGTAAGGGTCTCTTCTTCTGAGAGCCACTCTGCTCATCCTGTCTCAAATCCCCCTCTCAGGCCCCACTGCAGAAACCCTTTAACTGGTGAGAATCAAAGCATTCAGACCATCAGAGCCTGTGCATGATCTTTTTGGTCCTCCCAGGAAACGGCTATGGTTTCTGTGTGTCTGAATGAATATTTAGAAACTTGAGCAGTGGTGGGAAGACGGTGGTCTGAATGCATACCCTGGCCCCAGCTTCCACCCTGCCAACTCTCTGGAGCTCCACAGTGAGCAGGATGCATGTAGAGAAGGAGCCTGGAAGATGAGGCTTAGCCTTGCCGGAGAGGTGAGGACAGGCTCTGTTCTTCCTGTGCTTTGTGGCAGAGTTGACTCTCTGTCTTCTAAACCTAGGTGAACGGCAGATCTTGGGGCTTCCACAGGGTCCAAAACGCAGATGCTTTCTATGTTTGGTTGTTGGGCCCAGCATGCCTATTCCCAGGAGACTGGGAGCAGGACTGAATGGGGGCCAGTCTGCCCCCGGTCGGTGAGGTTGCAGGCAGATGACCTCATTTCCTTGCACTTGAAGAGAACAGCCCCCTCTCACCACCTGCCTCTTTGCCACAACCTGTCCTGGTCAGGTGCTGAGTAGATGAAGTCCTGAATAAGCACATTTGTCATAGTCTGTTGAGAGAGACATGGTACTTGAAGGAGGAGGAAAAAGAACAGGTAGCGCTTACTGGGACAGAACGAATGGAATTGACAGAATTTTAACAAACAAGTAATGAGAACTCTGCGGAAAGGCACTTTTTTGAAATTCAGCAGAGGAACTAAAAGAGCATGGCCTCTGCGGGGGATGGTGTTAGGGCTTTGAAAGGGGGTATGAAAGAATACCCTGAACCACACCGAGCTCCTGACAGAGACCTGGACAGTTCATGTGAAAATAGGAAAGATGGAGTGAGTTTCCAGGAGACCTCACATGCCCTGAATGCCCGGGGGAAGAAAGGAACCGATGGAGGGTTTCTAACTGAAGACATGTTAGCAGTCGTCTTCTGCTCAAACATGTTCTCTTCTGATACTGTACCGAGCTGCAAGTAAAGGAATGAGAATGTCACAAAACTACAAAGGCAAAGGGAAAGATGGCTAAAACCGATGAGCATTGTCATCCCATTTTTGGGTTTTGGAAGCTGGAAAGCTGAGAGATGAATGCTTGCTCATTTAGCAGAATGGAGAATGCCGAGGTCCCTTTTTGTCTGCAAGGGGAAAGCCGGGAGGAGATCTGATGCCTGCATGACAGAACTCTGGAAAGGTTGGGAATTAGGGGTGCCTGCTAGGTTTGATGGCGGCGGTGAGGGGGAGGGGAAACTCAAGGCAGGATTGATGGGGAATCTGCAGGGAGGGTTAATCCCCACCCCGTCCTCCAACACAAACATCCAGGAGACTCCTCCGCCTTTCCTGTCTCAGCAAGAGACTTGAAATGCATTCTGGGTAGTGTGAACTGGAAATGCTGCCAATTTGGGTATTTTCACATATAGATAAGAGCGAGGTGAGGTAGGTGCCTTGTGAGAAATCTGAGGATTGTCTGCAAGTCTACTTACTCTGAAGGGTGAGGCCTTTCACCCCCTTTCCTACCGCACTTGCAGACTGTTGGCAGCCTGGCTGATGTACTCTTGGCTAGAATCTGGAGATTCATCTCCGGGAAGCTGACCAAATCCTGATAAAAGCCCCACAGGGGCTGCCATTTGGATGTCCCCTTCTGCAGCTAATGACAGTTTGCCGAATATTCTTGGAGTGGAGCCCATCAGCCTTAGGCCCTGCTCCTGCACACACACCTCCCAACAACACTTCAGTGCATCATTTAAAAATATAAATGGAACTCAAGAATCACCAGGTACTTAAGGGAAGCCTCTAACATAGGATGCAGAAGCCAAAACTCGCCAACAGATAAAAGGGATGTGGCAGAAATAGAGATGAAAGTTCTGAACAGACACTTCATGGAGAAAGGAATGAGGAGGACCTTTAAACCTACAAGTAAATGTGAAAGCTTCCTCATTGTAAGAGGAATGCACTTCGCTCTTCCTCATTCTAAGGGAAACGAGCAGAGATAGTGTTTCTCACTTAGTGCCCTGGCAGGGTCTGAAAATGTATTCTCTTGGTGAGGCTGTGGGGAAATCAGCCTTCTTCTTTGGATCTATTTTTATTAATTGTTTTATATGTAAGTCACATTTGTCTTATGCTTAGGTTTCTTTTTTTTTTTTTTTTATAAATTCAGTTAGCCAACATATAGTACATCATTAGTTTTTGATGTAGTGTTCAATGATTCATTAGTTGTGTATAACACCCAGGGCTCATCATATCACCTGCCCTCCTTAATACCCATCACCCAGTTACCCCAACCCCCCACCCACCTCCCCTTCTGCAACCCTCAGTTTGTTTCCCAGAATCGAGTCTCTCATGGTTCGTCTCCCTCTCTGATTTCTTCCCACTCAGTTTTCCCGCCCTTCCCCTGTGTTCCTCTGTGCTGTTCCTTCTGGTCCACATATGAGTGAAACCATGTGATAACCTTTCTCTGCTTGACTTATTTCACTTAGCATAATCCCCTCCAGTTCCATCCATGTTGACATAAATGGTAGGTATTCGTCCTTTCTGATGGCTGAGTAATATTCCGTTATACATATGGACCACATCTTCTTTATCCATTCTTCTGTTGAAGGGCATCTCTGCTCCTTCCACAGTTTGGCTCTTGTGGACATTGCTGCTGTGAACATTGGGGTACGGTTGCCCCTTCTTTTCATTGTATCTCTATCTTTGGGGCAAATACCCAGTAGTGCAATTGCTGGATCGTATGGTGGCTCTATTTTCAACTGTTTGAGGAACCTCCATACTGTTTTCCAGAGTGGTTGCACCAGCTTGCATTCCCACCAACAGTGTAAGAGGGTTCCCCTTTCTCCACATCCTCACCAACATTCGTTGTTCCCTGAATTGTTAATTTTAGCCATTTTAACTGGTATAAGGTGGTATCTCATTGTGGTTTTGATTTATATTTCCCTGATGACAAGTGATGTGGAGCATTTTTTCATGTGTCTGTTGGCCATTTGTATGTCTTCTTTAAAACCAGCCTTCTCATACTTTGCTGGTGGGGATGTAAAATATTGTAGTTACTGTGAAGAGGAATTTCATAATATCTAGAAAAATTGCATGTTTTCACCCTTTTGCCCAGCCATTTTACTTCTAGGCAAGAGCGTCCAAAGATCCATTATTAGCAAAGAAGTGAAGTGACACATCCACTAGGCATTGCTTGTTATGGCAAAAGCCTATAAAAAAATATGCATCAGCAGGAGACTGGCTAGAGAACTGTCAGCAACTTTGTGTGAGTTTTATATTCCCACTGTAACAAATTACCACAAACTCCGTGGTTTAAGACAATGCACATTATTAATCCAACAGTTCCAAAGGGTTGGGAGTCAGGGCTCTGTAGCGGGACCCTCTGCTCGTGTGTCACAGGCTTGAAGGGAAGGTGTTGGCTGGTGCTGCAGTCTTCATCTGAGGCTCAGGGTCCTCTTCTAAGCTCACTGATTGTTGGTGGAATTTATTTCCTTGCAGCTGTAGGACTGAAGTTCCCATTTCCTTGGTGGCTTTTGGCTGGTGATAGCTCTCAGATTCTAGAGGCTGACTTTCCTCTCCATCGGCAGTTCACAGTGGAGCTCTTTGCTTTCTTCCTGGAGGCCAACAGGGGGACTATGTATTTCTCGAATCCTCTCCATCCCCTCAAATGTCCTTGACCTCCCTCTTCTGCTGCCAGCCACAGAAAACTCTGCTTTTACAGGTTTCACCTGATTGGCTTAGGGTCGTGTAGATAATCTACGTATTTTTAGCTTAATCTTCAAATTCTCTTCACTGTAGTACCTAGATTAGTGTTTGATGCAGGAGGGGTGGGAATCTTGGGGGAGGCACATCTTTAGGATTCTGCCAACCACAGTCCCCATAATGGAGGACTAGAGAGCTGTGAGAAGGGACCAGGAAGATCTCGATACACAAGCATGGCGTGGTCTCCAATATATGTTATTACCCTGAAAACAAGCAAGGTGCAGAACAGTATTTATGGTATATACTACCTTTTGTATAAGAAAGGGGGTGAGGGATGCCTGAATGGCTCAGTCGGTTAAGTGTCTGCCTTCGGCTCAGGTGATGATCCCAGAATCCTGGGATCGAGTCCTACATTCGGCTCCTTGCTCAGTGGGGAGCCTGCTTCTCCCTCTGCCTGCCTCCCCCTGCTTGTGCTTGCTCTCTGTCCCTCTCTCCCTCTCTCTCTGACAAATAAATAAATAAAATCTGATTAAAAAAAGGGGGGGTGGAAACAAAAGATACATGCATTTACTAATATTTTCAAAAAGAGAATGGAAGGATAAATGAAAAATTAACAAAAAATAACAATTTATAGGGAAAGGAAGAGAATAGGGAGTAGGGGCAGGGATGAAAGCTCTACTTCTCTGAATGTAAATGGTTTATGACTTAGATTTAAAAACCATGTAAATGTTGTACATGATTAAAAATAAAATAAAAATGATAAAAAGGAAGTAGTGTAAAAATGGAAAAAATAACCTGGTATCAACTTTGTGGTATAACTACCCAGAGAAGAGATATAAACATGTTTTTAGATCACAGTACTTGGCAGTATATTTCTATTGGGATATATTTTAGGGACTAAAAAACCCCATTAAGAAACTTACAGCTGTGGGACGCCTGGGTGGCTCAGTTGGTTGGGCGGCTGCCTTCGGCCCGGGTCATGATCCCAGGACCCTGGGATCAAGTCCCGCGTCGGGCTCCTTGCTCGGCAGGGGGCCTGCTTCTCCCTCTCTCTCCCTCTGCTTGTGCTCTGTCAAATAAATAAAATCTTAAAAAAAAAAAAACACTTACAGCTGTATTTTGTTGTTGGTGGTGGTGGTAATAATTGTACTTCTGGCTTGAAACTATTGTATATACCTGTATGTATAGGAAGAGAAGCTAATAATTATGCCAATTGTAATAGGAACCAAGGATTTTCAGCATAAAAGAAAACACACAATTATGAAATAAAAAGCAAAAGCCTGTCACCCTTAATTGAAATCAAAATTATTAGGATGAACTCATAGTCTTTTTATTTTTGTTTGTTTTTTTTTTTTTGATTTAGTCTCTTGAAAAAAGTCACTTATTTTATAGTTTATTTATTTATTTTATAGTTTTATCTACTAAAAATTCAGCACAAATTTTAATTCCTAAATGCTCTTTTCCACTAAAAGGAACCATGCCTTTCATGCAGATGGCCTCTGGTGGACACAGCTACAGTCATGCAAGAGATAAGCAAAATAGAGCCCACGACATGTCATTCCTGAAAAAGCAAGGAAATTCCCAGAAACTGCTAAGGTCACATCAAAAGAACATAAGATCCAACATGAAGGAGCTTCTGCTGGCCCAAGATGGCATTTTGACCATTAAAAGGAATAATGACTGCAATATAATAAAATAGTGTAAAAAATTTTTGAGGTCATGCTTATAATAAACAACTTTTGTTAGGACAGGTGACCATTATCCTGAAAATTGTTTAGTCAGGGGCCAAAATCAGTATTTACCCAGCATTTAACAGACTTTAATTCAGAATAATCAAATAGTTGATTTGGCAAAGTTCTTCTTTATAGAAATCTCATAGCTAAGCAATATAGGAGAAATGATAGAATTATTTCTATCATTTAAAAATGATATCTCCATTTTGCAAGTCTTCAACTCATAAATTAATTAACTTAAAAAATTTGGAAAAATCTTTTGATATACGCTTTAACATTTCTTTTGGGTAACTTTCTAGAAGTGAAATTGCTGGGTCTTATGGTAGGTCTTATGTTTTTAAGAAGCAGCAAGCTATTTTTCAAAGTAGTTGTACCGTTTTACATTTTCCCCCACAGTGTTTGGGAATTCCAGTTTTTCCACATCCTTGCCAACTCCTTATGACTAGTCTTGTTTTAATGTTACCCATTCAACCAGGTGTGTCATTCTGTCTTGCTGTGGTTTAAATTTGCATTTCCCTAATGATTTATGATTTAGAGCATCTTTTCATGTACCTATTTGTCATTTCTGTATCTTGTTGAGCCATCTATGCATATCTTCTCCTTTATTAAAAAGGGTTGTTTTCTTAGTTTTGAGGGTTTTAAAATATATATTTATGATAGAAGTTATTTATCAGATGTGTGACTTGCAAATATTGTCTCTCAGTGGCTTGTCTGTTTAATCTTTTAAGAGTGTCTTTCAAAGAGCAGACATGTCCAAATGTACATGGATAAACTGGCCTATTCATACAAGGGATCCTTACTTTGCAATAACTACTTAGCAATAAGTAGTTTTTAGGACTGAAAGGTTTCATCCTACTTGAAAGTTAACAGGCAAACCTGCTGGCTTTAATAGATGGAGGTGGAAGACACACACTCCTGGGTCAGAGACAGAACTTTATCACCCCAGGGCACAGTGGAGGGCCTGAGGGTTATGTTTGAATTGGTTCCCCTTGACTCCCAGGGCCCACAGTGGAGGGAACAATGTGCAAGCAGGTCCAGGTGGATGCTGTGCACAGGGGGAGGTGGTGTGTGTCATTGCTGAGCTCCGGGATTAGGAAAACCTCATTTTATGAGGGGTGCTGGCAAACCTGCCCAACTTTTACCCATAGGAGACATTATCTTCATTATCCTGATTGGAAAATAAATCTGCCCCCTTCCCAGGGGCATTCTTGCCTCCATCCCATTCCTTCTTTCCTTTCTCTCTCTCTCTCTTTCTAGTTTAAGTATAATACTGGCCTCATAAAGTGAGTTGGGAATATGTTCCTTCCTCCTCTGTTTTCTGGAGGAGATTGTATAAAATTGGTGTTAAGTTTTCTTTAAATGTTTGGTAGATTGCTCCAATGAATTCATCTGGGCTTGGAGATTTATTTAATTTTTTGGAGCATTTTACCCAAATCTAATTTTTTTAATCAGTGCAGGGCCATTCAGATTATTAATTTTGTCTTTAGTCAAGTTTTGGTAACTTACAGTTTTTGAAGAATTGGCCCATTTCTTCTATGTTGTTGAGTTTATGAGAATAAAGTTTTTTTTCCTGGTATTTTTTCCCCATTTTTTATTGTTATGTTAATCACCATACATTACATCATTAGTTTTTGATGTAGTGTTCCATGATTCATTGTTTGTGCATAACACCCAATGCTACACGCAGAACGTGCCCTCTTTAATACCCATCACCAGGCTAACCCATCCCCCAGCCCCCTCCCCTCTAGAACCCTCAATTTGTTTTTCAGAGTCCATCGTCTCTCATGGTTCGTCTCCCCCTCCGACTTACTCCCCTTCATTCTTCCCCTCCTGCTATCTTCTTTCTTTTTAACATATATTGCATTATTTGTTTCAGAGGTACAGATCTGTGATTCAACAGTCTTGCACAATTCACAGCGTTCACCGTAGCACATACCCTCCCCAATGTCTATCACCCAGCCACCCCATCCCTCCCACCCCCCACCACTCCAGCAACCCTCAGTTTGTTTCCTGAGATTAAGAATTCCTCATATCAGTGAGGTCATATGATACATGTCTTTCTCTGACTTATTTCACTCAGCATAACACCCTACAGTTCCATCCACGTCGTTGCAAATGGCAAGGTCTCATTCCTTTTGATGGCTGCATAATCTTCCATCATGTATATATACCACATCTTCTTTATCCATTCATCTGTCGATGGACATCTTGGCTCTTTCCAGAGTTTGGCTATTGTGGACATTGCTCCTATAAACATTGGGGTGCACGTACCCCTTCGGAACCCCACATTTGTATCTTTGTGGTAAATACCCAGTAGTGCAATTGCTGGATCGTATGGTAGCTCTATTTTCAACTGTTTGAGGAACGTCCATACTGTTTTCCAGGGTGGTTGCACCAGCTTGCATTCCCACCAACAGTGTAGGAGGGTTCCCCTTTCTCCACATCCCCGCCAACATCTGTCGTTTCCTGACTTGTTAATTTTAGCCATTCTGACTGGTGTGAGGTGGTATCTCATTGAGGTTTTGATTTGGATTTCCCTGATGCCGAGCGATGTTGAGCACTTTTTCATGCATCTGTTGGCCATTAGGATGTCGTCTTTGGAAAAATGTCTGTTCATGTCTTCTGCCCATTTCTTGATTGGATTATTTGTTCTTTGGGTGTTGAGTTTGATAAGTTCTTTATAGATTTTGGATACTAGCCCTTTATCTGATATGTCATTTGCAAATATTTTCTCCCATTCTGTCGGTTGTCTTTTGGTTTTGTGGACTCTTTCTTTTGCTGTGCAAAAGCTTTTTATCTTGATGAAATCCCAATAGATCATTTTTGCCCTGGCTTCCCTTGCCTTTGGCGATGTCTCTAGGAAGAAGTTGCTGCGGCTGAGGTCGGAGAGGTTGCTGCCTGTGTTCTCCTTTAGGATTTGGATAGACTCCTGTCTCACATTTAGGTCTTTCAAGCATTTTGAGTCTATTTTTGTGTGTGGTGTAAGGAAATGGTCCAGTTTCATTCTTCTTCATGTGGCTGTCCAATTTTCCCCACACCATTTGTTGAAGAGACTGTCTTTTTTCCATTGGACATTCTTTCCTGCTTTGTCAAAGATGAGTTGACCATAGAGTTGAGGGTCCATTTCTGGGCTCTTGATTCTGTTCCATTGATCTATGTGTCTGTTTTTGTGCCAGTAACATACTGTCTTGATGATGACAGCTTTGAAATAGAGCTGGAAGTCTGGAATCGTGATGCCGCCAGCTTTGCTTTTCTTTTTCAACATTCCTCTGGCTATTCGGGGTCTCTTCTGGTTCCATACAAATTTTAGGATTATTTGTTCCATTTCTTTGAAAAAAGTGGATGGTATTTTGATGGGGATTGCATTGAATGTGTAGATTGCTCTAGGTAGCATTTACATCTTCACAGTGTGTGTTCTTCCAATCCATGAGCATGGAACATTTTTCCATTTCTTTGTGTCTTCCTCAGTTTCTTTCATGAGTATTTTATAGTTTTCTGAGTACAGATCCTTTGCCTCTTTGGTTAAATTTATTCCTAGGTATCTTATGGTTTTGGGTGCAGTTGGAAATGGGATTGACTCCTTGATTTGTCTCTCTTCTGTCTTGTCGTTGGTGTATAGGAATGCCACTGATTTCTGTGCATTGATTTTATATCCTGCCACTCTACTGAATTCCTGTATGAGTTCTAGCAGTTTTGGGGTGGAGTCTTTTGGGTTTTCCACATAAAGTATCATATCATCTGCAAAGAGTGAGAGTTTGACTTCCTCTTTGCCGATTTGGATGCCTTTGATTTCTTCTTCTTGTCTGATTGCTGTGGCTAGGACTTCGAATACTATGTTGAATAGCAGTGGTGAGAGTGGACATCCCTGCCACGTTCCTGACCTTAGGGGAAAAGCTCTCAGCTTTTCCCCATTGAGAATGATATTTGCTGGAGGTTTTTCATAGATGGCTTTTATGATATTGAGGTATGTACCCTCTATCCCTATACTCTGAAGAGTTTTGATCAAGAAAGGATGCTGTACTTTGTCAGATGCTTTTTCTGCATCTATTGAGAGGATCATATGATTCTTGTTCTTTCTTTTGTTAATACATTGTATCACGTTGATTGATTTGCAGATGTTGAACCAGCCTTGCAGCCCAGGGATAAATCCCACTTGGTCGTGGTGAATAATCCTTTTAATGTAGTGTTGGATCCTATTGGCTAGTATTTTGGTGAGAATTTTTGCATCCATGTTCATCAAGGATATTGGTCTGTAATTCTCCTTTTTGATGGGGTCTTTGTCTGGTTTGGGGATCAAGGTAATGGTGGCCTCATAAAATGAGTTTGGAAGTTTTCTTTCCATTTCTATTTTTTGGAACAGTTTCAGGAGAATAGGTATTAATTCTTTTTGAAAGGTCTGAGAGAATTCCCCTGGGAAGCCATCTGGCCCTGGGCTTTTGTTTCTTGGGAGATTTTTGATGACTGCTTCAATTTCCTTAGTGGTTATAGGTGTGTTCAGGTTTTCTATTTTTTCCTGGTTCAATTTTGGTAGTTGATACATCTCTGGGAATGCATCCATTTCTTCCAGGTTATCTATTTGCTGGCATAGAGTTGCTCATAATATGTTCTTCTAATTGTTTGTATTTCTTTGGTGTTGGTTGTGATCTCTCCTCTTTCATTCATGATTTTGTTGATTGGGGTCCTTTCTCTTTTCTTTTTGATAAGTCTGGCCAGGGGTTTATCAATCTTGTTCATTCTTTCAAAGAACCAGCTCCTAGTTTCATTGATCTGTTCTACTGTTCTTTTGGTTTCTATTTCATTGATTTCTGCTCTGATCTTTATTATTTCTCTTCTCCTGCTGGGTTTGGGCTTTATTTGCTGTTTTTTCTCTAGCTCCTTTAGGTGTAGGGTCAGGTTGTGTATTTGAGAGCTTTCTTGTTTCTTGAGAAAGGCTTGTATTGCTATATACTTTCCTGTCAGGACTGCCTTTTCTGTATCCCAAAGATTTTGAACAGTTGTGTTTTCATTTTCATTGGTTTCCATGAATTTTTTTAGTTCTTCTTTAATTTCCTGATTGACCCATTCATTCTTTAGTAGGATGCTCTTTAGCCTCCATGCATTTGAGATCTTTCTGACTTTCCTCTTGTGATTGAGTTCTAGTTTCAAAGCATTGTGGTCTGAAAATATGCAGGGAATAATCCCAATCTTTTGGTACTGGTTGAGACCTGATTTGTGACCTAGGATGTGATCTATTCTGGAGAATGTTCCATGGGCACTAGAGAAGAATGTGTATTCCGTTGCTTTGGGATGGAATGTTCTGAATATGTCTGTGAAGTCCATTTGGTCCAGTGTGTCATTTAAAGTATTTCCTTGTTGATCTTTTGCTTAGATGAGCTGTCCATTTCAGTGAGGGGGGAGTTAAAGTCCCCCGCTATTATTGTATTGTTGTCAATGTGTTTCTTTGCTTTTGTAATTAATTGCCTTATATAATTGGCTGCTCCCACGTTAGGGGCATAGATATTTACAATTGTTAGATCTTCTTGTTGGAGAGACCCTTTAAGTAGGATAGAGTGTCCTTCCTCATCTCTTATTACAGTCTTTGGTTTAAAATCTAATTTGTCTGATATAAGGATCGCCACCCCGGCTTTCTTTTGGTGTCCATTAGCATGGTAAATGGTTTTCCACCCCCTCACTTTCAATGTGGGGTGTCTTTGGGTCTAAAATGAGTCTCTTACAGACAGCATATCGATGGGTCTTGTTTTTTAATCCAATCTGATAGCCTGTGTCTTTTGATTGGGGCATTTAGCCCATTTACATTCAGGGTAACTATTGAAAGGTATGAATTTAGTGCCATTGTATTGCTTGTAAGGTGACTCTTACTGTATATTATCTGTGCTCCTTTCTGTTCTATGCTGCTTTTAGGCTCTCTCTTTGCTTAGAGGACCCCTTTCAATATTTCTTGGAAGGCTGGTTTCGTGTTTGCAAATTCCTTTAGTTTTTGTTTGTCCTGGAAGCTTTTGATCTCTCCTTCAATTTTCAGTGAGAGCCTAGCTGGATATAGTATTTTTGGCTGCATATTTTTCTCCTTTAATGCTCTGACGATATCATGCCAGTCCTTTCTGGCCCGCCAGGTCTCTGTGGATAGGTCTGTTGCCAATCTAATGTTTCTATCATTGTAGGTTACATATCTCTTCTCCCGAGCTGCTTTCAGGATTTTCTCTTTGTCTCTGAGACTCTTAAGTTTTACTATTAGATGTCGGGGTGTTGACCTATTTTTATTGATTTTGAGAGGGGTTCTCTGTGCCTCCTGGATTTTGATGCTTGTTTCCTTCCCCACATTAGTGAAGTTCTCTGCTATCATTTGCTCCAATATACCTCTGCCCCTCTCTCTCGTACTTCTTCTTCTGGGATCCCAATTCTTCTAATGTTGTTTCGTCTTATCGTATCACTTATCTCTTGGATTCTGCCCTCGTGATCCTGTAGTTGTCTCTCTCAGCCTCTTTATTTTCCATCATTTGGTCTTCTATATCACTCATATTCTCTTCTGCCTCATTTATCCTAGCAGTTAGTGCCCCCATTTTTGATTGCACTTCCTTAATAGCCTTTTTGATTTCGACTTGGTTAGATTTTAGTTGTTATTTCTCCAGAAAAGGTTTCTCTAATAGCTTCCACGCTTTTTTGAAGCCTAGCTAGTATCTTTAAAGTCATGATTCTGAACTCTAGGTCTGACATCGTACTAATGTCCATATTGAGTAGGTCCCTGGCAGACGGTACTACGGTTCTTTTTGCTGAGGTGATTTTTTTCATCTTGTCATTTTGTCCAGAGGAGAATAGATGAATGAGAGATCAAAATGCTAACAGGTTAACAACGTCCCCAGCAAATATACTGTATACAAATCAGAAAAGACCTGAAACCAGGGGAAAAGAAAGGGAAAGAAAGAAAAAAGAAAATGATAAAAAGAAACAAAAACAGAACAAAAGAAAAAAAAACAGAATATGATCAAATATGATCAGGGTAGTGCATAGATCAGTGCCACACACTAGATTTTGGGCGTATTTTTGTCTGTTAGAAGAAAGTGCCTCCTAAAATTGTAAAGAAAGAAAGACATATATATACAAAGTAAGGGTTGATACAATGAAGGGATGGAAGATGACTGTAAAGATGAAAATTATAAAAGTTTGTATAAAAGGAATTGATAAGATAAGAAGTTGTTTGAAAAAAGAAAGAAGAAGATTGAAAAAAAAAAAAGGGAGAGAATGTGATCAGGCAGGAGACTAGAACAAAGCCATACACTAGTGATTTAGGGTATATTTTGATCTGTTAGAAGAAACTGTATCTCAAAATTTTAAAGAGAGAACATCTTATATGTATATGCCAAAAATAAGGGTAACTACTATGAAGGCATAAAATATGACTCTAAAAATGTAAAATAAAAAATAAAAAATGTTTTTTTAAAAAAGGGATTGATAAGATGTTGGTTGAAAAAGGGAAAAAGAAAAATTAGAAAAAAAAAACAGTTAAAACAATTAACTTTGAAAAACTAATGAATCATGGTAAAAAAGCCATGAATTGTATGTGCAGTATTCAGTTAGCGCTGGAATTCTCCTGTTCTCCTTGATTGGTAAACTTGGTGTTGGCTTGCTGGCTGTTCTTGCTGATCTTCTGGGGGAGGGGCTTGTTTCCGTGGTTCCCAAATGTCTTTGCCGGAGGCGGAATTGTCCCGCCCTTGTGAGCCCGGGCTAAGGAAGCTGCTCGGGTTTCCTCTCAGGAGCTTTTGTTCCCTGCAAGCTCTCGGTACAGCTTTGGAGGACCAGAGTGAAAATGGTGGCCTCCCAATCTCTGCCTGGAGGAGCCGAGAACTCGGGGCCCCGCTCCTCATTGTGCCCCCAGAGAAAAGCAGTCACTCCCGTCTCCCCAGTCTCCGGCCGCTCTCCGTGCTCCCCTGGCTTGTGACCGAGTGTTTCTGTGTCTGGCACCTGACCCTGTGTGGAGTCTCCAAACCCAGCAGATCCCTGCGGTGTGGTCCCGCACTGCTCCTCCCCGGGGAGGAAGAGGAGTCTCCCCGGATCTGCCGCTTGCTGGGTCCCTGCTGGAGGAGCAGTGGCCCGACTGGGCCGCAGATCACAGTTTATGGCAACCCCACGCCTCGGCTCTGTCTCTGCAGCTGGCTTCCCCGCTCCAATCCCTGGGAGCTCTGCCGCACTCAGGCACCCCCGGTCTTTCTGTGACCCCGAGGGTCCTGAGACCACACTGTCCCGCGAGGGTTCCACCCCCCCGCTTAGCCACTGGAGCGACATCCCTCAGCGGAGCCGACTTCTAAAAGTTCTGATTTTGTGCTCTGTGGCTCTATCACTTGCCAGAAGTGGGCAACGGAGGCCCCCTTCCCCCCTCCCCGCCGTCTATCCTCCCGAATATTGCCTCGGATTCACTTCTCCGCACGTCCTACCTTCCAGTAAGTGGTCGCTTTTCTGTTCAGAGAGTTGTTGCTATTCTTTTCTTCGATCTCCTCTTGAGTTCGTAGGTGTTCAGAATGGTTTGATCCCTATTCAGCTGAATTCCTGAGACCAGACGAAATCCAGGTCTCCTACTCCTCCGCCTCCTTGCTCCGCCCCTCCCTGGTAGTATATTTTTTAACTGCTGAAGGATCTGAAGGATCTTTTTATTTCTGATATTGGTGATTTGTGCCTCTTTTTTTGGCCAATTGTGTTAGAAACTTATCAATTTTTAAAATAACTAACTTTTTGTTTCATTAATTTTATTTTTCTGTTTTCAGTGTCATTACTTTCTTCAATTTTTATCATTTTTTCCTTTCTTATTGTTTGGTCTCGTTTTGCTCTTTTTTTTCATTTCTTAAAGTAGAAACAGATTATTGATTTGACATCTTTCTCTATATAAGTTCTCATGTAGATTGAGTGTTATAAGTCCCATTTACAGCAACACTTTTGCTGCTTTTGTATATATTTTATGTTGTGCCTAAAAATTTCTTTCAGTTCTATGCATCTTTATTTCCCTTAAAACTTCCTCTTGGGGTGCACCTGGGTGGCTCAGTCGGTTAAATGTCTGCTTTCAGTTCAGGTTATGATCTTAGGGTCCTGGGATCAAGCCCCACATCGGGCTCCCTGCTCAGTGGAGAGCCTGGTTCTCCTGCTTCTCCCTCCTCCTCTGTCCCTCTCCCCTTCTTGTGCTCTCTCGCTCGCTCGCTCGCTCTCACTTGCTCTTGCTCTATTTCAAATAAATAAAATCTTTAAAAAAAAAAAAACCTTCCTCTTTGATCCATGGATTATTTAGAAATGTATTGTTTAATTTTCACATGCTGAGAGATTTTCTGTTATCATTTTGTTAATTGATTTCGGTTTGGATTTTGTTATGGTCAGAGAACATAGTCTGTATGATTCCAGTTCTTAAAAATTTGTTGAGATTTATTTTATGGTTTAGTAAATGATTTATCTTACTGAATGTTCCATGGATGCTTGAAAAGGATGTGAATTCTACTTGTTGGGTGGAGTGTTCTTTCTCTGTCGGTTAGATTCTTTTGTTTCATTGTGTTGTTTAGATATTTTGTAGTCTTACGGTTTTTATTTCTAGTATTTCTGGCGATTACTGAAAGAAGGGTAATGAAGTCTGCGATTATAATTGTGGATTTGTCTATTTCTCTTTTCAGCTCTTACAAATTTTAATAATTTAAAAAATTTTTTAATTTTCAATTTTATTTTTTTAAATTTAAATTCAATTAGCCAAGGTATAGTACATCATTAGTTTTTGATATAATGTTCACTGATTCATTAGTTGAATATAACACCCACTGCTCATCATATTATGTGCCCTCTTTAATTCCCATCACCCAGTTACCCTCTCCCTCCACCCACCTCCCTTTCCACAACCCTCCTGGAGCCAAGAGTCTCATATGGTTGGTCTCCGTCTCTGTTTTCTTCCTATTCAGTTTTCCCTCCCTTCCCCTATTGTCCTCTGCACTATTCCTTATGTTCCACATATGAGTGAAATCGTATGAAAATTGTCTTTCTCTGATTGACTTATTTCACTGAGTATAGTACCCTCCAGTTCCATCCATGTTAGTGTAAATGGTTGGTATTCATCCTTTCTGATGGCAGATTAATATTCCATTGTATATATGAACCACATCTTCTTTATCCATTCCTCTGTTGAAGGGCATCTCAGCTCCTTCCATAATTTGGCTATTGTGCACATTGCTGCTATGAACATTGGGGTGTATGTGGCCCTTCTTTTCACTACGTCTGTAACAATTTTCACTTCATGTATTTGGAGGTTCCATTGTTCAGTGCATATATATTTAGGATTATTATGTCTTCCTGGATAGATGCTTTTATCATTATTTAAGTTCCTCTTTGTCTCTGAGAGTTTTCTTTTCTGTGACATCTACTTCATTTAGTGTCAATATAGCCACTTCTGTCTGTCTTTATTTTAGGTTAATGTAGGTTAGACTATTACATATAGCCCTAGTTTTACGTATTCTGATGTTCTTTTTTGATATTCTTAGTCTGATATAGTTTCCTTTATGTTTAGAGAACTTTCTGAAGCCATTCTTTAAAGATAGGTTTGTCATAAAGGAACTATTACTTTTCCTTTTTCTGTGAAGTCTTTATTTATCTTGCATTCCCAAAGCATATTTCTCTGCAGTTAAAACTTTGGTTGACAATTTTTTATTAAAGTCCCCCCAAATATTACACTTTCTTCTGGTCCTCATAGTTTCATAGGAAAAAATCTGTTGTTACAATTGATGTTATTTATAAGTGATGGGCCATTCCTCTCTGGTTGTTTTTTTTTTTTTTAAGATATTTTCTTTGTCTTTTAGGATTTAGAAGCTTAATTGTAATTTATCTGTGGTGTGAATTTCTTTGAGTTTCTCCTATTTTGAGTTTGTTCAGCTCCTTAAATCTGTAGATTTATTTTTTCTGCTAAATGTGCGTATTTTCCTGGCATTATTTCTTTAAATACATGGTCAGTTCCATTATTCCTTTCCTTTCTTTCTTGGGAGTCTGAAGATAAAAGATATTGCAGGTTCAGTTCCAGACTACCACGGTAAAGTGAACATTACAATAAATTGAGTCAAATGAATTTTTTGATTTCCCAGTGCATATGAAAGTAATGTTTAAACTATACTGTGGTCTATTAAGTGTGAAGTAGCATTATGTCTAAAAAAACAGTGTACATACCTTAATTAAAAAATACCTTATTGCAAAAAATATTGCTAACCATCATCTGAGCTTTCACTGAGCTGTAATGTTTTTGCTCATGCAGGGGGTTCTTACCTCGATGTTGATGGCCAGTGACTGATCAGGGTGGTAGTTGCTGAAGGGTGAGGTAGCTATAGCAATTTCCCAAAATAATCCAACAATGAAGTTTGCCTCACTGATTGACTCTTCCTTTCATGAATGATTGTTCTGTAGCATGTGATGTTGTTTGATAGCATTTTACCCAAGTAGAACTTCTTTCAAAATTGGAGTCAGTTTTCTCAAACCCTGCTGTTACTTTTTCAACCAAGTTCATGTAATATTCTAAATGCATTGTTGTCATTTCAACAGTCCTCACAGCATTTTTATCAGAAGTAGATTCCCTCTTAAGAAATTGCTTTGTTTGCTCATCCATAAGAAGCAACTCCTCATTCATTGAAGTTTTATCATGAGATTGCAGCAATTCAAATATAATAAATAATATGAAAAAGTTTGAAATTTCAAAAAATTGAAAAAGTTTGAGAAAAATGTGACAGAGACCTAAAGGAGCAAATGCTATTGGAAAAATGGCACTAATAGACTTGATCCCATGCATAGTTGCCATAAACCTTCAGTTTGTAAAAAAAAATGCAATATCTGCAATGCCCAATAAAATGAGGTATCCTTGTATAAAGCATTTTGTGATTATTCTACAGGTCATGAGACTCTGCCTTTTTTTTTTTTTTTAATTTCTTTAGAGAGATGGGTGGGGAGGAGGAAGGTGAGAGGGAGAGAGAGAATCTTAAGCAGTCTCCACCTCCAATGTGGGGCTCAATCTCACAGCCCTGAGATCATGACCTGAGCTGAAATCAAGAGTTGGATACTTAACTGACTGAGCCATGCAGGAGCCCTGCTGCTTTTCTTTTTTTTTTTTTTTCTTAAGTCTTTTTTTTAAATCAGTTTTTCAGATTTCGTAAATATAATTATTCTTAATTCACTGATTATGTTCTCTCCCACCTGCATTCTATTATTGAGCCCCATCCAGTGAGTTTTTTGTATTTGTTATTGTATTTTTCAGGTCTATATTTTACATTTTTTTATAACCTTTATTTTCCCTGAAATTTTCAGTACTTTCATTGGATTTGAAACATTTATATTTTGGCAGTTTTAAAATTCTTATGAGGTCGTCCTAGCATCTGATTCATATTGGTGTTAGGATCTGTTGACTGTCGTCTTGATTCCTGGTTCTTGATACCATTAATGATTTTTGATTGTATCTTGGACATTTTGCCTATTATCTTAGGAGACTCTTGTGTCTTCACCTTAACTCTGTGTCATTAAGTCTTATTGCTTGTTAAGAAATGGAGGTTCACTCATCACTGGACCCCACTGACACTAACCTGATGGGGGAATCTGATTGCTGCTTGCTTCTGCTGGTTGGGGTATGGGACAACAGTTTCCTGCTCAGATATGCTGACACCATCCTCTCTGGGAAACTGGCGAGTGCCTTGCTTTGGTTGGGCAGGGAGTAGAGGATCAGTTGCCAGCTCATCTCACGGATGCTATGCTGGGTGGTGGGATCAGATCATTGCTGCCTGCTCCCACCAGGCAGAGGATGGAAGATTAGCTCCCTGTTGGCCTTGTTCACACCTCCCAGTTGGGGGATCAGAGTGGGCCACTTGTAGAGGAGGGAGAGGGCTGTGTGCAGTTTTCTGTTGGTGTTTTGCCAAAGTAGGGTAGGTATTCTCACAGAAATTTCCCTTTAGACTATCTTTTTACTGGTGCTTTGGCTAAGGGAAGCAGGCCTTTTCTTTTTGGGGGATAGTTCTGGGTTGGCAGCTTCTGCAGCATCCTTTTCCAAATACGTGAGCAGCAATAAGGAAACCGAGGAGACTCACGGCTATGTTGTTCCTCAAGTCCTTTATTCTCCAGGCAGCTTGGCTCCTTTTTTCCATATTTTAGAGTCACCTATGCTTGTTCTTTATATTATGTCCAGGCATTTTATTTATAAGAGGGAAGATCTGGGAGGAATGGAGCATAATTCTATCTTGGCATAATTGGAAATCCAAAGTCACTTTTAAGTGCTGCTCATGGAAATACAAATTGGTGCAGCTTTTTGGAAAGTAATTTAAAAACATCTATGACTGTTAACAATACACATCACTTTGGTTCTAACAGATCTGCATTTGGTGTTAGAAATAGAAGTATGAATTATTCAGGATGTGTGCCTGCGGGTGTCCAATGTAGTAGCATTGTTTCTAGTGGTTAATATCTGGAAATACAGTTACTATCCATTGATATTGAAATGCTGGTAAAGCTATAAGTAAGTGATTCATTTCATTAACTTGGAGGTATGTTCATTATATATAGATAAGTGGCAAAATGAAAGGGCAGAGCCACATATAATGAAGTTATTTTTATAAAACAAAAATGGTAAAAACTCTTCTATTTGTATAAAAAATTATTTTTAAAAAGCTAGTGAAGGTTAATACCAACTTGGTATTATCAGAGGAGGGTGGGATAGGGAGTTTGTTATTTTTAGTCAGGAGATTGTTATTTTTATTTTTATTTTAGCCTTATAATAGGAATGTTTCATTCCTATAATTAAAATCTAATGAAGAAAAAAAATGACAGTAACAGACACTAGGTGATTTTGAAGGATTAAGGGAATCCTTAAGGCAGTCAAAGCTCAAATTTGTTTTGATTTTATAAATTAAATTTATGAATATGTTACTCTCAGAAACACAGAGGTAGCCAGTCCAGAGTGTGGAAAATGGTACTTGTTGCTTTGTGCTTTGCAGCCCAGGTATTATATTAGGGTATCTATAAAATGCAAGGTTGAATATAAAAGCATGCAAAAGGAAGGCAGACTTCAGGTTAGAGATTAAAATTCTCTGTAATGAGTTTATATGCAAAATTGTTTCTCCTTCCTTATCCGTTCCCTGGAACTCCACTAGCAGCTGGAATTCTGAACTAACCACAATGCTGTCCATCTGCCTGAGAACTTGAAACCTCACATCAAAAGCCCACAATAACCTTTGCTACATTATGTAGATATTTTTTCCTGCTTACTGTCATCACCATTGGCCTTTTCTGGATTAAATATCAGCACATTTTCTATGATGTCAGCTTTTAAATCTATCTTGCATGACAGACAGTGAAATTGATCTGTCAGGATCAGATAAAAATTATATGATGGCCCCAAAATGTCCACCTATTTTTCCAAATGGTTTCATATTCATATTGAATATGACAGGTGATAAAATAGGGTCTTAGTTGTCTCTGGAAATGATAACCCTTTCCGAGGATGAATAGTCTTGTAAGCTCATTGTATAGATTTGCTTTCCGAGCCTGAAATTTCAGTGACTCCTGAGGGATCACGTTTTCTTCAAGGTTTTTTTTTTTTTTCCCCCTTCCCCATAGCATTACTATTAATATGGTAATTAGTGAAATAAAGAAAAAGTCTACTTTGATCTTGGAGGATTTTTTTTTAAAGAAACATTTATTCTGTATCATTGTTTAACTGTATGGGAAAAATTTTTCTCAGCTTACACCATACAAAAGCCAATTCCAGATGGATTAAAGAATTATATACCAAAAAGGAACCATAAACAGCTGGAAGAGAATATGTTTAAATATGGGTAACAAAAGCTTTATTGAGTAGAAAAGCAATGAAAGAAACCATAAAAGGAAATACTGATGTTTTGGCTATATATAGATTGGAAACTTTTTTTTTTCCAGTTATTTTTAAATTTAAATTCAATTAACATATAATGCATTATTGGTTTCAGAGGTAGAGGTCAGTGATTCATCAACACAGTACCACACTTCTTTTGCTGTAATAAGATCCTGGGGCAGATATAGGATTATATTGATTACCGTGATCTTTAAGGCATTTCTTAAATCCGCACTTAGTGGCATGATCTTTAAGGCATTTCTTAAATCTGCACTTAGTGGCACAGGCAGACGCTTAAAGGCCGGGAAAGCAAATCTGTATCCAGGATATGTAACTTGTTACACCAAGGAGAGTTTACAGCCTCTTCCATAACCCTACTTGTTTCTAGATGACTGGCTGGTCTCCCCAGGAAATGGGCCAAACGGGGGCCTCAGCATTGGCTTCTGTTGGTTGAAGTGGCAATATCCAGGTCATGGTTGATGAGGAGCATTCCTTTTGCTGAGCCCCCGTGCATAGCCTCCATTGTTGCCACCTGGGCCACTTTGCATGTGGGCCCATTGAGCAAGTCCCAGGGTGGCTGGAGGGAGTCGTGACTGATGTTTGCAGAACATGTCATTTGTCTACCTGGTTATTGAGAGCCTCCTCTGATGTGGATGCCCAAGAAAGGTCATCCACATGGTACAGAAATGTCTTCATGCTTTGTGCCCATTCAGAGATGTCTACCTATGTACCCCTTTCCCAGCACTTCTTGTCATCAGTCTTCATATCTTGTTCTTTCTAAGTCCCTGACCATCCTCCTAAGCTATTAGTGCCTGTGAATCAGCATGCATCTGTACTTGTAGCTATATTGCAATGTAAACACAGGGTACAACAAAATATTTGAAGCTCTGCCACCTGGGAGGATTTCCTTTTCAGGAACTCTCGCGATTCGCTTTGTAAACTGCAGCAGTATACTTCGATTTGGTGCCGGCATAAAGTACGGTTCAGGCTCAATGCTTTTCCTCTTCAGTCAATTGGTCATAAATAATTCTTGATCAGGATCAAGGGGTGGGGGGCAATGGAGAAGAGTGTGTGTCAGAGGAATCTCAGCCACCTACTTATACAACTTATTAGTACATTCTGGATCTGTTCCAGCTCAGTCTCCTCTACTCATCAGTCTACCTGGTGGGTTACTGCTCTGCATGCCCAACCTAGTGGCTTGGTGTGTCAGGTTAATAATACAGGTAAAGAGAAGTAGCTCAGATGATGTAATCATTTGATGTCAGTACTCATTCATTCATTCTCCATCAGGAGCTGTTCTCAAAAGAATAGTAATCTGCAGATGAGCATGTGGCTTTGCTCTAAAACCCCTGGGTCTGTTTGGGCTGCTATAACAAGATGCCAGAGACTGGGTAGCTTATAAACAACGGAAACAGTTCCAGGGGCTGGAAGTGTGACATCAGGGTGCCAGCATGGTTGGATGAAGGGCCTCATCCAGTCACAGACTTCTCCTTGTATCCTCACGTGGAGGAAGGAACTGGGGAGCTCTGTGGGATCTCTTTTATAAGGGCACTAATTCCACTCATGAGGACTCTCCCTTCATGACCTAATTACCTCCCATGGGTGACCTAGTTGCTTTCTAACACCATCACATTAGGTGTTAAGATTCTAACGTGTGAATTTTGGGGTGGATACAATCCTTCAGATCATAGCAACCCTAAAGACCTGTGTTGTGATTCACTTCTTGGTGCTTCCCTGGGGCTCCCTCTGTCAACCCTGTTTACCACAGACACTCAGTGTCAGTAGCTATGCTGGGTCCTGAGGCCCAAGGGGCCGAGCAGCTCACATTGCAAGCTGGAAGTGCAGCAGAGCCTTTATTCACAATACCTGTGTTCAAAACTAGCACGTATTTAAATGGGTTCCTCAGAAAATGAGTTAAGAACACATTCAAAAGTGGTATATATTCCTTCCTAAGCCACTTGTTTTGGTTATAGTCGGTAGAAGATGCAATAACTTGTTTTGGACCCTGAGGGATGCCCCAACATACTCTAGACTAGTGAGCCCCAGAAACTTCATTGAGGGCTATTAGGCCCATGGATTTTTATGGAATTTATCTCTCTCTCATATGTCTTCCTAAGCCAACTGAAGTACCCACTGCTAACTGTTCCTCAGGTTTAATCAGCTTAATGCCAACAAAGTAGCATACGAGTGTGATGTTGGGTAGACATCAAGATGATCTAGGTCTTTGCAAACTGTTTTATAGCTGAGAGCAGGATCGTTGGCATAACTCAAAGGCAAGGCAGTGAACATTTACTGTTTACCCTGCTGAGTAAAAGCAAACACATGCTGGTGGTTCTTCCAAACTGGTAACAGAGTAAAAAGCCTTTGTCAGGTCATTAGCAACTACAATTCCAGGGTGGTGTTGATTTGCTCCAGTAGAGATCCTAAATCTTAAATCACAGCTGTAGCTGGAGTCATAGCCTGTTCCTATTTTGGATAACCTACAGTCATTCAAGATCTATCATAGCCATTTTCTAAGATTCTGCACTGGCCAAGTTAGTTTAAATGGGGACATAATAGATTTTATCACCACTGCACCTTTCAATTTTTTGCTATTGGTGGAATTTCTGTGATTTGGTTTTCCGCTGGTATGGGTTACTATCTTGTTAGGGGACATGCCAGACCCTGCCATTTATCCCTTCTGATCATAATAGCCCTCACTGCACAGATCAGATAGCCAATGGATGGATTCTGCTAGTTGCTAAGTATGCCTGTTCCAGTTACACATTTGGGAACTGAAGAAATAATCACCGACTTGGTTTGTAGATGTGCTCGGTGAATGCAGTTTGAATTGGGGCCAAAACTCCATTTATCACCTGAGTACCCTAAGCTGAGGGACAGTAGCTTTAATTATAAACAGAAGTTTTAAATTGGATGATTAATTTGCGGAGGAATCTGACAAGGAGATGGAAGAAAAATGTCTCTCCTATTTAAAGTACAAATTTTTGCTGTATGGGGAAAAACACCAGGTATGAGTTAAAGAATGTGCAGTAGATAGATACAAATGGGCTTAGTGTGTAGTGAAGCAAAGAAAAGTGTGGTGTTTTGGCTCTCTGGAAATAGTATATGGCCACAGCAAGGAGCCGACTGTGAAGTTGTTTAGGATGCATCCAATGAGACGGATATCCCCAGTTTGCATCCTATTGCAGTAGTGTGAGAAGATCTGCAGTAGAAACAGATACTGGAGCAGTGCCATCGATGGGCACAGTGAGCTCAGCAGAACTTGAAGGGAGTGGAGATGTCCTGGGGCTGGGGGGTTCGAATGGGGGGCAGAGGTAAAGGCAAATTCCAGGAAGGGCATGGATTAAGTTAAAGCAAGGTGTGCGGCTTCTCTGTTTTTAGAACCTATCTAATTGCCTTCCCACAGTGCACAGTGCCATTCTCTCAATAACAGACTATGGGAATCTTGTCCCCTATTCACACCATTTCCAGGCAGTCTGTTCTGTTCTTGAGTTCCTTTCTGTTTCTCCTCCACCTGTACACATGTAACTCCTAATTGCCTGTCCGGCTGACTCCCTTTCGCATCCTTCCTGCCACTACTAGATTAATAGTCCTTAATATGCCACTTTTCCTCAAGTCATCCCTTTGCTATAAAAAATTTCCTTCCTGCTATTCTCTTGTGCTCCCTCTCCTTTTTGGTAGCATGGCCTTTGTGCCAGGTTTTCTGGTTTGTGGTTTCTTTAAGAATTGTTCATAGGACATATCTGATAAGCAGTATCCAAAATACATAAGGAACTGATACAACTTAATACCCCGAAAACGAATAATCCAATTAAATGGGCAGAAGACATGAACAGATATTTCTCCAAAGAAGACAGCCAAATGCCCAACAGACACATGAAAAGATGCTCACCGTCACTCATCATCAGGGAAATGCAAATCAAAACTAAAATGAACAAAAACAAACAAAAAACTACAATGAGCTGTCAGCTTACACCTGTCAGAAGGCTAAAATCTAAAACACAAGAAACAACAGGTGTTGATGAGGATGTGCAGAAAAAGGAACACTTGTGCACTGTTGGTGGGAATGCAAACTGGTGCAGCCACTGTGGGAAACCGTATGGAGGTTCCTCAAAAAATTAAAAATAGAACTACCCTATGATCTAGTAATCACACTGCTGGGTATTTATCCCCCAAAGATAAAAACACTAGTTCAGATGGATACGTGCACCCCCATGTTTATTGCAGCATTATTTACAATAGCCAAACTATGGAAGCAGCCTAAGTGTCCATCGATACAAGATGGATAAAGAAGATGTGGCATATATTATACAATGGAATATTATTTAGTCATAAAAAAGAATGAAATCTTGCCATTTGCAACAGTGTAGATGGAGCTAGAAAGTATAATCTGAGCCAAGTAAGTCAGCAAGAGAAAGACAAATACTGTATGATCTCACTCATATGGAATTTAAGAAACAAAACAAAGGAATAAATTTACAAAAGAGACAAACCAAGAAACACACTCCTAACTATAGAGAACAAACTGACGGTTACCAGAGGGGTGGGGGATGGGGGGGATGTGGGAAGTAGGTGATGGGGATTAAAGAGTATACTTACTTTGATGGAAAACAAAAACCCCGATAATCAGTTTCCTTTTTGTAATCCCTCTGTGCTCCTTCTCCTTCTAGTTAGCATGGCCTTTGTGCCAAGTTTGCTGTTATGCAGTTCCTTTAAGAATTGTTCATAGGGGGGCACCTGGGCGGTTCAGTTGGTTAAACGTCTGCCTTGGGCTCGGGTGATGATCTCAGGGTCCTGGGATCGAGTCCTGCATCAGGCTCCCTGCTCAGTGGGGAGTCTGCTTCTCCCTCTGCCCCTGCCCCCATTCATGCGATCTCTCTCTCTCTCTCTCAAATGGATAAAATCTTAAAAAAAAAAAAAAGTTCATAGGGTTGAGAAACTTCCCTCTCCTTATCTGCCCCTGTGTCTATAAACCTGTCTTGTTCCCCTGCCATTTAGAGCTTTGCGTGCTGCTGGGGTTCTCCCCACTTCCCAGCCAGGTTTTCCATCCTGGGCACTTGGGTCTTCCCTTGGTGCAGTTATATCTGCACCATCATCTTTAGGAAATTCTTTCAAGGTTCTGATTGTGAATGGTACAGTTTCCTGTTTGTAGGGCTAAGGTGGATTTCCTGTGGGAAGAGGCAAAAATGGGAAGTAAAATGCTTGGGTTCAACTTGCCAACTGGACCCAGAATTTACCTTTGTAGTTATAGAGCTCACAGTAGGAACTTGATGGGCAGTTCTTGCTTTCTTTCCACCTCAGGCTCTCTTAGCTAGTTCTCCCTCTTCTGCTTTATCCTGGGCCCTCCTTGTTTCCCTATCATTACTGTTCTGAGGTGATTTCATCTAATCCAATGGCTTCAAACTTTTTATCCGCTGATAAGCACCTAAATGACCTCTTCCCACTCCAGGCTTACATGATCACCATGTGTTCAGTGTTCAGTGGCCTGCCTAAGAGGAACCTTCAAGGTAACCTGTACCAACCAGATCTGCTTTCCGCCTTCATTTCTACTCCCAGACTCCACCATCTCAAGAACATTCAGCATGTTCAGTAGTATTCTTTATCTAGTTCTTTGATCCCAAACCTTTGAGTAACCCATGTTTTTGTTGTAGTTCTTATCACTCAGTCCATTTCATCAGCAAATCATATTGACACTTTCTCCAAAAGATGCTCACCTCCCCATTTATCTGCTTCTTTCCATCCAGACCGCTCCTAATCCTAGTCCAAGCCAACAGCATCTGTCCTTGGCTATGACACTAGCCTGCTACCTGGTCTCTCTGCTTCTAGTCTTGCAGCCCACCCTCCCATCCTCCCATGATTTATTGTCCATATGAAAGCTAGAATAATCTGATGAGAACATCTTGGAGTTAGTTGAATTCAAGGTGATTCTGATTATAACACAAACACCCAGTGTTTCAATGGTAGGTTCAAAAAGGCTTGTTGGGACCATGGCGGAACATATATATATTTTGTAGGAATTTGATAAAATAGACATATCTACCTGTAACTCTAAATATTTAACTTATTATTATGGTTACACATATGTACTTAAAATTACATAAAACAATGTACTGGTTTAGAAATTTTTTCCATTCTTGCGTTTCATAAAAAGGATTTATTTCAACACTCCATGTGCATCTTCTTAAGTTGTTTTATTGAAGTGTTACCATAGCATAGTTGACATCAGTTCCTTGAGTTTCTTCTGCAACAACTGACACGGTATTCCAGAGAGTATCATCTTCTCTTCCATTTAAATTGTTTCAGAGACAACACTTTTTGTACCCAAGTATGATGTCACTGAAAATTCTCTATGAACCATGCTGTTCTTGTATAACAGTAGACAGTTGCTTAGGCATTTTTCCTGTGCTTATTTGTACTCTACATAATTTGATGTGATTATTAAATGGATATATATTTTATTCAGCATGTTTCTTTTTTGCATTGTTTATAGTGGGAAGACTTGTCTGAATAACCTAACTTGCCTTTACCAGAAACTGGAAGTCCACTGTCTTCTTCCCCTCTATTTCTGAAGTATTTTCTCTTGGCATCCAGGGTAATTTTCATGCTTTTCTTCATCCTTCACTAGTCAACTCTTGCTCAGTTTCCTTTGCTGGTCCTTCCTGATGATCCCGTCTCCATAGTAGTCCCATGGCTCAGCCCTTGGCCATTCCCTTCCCAGGTGCTCTCATTTAGTTTAATGGCCTTACATACTATCTGTGCATGGATCACTGTCAGATTAGTGTCATCAGTCTAGACCTTACCTCTGAACTCAGACTCTCATGTCAGCTGCCAACTTGATATCTACGCTTACTTATCCAATACTGGATTTTCTACCCCAAACTTGCTATTCCATTGGTCTCTACCCCTCTCAATAAATGGCAGCTCCGTTCTTCCTTTTGTTTAGGTACATGGAGTTATTCTTGGCTTCTCCTTTTATATTTCGTATCTGATCAATAGCAAGTCTAATTATTTGTACCTTAAAAAGATACCTAGAATCTCATCAGTTGACACCATTTACACACTACCATCCCCACCAAAGCCACTATAATTTCTCATTCAAACTATGACACTTGCCTCTTCACTGAATTTATTCTTAAGTTTGTATAATCTGTCCTCCTCACAATATCCAGAGTGCTATTTTTAACCCACAAGTGAGATTATGCCATTCCCTCTCATGGAGAGTGAAATTCAAGGTTCTTACCGTGGCTTATAACATCTTTTTTTTTTTTCTTTAATTTTTTTACTGTTATGTTAATCACCATACATTACATCATCAGTTTTTGATGTAGTGTTCCATGATTCATTGTTTGTACATAACACCCAGTGCTCCACGCAGAACGTGCCCTCTTTAATACCCATCACCAGGCTAACCCATCCCCCCCACCCCCTTCCCCTCTAGAACCCTCAGTTTGTTTTTCAGAGTCCATCGTCTCTCATGGATCGTCTCCCCCTCTGACTTACTCCCCTTCATTCTTCCCCTCCAGCTATCTTCTTTTTTTTTTTTTTTTTAACATATATTGCATTATTTGTTTCAGAGGTACAGATCTGTGATTCAGAAGTCTTGCACAATTCACAGCACTCACCATAGCACACGCCCTCTCCAATGTCTATCACCCAGCCCCCCATTGCTGCCAGCCCCCCACCACTCCAGCAACCCGGGTGGCTGGGGGATAGACATTGGGGAGGGTATGTACTATGGTGAACGCTGTGAATTGTGCAAGACTGTTGAATCACAGATCTGTACCTCTGAAACAAATAATGCAATATATGTTAAGAAAAAAAAAGAAGATAGCAGAAGGGGAAGAATGAAGGGGAGTAAGTCGGAGGGGGAGACAAACCATGAGAGACGATGGACTCTGAAAAACAAACTGAGGGTTCTAGAGGGGAGGGGGGTGGGGGGGATGGGTTAGCCTGGTGATGGGTATTAAAGAGGGCACGTTCTGCGTGGAGCACTGGGTGTTATGCACAAACAATGAATCATGGAACACTACATCAAAAACTGATGATTTAATGTATGGTGATTAACATAACAGTAAAAAAATAAAAAAAAACAAAAATAAAACAAAACACACACACAGACACAAAAAGAATTCCTCATATCAGTGAGGTCATATGATACATGTCTTTCTCTGATTGACTTATTTCACTCCGCATAACACCCTCCAGTTCCATCCATGTCGTTGCAAATGGCAAGATCTCCTTCCTTTTGATGGCTGCATAATATTCCATCGTGTATATATACCACATCATCTTTATCCATTCATCTGTTGATGGACATCTTGGCTCTTTCCACAGTTTGGCTATTGTGGACATTGCTGCTATAAACATCGGGGTGCACATACCCCTTTGGATCCCTACATTTGTATCTTTGTGGTAAATACCCAGTAGTGTAATTGCTGGATCATATGGTAGCTCTATTTTCAACTGTTTGAGGAACCTCCATACTGTTTTCCAGAGGGGTTGCACCAACTTGCATTCCCACCAACAGTGTAGGAGGGTTCCCCTTTCTCTGCCTCCCCGCCAACATCTGTCATTTCCTGACTTGTTAATTTTAGCCATTCTGACGGGTGTGAGGTGGTATCTCATTGAGGTTTTGATTTTGATTTCCCTGATGCCGAGCGATGTTGAGCACTTTTTCATGTGTCTCTTGGCCATTTGGATGTCTTCTTTGGAAAAATGTCTGTTCGTGTCTTCTGCCCATTTCTTGATTGGATTATTTGTTCTTTGGGTGTTGAGTTTGATAAGTTCTTTATAGAATTTGGGTACTAGCCCTTTATCTGATATGTCATTTGCAAATATCTTCTCCCATTCTGTCGGTTGTCTTTTGATTTTGTGGACTGTTTCTTTTGCTGTGCAAAAGCTTTTTATCTTGATGAAATCCCAATAGTTCATTTTTGCCCTTGCTTCCCTTGCCTTTGGTGATGTCTCTAGGAAGAAGTTGCTGCGGCTGAGCTCGAAGAGGTTGCTGCCTGTGGTCTCCTTTAGGATTTGGATGGACTCCTGTCTCACATTTAGGTCTTTCAACCATTTGGAGTCTATTTTTGTGTGTGGTGTAAGGAAATGGTCCAGTTTCATTCTTCTGCATGTGGCTGTCCAATTTTCCCCACACCATTTGTTGAAGAGACTGTCTTTTTTCCATTGGACATTCTTTCCTGCTTTGTCAAAGATGAGTTGACCATAGAGTTGAGGGTCCATTTCTGGGCTCTCGATTCTGTTCCATTGATCTATGTGTCTGTTTTTGTGCCAGTACCATACTGTCTTGATGATGACAGCTTTGTAATAGAGCTGGAAGTCCGGAATCGTGATGCCACCAGCTTTGCTTTCCTTTTTCAACATTCCTCTGGCTATTCGGAGTCTCTTCTAGTTCCATACAAATGTTAGGATTATTTGTTCCATTTCTTTGAAAAAAGTGGATGGTATTTTGATGGGGATTGCATTGAATGTGTGGATTGCTCTGGGTAGCATTGACATCTTCACCGTGTTTGTTCTTCCAATCCATGAGCATGGAACATTTTTCCATTTCTTTGTGTCTTCCTCAGTTTCTTTCATGAGTATTTTATAGTTTTCTGAGTACAGATCCTTTGCCTCTTTGGTTAGATGTATTCCTAGGTATCTTATGGTTTTGGCTGCAATTGTAAATGGGATCGACTCCTTCATTTGTCTGTCTTCTGTCTTGTCGTTGGTGTATAGGAATGCCACTGATTTCTGTGCATTGATTTTATATCCTGCCACTCTACTGAATTCCTGTATGAGTTCTAGCAGTTTTGGGGTGGAGTCTTTTGGGTTTTCCACATAAAGTATCATATCATCTGCAAAGAGTGAGAGTTTGACTTCCTCTTTGCCGATTTGGTTGCCTTTGATTTCTTTTTGTTGTCTGATTGCTGTGACTAGGACTTCGAATACTATGTTGAATAGCAGTGGTGAGAGTGGACATCCCTGCTGCATTCCTGACTTTAGGGGGAAAGCTCTCAGCTTTTCCCCATTGAGAATGATATTGGCTGTAGGTTTTTCATAGATGGCTTTTATGATATTGAGGTATGTCCCCTCTATCCCTATACTTTGAGGAGTTTTGATCAAGAAAGGATGCTGTACTTTGTCGAATGGTTTTTCTACATCTGTTGAGAGGATCATATGATTCTTGTTCTTTCTTTTGTTAATATATTCTATCACGTTGATTGATTTGCAGATGTTGAACCAGCCTTGCAGCCCAGGGATAAATCCCACTTGGTCATGGTGAATAATCCTTTTAATGTACTGTTGGATCCTATTGGCTAGTATTTTGGTGAGAATTTTTGCATCCATGTTCATCATGGATATTGGTCTGTAATTCTTTTTGATGGGGTCTTTGGTTTTGGGATCAAGGTAATGGTGGCCTCATAAAATGAGTTTGGAAGTTTTCCTTCCATTTCTATTTTTTGGAACAGTTTCAGGAGAATAGGTATTAATTCTTCTTGAAAGGTCTGAGAGAATTCCCCTGGGAAGCCATCTGGCCCTGGGCTTTTGTTTGTTGGGAGATTTTGGATGACTCCTTCAATTTCTTTAGTGGTTATAGGTCTGTTCAGGTTTTCTATTTTTTCCTGGTTCAATTTTGGTAGTTGATACATCTCTAGGAATGCATCCATTTCTCCCAGGTTATCTAATTTGCTGGCATCGAGTTGCTCATAATATGTTCTTCTAATTGTTTGTATTTCTTTGGTGTTGGTTGTGATCTCTCCTCTTTCATTCATGATTTTGTTGATTGGGGTCCTTTCTCTTTTCTTTTTGATAAGTCTGGCCAGGGGTTTATCAATCTTGTTAATTCTTTCAAAGAACCAGCTCCCATTTTCATTGATCTGTTCTACTGTTCTTTTGGTTTCTATTTCATTGATTTCTGCTCTGATCTTTATTATTTCTCTTCTCCTGCTGGGTTTGGGCTTTATTTGCTGTTTTTTCTCTAGCTCCTTTAGGTGTAGGGTCAGGTTGTGTATTTGAGAGCTTTCTTGTTTCTTGAGAAAGGCTTGTATGGCTATATAGTTTCCTCTCAGGACTGCCTTTTCTGTATCCCAAAGATTTTGAACAGTTGTGTTTTCATTTTCATTGGTTTCCATGAATTTTTTTAATTCTTCCTTAATTTCCTGGTTGACCCATTCATTGTTTAGTAGGATGCTCTTTAGCCTCCATGCATTTGAGTTTTTTCTGACTTTCCTCTTGTGATTGACTTCTAGTTTCAAAGCACTGTGGTCTGAAAATATGCAGGGAATAATCCCAATCTTTTGGTACTGGTTGAGACCTGATTTGTGACCTAGGATGTGATCTATTCTGGAGAATGTTCCATGGGCACTAGAGAAGAATGTGTATTCCGTTGCTTTGGGATGGAATGTTCTGAATATGTCTGTGAAGTCCATTTGGTCCAGTGTGTCATTTAGAGTCTTTATTTCCTTGTTGATCTTTTGCTTAGATGATCTGTCCATTTCATTGGGGGTGGTGTTAAAGTCCCCCACTATTATTGTATTGTTGTCAATGTGTTTCTTTCCTTATGTTATTAATTGGCTTATATAATTGGCTGCTTCCATGTTAGGGGCATAGATATTTACAATTGTTAGATCTTCTTGTTGGATAGACCCTTTAAGTAGGATAGAGTGTCCTTCCTCATCTCTTATTACAGTCTTTGGTTTAAAATCTAATTTGTCTGATATAAGGATTGCCACCCCAGCTTTCTTTTGGTGTCCATTAGCATGATAAATGGTTTTCCACCCCCTCACTTTCAATGTGGGGGTGTCTTTTGGTCTAAAGTGAGTCTCTTACAGACAGCATATCGATGGGTCTTGTTTTTTAAAGCAATCTGATAGCCTGTGTCTTTTGATTGGGGCCTTTAGCCCATTTACATTCAGAGTAACTATTGAAAGGTACGAATTTAGTGCCATTGTATTGCCTGTAACATTGTATTACCTGTAAGGTGACTGTTAGTGTATATTGTCTGTGTTCCTGTCTGGTCTATGCTGCTTTTAGGCTCTCTCTTTGCTTAGAGGACCCCTTTCAATATTTCTTGGAGGGCTGGTTTCGTGTTTGCAAATTCCTTTAGTTTTTGTTTGTCCTGGAAGCTTTTTATCTCTCCTTCAATTTTCAATGAGAGCCTAGCTGGATATAGTATTCTTGGCTGCATATTTTTCTCGTTTAGTGCTCTGAAGATATCATGCCAGTCCTTTCTGGCCCCCCAGGTCTCTGTGGATAGGTCTTTTGCCAAACTAATGTTTCTACCATTATAGGTTACGTATCTCTTCTCCCGAGCTGCTTTCAAGATTTTCTCTTTGAGACTTCCAAGTTTTACTATTAGATGTCGGGGTGTTGACCTATTTTTATTGATTTTGAGAGGGTTTCTCTGTGCCTCCTGGATTTTGATGCCTGTTTCCTTCCCCACATTAGGGAAGTTCTCTGCTATCATTTGCTCCAACATACCTTCTGCCCCTCTCTCTCGTTCTTCTTCTGGGATCCCAACTATTCTAATGTTTCGTCTTATCGTATCGCTTATCTCTTGAATTCTGCCCTCGTGATCCAGTAGTTGTTTATCTCTCTTTTTCTCAGCTTCTTTATTTTCCATCATTTGGTCTTCTATATCGCTAATTCTCTCTTCTGCCTCATTTATCCTAGCAGTTAGTGCCCCCATTTTTGATTGCACCTCATTAATAGCCTTTTTGATTTCGACTTGGTTAGATTTTAGTTCTTTTATTTCTCCAGGAAGGGTATCTCTAATAACGTCCATGCTTTTTTCAAGCGCAGCTCGTATCTTTAAAATCATGATTCTGAACTCTAGGTCTGACATCATACTAATGTCCGTAATGAGTAGGTCCCTGGCAGACGGTACTACATCTTGTTCTTTTTGCTGAGGTGATTTTTTTCATCTTGTCATTTTGTCCAGAGGAGAGTAGATGAATGAGAGAACAAAATGTTAACAGGTTTACAACGTCCCCAGCAAATATACTGTATACAAATCAGAAAAGACCTGAAACCAGGGGAAAAGAAAGGGACGGAAAGAAAAAAGAAAGAGAAAAAAAAGAAAAAGAAAAAGATAAGAACAAGCAAAAACAGAAGAAAACAAACAAAAAAAAAAACAGAATATGATCAAATATGATCAGGCTAGTGCATAGATCAGTGCCACACAGTAGATTTTGGGTTTGTTTTGGTCTGTTAGAAGAAAGTGCCTCCTAAAATTTTAAAGAAAGAAAGACTTATATATGTACAAAATAAGGGTTGATACAGTGAAGGGATGGAAGATGATTGTAAAGATGAAAATTATAAAAGATTTTATAAAAGGAATTGATAAGTTTGAAAAAAGAAAGACGATTTTAAAAAAAAAGGAGAGAATGTGATCAGGCAGGACAGTAGAACAAAGCCATACACTAGTGATTTAGGGTCTATTTTGATCTGTTAGAAGAAACTGTATCTCAAAGTTTTAAAGAGAGAACAACTTATACATATATGCCAAAAATAAGAGTATTTACTCTGAAGGGATAGAATATGACTCTAAAAATGAAAAATAAAAATGTTTTTTTTAAAAAGGGATTGATAAGATGTTGGTTGTAAAAGGGAAAAAGAAAAATTAAAAAAAAAAAGTTAAAAAAATTAACTTTGAAAAACTAATGAATCATGGTGAAAAAGCCATGAATTCTATGTGCAGTATTCCCCTAGCGCTGGAGTTCTCCCGTTCTCCTTGGTCGGTAAACCTGGTCTTGGCTTGCTGGCTGTTCGTGCTGATCTTCTGGGGGAGGGGCCTGTTGCCTGGTTCCCAAATGTCTTTGCTGGAAGCGGAATTGTCCCGCCCTTGTCGGTCCAGGCTAAGCTATCTGCTCGGGTTTGCTTTCGGGAGCTTTTGTTCCCTGCAAGCTCTGGTACAGCTTTGGAGGATGAGAGTGAAAATGGCGGCCTCCCAATCTCCGCCCGGAGGAGCCGAGAACTCGGGGCCCCGCTCCTCAGTGCGCCCCCAGAGAAAAGCAGTCAATCACTCCCGTCTCCCTGGACTCGGGCAGTACTCCGTGCTCACCTGGCCCGTGACCGAGTGTTTCTATCTCTGGCACCCGACGCCGTGTGGAGTCTCCAAACCCAGCAGATCCCTGCGGTGCGCTCTCATGCCCCTCCTC
The DNA here is from genome assembly GCF_009762305.2 of Zalophus californianus. Classification (NCBI taxonomy): domain Eukaryota; kingdom Metazoa; phylum Chordata; class Mammalia; order Carnivora; family Otariidae; genus Zalophus; species Zalophus californianus. Next base: position 69,917,246 of record NC_045595.1, on the reverse strand, counting down.
CCAGGGGAGGAAGGGGAGTCTCCCCGGCTCTGCCGCTTGTTGGGTCCCTGCTGGAGGAGCAGTGGCCCGACTGTCACCCATCACAGTTTATGGCCATCCTGAGCCGAGAGCCCGCGCCTCAGCTCCGTCTCTGCAGCCGGCTTCCCTGCTCCGATACCTGGGAGCTCTGCTGCACTCAGGCACCCCCGGTCTTTCTGTGACCCCGAGGGTCCTGAGACCACACTGTCCTGCGGGGGTTCCACCCCCTCCTTAGCCGCTGGAGCGACGTCCCTCAGCGGAGCGACTTCTAAAAGGTCCGATTTTGTGCTCCGCGGCTCTATCACTTGCCAGAAGCGGCCGACGGAGGCCCCCTCCCCCGCGGTCTATCCTCCCGAATATCGCCTCAGATTCACTTCTCTGCACGTCCTACCTTCCAGTAAGTGGTCTTTTTTCTGTTCAGAGAGTTGTTGCTATTCTTCTCTTCGATCTCCTGTTGAGTTCGTAGGTGTTCAGAATGGTTTGATCCCTATTCAGCTGAATTCCTGAGACCAGATGAAATCCAGGTCTCCTACTCCTCTGCCATCTTGCTCCGCCTGTGGCCTATAACATCTTACAAGCGTTATAGGAGCCTTTCTCTCTGTTCTTTTCTTTCACTGTGCTCCAGCCACACAGGAACACAGCAAGCACATGCTTGCCTTTGGGATGTTGCGTGTGCCTTCCCAACTGCCTGGAACATTTTGCCCTGGCCTTCACATTGCTTATTTCTTCACTCCTTCTCCTCTCTGCTTAAATGTCATCCTGTCAGAGACACCTTCTCTGACACGTGACTAGTTGTCTCACTCTTCTTTAACTTTCTTTTAGGATTTATCATTCTGTAAACTATTTTGTAGTTATTTGTTAATTGTTTATCTTCTTCACACTCGAATGTACATTCCATGAGCCATATCCCCATTATCTAGAAAAATGCTTAGCGCATAATGGCCACTGTAAATATTGAGTGAATAAATGAATATTATTATCCTTGTACTCATGAAGTTCATTTTATTAAAGGCACTGCACTGGTGTAAGTACTGGAGATATAAACAAGTTTAGGACATGCAGGTTTGGCCACAAGTATGGTGGTACAGCAGGAGGCAGATGAGGGAAGCATAAAGATTCCTTGGAGATGGGAGTAAGGAAATTGTGGTCATATCGGTGGGAATGAATTCAAGGGATAAATGGAAGGAAATGGGGGACAGGTAGTAGATTGGGAAGCAGATATGTCCTGGGCAGAAATAATTCTATTATAGGTAATGGGGGAGGGAAAGAGGAGTGGATCTTATTTATTTATTTGTGGTTTACTTGGATTACAGTTCAGATTGTTGATCTCTGTAAAATGCTAAGAAATATAATTTACAGTTTTGTTGTAGAGCAACTGTAAAGTGTTTATGGATACTACATTCAAATGTTCTGACATTTTATTTTCTTCATAGAATGTGAATGCTTTTAGGAGCTAATGTTCCCTTGTCAGTAAAGTCAGTCTATCCTACTATAGCCTGTGTAAACATACCTTGTAATGGGAAGGCACTGGGGAGAGCACAAAGAGATGGAGTGTCATTCTAGAGTTAGTTTGATATCGTTATGCATCCCATCAGTCTTTTATTTCTCCCAGCAGAGGTAATGAGTATTTTCTTATGTTGAAAAGTCTTTGCTATTGTTTGGAAATGATTTGAGTAGTTTTTGCCTTAAAAAAAAAAAAGATGTTTCAGGGTATGGTAGTTAGGTAGCACATTATTACATTTTGTAACAGAGAGCACTCAAGTACTAAGGAAATACACTTAAATACAAAGGAAAAAATCAGTTTCTTATAGACAAGTGTTAATTTGCTTTTTTTTATACTCTGTGAATTTTGGCAGGGTTTCTTTTGGATCCCCTGATTTCCAATAGATAAACATTTCCATGTTCTCTGTTTTCTGTTTCTGGACTACCTGTTATTTATTTAAAGGATTTCCTGGAACAAGGAAAGAAGCCCACTTCTGAATCATCTCAATCTCTGAGTGGATTCAGGTGATCCAGGCTCATTGATACCCCAGCTGCCTTCCAGAAGCAATTGTAAATCCTGTCTGGAGAAGTGTAATCCTAGGCCTCAAAATAGTCTTCCAGTTTTCTTGTATAGAATCTAACCCTCAGTAGAAAGTAATCAGGCCTAGGAGGAGATAAGATGATATGACAAACAAATAAACAAGATAGTATTCACAGAGGATACAGACGATGGACTTATCAGATGTTGACCTTAAAATAACTAGATCAGTATATTCAAGGAATTTGAAAGATGGGATATTTCAGTAGAGAGCTAGAGCTATAAAAACAAAATAGAGACTCCAGAACTAAAAAATGCAATAACTGAAAGTAGGAGTTCAGTGGATCAGACACAGCTGAATAGAGAATTAATCTACTGAAGTAAGGTGGGGTCAGGATAGAGAGAGACAAGGATGGAAAACATGGAGAAGAGCAGAAGAGATGGGTGGGAGGACAGTGGGAAATGGTGGTTTTTGCAATAGTTCGTGCTGGATTACTTTGGATATCAGTAGAGAGACTGTATTAAGTTACACTGTACGAAAAAGTCCATTCTGGTAGATTGCATGTTTAAATATAAAAATGTTATTTAAACAATAAAACTTCCAGTAGGTAGCAAATAAAAATATCTTCGTGACCGTGGAATTGACCAACATTTTTTTTTAAAAGATTTTATTTATTTGACAGAGAGACACAGCGAGAGAGGGAACACAAGCAGGGGGAGTGGGAGAGGGAGAACCAGGCTTCCCGCCAAGCAGAGAGCCCGATGCAGGGCTTGATCCCAGGACCCTGGGATCATGGCCTGAGCCGAAGGCAGATGCTTAACGACTGAGCCACCCACGTGCCCCTTGACCAATATTTTTTAACAGGACACAAAAGCACTGTCCAAAAGGAAAATATTGATAGATTGGAATACCTTAAAATTAGGAACTTCTGTTCATCAAAAGACATCATTAAGAGAATAACAAAATAAGACATAGGGTACAGGAAGGTTTTTGTCACATAACCAACAGTGGCCTCGTAATTACAGTATCTAAAGAACTGAAAGGGGATAACCCAACAGGAAAATGAGCACAATACTTGAATAAGCAGTTTACAGAAGTTATCTCCAAGTGGCCATTTAACACACAAAAAGATGCATAGCCTTGTAAGTCATTAGGAAAGTTCAGTTTGATTGTGATGACATACCAATGAATACCCACGAGAATGGCTATAATTAAAAAGTCTCATAATGCAGAGTTTGGCAAAAATGTAGAGCAACTGGAATTCTTATATCTGCATGTTGGAATGTAAATTATCTTGTTTGTTTTTTAAAAGATTTTATTTATTTGACAGAGACACAGGGAGAGACAGAACACAGCAGGGGGAGTGGGAGAGGGAGAAGCAGGCTTCTGGCTGAGAAGGGAGCCTAATGCAGGGCTTGATCCCAGGACCCTGGGATCATGACCTGAGACAAAGGCAGACGCTAAACAGCTGAGACACCCAGGTGCCCCAGAATGTAAATTGTCTTAATCACTTTGGAAAACTGATCAGCAGCAGTGTCTACTAAACTGAATGTAAGAATGCTTTGTGATCCAGCAAGTTCACTTGTGGTATATACCCAACAGAAATGTTTACATGTGCCAAGCATAAGATATTCTATTCATAAATTGAAATAGCCCCAACATCCATCAATAATGTATAAATTGTGTCATATCCACACACTGGAATACTATCCAGCAATGAAAAATAGCATGGATGAATATCAGCAAATAAAATGTCAGGCAAAACCATGGCTGCAGATAAGTGGTAATGTTTGGTCTGGTTATGGTTAGGGTGACAACCTATTTTAAAAGTTCTTAGTGCATGAATGAATTTTCTTGACTTTGAGTTTCACACTAAGATCATCTGTATAGGGATTTTTATTTGAACTTCAGTATTAATATCTCTAATATGTTTGTCTTGGGCCAGTTTACTAAAGAGCATGAAGAGCATTCTAATTGTCAGCTGGAAGGCAGGGACCTGGCTACCAGAATCCTGAGAGCCTGCTGGGGAAAGGGGATGGAAACCCCAGTGGGAATTCACTTAGTCTCTCCCTGTTTGCACTTTGGTAGTGGTCTCTTTGATTTGGTCTACTTTCTCCCAGTGTAGAAACTTGCTGTTTTACTTTCTGTAGAGAATAAACCTTCAGACTTCAATGTCTGCTTGGGTGCAAGTTTAGTGGCAGTCACCTGGACTCATTGGGTAGAGGAGGTAATCTAGGGATCTGCTGTTTTTAATCAGACTTTGCCATATATTTGTTATTTTACCCTTCGTCTTTCACACGTAGTTTCGGAAGAATCTTTTTAGTCAGTAGTACCAGGCAAGTGGTTATCTACCTGAAAGAATAATGGATTTGGATTCCTTCCCAACCTGTACTGATAAATCAGTTTCCAGTGAATGGAGGACTCCAGTGGGAAAGACCAAAAGTTGGAGAAGAAACAGAAAGAGGGGAAAAGAAGGGGAAGAAGAAAGATATAGACCATATAAATAATGCCTACAAGTCAGTAACAGAAGTTTGGAAACCCAGTGGGAGAATGAGCAAAACACCTGAACAGGAATTTCACAAAAAGAAATATGAACAAAGAGATACAAAAATATGTTTACCATGTTAATAACAAAGAAGATTCAAATGAAGACCACAAGATAGAGATGGGTAAAGATGAAATCTGACACCAGTAGATATCAATGAGCTTGTAACTCAGAGGCAGCTCCTACCTGGCTGTTGGGAGTACATTGGGACAGCTACTTTGGGAAGCAGTGGGGCAGTACCATGATGTAGAACTTTCGTGGTTCTCTTCCTATATATGTCCCTCAGCCACTCTTGGCCCTGTACCCCAGAAGACATACGCAGCGGAATGGTCTGTAAGAACGAAAGCTGTGCAGCCATAATGTCTCTTCGTAGAAGATTGGGTAAATAAATGGCAGTACATTCTGCACGTTCATTTAAAACAAAACTGACCTGATAGCTATTTTATTTCCTAACAGGAAATGTTTACATTTTTTTCTTACATCAAAAGGAGTAGTAAAGTTTTAATGACCTGTATTTCCACATCATCTACTGAAAGACAGCATACTCCCTCTTACTGTAATCACTTGAGGCAGGGCTCCAAATGCAGGGGAAGCTGGGGGTGAGATTTTTGACCATGAAGATTTGTAAGAGAGTAGGATGAGGAGTAGTTTGCCCTCTGGGATCTTGCTGTTAAGACCTGTGCACTCAAGAAAGCAGTTTCTTGAGATTGGTGGTAGGGGTAATAATACTTATTAATAATAATTAGCGGTACTAGCTACCATTTCTTGAGAGTTGACTGTGTATCCTACCCCAGGCTACTAGCTCATTGAATTCTCACAGCAGTATTCTACAAGGTGGGCATTATTATCTTGTTTATAATTAGAAAACTGAAGCTTTTAAGAGTTTAAGAAATTTGTTTAGGATCACAGTTTTAGATAGTGGTGCAGGGAATTATATACAGGTTTGGGTGACAGCTCCATCTTAGTATTGTTAGATGGAATGAGCCTGCCGAAGGAAAGTAGAAAAAAAAATCTAGAAATCCTAATGCAGCCACAGACCATAATAAACTTTTGGGGGTACTACTGTGGTACTGTTGTTGGCTTACTACTCTTTAAAAGTCACCCTGACACTTGGCACTGTGAGAAAGCATAACTCTGTAGATCTTACAGAGAGGGATAGTCTTTTTGCCTGCACTCAGCATTTATCATTTGGTAGAGTATCTTGTGCTATTGAGCATTACATCATCTAAACAATTTTTTTGAGTATAGCTGACACATGATGTTACATTACTTTCAGGTGTACAACATAGTGATTCAGTAACTCTGCATTTTCCTGTGCCCACCACAAGTGTAGCTCCCATCTGTCCCCATACAATGCTTTTACAGGACCAGTGGCTATATTCCCTGTGCCTTGCCTTTTATTCCTGTGACTTGAAAAAATGGACTCTGTAGGACAATGATATTACTCCATGTTTTGAGTAGATAACTTGTATTCTTGGTTCATAAACTAAAGAAAATTCAAAAGTGAGAAATATATTCCACCTTGTCTTCCATAGCCCTAGAGCACCATCATGCAAAATTAAGCATTATTATTAGTTGCTCTTGGCTTGTGTATCCTTCCAGAGAATTTTTATTCAAGCAAATGTGAGTATAGATCCTATTCGTCTCTTTATACACAAAAAATACTGTTTTGAACTTTGTTTCAGTTAACAGTGTCTCTTATACACAGTTCTTTCTGTATAGTATATAGAGAGCTTCCTTGTCTGGTTTTTTTTTTTTTTTTTGATACAGTATAATGATGGACCATATTTTATTTATTTTATATATATATATATTATTTTGGACCATATTTTATTTTACCAGCCCTCTTTTGCTGGACACTTTCCTCCTTAATATCTTACTGTTATAAGCAGAAAAATATGAATGTGTCACACATATACAAGTATATATGTTTCTTCCTAGAGGTAGATTTGCTAGATTTTTTTTAATTTTGAAGATACTGCCAACCTGCTGTCTCTGGGATTTGTGCCAAGTTTTACTTCCACCAGCAGTACCAGGGTGTTGGTATCCTCCAGAGTCTTGATAGCAGTCTTGGCTACCAAACTTCCTGCATTTGGCCATTTGAAGGCTAAACGGTTATTTAAACATACAGTTGACCCTTGACCAACATGGGTTTGAACTGTATGGGTTCACTTATATGCAGATTTTTCCAATAAACACTTGGGAAAATTTTTTTGAGATTTGTGACAATTTGAAAAAAACTTACAGATGAAGCATATAGCGTAGAAATATTGAAAAAATTAAAAAGTTGGTATGTCATGAATGCACAAAATATATGTAGATATTAGTCTATTTTATCATTTACTGCTATTAAATACATATAAATCTATTATAAAAAGTTAAAATTTGGGGCTCCTGGATGGCTCAGTCAGTTAAGCGTCCGAGTCTTGGTTTTGGCTCAGGTTGTGATCTTGCGGTCCTGGGATTGAGCCCTGCACAGGGCTGTGTGCTCAGCGGGAGTCTGCTTCCCCCTTCTCTCTCCCTCTGTGCCCCCACCCCCGCTCATGTTCATTCTCTCACTCTCTCTAAAAGAAGTAGATATATCTTAAAAAATGTTAAAATTTATCACAACTCAAGCATACAGACTATGCAGGGTGCCATTTGTAGTTGAGAGAGATATAAACAAATGTAAAGATGCAGTATTAAATCATAGCTACATAAAACTCACTAGCACATACTGTATCACTGTAAGAATTTTGTAGCTACTTCCTGGTGCAGTTGCAGTGAGCTCAAGTGTTGGGGAGTATCTGCTTAAAACATGTGACACTAGTATTCTGTGCTTGAGCAGCAGTTCATCTCTGTAGGAAATTGCGTATCACAGTAAAAAGTGATCTATTGTGGTTCCAATATTGGTAGTTAGGTTTTTTCAGGTGGGGGTGTCAAATGTTATACGCGGATTTTCAACTGTGCCGGGGGCTCAGCACCCTTAACTCCCACGTTGTTCAAGGGCCAACTGTACATTTTTCTTACTATGGGCAAAGTGGAGCATCTTCTTGCTTGGGCCATTTATATTATTTTCTCTGTATATTGCCTTTTCCTATCCTTCATATTTTCTCTTGGCTTCTTAGTTTTATTCTAATTCATATCTGGGAGGCATAGATGTGTGTATATATATGTGTGTGTGTGTGTATACATCTAAAATAGTCTTTTGTGATGTGAATTGGAAATATTTCCCAATTTGTCTTTTTTAAAAAATTCAGCTTTATTGAGGTATAATTGACATTGTAAGATATTTAAAGTGTGGATTCTGGTGATTTGATAATACATTGTGAAAGGACTCCCCCATCTAGCTAATTAATACATTCACCAGTCACAGATTTATCTTTTTTTTTTTTTGAGATTATTTAAGTTCTACTCTCTTAGTAAGTTTCAGTTATACAATAGTGTTCTCAACTATAGTCACCATGTTTTACATTAGATCCTCTAGACCTTATTGCTCTTATAGCAGAAAGTTGGTACTGTCTTACCTACCTCTCCTTATTCCCCCCTCGACCCCGAGCATCTGGCAACTACTTTTTTATTCTCAGTTGCTATGAGTTTGACTTTTCTTTTTTTCTCTTCTCTTCTCTTCTCCTTCCTTCCTTCCTTCCTTTTTTAGATTCCACATAGAAATGCTACCATGAAGTATTTGTCTTCTCTGTCTGGCTTATTTCACTTAGCACAGTGCCCTCAAAATCCATCCATGTTGTCTCAAATGGCAGGATTTCCTTCTTTCTCATGCTGCATAATATTCCATTGTATTTGTATACCACATCTTCTTTAACCATTCATTCCTTGAAGAACCAAATGGGGAAATATTTTTTCCCTCATTTGTCTTTTGATTTTAGTTATGGTATCTCTTCCTTAGAAAAAGCTTTTTTAAAAAATTCCCTCCCTCCCTCCCTCCCTCCCTCCCTCCCCCCCTCCCCTCCCCCCCTCCCTCCCTCCCTCCCTCCTTCCCTCCCTTCCTTCCTTCCTTCCTCCCTTCCCCAGCAATATAAATGCCAAACACATCAAACAGTAGAATTAAGAAAAAGGCCTTGAGAAGGGTAAGGACCAAGGAATTGCTTCAGAGAACTAGGTAAAGTCTTAGGGCAGTTTCAACAGCAATATGTGTTTAGTCAGCTAATATTTATTGGGCACTTATTTCATGTCAGGAACTGTGCTCAGAAATGGAAAGATGTGGTGAGCAAAATCAGATATCGTTCTTGCCCTACAGTATTTTTAAGTTTCCTGGGATGCCAAACATTATCAGATAATAAAAAATACATTAAAATGTATAAAAATACATTATAAATTGTATAAAAATACATTATAAAATCTCACTGGCCAGGAGAGAAGAGAAGAGCCATGTAGGCAGAGAGGCAGTACCTTCTTGCTGGGGAAGGTGAGAGGGGCTGGAAGAACGTGTAACCAGAGGGAAGAAAGTAAGCCAAAGCTGGAGATACAGTTGCGGGCCAGACACTGTAGGCCTTGAAGGTCATGATAGGGAGTTTTAAGAACTTAAGGACAGTGGGATTCCCTTGAAAGGTTTTAAGAACAGGAACAACTTGATGGACAAGATCCACATAGATGTATGGTGTGTAAGGGTGAAAATGACAGAGTAGAAAGACATACACTAGCTAGGAGGCTGCTGTAGTTGTCCAGGAGAAGGCAGTATGGAAGCTTGCACTTGATTGGGAGTGGAAAAGTGTAAGGGTTTGGGAAGCATTTAATGATTGACATGGTATGGGAAGTAAGAGAAAGGGAGGTGATAAGGATGACTCTTAGGTTTCTGGTCTGTATTAATAGGGTAGAGAGTGATGCCTTACAATGGGACATTATATTCTGAAAGACCACCAGGCTTGTTGGGATGATAATCATGTTTATCTGGGATATGTAGATTTTGAAGTGCTTTGAGACAAACAAAAGCAGAAGTCAAATCAGCAGTGGAATATGTAGGTCTGTAGCTTAGAGACTTAGAGACCAGGTTTGGGCTGCAGCTATGTAATTGGAAAACATCTGTGTACATAGTGGAAGTCAAATCATTGGTGGTGATGCGATCACCTGGGTCAAATGGTAGTAAGAAAAGAGCAGTGGATCTAGAACTGAGTCTTGATAAACTTGAGCATTTAGGAGCATGAGTCAACAAAAGACATAGAGAAGGGCCAACTAAAGAAACTGGAGAAAAAAACTAGGAATGTATATGGTGTCATGATATATAGAGGAGCAAGAAGGGGTGGCAACAGTGTTGAACGCTGCTGAGAGGTGCCCGCTGGATTTGATGGCATGGAGATTGTCGGTGACCTTCAAGCGAGTGATGAGCGTGAGTCAGACTGGGGAGGGTTGAGGAACATGTAGGAGGAACTGTGGAGGTGCTAGGTATAGATTTTTCTTTTAAGAGATTTGATGAGAAGGGGCCTAGAGAGGCAATGAGGAAGTTGCTAGAAGAACATGAAAATTATTTTAAGTGGGAGGAAGTAAATATATAAAAGGGAAAATGAGTAATTGGCAGTTTTAAGGTTCTGAGAAGGTGGGAGAGAATGAGATCTAAAGCACAGAGCAAAGGAGAGATAGGTCCACTGTTGTGATGGGAGGAAAGGCAGCTAGGATGGGATGCACAGTAGGTGTCCATGTTGAGAATTAGGGAGGAGGGTTCCTTCATGATGCTTTCTATTTTCTCTGTACAACAGGAGGCAAAATCACTCACAGTCTCATTAGAGGGTGGACCCTTGGGGGGTTTGAAGAGAAGAAAAATTTGAAAATAGACTGGACATATATTGACGGTTACAGTCAGATTGCTGCTACTGCTCTGGGCCATTCAGTACTGGTGCCGTGCATTTATGGTGGAGTTTAGCTGCAGCAGCCTTCTCTGCAGGCGTCCAGAAAGCAGATCACTGGACTCATCCAGAGTTCATTTGGCTAGATGGGCGCAAAGAAAAGACAGGGTACAAAAGGGTATCGAAATGATGGATGATGGGATATAATCGAATCAGGAAGTAAGTGAAGAAGAGAGAAGGCTGATGGATTGGGAGAAAATGTCATGGATTCAATTAGGAGAAGGTTCCCCAAAGTTGAGGAACGGTCACAGGAAAGAACGTGCAAGTAGGATCAAGAGCAGATTATGGTTAGAAGGTGTGTTTGAAATACTCATCTTGAAGGAAACGCTGTATTCTTTCACTTTGGAAAAGCTGTTGGGCAGATGGTGGGGCTGGGCAGGGAGATGTCAGGCAACCCCTCTTGGGGAGCAGAAAAGGATAAGTTTCCCCGTCCTTGGTATTTTCAGGTCCTGCTCCTTGGATTGGGCTGAGGGACCAGTGCCAACTAATCAAGAGGTTCTTGAAGTTGCTGCTCTTGTCTCAGAAGCTCCTGGCCATAATGATGGTGTGTGATGCTGCATGTTCTGGGAGCTCCAGGCTGGCTGGCAGAGCAGGATACCCCCACGCATTGTATCATATCTCCTGAAGCTCTTAGATTCCACTTGTCATGAAATCTCAGGGTCTTATTTCTGTGGTTTTACTCATCATCAAGAAGTTTTGTCCTGTGAATTCTTTAAGTAGTATTGATACATTTCTGCTGATGCATGAGTATTTTCCCTGCATTTTGATGAATGCTGTGTATTTGTTAGAGTGTGGCCAGTGCTGTAATCAGTGACTCAAAGGATACTAACTGGCTGATGGAAACAGACTTTTGATTCGGTGTTGTCCACATGTTTTCATGTAGAACTCCAAGTGATAGTAAGCAAAAACGGCAAAAAGCATGACCAGATCTATGAAGAGAGCCACATGAATGCTAAGCCTTATGATTTCAGTATACTTTATGTATATCTGTGTTATGTACAAAACCACCTCTTTCCAGTTGACAGTAGGAGTTGGTTCGAAGTTCCCTCTGGGAAGTAGAAGTTGGATGATATGGGTGAGAACAAGGGAGCTGAGAAGAGGAATGATGAGGGATGATGGCATGGGAGATATAAAGGGGCTTTCTTGTGATGGAATCAGTGAACTCACTGCCCTTTCAATAATCAAGAGAAATGGGCATTTGGGAAGGTGCCTGGTGGGTTCAGCAAAGGGGATGAAACATGAACCTAAAAGTTTTCAACCACATTGTCATTGGATCATCACTGGAGTGATGGTCCAGTATGTTCCTTGGGTCTGGGCTGGGCACAGTTGGTCAGAGATTGATGTACTGAATGCCAGTGGGTTGAAGAAGTCAGATGTTCGTTAAAGGGCAGAGATCATAAAACTAGGGGACAAAGGGACATGTGAAATCCAGATGTTTTGATACAGTGTCTGCTATCCGTATCGCCCAGTGTTGAAATGAAACTTTTTCTTTGGATTTATGTACACAATTTACTGAAGGAGCCGGAATTCATGTGACTTGCCTGAGGTTCCAAGCAAGTTTAGTACTGATGACCAACAGAAGTGCAATTTGTGGTTCTACTTTGAATCTTTGAAACTCCAAGAGCGCTTTTTTGCCCAGATGCCTTTTTCTGCCTTTCATCTGTCATCTAAAGAATGTGGTTTCTTTTCATGGGCCAAGGCCAGATGAAATCAGGGCATTATTTTGTAATACATTGGCAGATGCATTCAAAGTTGCCTTATTTTCTTACTGCATAAACATTTAGGTTTTTCTAAGGCAAAACTAGACTGTGCCTGACAAATTGCTACAAATCCAAATGTCAGCATGATTGGGACTGTGCCCCCTGGAAACACTTGCCTTGGCTGCATTTTCAGACAGATGCTATCAACTGTTTTATCATGAGAGGTAATCTTTTGCACTTTCCTGTATGTAGACTGGTGATGTACATCGAGAGAGACAGCAGAAAGACCACTCCAGGCAAGGAGCAGCAAAGCAGCAATGAATACCTGTCCAAATGCCTGGACCTTCTCATCCGTCATATTGTGCAGGAACTGCCACGGATCCTGGGTAAATTGGAGGCTCATCCATACGCCCCTTGCTGATTGCCTTTCTGCGCCTGGGCTTTTAGGCTTCGCCTCTTTTATTCTTGCCTCTTGCTTATCACAGGCGAGCACAGTGACACCTTTTCTTGATTGTATAGTTTCAAGATTTCAATTCAAGATTTGCTTTATCTGTTTTTACAGTTATTTTGCATCAGTGACATGACTGAGGCAACGAGCAGGCTAAAGGTCACACTGAGGTGTTATCTGTAGTGAACGGGCAATTTTGGAAAATAAACACAAGGAAAGCATCTTAAGAGCTTAAAATTGAACTTAGGCTTTTTATTGTAGGTGACTTTCCCAAGATTTTTCTCTGCCTAATTCTGAAGAAGAAAAATTTTCCTTCAGGTTACAGCCACACATTTATTTATTGTTAAAAGAATTTAAAAATCCATGGGCATTAGCATTTAGATATTAAAGAATTTTGATATTGAAGTTCAAAGTTTAGAAATTTCTTGAGTTTGAAAAAATTTAAATACAAATATCTAATAATGATTTGTAAAAGATGTCTGTTCCAGCTAATCTCTTATTTCATTGTTATTTGGAGAAACTAAAATAACCTCAGGAATGCGTACATTTTGTTTAAATCCCATTCCATGCTTTTCCAGCAGATGTAGCTATAAACCAGAAATGTTTAAAATGTTAAATTTGATCCAATCTCTTATGGTAAAATATACTTAGACTCAGAATGTTAGAGTTTTAAATCAGAATAATGAAAATATCTTTTCATTTGTCATCATGGCTGATTGACAGTATCTTTTTGCTCCTTACTAATACTTTGAGGTTTTTTTTGTTTGTTTGTTTTGTTTTTTGCCTGTTAATGACTGAAAATAGAATATTTCAAATTTCTTTTTGGATTGTGACCTTTTATAAAATTTCAACCTGCAGACTACAGTCTGGTCAATTGGTAGTTGAGTTTCTTAGTGCCAGACTCATCTTGTTTTAGGATGTGCTGCTAAGATTCAGATGTCCACAGCATAAGTTTTATTTATGACTGGGCTTATCATCCAATGGGAAGTTTTAGGAATTGATCTTTTTTTTCTTCCATCCTATTCTGTTCTTTAAAAATTGCAATCTGTAATCTGTTCACTTATATGTTTTTTTAAGTAGGCTGGGCGTGGAGCCCGACGTGGGTCTTGAACTCATGACCCTGAGATCAAGACCTGAGCTGAAATCGAGAGTTGGATGCTTAACCGACTGAGCCACCCAGGCGCCCCTCACTTTTAATGTTTTAAATAACATTTTCCTGTTTACAGAAGTGTGGAAAGGGCTTGTGGTTAAAATTTGGAAAAGATCAAAATAAAAAAAAAAAGAAAAGAAAAAAAAGAAAGAAAAGAAAAAGGAAGAACAATCATATCGAAAACCATTACTATAAACTATTTAAAATTGCTAGATGAAAGATCAAGGCTTATATCCATTCTGTCCCCAGAGGCCACAGCTTTCTAGTATAATATCAATATTTCTGAATAAAATAACACAGCCCCTACCCACTTCTTTTATTTGGAGAGTAATTACCGCAGCAGCCCCATGAGTGTTCAAGCAGTGACTAGTGGTCCCTAAGTATTTGTGGTCTGTAACTGTCGTGCTTGCTCTGGGATGTGCTTTGCAGGTGACATTCTTAATGCCTTGGCCAATGTTTCTGGTCGTAAACACCCATCAACAGTCCAAGCGAAGCAGCTGAAGATGTGTCTACCCCAGATGCCTATAGTGCTTCACCTCGTAACTTCTCAGGTACTATCTTATTAGCAAAACAATAATGTAAAGGTGACTCCCTTTTTGGTAAACTGAATCTTAGAGACATCAGTTCAGACAAAACATTTTGTTTTCTTATACGTGGCTTTCAGGATTTAATCTGTGGAAACTCTCATCACACAGGTATTTCGACCTCAAGTTGTAACAGAAGAATTCCTTTTCAGTTATGGAACTATTCTTGTGAGTAACACTGAATTTTTCACGTTCCTAATAAAAATGTGGCTGTCTCTACTGTCTGGATTTTGGTGTCAGAATGAAGTAATTTTAAAATCTTTGTGGTATTTATTTGTCTGTAGGGATGTGACCTTTTTATATTTTTATCTGTTGACTGTAATAAAATTTGACATTTGGAGAAAAATACATTCTCTCCTGGTAATGTATTTTGTTCAGATACTGCCCAAGTAGGGTAAATAAGTCCATAGAAAACACTTTCATAGATTTTGGTATTAAACGTCGTGAAAAAAATTTAAAATAATCAACCTGGTGAGAATGGAATGCTGTGAATATATTATCTTCATTATTTACTTTGGCTTATGTTGTCCAGTTACATGCAGTATCTCTTTTTATGGTGGCATTTCTCTAAGTTAAGCTCAATTTAACTTTTTCTTTAATTTTGATGAGATGAGTAAAAATGAAAAGCAAGTCATTGTCCTATCTTTCACTTCGTTTTTGCTCACAAAAAACTGTCTTTTCCTTCAGGTTGTGGCTCATGAATTCTATTATCTTTTTCCTAGCCTGGAATAGTTATAATATCTATCGTTGATAAAATGGAGAGCTACACAAAGAGGAAGCTGGGACATTTGTCACATGGATCTCCAGTCTTACTTTGATATTAATAACAAATACTCAACTGAGATTTTCAAAAGGACATAGAGGTTTCTAGTTAAAACGTAGTAAACATCTCCATGTTATTGTAAGTTTGGAATACAAAAAAATGACTGTCCTCCACAGATGAGAGTATAGTTTTCTAGAAGGTTCATCAGAGAGTAAAATATGAAGTTTTGAAGTACAAATGTTGAGTGGAGGTCACTGATTTTTTAAGAAGTGTGTTCAAGCAATGCAGTTAGGGTCCTTTTGTACCTAATTTCAAATCTTTATCATCCTAAGTGCCTTGAATCCCAAATTCTGCAGAGTACGTAATTTTGTTGTTGTGCAATCATGGATTTGCATATTATTAGAATTTTCACTTGCTACCTTCTTTGATTTGCTTTTTAATTTGTTTTTAAGTACTATATAGGTATCATTTTGGCATGACTGTAATTCTCTGATCCCACTGCACTGAACTATCGTTGCCTGGAAATGGTAGTTTTTCCCTGGTAGACATCTTGGAATCTTTTGGCACAGTGTTTATTGGGGATGCAGATATTTGTCCGTGTTTGTTCTCTTATTTTTTTTTCTCCTGTGGAGTACTTTTCTCTGCCTACATTAACTGAGTACAGTTTAGGTTTTCAAGGAACCAGCAAATGTCTCAACTGAAAGTCTTTATGGACTTTCAGGAATTATGTGTGTGTATTTTAGGGAGAACACATCTGCTCCATCTAACGCTATGCTCGGGACAAGGGAGGAGGCCACACCAAGGAGGGATTTCCTCATCTTCTCCCAAGAATGGGTGAACTCTGTGGGTTGGGAGGTAGTCTGTAGGGTCTTCTTAATATAGGCCCTTTTAGGGAATGGAAAATAACTTGCCTGGTTGAGAGATAATTAGGATATTGGAAAATCTTTAGCAGTTTTTTCCCTAGATAATGTCACTCAGGTAGAGGGAGTTTAGGCAAATAAAATGGAAAAGATCTTTGGGCTTTCCTCAGGCTGTTTTCCTAGTTTGGATCATGGCCAGTCCCAGAATTTTTTCATTATTTTCCTCATCACATCTGTTATTTGCCTTAGCTGTATGTGTTCATTGTTCTTATACTCAGTGTTGATGGCTTTGATGAAAAACTAGTAAAGGGAAAGAGGTATTGACTAAAATGAAGGACTTGGATTTAGTTATCTACAGAGTTCTTGTGCATATATTATGAACTATTGAGGGTTGTTACTTCTGTGAATTGATTCATAATCTATCTAGAAGGTGCTAAAGGTATTATTGAAGTCACAGTGCCCTACTGATGCCACCAGGCGAAGTCAACTCATCTAACATCCTCCAGCTTCATAGAAATTCACAGTGCAGATTAGCATATTAAAGCCTCTGAAATAATTCTTTTAAATTTTGCTTTGGCAAGGGTTTCCTGAACTTATTTGAGAGGTTTTGTCTGTTGGTTTTGTTTTGTTATGAGGAGAGAAGGGGGCTGCACAGCTGTATGTCTTCTGTAGAGCAGTCCTGTAGAAACTGTCCAGAGCACAGGACACCTTCTGTCCTGGTGGCCTGAGGGCGCACGTCATTCTTGTGTATGTATTTGGTACTGTGTTTTGAAAGCCTTATTCTGTCTGGAGATAAATATTATTTTTCGTGTTTTTCGAAATATATCTGGTAGAATAGCTTAATGTGCCTGAATTTGAGGTATTCCAGTGTGGTTCATCTTTAGTAGCTGTATCCAGTGGCAGCAAGTTGCTGTCCAGAGCTTTTGGGCTTCCTCTAACGCAGCTCTCCAAGAGCTGCTGACCTGCCTTCCACAGCTATGGAGACGGTAGTCAGGCTGGTGCGGTGGCCACTCGTGAGAAGGGTCCCGAAGGAGCCAGGCTGGAGGGGGCAGTGGCATTGTGTGCTTCCTGTTGGTTTCACTCCTCATACTGGCACCAGGCATGGTTTGCCTATTTGACCCATAGACCTCTTTTATTTTTTTGGTAGAAAAATTCGGGGTACTTCTTACGTATGGACACATGAGTATAGGAATTAACATTTTGTGAACATATTTTTCCCAACTAAAATGAAGTTTTCGTCGTCTTATGTTTTAAAGAGGCGAGTATTTGGAAACAATTTAGTGGGGCACCTTTAAACCATTTTTAAGCTTTGAAAGGGTCCAGGCAAAAGAGGGCTACATAGCTGATAATTGCTATTTTCCCTTTTGATTAAAAGAAGCAGTGTGTCATCATACCCACCTCTCTCCCCAGTTTAAAAAAGAAAAAAAAAGGTATCTAGGGATAGTGTGAGCCTCTGGGGAAGTGCTATGGGGAAATCCTGTGGTGAATACCATAGTTCTGTGGGGCCTCCATTGAATTGGGCTGGGAAATAGGAAGCAGTGACATCAAGGAAGTATGCTCGGGAACTCATGATGTGTATTAACCTAATGTTCACTGTGTTTCTTGTGTCCTTTTGAAAATGCTCTTGATTAATGAGCTGAGGAAAAGGATTTTGTTGTGGTTTTCTTCTGAAGTCCTGGCCTCCTTCACTTATAAAAGTGCAATAATGGCAGTGTGGTGGCTACAGTTTTATACAAAAAAAAAAAAAAAAGACCTCACAATTCTAATTTTCAAATGCAAGATGATAAAATGATTCTGATAGATTTTTATACAAAAGTATATTTATAATTTCCATTATTAGTAAATCTTTACTTATCCTGGGCATTGAGATAATTATTTGAAAAGAGACCTACTCCCTGCCTTCTGCGGATTTTTAAAGTGTTTTGACTTCAGTTGCAGTAGATACAACAGAGAGAGTGCATCTTACATTTTTAAAAAATATGCTACTATGTACTTGTTCACTGCCACACAGGTGTTCCTGTTATGAGTCCCCACCCCCCCCTTTTTATGAACCATGAGTTAAATCATATACATAGTTTGCTGCAGGAGCTCATTCCCAGCTTCTTTGAAGTACTGAATGATATTGCAGAGCACCAGCCTGCACTGGAGGTGCAGCTTTTTCTTCTAGATGGTGCCATTTTCTGCCCCCTACTCCTCCACCAGGGAGCCTGGCTGTGGGGCAGGTGTCCCTCCTTTCTGCTTCTCTGCTAAAACTCCCAGCTTTGAAGCTTGTGCCGTGAGAAGGTGGCCTGTGTTATGCCCTGTGCTGTGCTCATACAGATTCCTGGATCATTGCCCCTCATTCCTCGGAATCTTCCAGCACTGAGCTCACTGCTAATGTCTCCGTGCTGCATCTGTCCACGCTCTTGGAAAGCCAGACTTCACTATGGACCATCCTTCCAACACCTCGACCTCTCAGCCTCTCCAGCACCTCTTCCCTCAGGAGCTTGTCTTCCCTCTCTCAGCTGTCTGCATCCATGACCTTTCCAGCGCCTCGCTGTCTGGCCACCACCACTGATCTTCACCTCACTTCCTCTGCTCCCCATGTCCAGCAGCCCTTCGATTCTTCTGGACTTAAATTGGTCTTAGCACTTTCCGCTCACCATCCTGCCCTCTCAAGGGCCAACTTCACTTTTCTCTTCACTCAGCTTCAAGTCCCTTGTTCAGCCCCCATTATTGCTTTACACATACCTGTAACTCCCTTTGCTTTCTTCCTCCGGTGTTGTCCTCTGGCAAACTCTAATTCTGGCTCAATGTAATTTTCCACCTCCTGCTTTGAGGGGCTAAGTATGGCTAGAGAAAAACTCAATGAAATAACTGGCCTCACTTAATTTTTTTTTTCTTGTTCTTTATTTTTTTGTAACTGGTCTCACTTTAAATTCATGACTGCTTATCTCAAGTGAGCCCTCTCTCTGCGCACTGGTGCATCTAGCTTATTTTCCTAATTTATACACCTTCATGCTTACTAGAAGAAGAAATATATCAAAAGACATTAAAATTGGTAAATCAATGAAACATTCAGGAGGGATTTTTTTTAATTAAATAGGAAGTATAAGGAAAATAAGTTAAAAGAAGCCCATAATTTCACTATCTAGATAATCCTCCATGACATTAAAAAAGAAAAAAAAATTTTTTAAAGATGTTATTTATTTATTTGACTGAGAGATACAGCGAGAGAGGGAACACAAGCGGGGGCGGGGTGGGGATGGGAGAGGGAGAAGCAGGCTTCCCGCTGAGCAGGGAGCCCGATGCAGGACTCCATCCCAGGACCTTGGGATCATGACCCGAGCCAAAGGCAGATGCTTAATGACTGAGCCACCCAGGCACCCCCAAAAAAGAAAAAAAAATTAGTACACATATATGGCTAGAAAATTCCAACACTGCAGAAGGGCAGAAAATGAAGCATGAAAGCCCACCTCCCAGGCCAGCACCTCTGTTAGTGCTTTCCTTTTATTTCTTCCTCCCGAATTTTTGTCCTCATCTGTGTTTGTGTATGATCTATATTTAAAAATATATACACAGGAGAGATCATAGTATAAACACTGTGCTGTGCCTTCTTTCTTTACTTCGTAATCCACAGACTTTTAAATAGATTTATTTAAGTCAAAAGACATCTTTCTTTGGATATTTTATTCAACATCAAATCCATATTTACTCAGCAAAAGTTATGTGCCCGGTTTGGAATTTTGTGAAACTATTTCAGCCAAATTATTGTGACAGGCTTACATTACCTTTTTAAAATTTTATTTTATTATTTATTACAGTTATTTCTTTTTTAACCTTTTTTTGTTTTTGTAGTCATAGACTGAAAAAAACAATTTAAAGTGTCTCATATGTTCAGCTTTCAAAGAGCATATGTCTTTGAGGTTTTGTCTTAAAGGCAATTTGTGCTTATTTATTTAAATTATAAAATACATGCTTATTCAAGAAAATGTAGAAAATTATAGTGAGATTTGAAGGAGAAAGCACCCATAACTCCACCACTCTAAAAAACAACCCCATTGTTAACATATTGTTGTTTACTTAGAGTGTTTTCAATTCACATATATGCATCTGTGTGTAGAAAACTGTATGTGTAACATATAGATATATATGACCTACACTGATACATGTGGTTGAGATTATGCTGTGTGTATATAGATTTGTATTCTTTTTTCTATTTAACTTTTTAAAAGATTTTATTAGAGTGAGAGAGAGAGCAAGCAGGGGGAGGGGCAGAGGGAGAGGGGAAGTAAACTCCCTGCTGAGCGTGGGAAGCCCCATACTGGGCTTGATCTCAAAACCCTGAGATCATGACCTGAGCCAGAACGGGTTCAGATGCTTAACTGACTGAGCCACCGAGCCACCCCAGTTTTTTTCTATTTAATTTTGACTCATAAGTATTTTCCCATAACTTTAAAGATTTCTTTTTTCCCCACATTTAAATGGCTATATACTGTCCTATTTGTATAAACTGTGTACAGTTTGATACCATTTCAGTGAAGTTCAAAAATACCCAAACAGTATACAATTTAGGGACACAAGTCTAGTAAAACTATTAAAAAATGCCAAGGAAATGATAAATTCATGACAGTGGTTATCTCCAAAAACATGACATGGGGTGAGGAAGCTCATGCAAAGAATTGGGAATGTCTTAGTTCTTTTTTTTTTTTTTAAGTATAGCATGGAGCCCAGCGTAGGGCTTGAACTCACAATCCTGAGATCAAGACCTGAGCTGAGATCAAGAGTTGGATGCTCAACTGACTGAGCAACCCAGGTGCCCCTGGAATGTCTTAGTTCTTAACTCAAATATGGGTTTAAGGATTTTCTTTATTTTTCTTTTTTTTTTATAGCACAAAAGCCTACACATACGTTCTTTTATATTGTTATATATAGTTGTTACTATACATTAGTATTTTAGTAAATAACTTTACCAAGTATTTTGAGAAGAACCATTGGACCAAGTAGACTCATTTTCCCTCCAGACTAATTGCTTATTTGTTTTTTTCTATTTCAGGGTAATCTTATACTTTATTTGCTATTTGTTATTATATATAAAATATTATATATGTATTCTTTTATGAGCCGGGGGCCAGAACTCTTTTGTAGTATTTCCGCACATCACTAACATGGCCACGCTGCTTATTATTACTGTTTCATTCAGATCATGTTCACAGAGTACCTCTTCTGTGTGGTGCGTTCAGCTGGGGACTGGGAAACTCACGCATACAAAACTCAGTTTTGTATTGTCTCCTACCCTGAGCTGGGCACTAAGTGGGGGGGGGGGGGGGATTACACTCTCGGAGTAATAGAGAAATCATTCTAGTGATATAGTGATTGAGTCACCAAGCCCTCCACACACATTCACACTCGTGGGAACTGCTGAGGAGGCTGCCCACATTTGTCTTTTGATTTTACTTATGGTATCTCTTCCTTAGAAGAAGCTTTTCTTAAAAATTTCCTTCCTTCCTTCTTTCCTTCCTTCCGTCCTTCCTTCCTTCCTTCCTTCCTTCCTCCTTCCCTCCCTCCCTTCCTTCCTTCCTTCATAGCTGAGCTTTGTAGGCCTGCCTCTAGAACCGTGTTGGGGGTCATCCTGCACAGAGGCATGGGGCTGGGGTTGGGGTTCGGGTAGGACACATATAGGAGGGACTAACAACAGTGGTGAACTTTGAAGGCAGTGCTTGAACTACTGCATCTCGATGCAATGTGCACTCAGGGTAGATAAGGCTTGACCTTCGAGAGGATTGTTTCACCTGATTACTAACATCCAAGGCGGCAATTGAATAAGTGTATCATATTGGAAATGGTTATGTATTAATTGGATTTTCCTCACTTTTATAGGTTGACCTTTCTGTGCTTTTATTGCTATTGAATTTATTCCAACATTAAATATCATGGATAGTGATCTGTATGTTTAAAAATGACTATGGTTTATAATATATATTATTTCATATGATCATATTTTAAGACTATGATTATAGTGTTTAATAAATTGTATATGGTATGTAATACCTTCCAGGAATTATTTCAATAAGAAGGATAGGTGTCGTTTTGGGGAAAACATTATCTATATTTTCTTTCAGAGTTATTTTGAAATCTTCATTTATTTTTATTTTTTACAGAGTCATATTATATCTGTAGACTCAGGAGAAACTAACATAGATGGAGCAATAGGTGAGTAGACCATGGGACAGTTTATGTCTTTGTCTGAGGTACTTTGATATCGTGATTTTGCACATGAAAATCAACATCTGTAATAATTAACTGTATCCCTAGGACTGATGGCATCGGAAGAATTTATCAAGATCACGTTGTCGGCTTTTGAAGCGATAATACAGTACCCTATTTTGTTGAAAGATTATTGCTCTACGGTCAGTTCCAACAGCTTGTGAGAAGATTTTTTTTTGTTTACTTGGTAATTCTGTATGGAAAGAGATTAATTTACATATGTTTGGATCATATATGTTCCTCACATGAAATAACCATTCAGAAAAGCTGCCCCCCCCTCCCCCCCGATGAGATGAACATAAGAAGTGTCTTCCCGCCTTGTTGACTTCTTTGGGATTGCCTATGCTCGTTATTCTGTTTCCCTTCTGGTCCACACCTTACTCCCAGCTTGCTTCTTCTTGCTTCTTTGCTGGTTATTTGCTGTACCCAACCACATAAACTCTTAGAGCAGAGTTTCTCAGTCTTGGCACTATGGGCATTTGGGAATGGACTGTTCCTTGTTGTGGTGGCTCTCCAGGGCATTGTAGGATGTTTCGCAGTGTCCCTGGCCTCTACCCACTAGATGTGGGTAGCATACTCCTTCCCCATTCAGTGACAAACAGAAAGGTCTTTACAAATTGCCATATGTCTTCTGGGCAGTGAAATTGCACACATTTCAGAAGCTCTGCCTTAGAGCGATCCTTAGGTGAGTCGAGTGCTGACTTTAGAGGAGGGAGGAGAGGCTATGTGATTTCATTCTCACTCACAGAAAGTCTCAAGAAAAGAAGCCAGGTAAGATGAGTACCCTAGTTATCATTTTCCTATTTTCTCTAGTGGTTCTAGGGGTTGACTGAACTCAGTAAGGCAGTTCTAACTTGGGGTCTTTCAAGTTCTTGTACTCAGTGGTGCCTGGGACTGGAATCATCTGAGGGCTCATTCACTCACATGTCTGCCTCCAGCTGGGACTCTTCAGGCACTCTCCATCCTCTATGTGGCCTCTCCAGCAGAGTGACTTCTGGGTGGCCTGACTTCTTACATGGCATCTGGGGACTCTGAGGACACATGTTTCAAGAGAGAGGGAATAATTATTTTTTAAGGGTAGAAAATTTCTACCAATTTATGATTGTTTTCTTCTCTTTCTCCTCCTCCTCCTCTTTAAAAGTGCCTTAAAATGTGTGTGGTTTAACAAATAGTTGCAAAGCCAGTGCTTGAGAAATTGCCACTTGGTTAAAAAACCATGACCATAGCCCTGAATTCCCCTCAATCATGATTCCTTTCCTCCCAAGAGAGGGGCCACTATTCTGACTTTCATAGTAATCATTCGCATGTATTCCTTTGTAGGCCTGTGTATGCATTCCTAAACAATATAGATTGGTTTTGTCTGCTTTTGTACTTTGTATCAATATTATGTGTTCATTTGTGACTCACTTTTTTGGCTCAGTCTTTGTAGAGTATCTGTGTTGTTAAGTATCTTTATGGTTTAATTTTTCATCAGTGTATTGTATCTCAGTGTTGAAATCTGAGTCTATACAGATATCACAGTTTACTTATTTATTTTTTTTTTGGTAGATGTTAGGCTCTTTGTGGTTTTTGGCATTTACAAAATATTGCTGTGGAGATTCTTGTTTTTGTATTTTGCACCACGTAAGCATGCAGTATTTCTAGGATACATACTTAAGAATGAAATTAGTGGTTATAGAATATTTAAAAACTCATTTTGTCTAGAAAATGCCATAGTGTTTTCCAAGAGGTGGTACTAGTTTATATTCACATCAGCAGTGCAGTACCTGATCCCCACATCCTTCTCAACTCCTGTTATTTCAGGCTTTTAATGAATGAATATATAGTGATATTTCACCATAGTTTTGAACAGTAGGATCAAGACTATTAATGAAGCTGAGTTATTTTTCAAATGTTTATTCGCTGTTTAAGAATATTTGTTTATGAAATGCCTGTCAAGGTATTTCTGTGATTTTGATTTTGACTTCTGTGTCATTTTTCTATAACTTACTGAGAGGTGTGTATAAATCTCCTTTAAGGCCATTATGAATTTATTTCTCCTTATGTAATTGTTTTTATTTTATGTATTTTGAGGCCGTGTTATTAGGTGCATGAAAATTTAAAATTCTTGTGTCATTTTATGAAATTGACCTTTGTTTCATTGTGAAGTGACCTTTATTTCCAGTTATGCTTTTTGCCTTAAGGCCTCTTCTGTGTCATTTAATGTAATCACACATACTTTCTTTTGCTTCATACTTGCTGATATAGCTCTTTCATTTTTTTCCTTCCAACAGCTCTTTCCTTATATTTTAGATCTGTGTCATGTAAATATTGTATAGCATTTTTAAAAAGTCTAATTTGGACCAATATTTAACTTTTCACTGGAGCATGTACTCCATTTACATTGACTGTAATTGTTAGTATATTGGGCTTCATTGTACCATCTTCTTTCAGACTTTGTCATACATATTTTCTCTTTTCTCACCTCCAATTTATCTTTCTTCCTAATGACTTTTTTTTTGCATTAAATTTTCTCTGTAGAATGTTAGTATTTAGGTACTCCCTGTTCTTTTACTGCTTACCCTAAAATTTACATTATGCATATTAACTTATTAAAAGCTGAACTTAAAAAGCAGCTCTCTTTAAGTAAAATACAGACCTTTAAGTAAAATAGACTATAGGTCTGAGATCATAACTTCCCAGGGCAGCCTCCTCAGCAGTTCCCAGGAGTGTGAATGTGTGTGGAGGGCTTGGTGACTTGATCACTATATCACTAGAATGATTTTTCTATTACTCCGAGAGTGTAATCCCCCCTCTTCTCAGTGCCCAGCTCAGGATAGGAGACGATACAAAACTGCATAGGCTGGGAAGTCCTGGACTCACACCTTTCTTTCTGGCCCTGGTGGCCCCCACGGAGCGTGCGCTTGTGTTACTGGTAGGCACCTCCGTGGCACAATCAGGTATGTGCTCACGTGGTCTACTCCACTCACTAGTTATTTCATTCAGGAAACTGGTCTGAAAGTTCCCCTGCTTTTTCAGATCTCAAATACTTTTAAGATTTTGGTTTTTTTTATATTTTATCTGGCATCTTGCACTGTTTTCAGTGAGAGGGTTAATCCAAATAATCATACCATTATTACCAGAAACTCTGTGATGGTCACTTTCTCAGCAATGATTTCGAGTCTTTCATTGAGCTCTTACTTGCTCCAGTGTTGCTTATTGATTCTTTATCCCAGTGAATAGTAACCTCATGGAGAATATGTTAAGATCCAGTGTTAACAAGTATCTGTACTTACATATATGTAGGCATTTAGTTTATTTACAAAACATGAAATGCCATCATAATAATTAGAGCCCGTATTATGATAGGAAAGGGCCATTGCAACTCATGGGCTTCATAAAAAAAATATTTTTTAATGCTATAACCCATGGGAAATCTTCTAATTATCTCTTCTTGAGCATGACTGGAATACATGAAATTGAAGATCCAGCACTGCAAGGAGCATGACATTGTTTGAAATGTTATCACAAATTGTGTTCAAGGCTGCTAATCAATACTTTAGTATATGGAAGTGATTACATGCATTTAATTCTTGATGAGCACAGTTGCTTAACTCAGATTCTTTCCAGAGTTTAGACCACTTCGTTCCTCAGAGTTGGAAATCAACGGTGTGGCCTACAGAGTAGTCAGAAATACACAATGATTTGGATTGTATGAAGAATTTGTTCCCATTCATGGTGGTTTCAAAAAAATGTTACTAATAGCAAAGGGAAAAATAAAGGTGATTCTTTATTAGAAAATTCTGGCAATAATATAGTTAAGTCACCTAAAATATATTTCAGTTTCTTTAACTAAAAAACTAAGCTAAGTCATAATCCCCCCCACCCTTTTTTTAAAAAATGAAATCCTGCCCTTTTGTGAAGTTTTAAGCTAAAGCCTGGAGCTAATAAATATTGAGTAATTTACCTTTAATTAAACCAGATTTTTTAATTAAGAGTTGGTAAGGATGTAGAGTGTGGAAATGTAAATTGGTACAGATACTTTGGAAAACAGGTAGTAGCTATTGAAGCTGAATATAGTATATCCCATGAGTCAGCAATTTCACCTCTAAATATACATTCAATAGAAACATGAGCATAGGGCACCTGGGTGGCTCAGTTGGTTAAGCGACTGCCTTCGGCTCAGGTCATGATCCTGGAGTTCTGGGATCGAGTCCCACATCGGGCTCCCTGCTCGGCGGGGAGTCTGCTTCTCCCTCTGATCCTCCCCCGTCTCATGTGCTCTCTCTCTCAAATAAAGTGAATAAAATCTTTAAAAAAAAAAAAAAGAAACATGAGCATATGTTCACTAAAGTACATACAGAAGGATGCTCGTAACTCCAAACAGGAAACTATCCAAATATCCATCATCAACAGTCTGATAGATAAATTATGGTTTAGTCCCATGATGGAATACTGTGTAGCAAAGGAAATGATTTATAGTTATACTTAAGAACATGGATAAATCTCACAATGTTAATAATGAGACAAAGCTGGCAAATACAAAATATCATAGTACAGTTGCATTAAATTTTTTTTCATTTTTTTATTATGTTAATCACCATACATTACATCATTAATTTTTGATGTAGTGTTCCATGATTCATTGTTTGTTCATAACACCCAGTGCTCCACGCAGAACGTGCCCTCTTTAATACCCATCACCAGGCTAACCCATCCCCCCACCCCCCTCCCCTCTAGAACCCTCAGTTTGTTTTTCAGAGTCCATCATCTCTCATGGTTCGTCTCCCCCTCTGACTTACTCCCCTTCATTCTTCCCCTCCTGCTATCATCTTCTTCTTTTTTTTTAATATATATTGCATTATTTGTTTCAGAAGTACAGATCTGTGATTCAACAGTCTTGCACAATTCACAGCGCTCACCGTAGCACATACCCTCCCCAATGTCTATCACCCAGCCATCCCATCCCTCCCACCCCCCCACCACTCCAGCACCCTCAGTTTGTTTCCTGAGATTAAGAATTCCTCATATCAGTGAGGTCATATGATACATGTCTTTGTCTGATTGACTTATTTCACTCAGCATAACACCCTCCAGATCCATCCATGTTGTTGCAAATGGCAAGCTCTCATTCCTTTTGATGGCTGCATAATATTCCATTGTGTATATATACCACATCTTCTTTATCCATTCATCTGTCGATGGACATCTTGGCTCTTTCCACAGTTTGGCTATTGTGGACATTGCTGCTATAAACATTGGGGTGCACGTACCCCTTCGGATCCCTACATTTGTATCTTTGGGGTAAATACCCAGTAGCAGTTGCATTAAATTTAAAAACAGGTTTGTCTATTACAAATTAGGATAGTGGTTATTCCTGGGGCAGGCGGTGGCTGGAAGGGACTACAAGGGGGTTTTGTAGTCTGGTAAAGTCTCGTTTTGATCCAGGTGCTAGTTAACATGAGTCTGTTCATCTTGTGAAAGTTAACTGAGACATATGCCTAGGATTAATATACCTTTATGTATGTTATATTGAATTAAAAAGGTTACATAAATATAAAAATATTTTTCATAGATAAGTTAAAAAGTATTTAGATCTTGGCAAATATAAGCATTTTTTTGTTTTTTTGCAAAGTAACTAATATGAATTAGCATATCTATTAATCACTGGTATGGACTTGTATTCTGTATTAGTTTCCTATCGCTTCCGTAACAGATTATCAAAACTTAAGTGGCTTAAAACAACACAGATTTATTATGTTACGGTTTTGTAGGTCTGAAGTACAAAATAGGTCTTTAAGGTTAAAATCAAGATGTCAGCATACCTGTGTTCCTTTTGGAAGCAGTAAGGGAAAATTCTTTTTCCTTGCCTTTTCTGGCCTCCAGGGGCTGCCTGTATTCCTTAGCTTATGGCCCCTTCTTCCATCTTCAAGGATGGCAGTGTAGCACACTCTCTGACCTCTGCATTTTTTTTTTTTTTTTCCTAGAGAGAATCTTAAGGAGGCTCTATGCCCGGTGCGGAGCCTGACGTGGGGATTGATCTCACAACCCTGAGATCATGATCTGAGCTGAAACCAAGAGTCAGACACTTAACCCGACTGAGCCACTCATGCGCCTCACTGGCCTTTGTTTTTGTTGACACATCTCTTTCTCTGATTCTGATCCTCCTTTCTCCCTCTTCTAAGGAGATCTTCTTACATTCAGCCTACCTGTCTGATCCAGGATAAAGACCTCAAGGTCCTTGACGTAATCATGTCTACAAAATCATTTCTGTGTAAGACCAGGAATGATCAGGTTTCAGGGATAAGGATGGTGGACATCTTTCTGTCCACCATCATTCTGTGTACCACAGATTCCTGTTTTTATCAGTGGCTTCATTACTAAAATTACTTTGGTGCTCAAATTATACCAGACTTGGCCAGTGTAAAGCCTTTCAAGTTGGCTGCTGTGTCCTTGTGACATACCCCATCATTTTTTGAGTGATTTTGTTTTAAACTTTCCGGCACAAGATCTTCTTGCTTCAGCTTCTAGCTTCCCTGCCCTGGCCCAGTCATTTCCCAGTCAGTTCTCTGAGGAGCCCTGGCTCCTTCTCATGGGAGGTGTCATTAGTTAGGGCCCTAAGTGTGCTCCTCCTTCCTAGGATGTCTGAGCTTCTAGGAAAGGTATACATAGAGCTAGGAAATGGATACATGTATATACACATATGAACACACATGATGCATGCTTGCATATACTTGTCTGTACACACACATATATGTATTTTGAAATCATGAGTTTACGTTAATCCCTTCAAATCCAGTCCTTGTCCACATGGTTCTTTCTTGCCTTCCCCCATTTCATATTTGTGTGTCCCTTCTTCCTTTGTAAAAATTCTGGCTTCCAACAACAACACATTCTCTCATTTGCTTAATTGTATAATGCATCTGAAATTATTCCAGAATTGCTTTACCCTCACCAATACAAAAACAAACCTAATGAAATCAGGGAATCGGGGAGGGAATTCCTACCTCTCCTCTGCCTCCCAGATGTCACCCAAGCAAGACTGGGGCTGTATACTCAATGCTGTGTTCATAAGGTACTGGGATTGGTTCCTTTCCTCCCCTTGTAGTGTGGTTATCATGCTCATCTGAAATGCAGTTGATTTATTTTCAGTTTGCTTTCAGTTGTAGGTTTTCTTTTCCCCTTCCTATGCTTTTTGATTTTATTTTTTGAATATGCATAAGATTAACATGCTTCCAAAAGCCAAAGCTATAGAAAAAGATGTATTCAGAACAGGGTCACTTCCTTCCCCTGGGCATATATCCCTTTTGCCTTCCCTACTCTTACAGGTAGCTGGCTTCATTGTTTTCTGGTTTCTCCTTCAGTGTTTCTTTTTTGTGAAGAGAACAGATGTCTGCCTCTTTCTTATATAAAAGATAACATGCTATATTCTTGTGCACTTTACTTTTTCATTTCATAATGGATGTTGGAAATTACTCCATTTCAGTTCATAGAGCTCTTCCTGTTTCTTCATTGGATCAGTGTAGTACTCCACTGTGTGTACGTGGATCGTAGGTTATTCAACCCATCTCGTGTGTTAGGATGTTTAGGTAGTATCTAATATTTTTCAGTTATAAACAACCTCATGCATATGCAGTTTCTTGTTGTTGGAGGTGTATCTTCAGGGCATATTTCCAGAGCAGTGATTGTGGGATCAAAGGATAAATGCCTAGGGTTTACTATTTTGCTTTCCTCCCAGTAGTATACGAGACTGCCTGTGTCTCCCAGTCCCGGTATTGCCAATAGCAAAGGCCAGTCTTCTGAAATTTTGTCACTCTCTTGTGCCTTGGGAATTCCTTAACATCTGTTTAGGTATTTAATATTGTAAAGAAGATTTAAGCAAGTTGTGTCTAGTTTTCCTAGTTGTTCTCCTCAAAAGGGGTGTTCTGTATGACCCGCTTTGCCATTAGCAGAGGTAGAATTCATGTCTTAGGCATGTTTTCCCTGTATGTCCAATTACTTCGTGTGAAGGATAGGGGACTGGCAGTTGGTGTGAACATGTTAATTACTGTGCTGTCAGAGGCACCAGATTTTCCAAGGCCTGCTGCAGTGAAGGAAGTGGTGATTAATTTTCAAATGTAGGATAAGAATTTTAATTGAGTGCCTAGAATAGTAAACTTCACTTTTCAAATGATGTACTTTCCTTTATAAAATTAAAAAAAAAATAGGAAAAACACCCCTCTACAGAGATAACAGTATGAAGCATACTCTCATCATAAATGATTATTTCAGAAATACACTTTCCATAGGTTAGGTTGTTGCTTTTTTCTTTGTGAAAAGAAGAAAATTTGAATATGGTTACATGGTTATTTACAGTTTAAAACTACTGAGCTGCATGTTCATCATTTCTCAAAATGGAAAATAAGTCTGTTAAATGATAAAGTATCACCTCGGCCATCAGTTGCTTTAAGAACAAGTGAAGTAAGGTTTAGCCATGGGAGTGTTACTTACATATTTCAATGCCTTTGTGATTGTTTAGCTTAAGTGTCCCAGCGCTGTCAGTAGCATCCCTAAGCCACAGGTGTTCATTACTTTTGGGACATTGAGGATCATTAGCGGCAACATGTGCATACATGCACACAGAGTTTTTGAATATAGGCTTTTGCCCAGTTTTGGAGCAAAGAAATAAAAAGTCCCTAGACTTGGGAATCTGTATTTTTTAAAAAAGTGATCTACAACTCTGTTTTTAGGACATGTCCTTAAATGACCTCCACCACAGACGAATGTCTTTGTTTAATAAGAAAGTAATGCTGCAAGCATTAATTAAATATTAAAATTCCTTGGATTGCTCTATACACAGGTGTATTATCTCTACAACTAAAATAAGTAACAAATGGTGGAATTTCATGATCGAAGTCATTCGTGCAGGGGAGCTTGATTAGAGTTGCAGTGGTATTTACTTAAATGGTGTATATGTTTATAAATTCTGTGGAAGATTCTAGAAGAGGAGAGTGCTGATGAACAAACATCTAACTTCACAGCAGCAAAAGCTACTGTGAAGGTACTGTGTATTGTCTCCGATGGTTCAGTCTCTTGTTTTTAACAGGGAGACCTCGTACCAATGAACAAAGCCAACTGAAGGTGTAGAATAATTTCTTTGTCATACACAGCATCTGATATTGTTCTCATGGTTTCCTCGCTGTGACTTGAAAGTGATTTGATAAAGAGGGTTTTTAGGTTTTTGCCCTTTTCCTCTCTTCTTTATTACTCTGCTGCATTGTTGCCATTTGGCATTGGATTGTCATGAAAGCATACCTTTATAATGTGACTTCTCAAAATGCAGATTGAGTTTTATCCTGAGTCAGACTGCATTCCCCATATATGATTTTAAAATCAAGAAGCATTCTGTAACATGATTAACCAGTAATCATTCTTTGTGTTGGTATGATACAGGATTTGAATTTCTCCGGTGCTAAGGGAACTTAGCTCCTGGTTTAGATAAAAATCAAGGGGTGTTATGTATAGAATTGTTGAATCATTATGTCATACACCTGAAACTAATGTTACACTGTATGTTAATTACACTGGAATTAAAATTACAAACTTAATAAAAAAAATCAGGGGGTGTTAAGAAAGAAAATAACACACGAGTGCTGTTTAAAAGTATATTTGGAAGAGAGAATGGACAGAGATCTCTGGGAGTGGTGTGGGTCTCAGATTATGTGGAGAGGGACGTCCTCTTTGCATGTTTGGCAGTATGGTCTGCTGGAAGACCAAGAAGAGCTGTCACCTTGGAACATTTTCGTGGCTTTTTTATAACCATTAGACCATAGATGGGTCTGTATTGGACTTTTGCTTCCTTTGTAGGTGGGGATCTAGGAGCCGCCTCGAAGCCTGGATAGACAAGGGTGGGGGTGGCAGGATAAGTAAAATTTGCGTAAATAATGAACAGGCACTGGGGGGGGGGTGAGTGAGAGAAGAAAAGAGGAAAAAAAGCAGGAACAAAGAGGGAGCCTAGAAGAGACAGGCAACAGGGCAGGATCCCCATAGCTTGTGGGGAGGCGGGGAGAAGGTTAGTAAAACAAAAAGGTGCAGGTGATTCAAACACAACTAAAAACCAGACGTTTAATATTTAATTGCAGATTGTCGGTGTTGATGTTATAAAATCTGCATCACCCCAAGCCCTCAGTGAAGTCCGGTGTACCTACTGACAACTTGTGAGATTTTAAATTCAGGCCTTAAAAAGGGACTATGTTCTGCATCTGTGTTCATATGGTACCATGAGGAAGGTGGAGATCAGGGAAGACCACCTGAATGATGACAAGCAGAGGCTGTGGATTCAGAGCTTGCTGTAGCAAAGAAGTCAGCACCATCACTTGCATTTGGCAGAGACTCAAAGGCGGGCAGAGGGTGTAAAAACTTTAGGGTAAAAAAAAAAATGGGAAGGCTGAAGGCATATCTTGGTTGGCATAGGGGAGCTGGAGGCAGACTAATGAGAAATAGGGCCTCCTATGAGATTGGTTAGGGGAGCATATTTGGCTTTCTCTGGCCAGTCTTGAGTTGGGGAGGGGAGTGAAGGGTGCAAAACACAGTGAAGCTGGCAGTCATCCACCACGCCCTGACAATCATGAGCTGATTGCAGCAGGTGTGATTTGGCTTCCTGCAGAGGCTGTGGGGCAGGGTCCTAATTGTCACAGATAGTCTGACCACCGTTCATCTGTATAGTCAGCCTCTCTGAAGCAAACAGCAGGAGAAGGTGAGAAGCTAATAAAATACTAGAGTAAGTAAAATCTTGGAGTTGGCACTGAAGCATGGGAAAGTAAATAAACCATTGTACATTCCTTGAAATCTGGGAGAGGACTGGAGATTTCTTATTCAGGCCTGAGAGTTTTATTTAAAATTAAAGTTTGGGGTGACCTCAGCTGACACCTAGGATACAAAGTCAAATTAGGTTTTTCTTTCCTTTCTTTTTTAAAAGAAATTGCCATTGTGTAGAACAAATACCTTTTATTTTATTTTTTTAAAGATTTTATTTATTTATTGGACAGAGAGAGAGACAGTGAGAGAGGGAACACAAGCAGGGGGAGTGGGAGAGGGAGAAGCAGGCTTCCCGCGGAGCAGGGAGCCCGATGCAGGGCTCCATCCCAGGACCCTGGGATCATGACCTGAGCTGAAGGCAGATGCTTAACTGACTGGGCCACTGAGGCACCCGAACAAATACCTTTTAGGTTTCAAAACATTTTTTAAATATCCTATTCATATTAATGGGATGAATTAATATGAATAGAGTTATAGCAGTGATGTAATGAGTGGACCCCAAAAAACTTTTAAGTTTTTGATTTACTTACGTATTTATCACTCGTATATTTATAGTAAAGTACCTTTTATAAACCACCTCTTTAAAATAAAGCACCGAGAATACGCTAGTGAGCTAGAATCAGACCCTGCTCTAAAAAGGTTCAGTTTTGCTTGGGAGGAAGAGACCAGTGTGAAAAATTAAGTTGGACCACGCATGGTTTGAAGAGTGCTGTATTGGTGGTTTGCATGGGGTATAGCCAAGAGCCCTACTCAGTCTGACAGGGTCTGGAGAGGATTTTTAGAGATGATTTTATTCTTGAACTAAATCTTGAAGACATATGAGCATTAACGCCTGAGTGGGCTCCCAGGTGAGGAGTGGGTGTTACCAGCAGAGAAGTGTGAAATAATTTCATGAGTCATTTTAAGGTTTCTCCCTGTATTATTTTGAGATACTTAGAGTAATTTACTTGAAAATACTTAATCATAGAGGTATAAAATTACATGCATGAGTCGGTTTTAATGTCTGCCCCAGGAAAGGTCAGTTTGTATGTGAAGTACGCTATCATGAATGCACCCTCAATAGGTGGTTGGTTAGCATTTGAAAAGCTCTAATCAGAAGTTCACACCTGTCTTTATCTTGATGAAGCTTTTGTTAGAAGGATTCTTTTCTTTGGTGAAATGGGTCCATTTTTAAAGATGGACCCATGTGGATTGGCTGGAAATAATGGGCAAGTGGCCAACCCTTGGAAGGGTGCAAGAATCCAGTGAGCCCAGCAGGGTGGAGTTCTTGGCTTCAACTCTGGTTTGTTCCTGCGTTTTGTACATTGGAAGCCTTTGGCAGTCTGGTGAAGTCTGTGAACTCATTCCTGGAAAGATTTTTTAAATGCATAAGGCAAAATAAATAAACTGCATAGGAATATGTAGGAAACCGTTTGTCCTGAAATACAGATACCAAGATATTTTTAAAAAAGAACAAATTCGCCTTGCTGCTGGGCCCAAGTAATCATCAATCCTGTTTCCAAGAGCCTTTTTCTGGGATGTTCCCCCACCCCCGCCACGCTCTGCTGCCTCACTTTGAGCACCCTTGGAGCCGTGGTCTTTTATTTTACAGCAGTCCCCCTCTGTCCCTCTCTGCATGAGTGACCTTGTGACTCCAGGGATTTGGGGCCAGAGGTTAGAATTTTTGCTCAATTTGTCATCATGAGTCAACCTGCTCTCTCAATTTAGAGTTGCTTTCTCATCTCTGACTGCTATCTTGTAGGTTATATCTCCAGGTAATCATTTTAAGGTTCATCTGAATGTTTTCAAAATAAATTCCGAGTAAATTACTCTAAATATCTCAAAAAGGAAAAAAAAAGGCTCAAGTCGTCATATGGATGGATCTCTAGGCCTTTTTTTTTTTCCATCAAATTTACCACTTCAATAATTATTAAGTGTACAGCTCTGTGGCATTAAGTACATTCATGTTGCTGGGCGACCTCGACTACCATCTCCAGAACTTCTTCATCATCCCAAATAGAAATGCTGTACCCATTAAACAATAACCCCCACTCCCCCCCTCCCTGCCAGCCCCTCACAACCACTGATTCTATTTTCTGTTTCTTGACTGTCCAGGAAACTCATGTAAGTGGAATCATACAATACTTGTCCTTTTGCATTTGGCTTATTTCACTTACGGTAGTGTTCTCGCGGTTCATCCACATGTCGTAGTTTGTGTCAGAATCTCCTTCCTTTCTAAGGCTGAATAATGTTCCATTGCACAGGTATGCTGTGTTTTGTTTTTCAATTCATCCATAGATGGACATTTGATCCCCCAACCACTTTTCATACTTTAGTATGTCGTAGGGTTTTTTTCTGCTTTTTCTGTTTTTCTATGAGTTTATATAGACATGAACATTATATTTTTCTATAAACAGGATCATGTTATTTGTTTTATTCTACAGCTTGCCCTTTTAAAGTTTAAATCTAACTCTAAGCAGTTATTTATTTCAAGGACAGTGGCAACAACAAAATACACCTTCCCCTCTGCAGGAAACTCTGGCTCACCCACACATCCCAATTTATGTAATGTTAGTTATTCTACATTTGTGTTCATTTCCCTTCTAGCCCTTAGTAGCTATTAAGTTTTGATAGTGGTGGTGACAAAATCCCCGTACCTACATACAGCGAGCTCACTGAAATCATTTGTGTGTGTGTGTGTGTATTTCTGTGTGTAGAAATGTTGAATTGTTATCAGTTCTACAAATTTTTTTCTTAACATTTTGTTGAGAGGAGATACAGTAAGCCTTCTGATTTCTATGGGATTATATCAAAATGTTTTATTTTCTTAAATTTCTATTGTTAAATTTTCATTGTATTTTCTGCTAAAATTCTACTCCAAGAACTAAATAATATGTTTCTTTGCTCTATGCTCCAAAGTAACTAACATTTTAAAACTTTCACTGTTCTTTTTTTCTCAAATCATTGTATGCTTAATTTTAAGTCAGCGTTTTGCCAAAGGTATGTGGTCTTTTTCCTTGTTATGATTTAAAAACCAGTGATCTTTTCCTGAAAACCATTTATTATTTTGATTTATGAAGTTGTTAAATATAAATAAAATGGATGAAACTGTTTTTTAATTTTTATCTCCCTTGCTTTGCTCGAATTGCTAAACATCCAGACATTTTCAGTGTAATTTTATTTTTATTTTTCAGTTTGTGTCTTTATGGGTAGCTTTCATTTGATAATGTAATCAACTGTCATTTTTCAGCAAAAATATGAATTAAAGGTGAATAGTCAAATGATTTTCTGAATATTCTTGTAGTTTTTATTTACATATTATAGCAAGCATTTTATTTCTTCATTACCATCCTCTACCTATTATTTCTTCTAAAGGATCATTCTTTTTTTTTTTTTTAATAAAGGATCATTCTTAATTGGAAGGATTAAATTTATATCATCCTGGGATACATTTATAATTGCCTTCAGTCATTCAAAGGAAAACTTAATTAAAAAATTAAATGATATTAATATGAACTAGATTTCTTCTTTTAAAACTGATGAAATATATTTTTAATACTGAAATTTACATTTAGTATGTATTTAAGATTATAGGTATTGTTTCAGGCTACATAGTGTTATGTCGTCTAGGTCTTTTTGCAAGGTGATTGCTTTCATGAAATATAATGATGAGAGATTTACC
This sequence comes from Zalophus californianus, assembly GCF_009762305.2. NCBI lineage: Eukaryota > Metazoa > Chordata > Mammalia > Carnivora > Otariidae > Zalophus > Zalophus californianus. The sequence goes on along the minus strand of NC_045595.1, from coordinate 69,880,637 downwards.
CATTCCATTTTTGAACTCTTGAAATCAGATCTTCAGTGAGGATCTTTGAATGTGTCACATAGACGTGGAATTGCTAGGTTGTAGGGTGTGTTCATCTTCAGCTTTGGTTGGTGTCGTGAAATTCTTTATCCAAGTTGTTGTACCAATTTATTGATTTACTGTGGTATGTGAGTACCTATTTCACCCCAGTTTTGCAAGTTCTGGTATTAATATGGTTTCTTAACTGGATTTGTATAAATTGGTGTCTCAGTGTTCTAATTTTCATTTCTCTGATCATTAGTGGGTTTGTGTAGTTCTCACATGTTTGTTGGCTATTTGGGTATTCTCTTTTGTGAACCACTTGTTCCAGTTGTAGGGATTGTTCATCTTTTTCCCATTGATTTTTTTTTCTTGTATTCCACATATTAATCCATTGTCAGGTATGGAGATTGTAGAACTTTCTCCTAGCCAGTGGCTTTTCTTCTCATTTTGTTTATTGGGGATTCACCTGATACAAAAGTTTTTTTTTTTTTTAATTTCAGTTTGTACTTTTTAGATGTTATTTAAGAAGTCCTCTCCTACTTTAATGTCACAAACTGTTCTCGCATATTTTCCTTCAAAAGCCTTTCTTTTTAACTGTTAGATCTTTAATCGTCTTGTAATCATTTTTTTTTTTTTTTGGTATTCTTTGGTATTTTTTTTTTTTTTTACCAAATAGATAGCTAATTATACCTATACCCTTAAATGAATAGTCTGTATGTTTTTGTACTGTTGGTAATGTTCTCGCTGCCTCTTGCTGAGTTCCCACATATGTCTGTTTTGAGGCTCTCTATTATATTCCATAAATCTCTGTCTAGCCCTATGCTTGTACCACTTTACTTCCATTACAGTAAACCTGGAAACTTGGTAGGGTAAATCATCCCTGCCCACGACATCTTGAAAGTTCTCTTTTATTCTTGTTTCTGTCCTGTTGGTGAAAATCAACCTCTGTGCTCCAGAGCCAAAAGCCAGAGCAAAGGCAGAGTTGGTGTATAAAGTAGGAAGACAGTTTACTACTTTGCCAGGTGAAGGAGTCTGCAGCAGGGTAATGCCTCCAAGACTGCAGGTCCTCCCGGGGTAAAAGGCTGAGGGGTTTTATAGGAAAATACACGGTCTGGGTGGTTCCAATAGGAATCTGATACACATCCTACCGGCTGTCTTCATCATGTCCTCAAGGTGGTCTCATGACTAGCACTGGTGCAGCCATTACCATTAAGTATACATTGGGGTCCGTGAGGTGTCAGTATCAATACTGAGTTCCTGGAACAAAGGATTCTACAGAAAACCAAGTGAGGGGAAGGAAGAGAGTCTTCAAGAGTGAGGAAGAGGCAAATTTATTCAAAGTCAAGGCTTTTATTTTGCTCAAGCACTAGTGTGTCCCTCTTAATTGCCATCCATCTTTCTGTTTCTATAGCAGTATCACTACTTTTTTTTCAAAGATTTTATTTATTTATTGGACAGAGAGAGACACACGGCAAGAGAGGGAACACAAGCAGGGGGAGTAGGAGAGGGAGAAGCAGACTCCTCGTTGAGCAGGGAGTCCAATGTGGGGCTCGATCCCAGGACCCCGGGATCATGACCTGAGCTGAAGGCAGATGCTTAACGACTGAGCCACCCAGGCGCCCTGCTACTTTCCAAATACAGTATGGAATCAATACGAGTTCATGAAAACCTTGGAATATACATTGGAACTATGGGTTAATTTGAGGAGAGTTGATCTCTCTGAGTCTTCTCATCAGTGACTAGGTGTTACCTTCATTTATTCTTTCTCTGATACAGAAATATGAGTTTCTGACTTGTATCATTTTTCTTCTCTCTGAAGAGTTTTTTTTTTTTTTTTAAGATTTTATTTTCAAGTAATCTCTACATGCAATGTGGGGCTTGAACTCACAGTCCTAGATCAAGAGGCGCATGCTTCTCTGACTGAGCCAGTTGGGTGCTCCACTCTCTGAAGAACTTTTTAAAACATTTCTTGCAAGGCAGGTCTACTGGCGTGTGAGAAAATCTTTATTTCTCCTTTTACTTTTGAGGGATAATTTCACTCAGAATTCTAAGCTGGTGGCTTTTTTCTCTCAACTCTTTGAATATTTCACTCGAACATGACCTATCAGGTAAAACGAACTGAGATAAACGCGTCGTTAGTGTGAGATTGTACATGTGTGTGGCTTGAAGCCAGGTTGTGTCCACTGTTTGCTGAACCTGTGGTTTCAGAGGCTAAAATTCCCTCCAGCATCCTTGTGTTTGTCTCTCCTGTTGTTTTGGGTTTCCCTAATAACTCCTTCTGACATAAAACTTGTGTTTTGCAATTGTCTCAGTTGTAATCTGTGTTATTATACAGGAGCCCTGTTGATGTGGTGGTGGGAGGGGAAGCATCCGACAGTCCTATGGTTAGGATTCTTTTTGTGAGCCTGCGCGTTTGGTCTGTGACCTTCGCAAGTACTTCTCAGTTGTTTCCCCCCACAGGGGAGACAGGGAGGCTTAGAGTGTGCTGAGGTTGGGTTTGTCCTTCCCAGGTCAGTTAGGTTCTGGTAAAGTAGTGTGCCCTGTGTCTAGGCCTTTGTTGAGGAGAAAAGAATGCTCTGAGCATGTTTCACAATGGTTATTTTTTCGTCCTTCTGCTGGGAGCATGGGGGGGTGGTTCCTCTGATTTTCATCCTGAGAATCTAGTGGGGATTCTGGGAAGTAAACTCTTGGGCATGTGGGGGCTCCACTAAGGCTGGGCTCTAGGAATTTTTATCCCCCAAGCTCAGGCTCCAACGATTAGGTTACCCTTCCAGTTTTTGTACCAGCTGCTGGCTCCAGTGGCGATTCATGCTCCTATTAAGCTGTGATTTTCTTTATTTGCCTGGCTCTCTTCAGTGTTTGTGGCAGCAGTTTGTTCCGTGACCTCAGTTCTCTGATGTGTCTGACAGGAGTTGTTGATTTTGTTTGTTTAGCATTTTTCTTGTTGTAAGGATTGTTGTGACAACTTCCAAGCTTTTTTCAGAAGTCTATCAATGGCAATCATACCTGTAAATATTTTCTACATTTTTTTTTCTGTAGAAGTCATAATATCACTGACACCTTAGAATTTAATTGGTGTTGTAGATTGTATCTTAATTATGTTATTTAATTGGTTATTGTAGGCATATAGGAATACTGTTGATTTTTGTCTGCTCATCTTCTGACGATCTTGCTTTTTGAACGTGCTTCACTGTATTTCAAACTTGAATTGGACATTTAGATCAATAATGCCAGTCCCCCTTCTCTAAAACCTTTAAGATGGGTGTTGATCATGTTGATAGGTGTTAATAGTAGGATATATTTCTTTCCTTTGCATGGTTTTTGCTTTTGACATAACTGCGAGTTTAGAGGTGTCGAAGATTCCTCAGTGGAGCACGATGTCTGTGCTTTGGGTGATGTGACATCACTTAATGGAAGAGGATAAACAAAACATCTCTGGTTCTTAGGGTTCTTGAACAAATATAAGATAGAGATGAGCTTATTACATAAGGTGGAGCTAGAATAGATGGGCTGCTACCCATGTGTGGAGATCTTTACCTATGTGAAGCTTCCTTTCATTGGTTTGGACAGCAAGATGGTATTGTTGGGCTGTGACAGGCGTCTCCTGCCCTCTTATCAGTGTAGAGAGAACAAATACATATTTCAGGGTCAGTAATAAATTCAGTTGTAAACAACAGGAATTTTGTTTATTGTCACCAAAATAGTTCATCAAATGAGGGAGTAGGTTTCCAAATTAGATTGTGCAAACAATTTGTCCCTCATTGTTCGTTTTCATCCAGAGGAATAAATTTGTTATTTTGGAGTAGGTTTCAAACCATATTTGTTTGTGCTCTGTCTGAAATAACAAGGAAATTCTAGAGGTGATTTGTGTAGGATTTACATCTTTTGAATCAGTTTCTAAAAACACCCAAGATTAACTTGTCACTGCTCTTTGATGTTTTTAATAAAGCATGAGGATTGGGTGACTCCTTTTTCCCCAATATTTTGATTGTGTAGTTTAAACCTGAGTAAGGATCACCAGCTTCTATATATTAATTTGGTGGTTTAATGTCAACCCATGCCAACCAGATTTTGTGTTATATAGTAAAGTTCCTTTTATAAACCTTGAAGGTTTGATAAATTACTGTTTTGGTGATCATAATGTCATTTTGACCTGAGGACTTTTTCAGAGTTAAATGAGCTTGGTGGTTTATTAAATGCCATGCAGAGTTTAAATCCAGGATAAATTTAGCCATTGATTTTCCCCCTCTTTTTATTAGTGATTCTGTCAGTGCAAAAAGCACAGATAGTAGTTAATACTAGTTTTGTGATTAAAAAGATTGGAATCAAGTCTTTTATGTCTTTTCTTTAAGGTTGTTGATTATATCCTGCCACCCTTGGTCTCCTTGGTTCAGAGCCAAAATGGTAAGTGTGACCACATCAAGGAGAATGCCATTAGGTACACATTCAGTTTTCATTCTCTCTCCATGTACTCACATTCTTGGCATTTTTTTTTCTTTCAAGTGGAGTGGAGACTCTTCAGCTTGCGGTTGCTCTCAGAAACCACATCTCTACTCGTGAACCAGGAGGTTGGGGATGGCAAGAAGGAGGAGAATGTTGACTTTGACAGCAATCTTCTGGCTCTCATTAGAGACGTCTTACTTCCCCAGTAAGTCCCACGTGCTGCATTCACGCAGAGAAGGGTAGGATGTCCAGGATGCTTCTGTCAAACTAGGTCCAGTGATGGGGTTGGGGTCTTGGTGTCCTATGCTACTACATTGCAGAGAATCCAGGAGAATCCATTTAGAGCCTTCCCTGTTTTCCCTAAGGCACATGACTCTGAAGTTATGCAGATTTACAGGTATTCGTGGCCAGAGGGGTAAGGTTTATTATTCAAGGTCAACATTACAAGACTTATTGGAACATGGAATCAGGACATTTCCTGGCTCTGCTCCAGAATAATGGAGATGAAAGAAATCTTCTATCACCCCAAACTCTTGGAATGGAAATTAAGCTTATTTACAAATAGGGTATTTTGGCAGGGATAGGGTATCGTGCTAGAAAAAGTAATGACTACTAATTAACAGGATGGGGTTATCTTTTTCCTTTGACTCCGTGGTTCACATGGCAAACACACAGGAGGGTGATGACTGAGAGGACCCATTGCAAACATGTGAGACTCTAAAATGACATTCTTATAACTGAGGGACACTGAAGTGTTTTCTCCCCCACTGTGAGTCTTATCAAACAAAAGTACAGGGCTACCTTGTTTTATTATGCTTTGCTTCATTGTGCTTTAGAGATGTTGCATCTTTCACAATTGAAGGTCAACCCTCTGTCGAGCAAGTCTATTGGCACCATTTTTTCCAGTAGTATTTGCTCACTTCGTGTCTCTGGGTTACATTTTGGTAATCCTCACAATGTTTCAAACTATTATTATTATATTATGTTGGTCTGTGATCAGTGATTATGACTTGCTGAAAGCTCAGGTGATGTTAGCCTTTTTTAGTAATAAAGTTTTTTTAAATCAAGATACGTGCATTTTTTTTTAGAATAATGCTGTTGCACACTTAATAGACTATTTAGTATAGTGTAAATTAACTTTTATATGAGCTGGAAAACCAAAAAGTTCATTTGACCTGTTTTCTTGCCGCATTTGCTTTACTGTGGTGATCTGGAACAGAACCCACAATATCTCCGAAGTATGCCTGGAACTAAAGATGAAAAACGTATGCCGGATATCACTATTAAAGAAAAGATGACAGAATTCAGCAGATGCTGGATTGCATGTCCTGCATTGGTGTGCCTGCCGGCTCCCAGCTGCCTTAAGGGCCCCGGGCTGTCTGAGCTCAGTAGGTTTTTAGGAGCAGCAGTTTCACCCAATGCTCCCCTCCGTTTGTTCCACTTTTCCTGATCACCGGTTCTCATGTAAGAAAAGATTCATTTCCACACTGTGTAGCTGCCAGATCTGATCGTATTCCGAAGTACTCAACCCCTCATCATCGGTTTTAGAAGGTTCGTTTTATGAAGTGCTTGGCCAGTGTGTATGAGCCTCCTGGTGGCGGAGGGGGCCTGTCTTGACTGCTTGGAGCCTGATCTGTAATGGCTTGGTTTACAGAGTTAGGCGCTCATTTCTTTTATTCCTGCACTGCTGCAGTGGTTTCAGGGAGACTCCTGCTCATGAATATGTACTGTAAGACGACTTTTGATACCCAAAGTAAGAAAGTGGTTATCTGCAGGAAGAAAAAATTTCAAACTTTCTCATGTGAGAAACTATCAGTAAATGTACTTTTGGCTCCATTTGTCATCTCTGAATGTGTATGTTTGTACCCATGTGGGTAAATATAAGATTAGAACCTTCTTTCACGGGATTAATTCATGCTTTCAGTGCCATCTTACACTTCTAAACCGTATGTAATTATATACATCTTTCTGATAAGAAAATGCCTAAGAAGATTTTTTTTTTGTGAGAAATGTAATTTTTGAAAGATGTACTGTGGATATCTGCTAACAGCTCGTAGAGAAGCATTTCTCAGGACCTGAGATGTGCCCCCACAGTAGGGACAGGATTTCCTTTAACAGGACTTCACAGGTTACTTTAAAAAAAAAAATTTACTTATTTTTATTTAAGTTCAATTAACATATAATGTATTATTGGTTTTAGAGGTAGAGGTCAGTGATTCATCAGTCTTATATAATACCCAGTGCCCATTACATCCTGTGCCCTCCTAATGCCTCTCCCCCCCCACCCTCCACCCCTCCAGCAACCCTCTGTTTGTTTCCTATGCTTAAGGGTCTCTCATGGTTTGTCTCCCTCTCTGATTTCTTGTTTTATTTTTCCTCTCTTCCCCTATGATCCTCAGTTTTGTTTCTTAAATTCCACATATCAGCGAGATCATATGATAATTGTCTTTTTCTGATTGACTTACTTCGCTTAGCATAATACCCTCTAGATCCATCCACATTGTTGCAAATGGCAAGATATTTTTTTTTGATGGCTGAGTGCTATTCCATTGTATAAATGTACCACATCTTCTTTATCCATTCATCTGTCAATGGACATCTGGGCTCTTTTCATAATTTGGCTATTGTGGACATTGCTGCTATAAACATCAGGGTGCAGGTGCCCCTTTGGATCACATTTGTATCTTTGGGGTAAATACCCAGTAGTGCAATTGCTGGGTCGTAGGGTAGCTCTCTTTTCAACCTTTTGAGGAACCTCCATACTGTTTTCCAGAGTGGTTGCACCAGCTTGCATTCCCACCCACAGTGTAGGAGGGTTCCCCTTTCTCCGCATCCTCACCAACATCTTTTGTTTCCTGACTTGTTGATTTTAGCCATTCTGACTGGTGAGGACTTCACAGGTACTAATAGCTGGTTAACACCCATGCAAATTTGAAATAAAATTTCTTCCTATCTGAAGTTTGCCCATTTTTGGAAGAGCTTGTAAAATAAAAAGTGTTAAATCTATAATTCCATGCTTTTGTTTTATTCATCTGAGCTGGAATAAATAGTATGCACTTCCTTTAATGTGTATCTTTAAGAATAAGAAAAAGGTATCTTTACTTTTTCCAGAGATGAGGAATTACAGAGGAAAATACGAATGAAACCACATGGCAATTCAAGAACAGAAGTAATGTAGATGAGTTCAGGTTTTCATTAAGCAATTTGAAATCCCCTTTGGAAAATATCACAGAATTGGTTGGGATAGGGTGCAGGATGTTTTCAAAGCTTGTGGACTGACTCTGATGTGATGTGTAGATCTTGGCTCTACATTTCCTTCTCTTGGCCTCAGTTTTCTAATCTGCAGAATGGGGACAGTAGTATCTAAGTCAGAAGATAGTTGTCGGGATTAAATGGGATACCTCTTGTAAAATACTTAGTACAATGTGTGGGCCATGGTACATTCTTGATAATAGTAGCACTTGTAAATTATTATAATCTCTCCTATTAACCTTTAAAAGGAAGATTGTAATAGGACAGTAATAGTAGTAATCGTACATACTTCAGAGATGTTAAGTGGCCATTGAAATAGGTGTTGCTGATTGTGCCTGGCATATATAGTAAGTGCTCAGTAAATGTTAAATAAAAACTTAAAAATGAAATCTAATGCATTCATTTAACCTTGACTCTGGAAAACTAGAAATCTTGACAAAGAGTTTGGTCTTTGATGATAACCGTTGATGATTGTAAGTTTAGAAATGCTAACCAGGGGCGCCTGGGTGGCTCAGTGTTAGGCATCTGCCTTTGGCTCAGGTCATGATCCCAGGGTCCTGGGATCGAGCCCCACATCGGGCTCCCTGCTCAGCGGGAAGCCTGCTTCTCCCTCTCCCACTCCCCCTGCTTGTGTTCCCTTTCTTGCTGCGTCTCTCTCTCTGTTAAATAAATAAATAAAATCTTAAAAAAAAATGCTAATCATAGAAAATTCATGTTCTTCATTGAGTAGGTAAATATATGGCTTAAGAATTATGAGAAATCTTGCCATTTGTGACAACATGAATGGACCTAGAGGATATTATGCTAAGTGAAATAAGGCAGACAGAGAAAGACAAATACCGTATGGTTTCACTTGTATGTGAAATCTAAACAAAACAAAACAATTAAACAAAACAAAAACAGCTTTGTAGATACAGGAAATAAACTGTTGGTTACCTGAAGAGGATGGGGAAAGGGGATGGGGCTGGCAAAATAGGTGAAGGGGGTTAAGAGGTATAAACTTGCAGTTATAAAATAAATAAGTTATGGGATGTCATGTACAGCTTACAGAACATCAGCAATAATATTGTAGTAACTGGTGACAGATTATGGTAACTAGACTTATCACAGGGATCATTTTATAATGTATAAAAATGTCAAATCCCATGATGTACACCTGAAACTAATAAAATCTTGTATGTCAATTGTACTTTAATAAAAGAATTTTGAAGTTTCTACAGTTTATAAGAGTAACATGGCATCGGGCTTTGGCTTGTCAAATCTGCATATTAATATCCACATTTTTAATTTTGTTAGTTTTTTTTTTTAAGATTTTATTTATTTATTTGACAGAGCACAAGCAGGGGGAGCAGCAGAGGGAGAGAGAGAAGCAGGCTCTCTGCTGAGCAGGGAGCCCAATGTGGGGCTGGATCCCAGGACCCTGGGATCATGACCTGAGCCGAAGGCAGACGCTTAACTGACTGAGCCACCCAGGCGCCCCATAATTTTGTTAAAGTTTTAATCTTTCTTTGACGTTAATACTTTGGCTAAAGCCAAGGGGATAGGCTTTTCATGCACATATACAGTAGGCTTCCCAGTTTTTACACAGAAGTACTCAACTACTCAACTAGTTGCATTAGTTAAGACTATTTTATTTGCAAACAGTAACACTCAAGCTAATTTGGGAAAATCCTCATGTGCTCACATTATGAGCTTGTGCTAGCATCCAATATAGCTGGATTCAGGGGTGTGAGTGAAGTCAACAGTCCTGTGTGTCTGTGCCTTTCTCCCCTTCTCTCTGCTCTGCCTATAGCTATGTGCCTTTGTTCTCAGGCTCTTTCTACTTGGTGGTTAAATGGCTCCTGGTGTTGATCCTCAGGAAAGAGGAGATGTCTTTTCCAAAAGCTTTAACAAAATGTTCAGGGAGGACAGTAATTTAATCTTGTTAAATACCATGTAATACCTGTGTTCCAGGTGCTTATCAGAACTGCTAGTGATATGAATGAAAACTCAGTTGTAAGAATAAATATCTTATTAAATATTAGTTATGGTTCTCAGAAAAATAGAACTGATAGGATGTAACTAGAGAAAAAGATTTACAATAAGGACATTTGCTCACATGACTATAGAGGCTGAGAAGTCCCAAGAATGGCAGTCAGCAAGCTGGAGACCTAGAGAGCCAATGGTGTAGTTCTGGCTTGAGTCCAAAGGCCTGAGAACTAGGACAGCTGGTAGGGTACACAGTAGTCTGAAAGCTGACAGGCTGGAAACTCAAGAAGAGCCGATGTTTCCAGTCCAAAGGCAGCCGAAGAGCAATGTCCCAGCTCAAGGCAGTAGAACAGAGGAGTTCCCTTTCACTCAGCCTTTTTGTTTTACTCAGGTCTTGAACTGATTGGATGAGGCCCACCCACACTAGGGAGGGCAATCTGCTTCAGGTCGTTTCCTGACTCAAATGTTAATCGCATCCAGACAGACCCAGAATGATGTTTGACCAAATAACTGTGCTTGTGTGGCCCAGTCAGTTTAACATGTACAATTAACCATCACCTCATCTATCATAAATATCCTGGCTGGATTGCTTTCTATATAAATTAATGAATTAATATAAAAGAAGTGTTATCTCTTCGCATTGTACCTGCTTTGCTTTCTGAAGAGATGAACCGTAGTTGTAAGTATTTGTTCAGTGCCTTTTCTATGTGGAGAATTATAATACCATGGATAGAGAGGTGGTGTTTCAGTTAGATTTTGAAATCTCGGTAGGGTTGCATAGAAAAGCAGTGGGTCTCTAGGCAAGATTGGGGTACGCAAAGGTGTGGAAGGTGCAGAGAGGTGAGCAGTAAACAGGCCAGCTTATTTCCAGTGTACATCTGCATGGGATAGTTATATGAAGTGAGCTGGGGAGAGAATGCTTTTTCTCCTAATCAGCTTATTTATTCACCAGTACTAATTGAGTACATCTTACTGTAGAGGCATATTTCTAGTTTCTGGGAACATAATAATGACCAATATAGGTACAGCCTTTATGGAACATGTACTGTCTGGTAGAACCAAATATTTCAGACATTAATATTTTTTAACTGAAGAAGTCTGTAAGTCCTACAAATAGAAATGTTTAAGTATAAATTAAATATTGAAGCCAACTTCCTTCAACAGTGTGCCTATGTAATGTTCATAAACGTGCCACAGAACACATGTTCTTTCTGAACTGTTCTGTGTGTTTACTATCCCTTGGCTTTTGAATTTCACAGTTCACCCATTTAACTTTCGGAAGCTCAGTGTTTCTCAACATTTTATGACCTTAAGACACTATTTCCTATGGCTTATCTATTACCATCTCCCAGAACTCTTTTGATCACAGTTTTGAAATACGACTCAAGGGCTTTTCCATTAAGATCAGGAACAAGAAAAAGATGCTCACCATCAAAACTTCTTTGTAGCGTTGCATCATGAGTATTATAACTAATGTAATAATACAAGAATATTAAACTCTAAATATTCCATGAGATGCAAATTGATGCATAACAAATTATCACACACTCAGTGGCTTAAATCAACATCTACTTAGCTCTGTAGGTGGGAAGTCTGACACAGCGTGACCAGGTTCTCTGTTCAGGATCTTATGCTGCTGAAGTCAGGTGTCTGCTGGGCTGAGTCCTTGCCTGGAGACTATGGGAGAAACCTGCTTCTGGGCTTGGTCAGGTTGTTGACAGAATTCTGTTTCTTGTAGTTTGCATTAGTTTCTTAAGGCTGAATTACCACACACTGACTGGCTTAAAACAACAGAGATTTATTCTTTGACAGTTGAGGAGGTCAGAAGTTCAAAGTCAAAGTCTTGGCAGTATTGGTTCCTTTTGGAGGCTCTGAGGGAGAAACCATGCCTCTCTCCTGGCTTCTGAGGGCTGCCAGCAATCTTGGGTTTATAGCAGCATCCACTCCAATCTCTGCCTCTGTCTTCATATGGCTTTCTCCCCTGTGTCTCCCCTGTGTTTGCCTCTGCTTTCCTGGTGTAAGGACATCTGTCATTATGTTTAGGGCCTACCCTGAATTATCTTGAGATCCTTAACCAAATCTGCAAAGCCTCTTCCAAATGAAGTCACATTCAGGTCCTGGGGGTTAGGACTTGGACATATCCTATGGGGCCATTATTCACCCCAGTGCACTGTTGCAGGACCAAAGTTCCTGTTTCTGTGCTGCCTTGCATTCTGTTGGGCACCCACATTTTTTCTCACGGGCCCCTCCATCTTTACGTCAGCAACAGTTATCAAACCTCCCTCGTGCTGGCAACCTTTCTGAGTTCCTTGTCTGCTACCAGCTTGAGAAGACTCTGCATGTTCAAGTCGGTGATGTTGGCCCTTGGTAGTCTGGGTCTTGTGATTAGAATATACTTGTGATGTACTTGGCTCTGCCACATTTGGTGTGTGTGCCCTCACTTCCTGCTCCTCTCCTTCTCTCCTTCAGTTTCGCCTCCTCCGAGATGGTTGGAATGCCACTACCATAACTGATTCATGAGAAAAAGTTTTTTTTCTGGGAAGAAAGATAACCATATATACTCAGGAAATTGCTATGATTTCCTTCAGCAGAGAGACAAGATTTGATTTGAAAGGTTCATGCAGAAGAGGCAATATTTAATGAAACTTAAGTCCAGAGTGACTTTATCAATTAAAATTGGCACCTCTCAGAAGTTGAATATCAAAGTCATTATCAATGAACTTGTAGTATCGAAAGTCAGTATCTCCTGACTGAATGTTTTTTTCTGAGACTTGTTCCACAAGGTGAGGGCATTTCTCTTTCAGTATTTAGCCATAATGGGACTAAATCCTTCACCCAGGAAAGACACCATTGCTCTTCTTGGGGAAGAAGAAATTTTAATATTCATACAAAGGTAGATCATGTCATTTGTACTACATTGTGTGATTGTGCATACAAGGTTTAAAGCCCTTCCTTCCTTCCTTCTTTCCTTCCTTCCTTCCTTCCTTCCTTCCTTCCTTCAGTAAATATATATTGAGTGACTTCCACGTGCCAGGCACTGGGGATGCTATGGTGGGTAAGATTGGATCCCTGCCCTTCAGTGCAACTACATTCTAGTGGGTAAGATAAAGCAGTAACCAAATAAATAAATAAGATGATTGCGGTTAATTGTGAGCACTGTAAAGAAAAACAAAACATAAAACAGTGTCAGGATAGAGAATGATCGTAAGGGGAATGAGGAAGGGGTTGTTTTAGGTAGGATAGTCAGGAAAGGCTTTATGTGAGGTAGCAAGTCACGGGGAAAATCTCTATGGAATTTGCCTTTGCTAGGCTGGAAGTACTTTGCCAACATGAATTTTAGTTTTCATATTTTCTTTTAGCTTTGTGTGTTTTGAAAAGAGATCATGCTGATATAAATGTGCTTACAGTGTTTTTATGACAATATGGCATTTGGCATTTCTCTCCTGGGGAAAATGAGTATTGCCTTTCTTTTTTATAATTCTCTTGTGAGCTGTGCAATCATCAGGGCCATAATGACTTCATAAATTATTAAGACTTTGTTTTTTAGAATCTCAGAAAGGGCTATATTTTTTACAAATTAGAATTGTATTTCCTCTTAGAAATTGGAATTTGTAAGTGGATTCCATTAGTGGCAATACACCGTAGAGCTCTTTATCTGGTTTTGAAATAATATCCAGTAAAAGTCGTGAGTTTGACTACCTGGCTTGTATGTTGGTGACTTAACTGGCATCCAGATGGTTCTTTATTGAGTCTTTTGTCTCCCTTAACCACAAATATCCTATGTTAAAACAGATGTGAACTTGACCATCTCTGATGGAAATCAGAATAGAGTATTTCAATTTTAGCTTTTCGTTAGATAATTTTATTTTGCGGATAAAATTTAAATCACAACTATTTTTGTAGCAGAAAGAAGCATCATAATGTTCTACTTTGTTCCTTTTACTTAATCCTTCTATGTTTTGAGTGTCTACCTAAATCAGTACATTTAGGTACAGTGATCCCTCCTGGGATACAACCTATAGGAATCTAAAGTAGGATAATCTGAGTTAAAGTAGGGATAAATGTTCTTGTATCCTTCTGAATCAGGATAGTGATATTGCTCCAGGTCTTTGGATGATATTTGGTTAACTTTGCGTGTTGCTTTATCGAAGCCTTTTTTTTTTTTAAGCTTTTCAGGACTTTGTAATAAAAATTTGCTATTGGTTTTGTTGAAGAAATCCAGAAGAGATGAGGGTTTACTATCTGAAATTGTATTTAACACTTATTTTGAAGTCACACCTACCGTTCTTTCACTTAAAAATATTAAAATATATGTTTATATATACCATTTGTCTATTTCTCCATCCACCTATGTGTCCATTTAACTTCTGATGTACTTAAATATCTATGCATCCATGCAAGACAATGGAATATCATGTAGAACTCAGGTCACATAAAAATCACTGGACTGAAAAACTCTCAAGATATCAGCTCTTTATTTGGTTCATACCTTTCTCAGTTCATAAAATTTGGAGTTGACTCAAGGTATCACCTATGTGATGTCCCAATTCACATTTTGGACAAAACTGTACGGAAAATGCCTAAGAGTAGGTTATCTACTCCTTTCTCACAGCCATCTGGTGGGGGAGGTCCTCAGTGTTCTCCAAAGGCAGGTTTCACCTTCATGCCTTTGCCGTTTGGCAGCCTTCTCTTGAACTAACCCCCACACATCTCTTTCCTCTATGCTCTGAGCTTTGAATCCAACTTGCATTCTGTTAGATAGGCCTTTAAACACACTGCCTTCTTCACATGTTTCCCTTGCTCAAAAACCTTTGCATTGTAGAAAGTAACATTCACAGTACTTATCCAGCCATTCAAGGCTCTCCACATTTTACCTCTTGCCTACCGTTTTATGTTAATATCTGCCTGCTCTCCAATATGGTTTCTCCATTTGTGGTGAGATTTACTTAGTATTTTCTGAAATTTCCTCCTGAGAACCTTTCTTTCCTGCCAATTCCCAGACACCATACTGTGAATATCTCTGTCTATCCTAATATAAGTAGATTACTGTCTTGTAATCTACTTATCTACAGTTATAAATGCACTAAAAATATTTTAAATAATTTCCAGTTACTGAATATCTAGGATTTTCCCAGTATTTCATAATTATATATACTGCTGCAAAGAGCCACTTTTTGAGCTACATCTTTGGGTACATACTGTTTCTTTTTGTTGAATTTCTAGGGTTGGAATCACTATAATAAAATTATATACCTTTTGAACGGCATTTGATAGGTTTTGGCAGTTTTTTTCAGAGATGATAAAGAGTTTATATTACCAGCTTCCCTTTTGAACCTATTTTGCTGTACCCTTGTTATCTCTTGAATACCTTTAGATATTAGTGAAGTTGGCCATTTCCCTCCATGCTTCTTGGCCATTTATATTCTTCTTAGATGGATTTTGTCCACGTTTTTTTTTTGATTGTTTATTGGTTGGCAATAGCTTTTTATATATTAAGAATATCCACTCTGTTCTACCAACATTCTGCAAGTTTTTCCCTCATTTGATTTATTTATGGAGGTTTTGCCATTGAGAAATACTACTTAAAAACTTTAAAGCTATAAATTTTTTTTTTTAAGATTTTATTTATTTATTTGACAGAGAGAGACATAGAGAGGGAACACAAGCAGGGGGAGTGGGGGAGGGAGAAGCAGGTCCCCCGCCGAGCAGGGAGCCCAATGTGGGGCTCAATCCCAGGACCCTGGGACCATGACCTGAGCCGAAGGCAGATGCTTAATGACCAAGCCACCCAGGCACCCCCAAAGCTATAAATGTTTTTTGATTCATTTCTGATTGTCATGCTACAGAGTGCTTCACTCAAGATTATGTGAATATTTACTCATTTTAGGATTTTAATGGAAGTTAAAATTTTTTACCTAAATTCTTAATTTATTGGTGATATATTTTCATAAGATCTGTCCTAACCATTCTAACCCCCTTTCTAAGATCACTCTTTCTTGTCCAATGTATGTCACCTTTCTTTCCTTAATTTATATGTATGTTCTTGATCCTACAACACTTAATAATTATTATGATTTTGTAAAGTAATTCATTTTTTCATTTAGCAGGATCTTCCTCATTGTACTTCCTCTAAAGTTCCTTGGATATTCTAGAATCCTTCTTTCCCCTAAAATTCTCAGAGCCCACTCCATTGAGATGTAGAAATGTGAATTTGTGGCTTACTCCTAGCAGACTGGACCTCTTCAAGATATCAGCCTCCCCCTTTCCCCCAGCAGAATAGATACTTCTTTCCACTTGGCCAAATCTTTGCTCACTTCCCCAGAGTAGCATCTTCCAATAATGCAGATTTATTTTGATAGCCTGTTTCCACTTCCTGCCAGCTTACCTAACTGGGCACGATTTTCACCAGGCACTTAGCAAGATAGGGAAGAGACCATCCCTTGGATCCCTGAATATGTGATTTTTAGAAGTGTTCTCTCCTTTGGGATAGATGTGGATTTAGTACGAGTGACTTTTCCTGCCTGGGTTCCAGCTGTTTGGGACTGGAAAAGACCCCTTATTTGGGAGGATTCTAGATGAAGAAGAGTGGGGGCATATGTTGTTAGCGATCTTAGTCTGTATCCAGGCTCAGGGCACTTGGAGTGCTCCTCTCCAGCCCCTGTCCATCAGAATGGGCCAGCTCTTCCCTGGGTCACTGTCCTTCCAAGCCTTTTCAGGAGTCTGGACTCATCACTGTTTGTTTCCTGCCAAGTCACATTCAGAGGAGTGCGAGATCCAGTTACCATCAGCTCCGCTGCTTTATCTCTGTTCAGAAGACAAGCTTAATAAATCACAGCATTCTTCTGGCTAGTTCTTGCTGACCATTACAAACCTATCTTTGATGAAATGAAAGTATATTCAATATATTCAGTATTTGTATTCTAAACATATCTATTATGAATCTTATCCTTCTTTTTCCAAGGGGAGAAAAACATAACAATATTCTTTAGGAAAATTCTCATGCACAGGCCGGTAAAGGCTTCATCTTTCCCTCCCATTTCAAGGTTAGATAACCTCAGACAACGTAAGACATTTGAATTTCAGTCAGTCAAGCTTCATCCGTGTGTTCTTTTTAAATGTAGATTCTACATATTCCTGTTAACTCTATTTTAAAATAGTTTGTGTTTTCTCAGTCTTCTTCGGATTGTTTATTACATTTCTAACCAGTTGTCCATATTTTCTCTTGTACTTTCCACAAGAAAAGTACAGAAGATTACATGGGAAGCTTTTTTAAATTTATAGGCTTGTGGTCCTTTCCTCAGTGATTCAGCTAAGTCTGGGAATGGGGACAAGGGGAGCCCGTCGTCCAGTGTGTTTGTGTGACTCATCGGAAGCCTCCCATCCCCACTTCATTTGAAATTCTCTGGATGACAGTTTCCACATACTGGTAGGCAGCTGCAGGGTACATCCTTCTCTTATCTGACTTAATGCCTCACTTTAAACTCAGTGCCTCAGTTTCCCTTTTCAGGATGTGTGCCCTGAAGAGCTAACTTAGCAAGTGTGGGGTGTTCAAGCCCTACATGCTACAAAGAGACTGGCCCTTGACCGTCTTCTGGGAGATAATTTCTGAGCCTCTATACTATCCTGCCTGATAAGAGAGTCTGTATACAGGGGGCCTTGAGCCGTGCCAGATACTTTATGCTAACAATGTGAATTTTGATGGGGGCCTTGGGCTATAGCTTATCAGCTTGACCTCTGGAGGGGCTGGAGACTGAGCAACTAAGGTTAGCTCGCAGACACATGGCCATGCCCGTGTGACTGACCCCTAATGCCACTCTTGACACCAGTGCTCCAGGGAGCTTCCCTGGCTGGCAGCACATCCCGTGTGCTGTCCACAGTGTTGCTTGGAGGCTGAGCTCTGTCCACCCACCTTCACTGGGCAAGGACAGCTGGCTGCTTGCTCCTGGTCCCGCCTGGACTCTGCCCTATGCGCCTTTCATCTACGCCAGTTTTCACTGTAACACACCATAATTGTTAGCGTAACACCTTTTCTCTGAGTCTTTCTAGCAAACCATTAAACCTGAAGGTCGTCTTGGGTGCCCCCAACTTAGGATGAAAGAGCTTTTGATTTTACAAGACTCCTCGAGAAAGGAATAATGATTTCTCTCTAATATGCTGAGTTCCTTTTTTAAAAAGAGTTCATTATATGTTAAAAAAAAAAAAAAGATAGTAGGAAGGGAAAAATTAAGGGGGGGAAATTGGAGGGGGAGATGAACCATGAGAGACTGTGGACTCTGAGAAACAAACCGAGGGTTCTAGAGGGGAGGGGGGTGGGGGATGGGTTAGCCTGGTGATGGGTATTAAAGAGGGCACATATTGAACGGAGCACTGGGTGTTATACGCAAACAGTGAATCATGGAACACTACATTAAAAACTAATGATGTAATGTATGGTGATTAACATAACATAATAAAATAAAATTAAAAAAAAGAGTTCAAACTGGATGTTAAATTTTATGAATACATTTTTATCACCTCTAAAGGTGTTTCCTTGAGTTTTGTTTGATTCAGATGATAAAACATAATGTTTTCCTAAATTTGATTTTTTCATTCCTGAAATTACTGATGCTTAGGTTGTGCTGTATTTTTTTGTAACATACCATTCTCTTTGATTTATTAACATTTATGATTTTATTATGAATGATTGGCATTTTGACTTTTGTCTTTGTCATACCTGGGCAAAACTTTTAATTCTATAATTTAAAAATATTTTATAAAAAATCTTTCTAAAATATGGTACTTCCTGCCTCCTTGAACAGAGCACTTTACCCAATTTAACATTTTCTTGACTCACTACCCCCATTTTGAGCAATATGGTGTGTAATGGGCCCTCTGGTCCCATTGAGGTATGAGCAGCTGCTGCTTCTACGTTAAATGCTCCCCAGACTTCTCTTTGTTTGGAGTTCTTGGGTTTGCTTTTTTTTTTTTTTTCCCCAATGCCTTCAAGTCCCACTTCTTTCTGTAATAGTCCCTCTCTTCCCTTTACTTGGCTCCTTTTTAATGGCTGTCGGATTAGAGGCTGCATAATTAAGCTTGTTATATAATGACTTCCAAAATGAGAGTAAATAGGCTCTGAGTAAGAGCCTGGGGCCCTGTTCTCCAGATGAAAAGCATCCGCTTCATGTCATGGATTTTTAAATATACATTTTGGGTTTGGGGAGATAGTTTACTCCCTTTTTAGTTGTTGGTTGTTCCAGAGAGTAGAGTCATAAAGTTCATTGGTTTGTTTATTCATCTGTTCATATGTCATCCATCCATTTCTCCAACTGTCTGTCCATCCCTTCACCTGACACTTATTTCTTGAACTCCTCCACGGTGCTGTAGACCAGATAGCCGAACTTGAGTAGGTAAGACGCGGTCTGCAAATCAGCATCTGCCTCACAAATAACATGGGGGCGCAGTCAGAACTGTGTTGTGGAAACTTTCAGTTAATAAAGAACTTTTATTCATTGGGGCACCTGGGTGGCTCAGTCGTTGGGCGTCTGCCTTCGGCTCGGGTCATGATCCCAGAGTCCTGGGATTGAGCCCCTCATCAGGCTCCCTGCTCCGCGGGGGGCCTGCTTCTTCCTCTCCCCGCCCCCCCCCCCCCCCCCCCCCGCTTATGTTCCCTCTGTCGCTATGTCTTTCTCTGTCAAATAAATAAATAAAATCATTAAAAAAAGGAATTTTATTCATTTATTTTTTAGTTTTATTCTCTCTGGTAGTAATTTTCATGTCAGATTTTAAAGTTTTCATAAGAAGAATACTGTGCAGAAAAGAGCTAACATAGCAGGTCTGCGACTGTTCCCCTTAGAAAGGCCGGCTTGCGGGGTGATAGGCCAGCCCTCGGCAGGCTCGCGTCTTAGAAATTGGCGCTCAGAATGTTTCCAGTCACTATTTAACTGCTGGGGGTAGTTCACGCTGCCTGGCCTATTGTGCAGACAGCAGGGTTTACGCTGAATGTCTGCTTTCCTCCTGGGAGGAAAAGCAACTCCCCTCCTGGGAGGGGTTTTGATTCTTGTTAGAGGTTGCTGATGTGTCCAGCCCCCAATAAAAACCTTGGTCACTTGAGTCTCTTAGGGGCAGAAACATCCCACGCATGTGTTGCATTTTTGTTGCTGGGGAAAAGATTGTTCTCTGTCTGACCTCTCATGGGTGGAGGAGAGCATCAGGATGTACACAGAATCCTCCAATCTCCACCTGTGTCCTCCCTTAGGATTCATCTGTATGTTCCAGCCATGTAGCTCTACTGAGTATCTATCACAAGCACATCTCTGAACTTGAGGGTGCTCTTGGGGACCCTGCCACAAATGCCTAATTTTTATTGGTCTCTTACTATGCATGTAGCCCAATACTAATCCTTTTACTGGATTGTCTCATTGAATCTTCCCCTAAACAGACCTCTTTGAGGCAGGTCAGTGTCCTCGCCCCCCATTGCCAAGTGAAGCTCTTGGAAGTTCCATGAGGGTAAATGTCCTGTGCAGGTCCTATAGCTCATACGTTTATTTCGGTGTCTTTATGTTTGCGCCTTATGGTGTATTGCTTCTGTCGTTCAGAGGAGAGGTTAAGCGAAGAAAACCACTGAGTCCTTTTTTAATCACTTTATCATTGCAGGTATGAGCACATCCTCACAGAGCCAGACCCAGTCCCAGCATATGCTCTGAAACTGCTAGTTGCCATGACGGAACACAACCCGGCTTTCACCAGGTACTATAACTCCAGCTTTATTTTTCTTGTTTTTCATCTATAAAATGAATTTCATATGTTCTAAAAGTGTTAAAGATGATGAGATTCTGAAAGATTAACAATTGAGTTACCGAAGTGGCCCTTTCTCAAGTTTGAGGGTTTGTGGTATCTCACCTTTATGCGGTTTTGGGTCTCATTCTCATATTTTTATCCCTTATTGGATTTGCATACTATGGAATTCATGTTGCTTTAAAATTATAAATTCTTGGGGCACCTGGGTGGCCTTCAGCTCAGGTCATGATTGCAGGGTCCTGGGATCAAGTCCTGCATCGGGTTCCCTGCTTGGTGGAGAGCCCGCTTCTCCCTCTGCCTGCTGCTCCCCCTGCTTGTGCCCCCCCCCATCGAATAAATAAATAAAATCTTTAAAAAAATTATAAATTCTTTAAAGAGAAAAAATAACACACATACTTTAAAAAATGTCAATTGGTGCTTCCTGTTGTACTGAGCAGTTGTTTATTAAATCTGTCTAGTATTTATAGACTTTTATTTTCTACCATTTTGTTAAACTGACATACTTTTATTCAGCAAGGGAGAGCTTTTGCCTCTGTGGAAGGTACTACGTGTGATGATGCTAAATATTTTAGAGCTAGTTTGTAGGAGACTGGCACCTGCTTTCAGTCTGGCATGGGAGAGTTTGTCGGAGAGAGCCCAGCTCCATAGAAGGGGCGGAGAAGGGAAGGCCCTCCTTGCTCTCAGTCAAGACAGCTAGTTGTAGTTGTTAGGTGATGGCCGAGGACCTCTGGCTTGGGACACCTCTACCATTGGTCTTTAGGAAAGAAGAAAGTCACGCAGCCCCAACCACCTTGTTTTCATCTGCTCCGTTGTTCTGCCACAGAAGGTACTGCATAGTGATGAGCCACTATCAGTGTTAGGAGTGAACAGGAAGGTCTGTTTGTAGACTCTCCATATTGGGTGAAAGGCTGAACTGCAACCTTTCTGGTGGCTGGGCCAGGGCCGGAGGTGTGCCATGACTGAGTCCCTGGGGTGCCAAGGTGCTGTCAGGCTTTGGTTCATCTGCAAGGCTGAGGCTCAGGCCCGTTTCCTTCTGCTGTGAGCGGCCTCATTCATTTCCAGAGAGTGACATATAAGTACTACTTTGTCCTCTCAATGTCATGTTGCAAAAGAATTTGGGGAGCATGTACCCTTGCCAGTCCTAAATCCTGTGTCTCTATAGCCTTTTAAAAGTCTGCAATGAGACTTCCAAAATCATCACTCAAAGGTACTTTTCTCTATTCCTACAGAAGAAATTTCATTATAAAGAGTGTATCTGTATTAGAAGTCAAATATAAATTTCATATAGTTACTTCTTTCCTGGAGTTTTAATGCCAGGTATTATATATATATAATATATATATATATATTATATATAATACTGTATACTAATTGTATCCTTTCATTAGATGGGGCAGGTTGCATTTACTTTTTTAATGTTGACTCTTGCTCACTCATGTGGCATGCTTTCTAAGCTCCTTCCTCTTTTTGCCAACTCTCTATGAAATTCATCTGAATTTCCTCACCTTGCGGGGAAGAACCTAGTGAAGTTCGTGACTTATATATAATCTTTTTATTTTAAAAATGAGTAAGCTTGGAAGACACTTTATTCTTTTTTTTTTTTTTTTTACGTTTACAAGCAGAATTCAATGAACAAATTTTTAAAAGATTTATTTTTTCATGAGAGACAGAGAGAGAGGGAGAGGGAGAAGAAGGCTCCCCACAGAGCAGGGAGCCCAGGATCTCAGGATCATGACCTGTGCTGAAGGCAGATGCTTAACCGACTGAGCCACCCAGGCGTCCCCTCAATGAACTAATTTTGATAAATGTTTTTCTTCACTTTGACAAGTAACATCTGAATATATTGTATGTGTATTACAATCCAGCAGTAAAATCAAGAGGTCGCCTCAGCTTCCTCATTTCCCTCCCACACTGCCATACGCAGGTCTCTCTCCCAGGGATAATAGTTGTTGTTTTGGTGTGTGTCTGTCCTGAATCTTTTCTGGCTGTTAAAAGTCAGTATGTGTATCAGAAATAAATGGCATTCCTTTCTGGTTGTCGATTTAAAAAAAAAATCATAGATAGTACCCAATAACATAGATGTATGTATTTTTCTGAAATTTGCCTTTTTATTTATCAAAATTATTGGGAGATTTTTTTTATATCAGTATTTATTCATACTCTTGGCGATATCTTTGCTAATGGATAGAAATGAGATTTCATTTTGCATTTATTTACCTACTGATAATGTTGAACCTCTTAATGTTTATTTACTATATTTAATTGTAAAAGGTATATAGCCTTCAGTTTCAGTTCTACTTTGAAATATCTCCTGTAGAGAAAAACTCCTATATATACAGAGATTTCCACTCAGGCAAATAATTTTTAAAATGAGAAAAATAATTTTTAAATTATAATATAGCCATAATATACAATACCGTGTAACAGATTAAATGGGCAAGATAAATTTGAATACAAAGATATCCAAATAATTTTGTTACCTGAAACTACTTACAACCCTCCCATTTAAATACCACCTTTGCTGTATATAAGGTCTCTTTCTGGATTCACTCTTCTGTTTGTTTGCTTTTCTTTCTTTCCTTTTTATTAAATTTATTTGAGAGAGTATGCGTGCAAGAGAGCACAAGCAGGGGGAGGGGCAGAGGGAGAGGGAGAAGCAGGCTATCTGCTGAACAGGGAGCCGGATGCAGGACTTGATCCCAGGACCTTGGGATCATGACCTGAGCCGAAGGCAGACGCTTAACTGACTGAGCCACCCAGGTACCCTGTTTGTTTGCTTTTCTAATGGAAAAGGCAAACAGTTTTGACTGAGGCTCCATAGGTGAAGGGCAAAGCATTAAAAGCCTATTGCCATCCACCCCACCTTCTCCCCACCCCACACCTTGAAAGGGAGGTCCTAGGCCCACAGGCTGTAGCTCAACCTGTGTGCAACTTGCAAAGTCTATTCACACACCTTGACAGGAGGGATGGGGAAGGGAAAGTAATTAGACTTTGGAGTTTGTTTTTATTTCCCTAACGAGTTTTAAAAAAGTGTAACATTTTGGAATTGGCAATAGATTTCCATTGAGGGAGAAATATATATATATATGGACAGATAGATATAGAGATATAAAGATACATATATATATAGACAGATATGAAGATTTATATATAATATAGATAGATCAAAAGATAGATGCTGAGAAGTCTTGTTCCTTTCTCTGTCCATTCTGTTCTTCCTTCAGCTTCCCATTATCACAAATGGCTAACCACTTTTGTTTATGTTGTGTCCTAAGGCAAGCTAATGTGAATATGTATTTTCTCGTTTCTCCCTTTTACACACAAGTAGCATATTATGTATGTTTCTCTCCCCCTTGATTTTTTTTTTTTTTTTTTTTTTTTGCATTCGACAGTATCCCCAACATTTGTTTCTGTAGCAGTATATAGAGAGCTTTCCTGTTAGGTTTTATAGTTACAGAATCTTCCATTGTATGGATGATATATCATAGTTTAATTAGTGTCCAGTGGATAAACTTGAGTTCTAATCTTGCAATATTGCAATGAATAATCTTTTATATCATCTTGTACATCTTATGGGATACATTCCTAAAGTTGGTATTAAGGTATCAAAGGATAAATGCATTTGAAAAACCTTTTTAAAGGAATGGCCAAATTGTCCTTCATGGAGATTTTACCATTTTCCATCTCCAAGGGACATGTTTGAGGATGCCTGTTTCCTTGCACCTTTGCAATCAGAATGTGTCATTAAACTGGAATTTTTCCAGCGTGATGAGACAG
This sequence comes from Zalophus californianus, assembly GCF_009762305.2. Lineage (NCBI taxonomy): Eukaryota > Metazoa > Chordata > Mammalia > Carnivora > Otariidae > Zalophus > Zalophus californianus. Next base: position 69,856,400 of record NC_045595.1, on the reverse strand, counting down.
GTTATTTCAGAGTAGTTTTAATTCATATTTCTCTCATCATGAGTGTGGTTGAATATCTCTTTCTTTTGTTGGGGCATTTGTATTTTTTGCTCATGCTCTTTGCCAACAGTTTCTTTGTCTTGGCAATGCCCTGCCTCAAACTGAATCACCTCCTGCCTGGCTTTCCATTGCACACGTACACTGGAGTCTGCTAATCCATTTACTTTGAACAACTTTCCAATTTTTTGCTGTCTTGGATAGTTTGGCCAATAAGTTTTCCTTTGCATGTTCCTTGGTGAATCTATGCACATGTCTCCATTGGGCACCCATGCTGGAGTGGGAGTACGAGCTCACAGAGCTGGTGCTTCCCCAGATTGAGTAGATACTGCCAAGTTGTTTTCCAGATCCATTGTACCAATTTGCATTCCTGCTGCCATTGTTTGGTTGTCATATAAGCTTTAAAAAAATTTATTTTAAGTCTGGTTTATTGAGGGACAATTTACATAGACTACAATCACTTATTTTGGCTATACAGTTTTCTGAGTTTTGAGAAACATGTACAATTGCGCACCACCACCTCTATCAAGATAGAATATTTCCGGGTGCCTGGGTGGCTCAGTTGGTTAAGCAACTGCCTTCGGCTCAGGTCATGATCCTGGAGTCCCGGGATTGAGTCCCACATTGGGCTCCTTGCTCAGGAGGCAGTCTGCTTCTCCCTCTGACCCTCTTCCCTCTTGCTCTCTATCTCTTATTCTCTCTCTCTCAAATAAATAAATAAAATCTTAAAAAAAAAAGGATATTTCCATCACTCCAAAATGTTCTCTCCTGCCCCTTTGAATATTAGCTTATACAGACTGTTTGCTTGGAGAATAATACGACCAGATTGATTTTATATTTCATTTTAATTTTTAAAATTTATTTTTTAAGGGGTGACTGGGTGGCTCAGTTGGTTAAGCATCTGACTCTTGGTTTCAGCTTGGGTCATGATCTCAGGGTTGTGAGATCGAGCCCCCCACCCCTCCTCCATCGGACTCCTTGCTGGGTGTGGAGCCTGCTTAAGATTCTCTCTCTCCTTCTGCCCCTCCCCCCACTTGCACGTGCGCATGCACAAGTGCTCTCTCTTCCTCATATAAATAAATCTTTTTAAAAAAGAGAAAAAGATGATTTTTTAGGAGTTAATACATAACACATTACAAATTTCAGTATTTGAAAGAGTATACAGAGAAAAGCATATTTTTACCCAAGGAGAAAGCCACTCTTCTCAGTGTGTGTGTGCGCGCACGCGTGTGTGTGTGCGTGTGTGTGTGTGTGTGTTGTTTTTCATACAGATGGTAGTATGCTATATGCACCATTCTGTACTTCTTTTTAAAAATACATACAACAGCTTTATTGGGATATAATTCACATACCATCTGTACTTCTTTTTAACAGATGCATAGGCATTGCATTTTATGAATGCTCCATATTTATTTAACAAGTTCCCTTTTGGTGAACATTTAATTTATGTTTTTCTAAACTTTTGGTATTATAAAACAAAGCTACAGTTAATGACATAGGCCATTCATCCCGTGTGTGAATACATATATGTGGGATGAGTAATGAAAAGTGGAATTACTTCATCAAAGGGTACATAAGCCAGTGATTCCCAAACTTATCTGTACATTAGTGTCATCTGGGGAATCTTTTAAAAAGTCTGAAGACTGGCCACATCCCAGCTCAACTAAATAAAAATCTCCAGGCACCAGTAATTGATGACTCTCACCACGTGATTACAATGTGCAGGCGAGCTTGGGAAGGACTGGTCTAAGCATTTGTATTTTGACAAATATTTCCCAGTTGCCCCCCATCTACGTTGTGCAGTTTATTCTCCACCAGCAGTGTATGAGAGTGCCTATGTGTGTCAGACCTTTACCACATTAGTGTGTATATGTGTTTGACCTTTGCCATTGTGATAGGTGAATATTCCCTCTTTGTTACTAATTTCTGGTTTTCTTGCTTTGTGATCAGATCATATTTTTGTTTTTGCTAATTTTTATTGGATTTTATTTGTATAATAGGTCAGTTTTTGTGAATGTCTTATGTTTAGTTGCTTACTGTAACTACAGCAAAGTTAGGTCTAACCTTGAAAAGAGTGTTATCCATTCCTAACTTTGGCTCGTGTCTTAAAATGGTAACTCATTAACCTAGGAGATTGTCCCCAGTCACTTGGTAGCAGTGACTTTTAGGCAAAATGCCTAAAGTGTATATCAAGGGTAGAATGCCTTAATTTTTATGTACAGATAGATTTCTAGTAATATAAAATAAACATGAATGATTTATTATAAATTTAGCTTATTTATTGGCTCCATCTGCATCATGTTCTTTGAAGTATAGTCATTTTATCTTGTATATATAATTGACTCTTGAACAATGCAGGGGTTAGAGGCATGGTCAAAACTCACCCACAACTTAAGTACTAGTAGCCTAGTATTAACTGGAGGCTTTACTGATAACATAAACAGCCAATCAATACTTATTTTGTATGTTATATGTATTACATACATACATAAAGTAAGCTAGAGAAAAGAAAATGTTATTAAGAAAATCATAAGGAGAAGAGATGATATTTATAATACTGTACTGTATTTATTAAAAAAAAAACAAACAACCCAGGTATAAGCGGACCCATGCAGTTTAAACCAGTACTATTCAAGGGTCAACTGCATTTAGAGTTTAAAATACCAAATAATAACCACTAGAATATTAAATCATTCTATGCCAAGTGCAACATTATTTCATTGTGTTTATTCTTATTTTAGAGGATTCTTAGTGGAAAAAGAAATCTTCAAAAGCTTAGAGTACAACTATGAATTTATTATTCCTTCAAATAAGAGACAAGAGCATGATCAAATCTGCATTGTATCTGACTGGGATTTTTTTTTTTTTTTTAAACACCACTGCCCTGGTAAATCTAGTTTCTGACTGGGTTTATAGCAAGAAACGTAAATTGTTTACCATGTTGGTCCAACATTACTATCAGAAGGGATGTGTTAACTCCTCTGAGCTCTGCCCTTTTCTCTCTCCTTAATTTTACAGTAGGTTGCACTGAACCATTGTTCTCAGGGAGAGCAATACCCCAGGATCTCGTTTCCATTAAGAGCTAGTCAGCTTTCAGCAAATCTTCCTTGGCAAACAAATTGAATTTTAACTTCTTTAGTTCTTTTGGAGCAAAATTTACCTCTTACCCTGAATTGCAAAAGGTTTGTCTATGCTCTGTATCTAAGGATTATCATTTTAGTTTGCTCAAAAAATGTTAGAGCTGTTTGTTTTATGGCAAGATTCACAGAAATGCCTTCTGAAGAATAAAATTTTAGTGATCTCTTAAATGAAATTCATGGTGAATCCATGGTATAGCCTTCAGTGAAAAATACTTCTGCCTTTACAGTCAGCAGGCTTCAGCTGACTTCCTTCATTGGTTTTTGGTTCATTCGTTCGTTCATTCATTCAACTAATCAGCAAGTACTGAATGATACAAGGATAAGAGACAGTTAAAGTTCTCCCCCTCAAAGTGCTAAGGACTTAGTGGAGGAGATATTTATCAATAGGTTCCTATAAAACAGTGTAATAATTTCAAAGGTACAGTCATGTCTAGAAGGTTATGGGAGCAACTAAAGGAATTTAACCCAAGTAGTTGTATGATGTTGGCCAAGTTTTTTTTTTTTTAACTTGTTTGTACCTAAGTTCCCTCATCTGGAAAATGGGGGTAATATTAGCATCTGGTCTACAGAAAATGCTGTGTAAATGTTCCCCTTCTTCCTCCCGCCCCTTCTCCTTACTTCTCCTTTTCGCATGATTAGAGGAAGGATTAGCAAAGGAAGTATTCCTAGAAGAGGTATCCCCTTTGACAGTAGAAAAAATGTTTGGTGACACTGATTGAAACCAGAGCTCCAACACCCTACAAGGAATTGAAAGGAAAAAAAAAACAACCAGTTTTTCAATAATAGAAACAAACTGCATGGGGCTTTCTCACTAGTTCGACTGCATAACAGAACAGTGGGAGCCATAGAGAGCATCCCCCCCACCCCCGCACAAGACACCTGCCATAGGCATTTGCCTTTTAATTTATATTCCTTTTTTTTTTAAGATTTTATTTATTTGACAGAGAGACACAGTGAGAGAGGGAACACAAGCAGGGGGAGTGGGAGAAGGAGAAGCAGGCTTCCCGCGGAGCAGGGAGCCCGATGCGGAGCTCGATCCCAGGACCCCGGGATCATGACCTGAGCTGAAGGCAGACGCTTAATGACTGAGCCACCCAGGCGCCCTGCCTTTTAATTTATAATCTTAATAACATTTGTTTTTGCCATATTCTGATATATTTTAATTTAAATTTTGTAGCCTGATGAAGCTAAAAGCCCAAATTATCAGAAATGTCAGAGATGTTTGAGAGGTTTCCTTGTCATTAAAATAAGCCAGTTAGGTGTTTTTGCCCCCTCAGTTAGCTAAATTTACCCAGTTAAATATTTCCTCTGATGAAATCTGTGATTGAAATAACTATGTAATACAGTAATGCTTTATTGTCACAATTAGAATGAATTGATTTCTCCAGAAATGATTTGCTGCTTCTCAGGTTGTCTGTGGCTATCAAAAAGCCTCATCATGAGAAGCAAGTCAGTCTCTCAGTCTCTGCAGCTCCCATATCCATTCTAGGGTCACTCTTTTGTGGCTACCCTATTTATTCTTTACGAGCACTCGCAGAATAAAACACAAGGTTTTTCCAATAGGCGCCGAGCCTTTGAGCATCTATTTTTATGTTCTCTTTCCTCTCTCGTGGGCATAGCCTGTGTTCCAGTGTTCCTAGCCACTTGTTCAAATTGGGTACATATCTACACTTCTTACTAAAGTACAGTCATTTCAGGGGATAAAGCAAGCATAAAAGATTGAAAATACTGAGCCATTTTGGGTTTGCGCCTTTCATCAGTTCCTTGAACCGAAAACTTTATTTTTTTTTTTTTTGTTTTCCTTTCTGTCTGCCTTGATTTGGGATTATAGTGCTGCACCCTTGTTCAACACGTATATTGGTACTTAAGTATTAGTTGAGCAGAATTTGGAAATTAAATTAAAATTGCCCTAATGATCAACTTTGCTGGGGTATTTTGTGTACTTCCACTGAGATTATCCTTTAAACAGTTAGAAGCGTTGTTTTGCTCTTGGAAAGTTCAGCATTTTATTTTTTTTTCCAGGAAAGTTCTTTTTCTTCAACTGCTAGTGGTGATTAACTGTCTTTGAAAACTGTTAGTAGAATAGCACCTTGCAATTGAAAGCTATTTCTAGGTCAGAGTGGATGGTTTCAGTTGACTTTTTTGCTGTGACATTTACATTTAAGGAAAGCACTTAGCGTTTATTGTACACCTTTGCAAATAGTGCTTTCCCAGTTGTGTATTGCAGAGCCATGTTCAATCTGTGTGGGGAGTCAATAAAGCTTTTTGTGTTTCACAAGATGTCCTTAGGTCTGTTGACTTATCCTTGTCATCCAAAGAGATTGGCAAACTGTGGTCCACAGAGCCAACTGGCTTGCAGCCTGTCTTTCCGTGGTCTGCAAGGTAAGAGTGGTATTGACATTTTTAAAGAGTTGTAAAATTTACAAACACACAGATGCATCTGAGACAGAGACCTTGTGTCCAGCAAAGCCTGAAATATTTATTTTCTAGCCCTTTTCACACAGTGTTTCCTGATCCCTGATCTAAAGGAATAGAACTTTTTTTTTTTTGCCTTTATTCATGAGAATGTAGAAATACTAAAATTTTAGAGCTCTTAGGGAACTTTGGAGATTATCTGGGTGTTTTAAAATGTAGATTTTTTGCTGTTGGTGTGGTGAGGTCAACAGATCAGGTGAAAACTGTCCTGGAAAAGATAGCGTGTTATACTCACAGATCCAAAAAGGAGAGGGTATACCATGCCAAAGGCAGCCACATGAAGAAGCAACAGGGTCAGTCAAGAGGCAGAGGAAGTGAGAGGCAAATGTGGACCAGAGCCCTTATTGTAGTTTACAAAGGAAGGAATGGGTGAACAGGTTTAGGCTTGACTAGTTTGAATAAGTTTCCTGGGCTGTGGGAGTATAGCGGCTATCTCCAGTCATCTGGTACCTGGCCCTGGGGTGAATAGGGGCCAGCTCTGGTCCAGTACCTGGCCCTGGGGTGTCGGCCTGGCCTGGAGTGGAAGAGTGCCATAAAGGAGGCGGTTGGGGTTATGGCTCTGGATTGGTTGATTTGCACAGGAAAGGCAAGCTCAAAGGAGAGTTGTTTGCTCTTTCTGAGAATCAGTTGGCCCTGGGAGGGGCATTCCCTCCAGAGTTAGCAAGGCCTCAAGATGTTAAAGAAACAAAAATACAGAATAAAAATACACGATTAGTACACTGGGCTAATGTCTTCATTTTATAGATAAGGAAAATGAGGTCCCAGAGGCAATTGGTGTGCCCCAAACCCCAAGTCAATTTGAAGAAGATCAGATTTTGGATCAGACTTCCTGGTCCATTTTTCTTTGAACTACCCAGCAGAGCCACTTTTAAAAACAAACCCAAGTGGATATCACAGTGGACTTCGGAGTCCTCTTGTTTTAAGTTTCATTGCCTCACATTTACTTAGAAAACTGGTCCAGTTCCTCAACACAGTCATCTTCACTGTCATGTGGATCTGTTAAGAGCAAATGCGTGATTCTCCTTTGTGCCCCTCTGCCATGATCACTAGGTTCTGGCACCATCCTTCTTTGATTTTTATCACTGTGGCAGTTCTTGGCACAAATGTGGTTAATAATATGATCCTGGTTCCTGGTTCAATGGAACCTCTTCCTTCCCTCATCCTCCTAGGTTTGGGACCTTCCTGTGCTGATGACTTAAGAAACACCACCTGGGTTGAAATCCCTTGTCATTACATTAATCATGCTATAATTCATCGCAGTATTTCCTATAGCAACAAATGTAAGTGTTTATGTAAGCACTCACGGAGTAAGTATTCAATTAATTCTCTCCTTCCACCCCAGCATTCTGTTTCTGATGGAATTATGGAGGGACATCAACCTAAAACCTTAGGAACTGATCAAGGCATTCTCTTTTCCTGAACGATGTGTGAGGAAAATCAACAGTAATTGAAATCTATTTCGACGTTACGTTTTCAGAAAGGAAAAACTCTTAACGTGGTTTTTGCCTGCTACTGGTGGAAGTATACACTTCTGCTTATTTTCTTCCATTATCTTGCTTACTATCATGGAGCTTTTCCCTAAGTTCATGGTGAGCTGGTGAACATTTCATTGCCTATCCTTACTGTATGGGGTTCAGTTGGGTCCATGGAGACAGTTCGGCTCTCCTGTCAGAAACAAATTAATCTTTGAATCTTTGAATCAATCTTTCTTTCTTCTTTCTTTCTTTCTATCTTTCTTTCTTTCCTTCTTTCTTTTTTAATAATTTTTATTTTTTCTTTAAACTGTTTTTTTTTTAAAGATTTTATTTGTATATTAGAGAGAGAGAGAGAGAAACAGCATGAGAGAGGAGAAGGTCAGAGGGAGAACCAGGCTCCCCGCTGAGCCGGGAGCCTGATGTGGGACTTGATCGCAGGACTCTGGGATCATGACCTGAGCCGAAGGCAGTCGCTTAACCAACTGAGCCACCCAGGTGCCCTTCTTTAAACGTTTTTATTGTTATGTTAATCACCACATATTACATCATTGGTTTTTAAAAATTTTTTATTGTTATGTTAATCACCACACATTATATCATTAGTTTTTGATGTAGTGTTCCATGATTCATTGTTTGTGCATAACACCCAGTGCTCCACGCAGAATGTGCCCTCTTTAATACCCATCACCAGGCTAAACCATCCCCCCACCCCCCTCCCCTCTAGAACCCTCAGTTTGTTTTTCAGAGTCCATCGTCTCTCATGGTTCATCTCCCCCTCCGATTTACTCCCCTTCATTCTTCCCCTCCTGCTATCTTCTTTTTTTTTCTTAACATATATTGCATTATTTGTTTCAGAGGTACAGATCTGTGATTCAACAGTCTTGCACAATTCACAGCACTCACCATAGCACATACCCTCTCCAATGTCTATCACCCAGCCACTCCATCCCTCCCACCCCCCACCACTCCAGCAACCCTCAGTTTGTTTCCTGAGATTAAGAATTCCTCATATCAGTGAGGTCATATGATACATGTCTTTGTCTGATTGACTTATTTCACTCAGCATAACACCCTCCAGATCCATCCATGTCGTTGCAAATGGCAAGATCTCATTCCTTTTGATGGCTGCATAATATTCCATTGTGTATATATACCACATCTTCATTGTCCATTCATCTGTCGATGGACATCTTGGCTCTTTCCAAAGTTTGGCTATTGTGGACATTGTGGCTATAAACATTGGGGTGCATGTACCCATTCGGATCCCAACATTTGTATCTTTGTGGTAAATACCCAGTAGTGCAATTGCTGGATTGTAGGTAGCTCTATTTTCAACTGTTTGAGGAACCTCTATACTGTTTTCCAGAGTGATTGCACCAGCTTGCATTCCCACCAACAGTGTAGGAGGGTTGCCCATTCTCCGCATCCCCGCCAACATCTTTTGTTTCCTGACTTGTTAATTTTAGCCATTCTGACGGGTGTGAGGTGGTATCTCATTGAGGTTTTCATTTGGATTTCCCTGATGCCGAGTGATGTGGAGCACTTTTTCATGTGTCTGTTGGCCATTTGGATGTCTTCTTTGGAAAAATGTCTGTTTGTGTCTTCTGTCCAATTCTTGATTGGATTATTCTTTGGGTGTTGAGTTTGATAAGTTCTTTATAGATTTTAGATACTAGCCCTTTTTCTGATATGTCATTTCCAAATATCTTCTCCCATTCTGTCCGTTGTCTTTTGGTTTTGTGGACTGTTTCTTTTGCTGTGCAAAAGCTTTTTATCTTGATGAAATCCCAATAGTTCATTTTTGCCCTGGCTTCCCTTGCCTTTGACGATGTTTCTAGGAAGAAGTTGCTGTGGCTGAGGTCGGAGACGTTGCTGCCTGTGTTCTCCTTTAGGATTTTGATGGACTCCTGTCTCACATTTAGGTCTTTCAACCATTTTGACTCTATTTTTGTGTGTGGTGTAAGGAAATGGTCCAGTTTCATTCTTCTGCATGTGGCTGTCCAATTTTCCCCACACCATTTGTTGAAGAGACTGTCTTTTTTCCATTGGACGTTCTTTCCTGCTTTGTCAAAGATGAGTTGACCATAGAGTTGAGGGTCCATTTCTGGGCTCTCGATTCTGTTCCATTGATCTGTGTGTCTGTTTTTGTGCCAGTACCATACTGTCTTGATGATGACAGCTTTGTAATAGAGCTGGAAGTCCGGAATCGTGATGCCACCAGCTTTGCTTTTCTTTTTCAACATTCCTCTGGCTATTCGGGGTCTCTTCTAGTTCCATACAAATTTTAGGATTATTTGTTCCATTTCTTTGAAAAAAGTGGATGGTATTTTGATGGGGATTGCATTGAATGTGTAGATTGCTCTAGGTAGCATTGACATCTTCACAATATTTGTTCTTTCAATCCATGAGCATGGAACGTTTTTCCATTTCTTTGTGTCTTCCTCAATTTCTTTCATAAGTATTTTATAGTTTTCTGAGTACAGATCCTTTGCCTCTCTGGTTAGATGTATTCCTAGGTATCTTATGGTTTTGGCTGCAATTGTAAATGGGATCGACTCCTTCATTTGTCTGTCTTCTGTCTTGTTGTTGGTGTATAGGAATGCCACTGATTTCTGTGCATTGATTTTATATCCTGCCACTCTACTGAATTCCGGTATGAGTTCTAGCAGTTTTGGGGTGGAGTCTTTGGGTTTTCCACATAAAGTATCATATCATCTGCAAAGAGTGAGAGTTTGACTTCCTCTTCGCCGATTTGGATGCCTTTGATTTCTTTTTATTGTCTGATCGCTGTGGCTAGGACTTCTAATATTATGTTGAATAGCAGTGGTGATAGTGGACGTCCCTGCCGCGTTCCTGACCTTAGGGGAAAAGCTCTCAGCTTTTCCCCATTGAGAATGATATTGGCTGTAGGTTTTTCATAGATGGCTTTTATGATATTGAGGTATGTACCTTCTATCCCTATACTCTGAAGAGTTTTGATCAAGAAAGGATGCTGTACTTTGTCAAATGCTTCTTCTGCATCTATTGAGAGGATCATATGATTCTTGTTCTTTCTTTTGTTAATGTATTGTATCACGTTGATTGATTTGCAGATGTTGAACCAGCCTTGCAGCCCAGGGATAAATCCCACGTGGTCGTGGTGAATAATCCTTTTAATGTACTGTTGGATCCTATTGGCTAGTGTTTTGTTGAGAATTGTTGCATCCATGTTCATCAAGGATATTGGTCTGTAATTCTCCTTTTTGATGGGGTCTTTGTCTGGTTTGGGGATCAAGGTAATGGTGGCCTCATAAAACGAATTTGGAAGTTTTCCTTCCATTTCTATTTTTTGGAACAGTTTCAGGAGAATAGGTATTAATTCTTCTTGAAGTGTTTGGTAGAATTCCCCTGGGAAGCAATCTGGCCCTGAGCTTTTGTTTGTTGGGAGATTTTTGATGACTGCTTCAATTTCCTTAGTGGTTATAGATCTGTTCAGGTTTTGTATTTCCTCCTGGTTCAATTTTGGTAGTTGATACATCTCTAGGAATGCATCCATTTCTTCCAGGTTATCTAATTTGCTGGCATAGAGTTGCTCATAATATGTTCTTATAATTGTTTGTATTTCTTTGGTGTTGGTTGTGATCTCTCCTCTTTCATTCGTGATTTTGTTGATTTGGGTCATTTCTCCTTTCTTTTTGATCAGTCTGGCCAGGGGTTTATCAATCTTGTTCATTCTTTCAAAGAACCAGCTCCTAGTTTTGTTGATCTGTTCTACCGTTCTTTTGGTTTCTATTTCATTGATTTCTGCTCTGATCTTTATTATTTCTCTTCTCTGCTGGGTTGAGGCTTTATTTGCTGTTTTTTCTCCAGCTCCTTTAGGTGTAGGGTCAGGCTGTGTATTTGAGACCTTTCTTGTTTCTTGAGAAAGGCTTGTATTGCTAAATACTTTCCTCTCAGGACTGCCTTTGCTGTATCCCAACGATTTTGAACAGTTGTGTTTTCATTTTCATGGGTTTCCATGAATTTTTTAAATTCTTCTTTAAGTTTCTGGTTGACCCATTCATTCTTTAGTGGGATGCTTTTTAGCCTCCATGCATTTGAGTTCTTTACGACTTTCCTCTTGTGATTGACTTCTAGTTTCAAAGCACTGTGGTCTGAAAATATGCAGGGAATAAACCCAGTCTTTTGGTACCAGTTGAGACCTGATTTGTGACCTAGGATGTGATCTGTTCTGGACAATGTTCCATGGGCAGTAGAGAAGAATGTGTATTCCGTTGCTTTGGGATGGAATGTTCTGAATATGTCTGTGAAGTCCTTTTGGTCCAGTGTGTCATTTAAAGTCCTTATTTCCTTTTTGATCTTTTGCTTAGATCATCTGTCCATTTCAGTCAGGGGGTGTTAAAGTCCTCCACTATTATCGTATTGTTCTCAATGTGTTTCTTTGCTTTTTTATTAATTGCCTTATATAATTGGCTGCTCCCATGTTGGGGCATAGATATTTAAAATTGTTAGGTCTTGTTGGATAGACCCTTTAAGTAGGATAGAGTGTCCTTCCTCATCTCTTATTACAGTCTTTTTTTTTAAATCTAATTTGTCTGATATAAGGATTGCCACCCCAGCTTTCTTTTGGTGTCCATTAGCATGATAAATGGTTTTCCACCCCCTCACTTTCAATGTGGGGTTGTCTTTAGGTCTAAAATGAGTCTCTTGCAGACAGCATTATCGATGGGTCTTGTTTTTAATCCAATCTGATAGCCTGTGTCTTTTGATTGGGGCATTTAGGCCATTTACCTTCAGGGTACCTATTGAAAGATATGAATTTAGTGCCATTGTAATGCCTGTAAGGTGACTGTTACTGTATATTGTCTGTGTTCCTTTCTGGTCTATGCTGCTTTTAGGCTCTCTCTTTGCTTAGAGGACCCCTTTCAATATTTCTTGGAGGGCGGGTTTCGTGTTTGCAAATTCCTTTAGTTTTTGTTTGTCCTGGAAGATTTTTATCTCTCCTTCAATTTTCACTGAAAGCCTAGCTGGATGTAGTATTCTTGGCTGCATATTTTTCTCGTTTAGTGCTCTGAAGATATCATGCCAGTCCTTTCTGGCCTGCCAGGTCTCTGTGGATAGGTCTGTTGCCAATCTAATGTTTCTACCATTATAGGTCACATATCTCTTCTCCCGAGCTGCTTTCAGGATTTTCTCTTTGTCTCTGAGACTCGTAAGTTTTACTATTAGATGTCGGGGTGTTGACCTATTTTTATTGATTTTGAGAGGGTTTCTCTGTGCCTCCTGGATTTTGATGCCTGTTTCCTTCCCCACATTAGGGAAGTTCTCTGCTATCATTTGCTCCAATATACCTTCTGCCCCTCTCTCTCGTTCTTCTTCTTCTGGGATCCCAACTATTCTAATGTTGTTTCATCTTATCGTATCGCTTCTCTCTCGAATTCTGCCCTCGGGATCCAGTACTTGTTTATCTCTCTTTTTCTCAGCTCCTTTATTTTCCATCATTTGGTCTTCTATATCGCTAATTCTCTCTTCTGCCTCATTTATCCTAGCAGTTAGTGCCCCCATTTTTGATTGCACCTCATTAATAGCCTTTTTGATTTCGACTTGGTTAGATTTTAGTTCTTTTATTTCTCTAGGAAGGGTTTCTCTAATAATTTCCATGCTTTTTTCAATCCCATCTAGTATCTTTAAGATCATGGTTCTGAACTCTAGGTCCGACATCGTACTAATATCTGTATTGAGTAGGTTCCTGGCAGACGGTACTACATCTTGTTCTTTTTGCTGAGGTGATTTTTTCCGTCTTGTCATTTTGTCTAGAGGAGAATAGATGAATGAGAGAACAAAATGCTAAGACGTTAACAACGTCCCCAGCAAATACACTCTAAACAAATCAGAAAAGACCTGAAACCAGGGGAAAAGAAAGGGAAAGAAGGAAAAAAGAAAGAGAAAATAAAAAGATAAAGAAAAAGATAAAAACAAACAAAAACAGAACAAAACAAAAACAGAACATGAACAAATATGATCAGGCTCATTCATAGATCAGTGCCATACACTAGAATTTGGGTGTATTTTGGTCTGTTAGAAGAAAGTGCCTCCTAAAATTTTTTAAAGAAAGAAAGACATATATATACAAAATAAGGGGTGATACAATGAAGGGATGGAAGATGATTGTAAAGATGAAAAGTATAAAAGATTTTATAAAAGGAATTGATAAGTTGTTTGAAAAAAGAAAGAAGAAGATTTAAAAAAAAATGAGAGAATGTGATCAGGCAGGAGACTAGAACAAAGCCATACACTAGTGATTTAGGGTATATTTTGATCTGTTAGAAGAAACTGTATCTCACAATTTAAAGAGAGAACAACTTATATATATATGCCAAAAATAAGGGTAACTACTATTAAGGGATAGAATTTGACTCTAAAAATGAAAAATTGTTTTTTTAAAAAAGGGATTGATAAGTTGTTGATTAAAATAGGGAAAAAGAAAAATTCAAAAAAACAGTGAAAAATAATTAACTTTGAAAGACTAATGAATCATGGTAAAAAAGCCATGAATTCTATGTGCAGTATTCTCCTAGCGCTGGAGTTCTCCCGTTCTCCTTGATCGGTAAACTTGATCTTGGCTGGCTGTTCGTGCTGATCTTCTGGGCGAGGACCTGTTGCAGTGGATCCCAAATGTCTTTGTGGGAGGCGGAATTGCCCCGCCCTTGTCGGTCAGGGGTAAGCAATCTGCTCGGGTTTGGTCTCGGGAGCTTTCGTTCCCTGCCAGCTTTCCATACAGCTTTGGAGAATGAGAGTAAAGATGGAGGCCTCCCAGTCTCTGCCCTGGAGGAGGCGAGAACTCAGGGCCCCGCTTCTCAGTGCACCCCCAGAGAATAGCAGTTAGTCACTCCCGTGTCCCTGGTTTCTGGCCGCACTCCGTGCTCACCGGGCCGGTGAACGAGCGTTTCTGTCTCTGGCACCCGACCCCGTGTGGAGTCTCCAAACCCAGCAGATCCCTGCGGTGCGCTCCCGTGCCGCTCCCCCCTGGGGGAGGAAGCAGAGTCGGGGGTTCTGCCTCTTGTTGGGTCCCTGCTGGAGGAGCAGTGGCCGGACTGAGCCGCGGATCACAGTTTATGTCCACCCCAAGCTGCGAGCCCGCGCCTCAGCTCCGTCTCTGCAGCCGGCTTCCCCGCTCCAATACCTGGGAGCCCTCCCGCACTCAGGCACCCCTGGTCTTTCTGTGACCCCGAGGTCCTGCGAGGGTTCCACCCCCTTCTTAGCCACTGGAGCGAGGTCCCTCAGCGGAATGGACTTCTTTCCGATTTTGTGCTCCGTGGCTCTATCACTTGCCAGAAGCGGCCGACGGAGGCCCCCTCCCCCGCCATCTATCCTCCCGAATATCACCTCGGATTCACTTCTCCGCACGTCCTACCTTCCAGAAAGTGGTCACTTTTCTGTTCAGAGAGTTGTTGCTTCTCTCTTCTTTGGTCTCCTGTTGAGTTCGTAGGTGTTCAGAATGGTTTGATCCCTATTCAGCTGAATTCCTGAGACCAGACGAAATCCAGGTCTCCTACTCCTCCCTCATCTTGCCCCGCCCTCTTTGAATATTCTCATAGCAGCGTATATGCTTGGTTATTTCAGTTTTCCTCTTTTGACTCATGTGGGCCTGGTGACAGCTTTCCTTAGGGAGTGGCAGGCAGCACTTGGCTGGGAGTCCTACATGTTGGTGTCTCTGGCCCCATGGTCCCCAGATTTGAGCCGCTCACTGCATGTCACGTCAGAAGCCAGCTTTTAGTGGAAGTGTTTAGTCAGAGAGGCCCCTGGCATTTTGGGGGCTCCAATCAACAATAATTCACAGTTCCTTCCTTCTGTATTTAAATAAATGTTCAGAGATATCATCATCTTTAACAAATTGATACCTAACATTTTCCCTTGAAGTATTTTCTTACTTGCCCATGAGAATTCATTTGCTTCCTTTCGGTTGTTCACAGAAGCTCTTAAAATTTTGCTGTTTATTTTCATCATAGAATTATGGACCTTCAGGGCAGAGTCAGCTTTGATAGTTTTCTACTTGCAAGAGAAGTTAATATTATTTATTCATTCCTTGAGTCACCCCACAAAGAGTTGTGTTTACTGAGATAGAACAGACACGGTCCTGGTTTTCATGAAGCTTATGATTCCATGGGGATCATAGACAATAAACGAGGAAATTGATAAAAAATCTGAATTTCAGTTAGTGGTGTAAATAACAGAAAACAGGGTTAGAGAATGGGGAGTGATGGGCTTGGGTCAGCTATTATCAAGAGGGTGCTCAGAGCTTCCCTGGGAAGGTGGTGAAGTTGACTGGCTGTGTGGGTGCTAGCTTCATAAGTAAAGAAGCCTCTGATTTTCAGGGTCTTTCAGAGGAAGAGAGTACTCACAGCGTCAGATGCTCCTGAGAGTGTCCGGAAGATGAGGATGGAGAAGTAACCATTATAGTGGCAACAGGAGTAACTTCTTGAGGGGTTATTTCCACTGGCGGGTGGGGCAAAAGCCTCGTGGGGTTCATTGAAGAGCGAATGATGAGGTGGAGACAGGGAACCTCAATAAATCTAGAAAGACTTTTCCTCTAAGGGAGAGCTGAAAAACGGGGAGCTGGAAGGAGAAATGGGGTCACAAACATTTCTTGTTTCTTTCAGGACGAGCAATATTTGAGAGACATTTTTATGTTGATGAGAATGATCTAGTACAGAGGTTGATTACCTACAGTTTATGGACCAAATCCAGCCTACCTGCTTTTGTCAAAATAATGTTATCAAACACAGCCACTTGAATTTGTTTATGGTCTGTGGCTGCTTTTGCATTACAGTGGCACAGCTGAGTCATTGTGAAAGAGACCACATGGCTTGCAAAGCCAAAAGTATTTACTTCTGATCCTTTTCTAGAAAAGTTGCCCAACTCTTGATCTTGGAGGAAGGGTAAAACCGATGAAGCAAGAGGGCAAGGAGTGGTTTGCTAGACAGACATCTTGTCCCCTAGGGGGTGTCCCCTGCAGTATTACCTAAGGGAGAAGTGTAGGAACCCCTGCACACATGGAGGAACCATCGAACTGCTAGTTAAGTGGTGTTCTGCCTTTGGGAAGCTTGCAGTGAGACTTTTGAAGTGCAGATTGCCATTAGTGGTCCTAAACCTGTAGAAACAGGGTGCGTGAGGATGGGATAAGAAAAGTGTTTGGAAACCATGAGGTCAATGAATTGTGAGGTCAAGGTATTGCATTTCTATTTAGATAATTGGAAACTAGATTATATATTCCCATTTATAGAATATTTATGAAAACAATACCAGCACTGTACTGAAGACTTGTTTATGTGTTTCTATTTGGGGCTCTTGTCATTTGTTACTATCCTTTGTTTCCTCCTTTAAGACAGTAAAAGTGGTATTGTGGTCACTGAAAAATGGTGATCATTATTGTGGTGAGCATTATTTTTATGAGTTCCTCTTTTCATACTTGCCTTTAAAAATAATTAGATAATAATTATTTTCCCTGTAGAAAAAAGTATTACGTTTTTCTTAATAAACCCTTTAAGCCTGTTTGGAATTACTGTTTATTTTTAGCCCTTTCAGATAGGACAGAGGGACTCATCTTTTTGGGGGTCTCAGTCATCTCTGGAACCCTTCTTAGAGAGGTAGGTGTTACCCTGGGTATTGTAGGCTTCAGGAGCAGCGGTTTTTATAAGTTAAGGGTTGTGTAGATTATTGGAGCATTCCTACCTGTTCTCTTTGAACTCCTGCTTAAAGTGAGTGTCATCCAGGTTCCTTGCTACATATATATACCCAGAATGTGGGTTACATCTCAGGTGTACCAAGCCCTTGGCCATATTTTATCACCTGCTCATTATTTGCTCAAACTTACGCCTCGGGGGCTAGACTTTGGGGCTGTGATTCTCCACGTGTTTCCTAGCGAAGCTGGCTGGAGCCCTCGACGAGTGGGCAGTGCATGCAGCCCACACATCCCTAATCTTCTTCTCCTCAATTCCTCACTGTCAACAGCCCTAGGCTTGCTGGACCTCCAGACAAAGCCGGAGACTGTTCTGCAGACTCTGTGGCCATCACGGAGGTGCATGGCAGCAATGTGACAATCATAGTGCTCAAATACCATCGTTCCCTGAAGGCAGGAGGTCTGGCCTGGGCTGTCAGAGCGTGAGGTAAATGCCAGGGCTAGATCACACACCTGCGCCATTAAGTGTTGGGCCCGGTTCGGCAGCAGGCTCTTCAGTTGCCTTGGAATTACCGAGAAGTGACTTTTGAGTTGTTTAGAGCAACCTTTCTATGGGGCTTGTGCAGACAGTGTGGTGTGCGTTTGTGCGCAGTGAGCTTTTCCGGCTAATTCAGTGGGGAGGTGAAAGGTCTGGCTGGTGTGCCAGCAGAAATGATGGTGCAGGGTGGGAGTCGCAGGGCCCACGAGGAGATGGCTGTTATGGTGGCGTTGCGAAAACCTGACCGTCACAAGCTCTCAAGGCCATTAGCCACCGAAACATGGATACCCTTCAGGGCAGTACTTGGCTTCTCATGTACACATTGGGTGTGGGTGGCATCAAAGCAATTGACTTTATTTTCTGCCACTGTAAACAGGTTTTCATTTCTGCATCCAGCCACCATAGGCATCATTATCTTCAGGATTTAAAAGGAATGGTCTTTAAATTACTTACCTGTTTAACATCAGACGAACATTTTTATTTTATCGCTTCATTAAGAAATGTGTAGAGATGACAGTTGAGCCAGTTGCCTTGGACTAGAATATTAATGTCAGGTATGTTTATTTTGACTGATATATTTATTTATCTTTGCTTTGTGGGAGTTTCCAACTTTCCTTAATGACTTCTTTGATTTTTGACTCATCAGTTAATGCCGTTTGGTTATTTTGTACCTGTAAAACAGATTTATTTTGCTTCTGATGGTGTTAAAATGTGCAACACTGAAAACAGTGGCAAAGGGCAAAAATACCATTGTATTGCTGTAAAGCATTTCCATGGTGCTCTTACATTTTGTCTTTATATGGTTATTGGGTCTCTTTTTGAATTATACAGTTAATTTACAAGCCTTTATTTGTTTGGTTTTTATAGCCAGAAAAACCATCGTGGCATTCTAGCATAGAAATAATAGCTAAAGAAAGTTTCCTGGTATGATCAGTGTACCTTCTAAAGTCTGAAGGAATAAATCCTTTGGTACTATTTGGCTGATTTTAGCATCAGAGTTCTGTTTCAATGTTTGCACTCTCTTTTGGTGATTTTGCAAGGTAATTTACCATTTTAGAAATAGTACGGTATGTGTGCTACAGACTCATTTTTGGCGTTGTTTATCTACTCTTGATAAAGCCATGCATTATCTGTGAATATATTGAGTACACCTGTCGCTGTCAACTCCATAGAACAAAGTGAAGCCCAACTGAATGGAATGTAACATGAGGCATAAAGCACAGACTCTCAACACCAAATCCTCCTCCTTATCAAGTCTTCTAATTTGATGTGATGACAGTTATTGGTCAGAATATATTACAGTGTTTGCTGTACAGAAGGGGCCTTTGTGATATAATTAAAGAGCACGAGAGCTGCCAGACTAAACAGTGGTCTGAGTTTCAAATGTTCTGTGACTTTCCTGGCACAGTTTTATTACCATCTTGAGCATGTGTTATCACTTAGGATTCTTTGCCATAGAGTATTACATAGGAAAAAAACCCCAGGCAGTGAAGGAGACTAACCATGACTCTTCAATGAGGTAAATGCCTCTGAGACACCTCATATCCTCAAAATGTACCATTTTGTGTGTGTGCATTTCTTCTGTCTGCTTGAAGTTATAAACCCAGCTTACCCAACTGTTACAACATAAACAAAATGGTCAGCTTTTAGGGACAGACTTCTTTAGTTATTTTGAAATTCTAAAGTAGGGTAGCCCAAAGGGAAAATGGATAAAGGGCATGAGAAGGGCGTTCCTAACAATAAATATGAAAAGAATAACCCTAAATTAGTAGTCAAGAAAATTCCATCAAGATAATAAAAAGTCAAATTGGCAGAGTTTTTTTTTTTTTTAACAGCTCTGGTTGAGAGTCTAGTGAAACTTGCACTTTCATACATTAGTACATCTTTTGTGACATGCAGACTGTCAGTATGTGTTAAACCTTAAATGTCCTTTGATTACACTTCTAGGAACATATCTTAAGAAAATAGTAAAAGATATACACAAAACACACACACACACAAAAGATATACACAAATATTTGTATACAAGAATGTCCATTAATACATTATTTAAAACAGTGAAAGTTGGGGCACCTGGGTCGCTCAGTCTTTTAAGCATCTGACTGTTGATTTCAGCCCAGGTCATGGTCTCAGGGTCATGGGATCGAGCCCCATGGTGAGCCCCCCGTCAGGCTCTGCACTAGGCATGGAGCCTGCTTAAAATTCTCTCTCTCGTTCTCCCTCTGTCCCTCCCCTCCCCACTCACTCTTGGGCTCTCTCCCTCTCTCTCTCTCATAAAACAACAACAACAACAAAAGTAAAGATAGCTAGTATCTGTCTTCAAAGAGAGCTGCTTATGTTCCAGACAGTGCTGGATGCTTCATGTGCACAACTGTATTTACTCTTCAGCTTCACAAAATGAACTAGGCAGTGGTACTACATACAAAGAAAATAAGCTTGGAGTTGATGTACTTACTCAGGAGCACAGAGCTAGGACTATTGAGTGAGGATTTAAACTCCTTTGAAATGATCCCTTAACCACTACGTTTGGGTTTTTTTTTTCCCTAGTGAATACTAGTAAAGAGTGGAAAACAAGGATCCATCCATAGACGATTAGCTAAATACCTTGTAGGTTAGAAAACTATGAAGGTACAAGAAGTCATATTTTAAATGAATATTAAATGACATGGGAAAATGTTTTTAATAAGCCCTAATATATGTGGTATGAGTTGACCATTTTCTCCTACCCCCTATTTGGATGTAATCTACCTTTAATCAGGCAGATTCCCGTTCTTATCCCAGATCCATTCCTGGCTTGTGAGTGGCTGCGAGAAAATTGCTCACCAGCCTATGCTTCGGTGTCTTCCTCTGTAAGTGTCATTAGACATTAAATGAGGCGTGGCCGTGCAAGGGACAGAGTACATGCACAAGAAATGGTAGCTGTGATTTTCCAGGTGAGGTGGATCCTATGCCTTGTATGAATAGAGAAAGACAAGTAAATAAAGCATTAGAACTTATTAATGATTTTCTTATAGCACTGGGATTGCATTATTTTCTTTGTAATGTTTTTCTATTTTCCCAAAGGTAACAGTCAGTAAAATACTATATTTTATGCTTCTGTATTTCTAGATTTTATATAAATAATTTTATATAAATAGGTCTATAAAATGAAGATTTTTTTCCCCATCCATTCTAATTTGATTTGTGGGAGGTTGTAAACTAATACCATGCTCTGTGTTAGTGCAGTTATTTATAATAAGTGTTGGTAACTGGTAGAGTATATTCTCCTACCTTGTTCTTTCTTCATTTGTTTATTTATATTCAGTTTATTTAAACTATAAGAAAAACATCAAAACAGTTCACACATTTCTTCCGTACCCACCCAGCCCTCGCCTCTGGCAACTACCAGTCTTTCCTCTGTATCTGTGAGCTTGGTTTTGTTTGGTTTGTTGATTTGTTTTGTTTAAATTCTACATTTAAGTGAGATCATATATTAATTGTCTTTGCCTTATTTCACTTACCGTAATGCCTTTTAGGTTCATCCATCTTGTTGGAAATGGGAGGATTTTAATTTTTTTTAAATGGCTGCATAATATAGCACTGTGTATATACATACACCACATCTTCTTTGTCCATTCACTCATTGATGGACACTTGGGCTGCTTCTATATCTTGGCTTTTGTAAAGAATGCTGCAGTGAACATGAGGGTGCATATATCTTTTAAAATTAATGCTTTTGTTTTCTTTGGATAAATACCCATAAGTGGAATTGTTGAATCATATGATAGTCCTATTTTTAATTTTCAAGGAACCTCTATATTGTTTTCCACAATGGCTGTACCAATTTATATTCTGATCAACAGACTCTATGGTCAACTAATCTTTGACAAAGCAGGAAAGAATGTCCAATGGAAACAAGACAGTCTTTTCAACAAATGGTCTTGGGAAAATTGGACAGCCACATGCAGAAGAATGAAACTGGACCGTTTCCTTACACCACACACACAAATAGATTCCAAATGCTTGAAAGACCTAAATGTGAGACAGGAGTCCATCAAAATGCTAAAGGAGAACATAGGCAGCAACCTCTTTGACTTCAGCTGCAGCAACTTCTTCCTAGAAACATCTCCAAAGGCAAGGGAAGCAAGGGCAAAAATGAACTATTGGGACTTCATCAAGATAAAAACCTTTGGCACAGCAAAAGAAACAGTCCACAAAACCAAAAGACAACCGACAGAATGGGAGAAGATATTTGCAAATGACATATCAGATAAAGGGCTTGTATCCAAAATCTATAAATAACTTCTGAAACTCAACACCCAAAGAACAAATGATCCAATCAAAGAGTGGGCAGAAGACATGAACAGACATTTTTCCAAAGCAGACATCCTAATGGCCAACAGACACATGAAAAAGTGCTCCACATCGCTCGGCATCAGGGAAATCCACATCAAAACCTCGATGAGATTATCACCTCACACCAGTCAGAATGGCTAAAATTAACAAGTCAGGAAATGACAGATGTTGGCGGGGATGTGGAGAAAGGGGAACCCTCCTACGCTGTTGGTGGCAATGCAAGCTGGTGCAACCACTCTGGAAAACAGTATGGAGGTTCCTCAAAAAGATGAAAAAAAAGGGTACTCTTTTTTCTACATCTTTACCAACATTTGTTATTTCTAGTCTTTTTGGTAAGTCATTCTAACAGGTGTGAGGTGATATTTCATTGTGGTTTTGATTTGCATTTCCCTGATGATTAATGATTTTGAGCATCTTTTCATGTACCTGTTGGCCATCTGTATGTTTTCTTTGGAAATATATCTATTCAGATCTTGCCTATTTTTAATATGATTTTTAATAATTATTTTCTATAATCAGGAAAAAACACTTATTTGTTAAAAAACACACTCATATAGTCTTTTTTTTTTTTAAAAGATTTTATTTATTAGAGAGAGAGAGAGAGCAAGCATGAGCAGGGGGAAGGCAGAGGAAGGGGGAGAAGCAGACTCCCCGCTGAGCAGGGTGCCAGATGCAGACTCGATCCCAGGACCCCAGGATCATGACCTGAGCTGAAGGCAGCCGCTTAACCAACTGAGCCACCCAGGCGTCCCCAGGCTGGTGGTTCTTATGAAACATTAACATTAATGATAATCCATCACCCATCTTGTGGTTTTGAGGGTCAGTGAGGTAGCCTTTGGTTCAGTGGCTTCAAGTTGATCATTGCTCTGTTTTGTTTGTTTGTTAGTACCGTGGTATCACGTATGGATCTTAGAAACAACTCCTGAAGTGAGCTTGGGGAGTTTCTCCATATAATACAAGTATAACTTTTAGAAACTGGGACTGCACCTAAGATCTGAACATCCAGGAGATTGAGCAGGGTGTTAAGGTGTTCTTTTTGACTCTCTTCCATTCCACCCCACTGACATCCTTGCTTCCTGTGTTCTGTGAACCTTGACACCACTGGGTGGTTTTTTTCCCTTACCAACTCTTTAAATGTTGGTGTGCCTTGGGTTTCTGCCCTCAGTCGACTTGTCACTCATCTTTCAGAACTTAATTCATTTTCTTAGGAGGTTTTCCCTCTATATATTATAGTATCTTAGAGCAGTTAATATCGGGAACTCAGAAATTAATTAGTTATGTTACCTTGGATAGGGTTCATTGTTAGTTTTCTTCTCTGTAGAACAAGGTGGCTCATTCCCACATCATGGTAAGGATTAGGTGAGAGGTAAAGCACCGATTACACCCAGTGCATGATGCATAGGAGTTCCTGTGAGGTTGCGTGCTGTGATGGGGATTGTTCTGGTGGTGGGCATGATGGTGGCCCGAGGGGGGACAGATCAGGCACCTGGAGTCATTCTGTATTTCTTCCTTCCTCTTCCTCTCCTGCATCCAGTAGATTTTGAAATCCTATTGATACAACCTTATTGATCTTCCTCATTTTTCTTTTCCCATTTCTGCCTGCGTTGGTGCTTATCACCGCTTATTTTGAGAGTAGTCACTGTCAGCTAACTGATCTTCCTGTTCCCAATCCTTTTTATTTCCATCCATCTTCCTCACTATAACCTGAATAATCACTGTAAAAATATAAAGCTGGCAATGACATCATTTTGCATCATCATTTTCATGAGCCCCTTAGAAGCTCCCAGTTACCTAGAGTAGAGCTTGGCAAACTTTCTCTAAAAGACCAGATAGTAAATATTTCAGTCATTGCCGGCCATATGGGCTCTGTTGCAGCTACTCAGCCCTGGCTTTGCAGTATAAAAGCAGCCAGAGATAGTGTGTAAATGAATGAGCATGGCTGTGTTTCAGTTAAACTTTATTTACGAAAACTGAAATTTGAATTTCATGCAATTTCATATGTCATGAAATATTCTTTTGATTTTTTTCCCCAACCATTTAGAAACGCAACAACCATTCATAGCTTGTGGGCCATAGAAATAATAGGTGACCAGCAGGGTTTGGCCTTCAGGTGGAGTTTAGCAATCCCCATCCAGAGGATAAGGTTTAAACTCCTCAGCATGGCTGATAAGATCTCTCGTGATCTGCCCTGCTTTATTCCTCTAGCCTGATCTTTTATTATCTTCCCTTTACTTCTACTACTCCAACAAATGTGCCTGTTCACTTGCTTTTCACTGCCTATAATGAGCCCATTCCGATTTTGCTCTTTGTCATGCTGTTCGCATTGCCCAGGACATAATTCATACCAGCCTGTCCCCCCCCCCCCCCGCCCCCTCGCTTCATCCATTCTCTGCCTGTCAATAACCTAATCCTCTTTCAAGGTTCAGCTCAGGCAATACCTGTACTGTGGGATGTAATCTGAGCTGCCTGCGTCTGTATCTCCGCCCCCTCCTTGTCACTTGACTGCTGGACTTCCTCATATCTCAGCTTCTCACATGAAGAAAAAAAATCATCATCATCATCATATGCCCTGACTCCTAGGATTTTCATTTTCTTTGTTAGAATCCAATGAGCTACCACATGTACAGCCTTGGCAACCATGTTCCGCACAGTAACTGTGTGTTTACTCCTGTCGTCATTGCTGCCTTCACTTTGAAGCCTTTGTTATGCTCCTCAGACAGAAAAGACTATAGCTGACCCTTGAACAACATGGGTTTGAACTGCATAGGCCCACTCATATGCGGATTTTTTTCCAATATATACAGTACAGTATTGTAAATGTATTTTCTCTTCCTTATGCTTTCCTTAACATTTTTTCCCTCTAGCTTGCTTTATTGTAAGAATATGATATATAATCATATAACATACAAAGTATGTGGTAATGGGCTGTTTATGTTATCAGCAAGACTTCAGATCGACGGTAGGCTATTAGTGGTTAAGTTTTGGGGGAGTTAAAATTGTTACACATGGATTTTTCAATTATGCAGGGGGTCAGTGCCCCTGCCTGCTGTGTTATTCAAGGGTCAACTGTATTTCTGTTGTCCCTTCTGTACTCCTTTTTTTTTTTCTTTTTTAAGATTTTATTTTTAAGTAATCTCTACACCCCATGTGGGGCTCCAAATTTACAACCCCGAGATCAAGAGTCGCTTGCTTTACCAACTGAGCCAGCCAGGCGCCCCCCTTCTGTACCCTTTGTAGACATCTGTCTTAGCACTATAATACTTGATGTAGCTCTAACTTAGCTCAATGTATGGCACGTTGTGGGTACTCAGTAGATGTTAATGAGTTAGTGAAAGAGAAGAGAGACAGATCTTAGCCTGACTTCAAGTAGATTAAAAAAAAGAATTCTCTTGCATTTCATTACATAACAGGACAAAAAGGGATCATGGAATATAAGCAGGTTCATTAAATTGAAAAGAATTTAAGGATTATCTCGTACACAATTGCTCTTCCCTAGTGTCAGGCTCTTGTCTGTAGGGGAAAAGGAGATGCCAGCCACGTGTGAAATCTGGGGGTTCTCTGAGGGACTTGTCTCTGCTTTGTGCCCTTGCCAGTCCTTTATCTTACTTGTCTTACTGATACTGCTTTTTGTTTTGTTTTGTTTTGTTTTGTTTTTCCTTTGGTTCAGTCCCCTCCCTGCTCTGGTGCAAGAAGCAACATACTTCTTACCTGGAGTGTGAATGTAGAGCTGTGTGACCAGCATAGAATCATGTCTTGGGGAGAGTGCCAAGGATTCAAAGAATTATTAGGGTTCAGAAAGACAGAGGGTAAGGGCCCAGGACCTAGGCAGAACAGAAAGGATGTGGGAACAAGGGGCAAAAGCCTTTGGTTGGTGAACAAGAATGTTGTTGCCTGTGCAGGGACAGTGAGTATAAAGCCCTGGACAAAATGTGACTTTCAGGCACCTTATAGTGGCCAGAGTAAGAAGGAGTCAGGAAGATCTGGAGCCCGACTCTTCTGTCTTAACCTTCTGTACTTTCTGTGATAGAAACAGACTGGGGCTTTGTTCAACGGATGAGGGTTATCACAGGCCTGTATTGGGTATCTGTTGAGGTAATGGGTACAAAAGCATTTTGCGAGTTGGCTAATGTAACATACAATTTTAAAATTTATATATAAATCTCCTTTCTATTGGAAGACACTTGCTTTTTGCTTAGCCATAGTTTCTTACTGAAATTCATATCTTTTTCATGCTCCCTGGGGCAATGGGAGATTCTGCACATGGGAGGTCATTCTGGTATAGCCTTGTATTCTAACTCAATTCTGAGACTTTCTCAACAAATGAAGCAGTTAGCTTTATAAGTTGAATTAAGTTATTTTTATATTGTATATGTTTTTTGCCCATTGGGGTATAAACTTCTTCAAGGAAGAGTTGCCCATACGAAGGACTCTGTAGATCCTTGTAAAATGGCCAGATCTAAAAATGTTCTGTGCTAGAGCTGTTAAAATTTCAACCCTGCCCTTTTCTTGTGAAAAATCTCTCCTTAGATGTATACCTCTATTGGTAAGACTTCTGCAGTTCTGTGCAAGAGGATTAGCAAGCATTGCAGGCAAGGGCAAACATTTCAAGGAGAAACATTATGAATATTCTTGCTTTCAGGCTAGACATAATATCATGCCATAGCTACACATTATAAAACCATTTCTTTTTGAAGCTGATTCACTGGACCAATAATTTGAAATTCAGCTTGATGTTAGAGATTTTTTTTTTTTTAATTTAAAATGACTGGTATTGGTCCACTAGACTGGCAAATTATGTAAGTCAAAAGAAATGAAAAAGCTTTGTTTGTAGTCTAGTGTTCAGTTACAAACAAATAGTAACTCTAAAACTCCTATCCAGCATTGTTGAAGTTTTAAAAAGTCTAGCATCTATTTAGTGCTTCTACAAAAGTTGACCAGAAGCAGCTTATTCAAAGACCTAAATATGAATTATTCCTTAAAAAAGAAGACAAGGATGAGGTGAGGTTGGAGTGGATGGAATTTCCTGGTGGACTTCAAGATTCCCAATGGGTGGGGCGCCTGGGTGGCTCAGTCATTAAGCGTCTGCCTTCAGCTCAGGTCATGATCCCAGGGTCCTGGGATTGAGCCCCGCATCAGGCTCCTTGTTGGGGGGGAGGCCTGCTTCTCCCTCTCCCACTCCCCCTGCTTGTGTTCCCTCTCTCGCTGTGTCTCTCTCTGTCAAATAAATAAAATCTTAAAAAAAAAAAAAAAAGATTCCCAGCAGGTGTATACACACCTTCTCCCAGTTACTCAGTGAAACAGTAATTTAGTGCTACTGTGAAGGGACATTGCAGATGTAATTAAGGTCCCAAACTAGTTGACCTTAAAATATGGAAATCATCCAGGTGGGCTGTACTCATCACAGGAGTCATTTAAATTTGGCCTAGAGGTAGAGAGACTAGAAAGTCAAAGAGATTTGAAGCTCGAGAAGGATTTGACATGGAGGAGAGTCCTCTTTTCTGGTTTTGCAGATAGAGGGGTCCATGTGCCAAGGGATCTGAGAGGGACCCGTGGCTGGTAGCCAACAAGGAAAGGGATAACAGTCCTACAACTGTAAGGAACTGAATTTTTTTTTTTTTTTTAAGATTTTATTTATTTATTTGACAGAGAGAGACACAGCGAGAGAGGGAACACAAGCAGAGGGAATGGGAGAGGGAGAAGCAGGCTTCCCGCGGAACAGGGAGTCTGATGTGGGGCTCAGTCCCAGGACCCTAGGATCACGACCTGAGCCGAAGGGAGACGCTTAACGATTGAGCCACCCAGGTGCCCCTAAGGAACTGAATTCTATCAACAATAAGAATGTGGTTGAAAACACAGCCCCAGGGATGCCTGGGTGGCTCAGTTGGTTAAGCATCTGCCTTTGGCTCAGGAACGTGCTCCATTGGTTAAGGTGGTATCTGCCACGTTTCTCCACTGTACATTTCTTTGTGGGGAACTATTTTGAGGCTATGCAAATATCCCGTTTTTCATCATATTTTGGTGGGGTCGTGTTTTAAACTGCTGCAAAAATTCAAATTTCTTATCATTAGACCTAACAGATTAGAAACTTAATCTTTCAAATTTGGGTAGTTGTCTTGTCGCAGACCTGTGACAGTTTGCAGGCTGGCTCTGGTCTGCAGACCATTCTTTGAGTAGGAATGTTCTGGACTATACTCCTTCCCCCGGTCATTTTTCACATTACTGTCAGATTGGAGTTTGAACAGCAAATCCTACTGTGTCATTCTTCTGCTTAAAATCCTTCATAAACTCCCTGTAATCTGTAGGTAAAGCCCAGACTTCTTGGCATGGTGTTCAAGGTTGTGTCATTCTTCTCCATCTTTCACGTTGTCCTTTCGCTACTCCGATTGTACCATTCCTCCTGCTCAATTCTTTCAGTGCTCATGAACACCTCTTCTCCCCAGTCTGGGCTCACTAGGTTTTCCCCGGGTCGGTTCCCTAATCTGTGCTAGAACTTAACTCTGTTTGTATGCTGTTCAGTGTGTCTCTGAAGCCACTTGACTCTCAAGTTTGAAGTCACAGATTTTGAGTTCATAAGGTTAGCCCATGGCAAATGCTCAATAGGGTTAGTCAAATTTGAGTACGGAGTTAGTTTTCAGGGAAAAAAAAATCTCCAGCACTAATTAAGATCTATATGGCTTGTTGAAATGCAACACAGTAGATGGAAAAGCCCTTGGGGGGGACGGACAGTGTTCCTGATGGATAGGGCCGACTGCAGAGATGGAGGCTCTTGACTTCTGGTGCTTGCTTCGTGCATATTGTCTCTACCTATGTGGGCAGATAAAAAATTCAAGCAAGTAAGCAAGCAAGCAAACATGACTGTGCAGCTCCATGACCAAACCTGGTGTCTCCTTCGATCCATTTAATCACTGTTGGGACTGCTTTCTTTGTCTTGCAAACCTGAGCCCAGAGCAGACAGAGATCCTTTGCTTCTCCTCCTTGGACCTCCTCCTCTGGCTCCTCTTTTCTCTGAATACATAGCAGTATGGTAGGGTAGGTCAAGGGACTTTATTTAGTTACTTTTAATTCTTGTTCTTGGTTCATCCCAAGATTGTCTTTATGTTTCAAAGGAAAGTTAAAAAAATGTTAACAATGGTTTGAAATTAAGCCCAACTCACTTCTGTAGCTTTCTGAACAGAAGCAGAGGACTCTCCCTATTCCTACTTTTCCTACCTAAATTGCATTTAGTCATTTATATCTAACTGTTGCTAGACTTTATATTTAGTCTGAATTGTCAAGCATCAGTAAATAAAACTTTTAAAAAGTTTCCCAAAACTGGGGCGCCTGGGTGGCTCAGTTGGTTAAGCGTCTGCCTTTGGCTCAGGTCATGATCCCAGGGTCCTGGGATCCAGCCCCTGCTCAGTGGGGGGTCTGCTTCTCCTCCTCCCTCTACTACCCCCCCCCACTAATGTGCGTTCTTTCTCAAATAAATAATAAAAAAAAAAATCTTTACAAAGTTTCCCAACACTAAGGGTGACAATTACTTTAGGCACAGGAGGGAGTTAGAATGCCAAATAATGTATCCTAAAGATGTTCCTAAGTTTATTCAAGATTTTCTAATTCAAACAGCACCCTTTGTTAATAATATAAACCACAGATAGAGAAAATCCCAGTAAATCTTCTGAATGAAAATTTTGTAAGGAAAACTCTTTAACCACATACAATCTATTATTAAATTTTACTGTTGAGGGGAAGAAACAAAACAAAGAAGACCTCCCCCTGAAAAAAAAAAAAAACCACAACAATAACAAGTGGTCTTATGAACTACATTTGCAGAGGGCAGTATATTTCAGTTTTCATCTGGAATTACTTAAAAACACTGTGCTTGGATGGTTAACATAAAGAAAAGTATACTGTGATGTAGTTAATATCTTCACAGTCCTTTGAAGATTAGGGATAATTTCAGAAAGATCTCTTTTTGTTTGTTTTTGGTTTTAAAAAAAATCCAGATAAATCTTTTTACTTCCTGTCCTTCAGGCTGTCCATAGACCATAGAAATTTTATTATTTTAGACTGGAGGATATAACAGGCTCATGTAGTAAAATGATACTGGTGATTTAAAATCATTGGGGCGCCTGGGTGGCTCAGTCGTTAAGCGTCTGCCTTCGGCTCGGGTCATGATCCCAGGGTCCTGGAATCGAGACCCGCATCGGGCTCCCTGCTCGGCAGGAAGCCTGCTTCTCCCCCTCCCACTCCCCCTGCTTGTGTTCCTGCTCTCTCTGTTTCTCTCTCTGTCAAATAAATAAATAAAATCTTTAAAAAAAAAATGTTAAAATCATGGTGGCCAACCACTGAACAGAACCCAAAAATAAGATAACCTTTTGCAAAAGTCAACTCTGATGATTTAAGACTTACTGCCTGAACAATTCCCTGAGATTCAGCCACATCAGCTTTCTTTGGAGGTAAGCCTTGTCCTCCCTGTTCTACAGAGGCCTGAGCGCCGGGGCTGCTCTCCAGAGTACAAATCAAAGGAAGAGAACTCTGAGAAGATTGCTGTGTTACTCAGAGCACATCAAGGGTTTGATCACTGGAGACCCGAGCCACTAATTGGGCCTATAGTGGTATGAGAGGAGGTGGTTAAAATAAGGAGACAGATTTTTAAAAATCAAAGTTTAAGAGCATATGGAAGGCAAATATTGTCTCTAAAGCAATCTAAAATCTCTGGATTTCAGATGTCTAACTATGACCCACATAAGAAAAATGCATTTTACGTCACTACCCAGTATGAATCTATAGGCCTAAAACTGAAACAAAAATGTTATGGGACCATACTGTGTGTGACAGCTTTGGATATTCTCTATTTTATTATTTTTAATTAAGAAGATGCTAGTCAGGGTGCCTGGGTGGCTCACTCGGTTGAGCGTCTGCCTTCAGCTCAGGTCATGATCCCAGGGTCCTGGGATTGAGCGGCGGGCTCCCTGCTCAGGGGGGAACCTGCTTCTCCCTCTCCTTCTGCCCCTCCCCACTGCTCATGTGCGTTCTCTCTCTGTCTGTCTGTCTCTCTCTGTCTCTGCTCTCTCTCTCTCTCTCACATGAATAAATCTTAAAAAAGAAAATGCTAGTCAATACCCAGTGAACTCATGTCATTGTGCACTTATTGGCCACTTCCCACAGTCTGGAAAAACACCACCTGAGATTGTCATAAACATTTGCGGCCACCCTTGTTCTGTACTTGCTTTAGAGGTGGTTTTTGTTTTTTTTTTTTTTTTGAATTTATGTTTAGTTCATGAGTTACAGAAAATGTCATAGAAATGTTGTGGGGTTTTTTTTGTTTTTGTTTTTGTCTTTAACTGAAAGTGCTTTTATTTAGCTCGAGCTCCCTTTTAGTTTCCCAGACGTAGTTCTGAATCATGTCCGTCCAGTCAGGGAACAACAATTGTTATGGTTGGTATTCAGAAAAATGTGATGCCTGGCATGCTAGAACTGGGAGTTGAAGGGGCCTGAAGAGGGCATCCAGGCCAGCCCGCTCCTCGTGCAGAAGCCCGGAGAAGGACTAGTTGTAATTCATCAGAATGAAGTACAGTAGTTTCTGTAGGCATGTCCTAGCAGTAGAGTATATTTAAAAATACTCTCACGAGGACACTGATGTTGTGGGTGGATGCTTCTGGATCTGAATGTTGGGGGAGAGTGTAGAAGAAGCAGCTCTCACCTCTGGGTACCATTGGAGAAGTGGAGTCCATGCCCCTGTAACTTTCTTGGCTTGGGTACTAGGGCAACTCTCAGATATATGTGCTTGGCTATTTCAGCCCAGGCCTCATGAGAGTATATATCATAAGAATTTAAAAAGATCAGTTTAGGGAAAGGGATGGTCAACATCTCGGAAGCTGAGGAAGAAGCCTGGAAAAGTGCTGGCTTGAGGTCATGCTTGGTCTTGGGTCTGTGCATTTTGCATCCTGCTGGGACATGGTGTAAGGAGCTTCGGCTTCACATCTGAGCCTCAGTTGCCCAAGAAAGTGAATAAATAAATTTAATATTTGTAGTCAAAACCTTATCCCCTGATATAGTAAAACTACAAAAATAATCACATTTATTTCTGCTAGATACTGAGGGGCTTTCTAAATGCTCGCTCCAGTCTTTGGGACTCCTTTCCGTACTTCACTTTCCCTTAACACATAATTATATGTGTTATTATATATATATATATATTATTATTATTATAAACACTGTGATCTCTTTTTGGCAAGTCTCGTAGGCTTTTCTTTTATCACTGTATTATCGTAGACAGACAAGCTCTAGGGAGGCCAGATGATGAATTCCCTTCCTATCCACCTGGCATTTTCTGTGAAATAGACAAACTCTAATACCCACAATGAAGGCAGCATGCTTGTCTTAAGTGCTGTCATTTATCATACAAAGTCAACGCTAATAAAATGAAGAAATCTGATTTATTTTTAAAACGGAATCAGGAATCAGCAAATGATAGCTTATGGGCCAAATATGGCATATACCTGTTTTTGTAAATAAAATTTTATTGGAACACAGCCATGCCTATTCATTTATGTATAATTTATGCCTGCTTTTACATTATAATGACAGAGTTAAGTAGTTGCTATAGAGACTGTGTGGCCCACCAAAGCCTGAAATCTTTGCCATCTGACCTTTTACAGAAACAGGTTGACTGCCCTGGACTGAAGGAATATTTAGAGACTGAGGTATTGTTTTTAGTAAGAATGGTTGAGGCTAAAAAAAAAAAAAGAACGGTTGAGGCTATTTTCTCTTACATGGCATGAAAAAAAATCTTGTCACAATAGATAATAATTCATAACTAGTTTTGGTGAGGGAAAATTCCCAAAGTCTATTGGGTGATTGGGGTCTACTCTTTTTTTTTTTTTTTAAAGTAACAGATTAAAAATCATTATACATTCATAATGCTGAGAAGATAGCTAATGAGGCATAAATGAAAGATTACATGTGGCATGCTTAGAATTTAACTGTGCAGTGAGGGCTGGTCACATGATTTCAGCTGGCATTGCCTATTCTCATAGTCTAAATTGTGAATTTTAATTAATTTTTATATTTATAAATGTCAACCTATTTGAGATTATACTTGCTACAGATCAATAAGGCTAAGCTAAGAGTCACTTGAAAAGAGCCCCATATTTCTTGTATTTAATAGATGTAGTTCAATGTGTTAAAAATGAGTATTTAATCATCTATTTCTCGGTCACAGAATTTAAGCAATAAAACATGGGGCTGTGGTGCTCCTGATCAGGGCAGTTTAAATATGAGTTATCTAATGTGTGCTTCTCTTTTTATTTTTTTTTAACAGACTTGTGGAAGAGAGCAAACTGATCCCACTCATTTTTGAAGTAATTCTGGTAAGAAGGGAAACTTGTCTCTGAAATTCGAGTGACATTTAAAACATTTTAAGGTTTTGACCATGTCGTAGGGTTGGGTTCAAACCCTGACTCTGTCCAGAAGGATTCTGTGCCCTTCATCATCTCACTTCACCTTATTGGGCCTCAGTTTCTCTATCTGGACCTTGTCCAGCTCTGAAATGGTATGGGACACCGCTTAATGACCTGCCCTCTATTTATACATCGTTCATTTGAGATTGGTTTGTGGAGGAAGGGCAGAGGGTTGATCACTACACTTTGGTGTGAATTTTCTGATGCTCAGTATGAAGCCCCCTGACTTGGTAGTCAATGGGTCAGATCAGCAGTTTTGTGCCTATGGCCAGAAGGTTATGTTCTTCTGAATGTGGAATAGCTTAACTTCCATACACATTTTTTTCTATTCATAGAATGCTACTCCATTGAAAACCATTTGTTAAAGGAAACCTTTCTTCTATGGTTCCTATGTGTAGAGAGTAAAATGGGATTGCCGGGTTGACTTTTCTCACTTCTGATAAATCCCTACTAATTCCTGCCTTTAGGCAGGTTTGAGAAATAGGCTGGAGGTTGAGTTGGTGCTTAGGGCAACAGAGTGCCCTTAGCTGAAGAAATGTTCTCTTGTACCTGGGTTGGCTATCCCCCTTCACTAAAAACCTGCCCTACATAGGTAAGTGACAGCATAATGGACAAAGGAGGGGACACGTCCCCAGCCAGCTCAGCCTAACCTACCTTGGCCTTCAATGGAGCAATAACCCTAGTCTGATAACTGTACCCATGGAAAATTATCTTTCTTTAATCATCCTAAAATATTAATATACAAGTTGTTTGTGTGTTGATATGGCTAAATGGTGAAAACATTATTTTTCTTAGCTGCAAGGTGAACCTTTTCCTTCCAGGAGAGTGGGTTGGGTTTGCTGAGCTACGTGGTTTGGATGGGGACAAGAGGTGGCAGTGGGTGATATTCCCAAAGCATGCTCCAGTGACAAGATGGCACAGAGCTGCCATGCTGGGGCCTGTACAAAGTTGGAGGCTGGATTGAATTGCTTTGAATAGTAAGGGGATTTTATAAGCAATAGTGGGAGAAGAAATAGAGAAAGTGGGAGGAAGGCACATGGAGATAGCTGTCGAATGGGATTTTAAGCTTTGCCAAGTGGCCTGTGTGTCTCCCCATCTTCAATAAGGGGATATGTGACTTGCTAATTTGTTGCAGCATTGGATTTGTTGTGGAGTTCAGTAGGTGCAGTAAACTGTCTGCTTTGGGTTTCATTGGGCATGGGGCAAGAGCCAAAGCTGTCCAAACCCAGCCACATCAGGCTTGCATTTGAGGAGACCAGCATTGAAGACATGGAGAGCTCTCTAGAGCTCGAACAGGCCTTAAGCGGGGGCGGTGGGGGGGGTGTGACTCATTGCCCTGCTGTGGCAGGAACGTTTCTAACCTGTTCGGGTCAGTACAGCTCCTTTTGTGACTGATGAAAAGTTTTCATCCTGTCCTTTGGCAATCACTTCAGGGTCTCAAATCTTGTACATAGGAAATTCCTTCTTGAAGGTTACCAAAATCTGTGCTTGATTAATCTTTGTATAATGACCACCTAGAAAGGTTTCATATCTTATTTTTAAAAGATTTTATTTTTGTGCAAGAGAGAGAGAGGGAGAGAGAGCACGTGCGTGAGCATGCACATGAGCGGTGGTGGGGGGAGGGGCAGAGGGAGAAGCAGACTCCCCGCTGAGCAGGGAGCCCGATGAGTGGCTTGATCCCAGGACCTGGGATCATGACCTGAGCTGAAGGCAAATGCTTAACCGACTGAGCCACCCAGGCACCCGAATGGCTTCATATCTTACAAACCACAGTGAATGTTTAATTGATTAATGCCATGATTTAGACCTTTTTCATGTATTGGAGCTGTCATAGCATGGGTAGAGGTGATGTCTACTGTCCAAGTGAGGATCTCAGCCAGTCCTGAGCCCTGTGACCTCCCAGGCATGTCTGGGATGATGCTTTTCCTCTAACCAAAACAGCTCCATACTCAGGTTTCTTCTATGATAAGATTTCAAAAAGAGGTCCTGCTGCTAAAAAAAAAAAAAAAAAAAAAAAAAAAAAAGTTGGAAATCACTGCTTTTAGGGGACAGGACTTTGATGTCCTTGAAGAACATTATTAAATCCCTTTTCTACTTTTGTCTTTCTTGAGTTGAATAATCTCAACTTTTTCCCTCTGTATAAATACATTTTTTAATCAGTGAAATGTCTTTGTAGCAGTTATCCTGTGAACAATTACCTTGTCCTTTCTAAATTTTTGTCACTGAGCAAGACATGATATAGCATTTTAGTGATTCTATGATGTACTTTTTTTTTTTTCTTTCAGATTTTAACATTTCTGAAACTGGGGTGTACTTTCCAAATCAGTGACATTTTATGATTGCTTTCAGCCAGGTGACCTGGTTGTCATTGCCTTAACCAATTCATTTCGCTTTTATTTTTCTTTTTATAAGTGCCCAAGAGTGATGCATTATAAAAATATATGTCTGAATATGTCTAAAAGAGCTCTTTCAATAAACATAAAATGAACTTTCTAAGTAATAAGAAATCATGTCATAGTTTAATTGGCAGCATTTTTCTTTCTTAGGGCTTAAGAAAATAATGGTACATCTTAGAACTGAGGGATTCCTAGTTTCAGGGAAACACAGTATATACTTCAGTGAGGTTTGGTTTCTAAGCTCAAGGGCCTGTGTGGCGTCTACATACATGTAGCAGCTTCTTGGCAACAGTTTGCTCAGAAAAGACATAATGATGTAAGAGAATGGTCGAGTTTCATTCTTCTGTATATAGCTGTCCAATTTTACCCCATCTACATTTATTGAAGAGACTGTCTTTTTTTCCATTGGATATTTTTTCCTGCTTTGTCGAAGATTAGTTGACCATAGAGTTGAGGGTTCATATCTGGGCTCTCTATTATGTTCCATTGACCTATGGGTCTGTTTTTGTGCCAGTACCATGCTGTCTTGGTGATCACAGCTTTGTAATAAAGCTTGAAATCAGGCAACATGATGCCCCAGCTTTGTTTTTCTTTTTCAACATTTCCTTGGTGATTTGGGGTCTTTTCTGGTTCCATACAAATTTTAGGATTGTTTGTTCCAGCACTTTGAAAAATGCCATTGGTATTTTGATTGGGATGGCATTGAAAGTATAGCTGCTCTGGGCAGCTATATACAGAAGAATGAAACTTGATCTTTCTCTTACACCATACACAAATATAAACTCTAAATGGGTGAAAGACCTCAATGTGAGACAGGAATCCATCATAATCTTAAAGGAGAACATAGGCAGTAACCTCTTCGACATCGGCCACAGCAACTTCTCTCAAGACATGTCTCCAAAGGCAAGGGAAACGAAAGCGAAAATGAACTTTGGGACTTCATCAAGATAAAAAGCTTCTGCACAGCAAAGGAAACAGTCAACAAAACAAAGAGGCAACCCACAGAATGGGAGAAGGTTTTTGCAAATGACACTACAGACAAAGGGCTGATATCCAAGATCTATAAAGAACTTCTCAAACTCAACACCCAAAAAAACAGATAATCAAGTCAGAAAATGGGCAGAAGACATGAACAGACACTTCTCCAAAGAAGATATCATACAAATGGCTAACAGACACATGAAAAAATGTTGAACATCACTAGCCATCAGGGAAATTCAAATCAAAAACACATTGAGATACCACCTTACATCAGTTAGAATGGCAAAAATTAACAGGGCAGGAAACAACATATGTTGGAGAGGATGTGGAGAAAGGGGAACCCTCTTACACTGTTGGTGGGAATGCAAGTTGGTACAGCCACTTTGGAAAACAGTGTGGAGGTTCCTCAAAAAGTTAAAGATAGAGCTACCTTATGACCCAGCAATTGCACGACTGGGTATTTATCCCAAAGATACAGATGTAGTGAAAAGAAGGGCCACATGCACCCCAGTGTTCATAGCAGCAATGTCCACAAGAGTCAAACTGTGGAAGGAGCCAAGATGCCCTTTAACAGACGAATGGATAAAGAAGATGTGGTCCATATATACAATGGAATATTACTCAGCCAT